>NW_024424341.1:25203939-25276039 GCF_017311325.1 Ursus maritimus
AGGGAAAGTCCCGATATACCTATCACTCAGCATCCCCTAATGTTAACATCTTGCATAACCATGGGACAATCAATTATCAGAACTAAGAAACTAAGATCAATGGAATACAATTGACTAAACTTAAGACATTATTTGGATTTCATCAATTAATGGATTTCATCTGTTATTTGGAATTCCACTATTGTCCTCTTTCTGTTCGAGGCCCCAGTTTGGGACTGCACATTGCATTTAGTTGTCATATCTCTTCATTCTCCTCCAATCTGTGAAAGTTCCTCAGTCTTTCTTTGATCCCTATGACTTGGCACTTTTTTTTTTAATTGTGGTAAAGTCGGTACAGAGCATTATATAAATTTCAGGTGTACGTTATAACTCAACATCTGTGTGCGCACTTCCAAGTGGTCACCATTGAAAGTCAAGTTACCATCCGTCACCATACAATTGACCCCCTTCGCCTACTCCCAGTCTGCTTCCCCTCTACTTCCCCTTTTTACCCACTGATTTTAGCACCCATCAGTGGAATTTTACCTCCAACAACTACTGTGGTTTTCTCATGGAGATTTTCTATTTCCCTTATTTCTTTCACATCGAATAATTGGAATCCTTCTGAAAGTAAGAGCTGCCCCTTTTTCTACTCTTTTATTCAGTTATTTATATCAAAATGAATTCATGGATATTTCTTTTCATCTATAGTTTATAACCTAATACTACCAGTAGTTGTTCCCCCCCCCCTCAGATTATTCCAGTTGTGGCCATTGGGAGCTCTTTCAACATTTCCTTCTCCTATTTTAGGACTTTCTTACTCTCTTGCACCGCAAGATGTTCCAGACTTATCTTGGATTTAAGGAGCCCTGGTTCCTTTTATTGGGTAATGGTATTTAGGCACCAAGAACTAGACTCTGAGAATGTTCATTACTGCTTAGGGTGTCATGGCTTCTGGGCCATGTCAGAGAGCAGAGGTGGAGATATATGTATGTATACTAATCATGCATATAACCACATCTGCTTATAAGTTGCTTAGAATTGTCTGTCTTTTTTCTTTTTTAATGATCACAGAAGAAAAGCGGTGAAAGTTTTTTTTTTAGACAATTATTACATTTGCATAGGTGGAAAAATAAAGTAGGAAAATTTTAAAGATGTTATTTCACGCATATCCAGATTAGGACTGTGAACCTATCATAATATTTTAGAGAAAATCTTGAGTCCTTGGTCTATGAAACAAAAACATGAGGCTCCTCACAATCCTTGTGTCAGTGACTTGGGGACCTGGTGATAACTCACCTTGAATTCCATTGTCACATGTTTGGCAACTTGGGAACAATACTGAATCATTTACCTAAAAGAAAAATGAAATAAGTAATTGGGAGGATATTTTAATAATGGGATGACAGCTTAATGTTTATATGTCCTAAAGAAAACATTCTGCATCTGTGTTTTGAAACCATGGTTCGTTTCTTTTCAAATATACATGAATTTGCTAAAAAAAAAAAAAATCAATAATTTCCAAAACTTCATTCATATTTTAAACACCTGTGTGTCTCGTGATGTGTACATGATCCCTACTTTCTTGGTTATTTCTTAGCCATTTACATAAAAAAGTTGAAAATTCAGAAATAGACATTTTCCTAGCCCCACAGAATAATTTTGTCTTGACATATCAGAAATAAGTGATCCTTGAATTGGTTTTTCTAAGAGTTAATGAAGATACTTTTTTCTATTCCTTATTTCTTCAGCAAAAATTTTATAAATAATTAAACCCTCTTTTTTCTCTTCTCTACTTGTTTTTGTTTTTTTACCTTTTCTACATAACTCTTGTTTCCCTTTTTTATGATAAATAAACAAATAGTTACTATTGGAATTAATTGCTACATGTTAGAATGGTCACTTTGATTATTGTACAATTTAAATTTAGAGTTTACCAACACTTATATTTAAAGTCTCATCATTATTTCCGGAAGTCTCTGGAAAGATTGACGGCATGAAAGCCAAAAGCCAAAATGAATAACTGGAAATTAAGGAAGAATTTCTGTGTGGGATTGCTGTGGTAGAAGGAAAGTGCCTAGAGAGTAAGTCAGACCACCCCTTAAAGTGTTCACAAGGCTGGAGGCTTTGATAGGGCTGACGTTACACACAAACCCACACAAAGGGAAGCAATGAATCTAGAACTGAGCCTTGTGGCACTTCCAGTTCCAGTTGGTATGTCATAAAAACCAAATTGTATGAGAAGCTTTCTAGGGTGAATGGTGGATGAGAATTAGGGATGCCTCATTGCTTCTTTTAACAATAGCTCTTTGATTAAGAATTTTTGACTCAACATACTGTTTCCTTGGCTCTTGGTAATCCCAACAGCCACCACAGAAGTAGCAAGTATCACAATATCAACTTCAGGAAGAATCTCAAGGTTACTCCTTTTATTAATGTCTTTACTAGTTGAAAGTCAAGTTAGTCACTATGGCAAACCCTGGTGCTGTCCCGTCCATATCCTAAGGGCCCTCACTTCTTGACACCGAAGGCTGCTTATTGAGAACAGCTGTTACTGTGTGCCAGCACATACTTTTCTCTGATTGTATGCTCACTTTGGCCAGCATATAGGGCAAGCCAGAATTGCCAGAGAGTTTGTGCCACTGGAAGCAACCATCAACCAATGACAATTGAAGGTTTGATGGATACACCCTACTTCTTCCTTAGGTTAGAATAACTCTGGGGTGAGTGATACATTATATCCCAGACTTGTCAGTAGCTCCGTCACCCACTTAAGTTTAAGTTGCCCACTTAACTCAGTGATGCACCCGTATCGCCCTCCTTCCCTTCCATGTTTCATGCCCTAATTGCCTACTGGTTTTTCCCAGGATGACCTGCCAAATAAACTACTGGTACACTAATTCTTGTCTCAAAGTCTGCTTTTGGGAGAACCTAAACTATAGCCAAATTTAAGTTATTTCTTGGCATAAGAGAGTTTTCAAATCCCTTGCCTCTGCTGTGCTGCTCCTATATGTTTATTTTGTTCCTCTGAGCCTCTGATCCACCTGATTCTTTCTGGAGAGATTGGAAATGATTTGATGAGCAGGATAGAAGGTAGTGGGGATAACAGAGTCAAGGCAGGGAAGAGGAATCGAGTGTTTATTGAGCACCTGTTGAAAACCAGGCACTGGGCTGTTTCAGGTGCTTTGCAAAGGTTATCTCATCTCATTCTCTTGACAGCCCTGGGAGAAGACGGGGTAGATGGTATTATGTCTGTTTTGGAAATGAAAGAAACTGGTATGCAGAGGGCTTAAAAGATGTGCATAGGGTTTACAAAACTGCTAGTGAGTAGAAGTAGGTTTGGGACCTAAGCTTGTGTGTGCCCTTTCCTACCTCTCTGTTGCCTTCCTAGAGAAAGACCAGGACCAATAGCCAGAAAACCTAGGTGCGAATCCCACATCTTCTATTTACGAGTTGTGTAGTCTTGGACAAGTACTTTACTTTCTCTGGAATTGTTTTCTTATCTATCAAGTGGGAAGTGAAATGTGAGGAAGGAGCATCATGATGAAACATTTTATTTAACCTTAGCCAGTCGGGTGCACTGAAATCATCATTTTAGACAGAGAAAAAGAAAATTAGTATAGATATATTTGGCCAGAAGAGCTCTTGAAAACTATCAGCCGGGCAGGAAGGTGTGGGACTGGGTGGAGAAAAGTAGTTTACTTTTAAATGTATGGCTTTTTGGTAATCGCTTGTGTAAATAGCTCTGCAGTGTTGAGGCAGAGTTGTGTATCTGAGCAAGTCGCCCTTGTCCCTTGAGCCAAGCCGTGGATCAGGACTACCTCAGTGTCGTGCAATATTGGCTCAATCATGGCTGTTTTTTTCCATTGGTCAGTCAATGGCTTAATCATCATGTGGCCTTTCCTTTCATATCTGTCACTGTCAAGTTGACTTTGTATTTTGGAAATCTTCCAGCATTCATTACCATAATGAAAAAAAAGAGAAGTTCGTATCCCCAGCACCAAGACTTTGAAAGTTGCTCAGAGAGGCCATCCTTGCTTTCAGTATTTGTCCTTTCAACTAAAGGAACCTGCAAACATATGTATTAAAAAAAATTCTTAGTGATTGGAGTCTGCAAAATTGGAGCCATAACCTTGTCCAGAACTGGGCTGCAAGATGGGCAGGATTGATGGGCGAGCTCACTTTGGCACTAATTGATTTATGATTTTCTTTTGTTTCTTCTCACCTTGGGAGCCACTTGTGGGTGTTTCATAATCAGTCATGAGACATGCAGACTCACAGGTTGATTCCTTTAGTAGCTGTGAGATAGGCACAGGATTTCTAAGAAAATCTTCTCTTAAGTGGAGGACTGGCATTTTCTTTTGTCTATTGTAATTGAGCTCCTCCCTTGGAAGAATAGCATTTTACACTGACTTACAGAGCTTCCTTTACATGACTGATAAACCTGAGCTTGTGCTTATTAGAGGCCAGAGTGTGGCCTTTATGAGAAGAAAAAGAGCCCAACTTTCATCTGATACTTTCTAGTGCAGGATAGAGGCCAGTCCGTATTCTCACTTGTCACGTTCTTGCCTGCTACGGAGTTGGAAGTTATCCAGGAACACTTCATGATACAGCTCAAACACAGATGTCTCGAGAAGCCCTAATTCAAAGTGAATCTTTTATAAATAATAAACAGCAAATAGGCTCCATTTAGTTATATTAACCCCCAAATAGGTCAGGCACGTTGTTTAAAAATGCAAACATCACAATAAAAAAAATTCCCCAGATGCAGAATTTGATGTGTATGTGCAGATTTTCTGGACGTGGTCAGGAAAAAATAGCCCACACCTATGCTTCACTACTTAAAATATTTATATATTATCTCTGAAAAGTGCTACTTTTGAAGTGCTATTTATTATAAGCTGATAGAACTCAAGGGCTCTCTGTCCTCACAGAAGTCCTCATCTTTCCTGATTGCTGAGTCGTACTGCTAACTTTACTTTCTGAGACCTGTGGAGTCCTCAAGAGAATTGTAGCTTCTTGCCAAAATTTTCGAGATTTCTTGCTGAACAACTTGGCATTTGTTTGTGATCCTCTTTAGTTTCATCAATGGGTCTAATTTCACATGTTAAGAATCTTATTGTTTGCCAGCCAAAATAAAACGGCATAGTTCAAAACTATTTATACAATTCAAAACATTTTTTCATTTGGAGCTCAGTTAGCTTGCCTTTCTGCCTCAATTATATATTAACTTCTCTTCTTTCATGCCAGAAATAATTAGACAATTAAGTGCTGACACTCTGGAAATGAAAGGGCATATTTTCACTGAAATTCTCACCTATAAAAATACCTAGTCTAATTCACATTCCCCTTAAAATCAGATGAGTAAAGTGTTCCATTGTGAACTCTAACATATAGATCCTAAAGTATTTACACTTGGACAAAGATGTGGCACGGTAATTCAATTGAGCAATGGCAGTAATTACTTTTTCCCAAGGAAGAGTAATTCTTGCAATTAAAAATATACAGAGGTTGGGTGAGACATTTCTGTACTTCCTGATTTGCTTATGACTCAGCCATTACCCATGTCAATCTATGATTCTCTTGTGATGATTTCAAGAGTACATAAAGCTGCATGATGTCCCACCAGTATTTAGAGAGAGAGAGAGTAAGAGAGACAGCCTTCATTACTGTGTTGAAATCTCCTGACCCTTTAAAAACTAGTTACTTCTTTTAAATCTTTGTTTAATTCCTTCTCTTTTCCTCTCTACCTCTAGAATTGCCATGATTAGGAGATGAAGTAGAAGCCCAGTTTAGCTGGGATCCAGCTATACATCTGGCTAGATTCATTCATATAAAAAGGATGCACTGCTACTCCCAGTCTAATCCATGGGGTCCCCTCTGTAGCTTCCCATTTGAATATTGCCCTGATCTCTAGTGATCTCTTAAAAAATGGAACTCTTCAATGAAGTTTTAGGGAAGAGTTCCTACTTCCTCTCGCCAACACATGCCTTCCTTCCTGTTGCTTCTATCACGTTTTCTTTGTTAGAAGCAAGTCAATAAGTCTAGTCCACACTCAAAAGAGGAGGATTAAGTTTCACTTCTTGTGGGGAAGAATGTTGAATAATTTGTGGGCATAGTTTGAAACCACCAGAATCCTGGAGAAGGATTTCAGGCAAAAGGAGTGATGTGGCTTTTCAGTAGAAAAAGATTGGTCTAAAAATAGGGTGCAGAGTGTGCTGATACAAGGAGACACTGAGTTATTTGATTATAATCTCCTTTACCCACTCCTTTACCCACTAAACCTGAAACCCTGTTAAGGCAGGGACCACATCACTATTGATTCAAACCCTTGCATGTAAGAGGCGCTCCTTAAATATTTTTAGAATGACTGATCAATGAATGAGTAACTCAATAAATGAAAAGTTAATGAAGAATGAGTAACTTGGTTACATTACTTGAGAGATAGCATGTCAAAATGGGATGGATAGAAGATGCTCTCTGGAATCATACTGCCTGGGTTCAAATCTAGGCTCTACCACGTACCTGGTGTGCTCTCTTGAAAAGTCACTTAATCTCCCTAAGCCTCAGTGTAAAAATGAGAATATTAATAAAACTTATCCCACAGAATTATTATAAGAATTACATGATACTGGTTATTAGGTATACTATTAGGTGCATAATAAACAATGTTATCTGTTATTATGACTATTTTTAATTCTCAAATTCTCCAGCTATTAAATGGTAGAGCCAAGATTTGAATCCCTATCTGTTTTATTCAAAATCCCATTGTCCCAAGATTGGAGGTAATACTACTCTTTCATGGGTAGTAAAATTTAAACTCTTTGGGCCCCTTTAGTCAATATTTTGATATAAAAGTATTACAATATTTGGGTTTTACCATGTCCTGGGCTTTTTTGTTCAGTTGTGGTGGAAGATGATGGAGCTTCTTGAGGTTTGCTGATTTAGCAGCTTTTTCTAGGCTAGTTCTTAGAAAATAGCACGTAATATCACCAGGACCACTTTTAGAGAACACTTGTTTTGCCTGACTAAGATACATAGCCAGATCAGTAGCAGCAGCAAGAACCCACTCTAACTCGTGTTTACAACCAAGAGACCCCATGTACGTATGCTGGTGAACAAGTGAGAAACCTTTCAATGCTTATGGATAACCGTTTCTTTTGTGCTTTTTGTTTTATGACATTCAGTCTAATATAGGGAGAAAAATGGATCTATGTGTCAGTTATCTATTGATGAGTGACAGACCACCCTAAACTATAAAAGCTTAAAACAACCATTTAATTTGCTTGCTAGTCTTTAAGTCAGCTATCTGGACTGGGCTCTGCTGGGCAGGGCTGCTAGTAGGTCTTACCTGGGGTTGGATGGCTGGAGTGGAGGAGATGGTCTAAAACAGCCTTGCTCACATGTTGCTGGCCCTAGCTATTGGCTGGACCACATTTCCAGCATCTAGCAAGAAGGTTATTCACATCATGACAGTCCAAAGAGGAAAAGTCCCAGTGTGCCAGGGCTTTTCAAGTCACTGCTTGTATCATGTTTGCAAACACCCTATTGGCCAAGAAAGTCACATGGCCAAGACCATATTTAAGAGGTCTTTAAAAAAATTTTTTTTTAAATTTATTTTTTTGGGAGAGAGAAAGAGAGCATGAGTGGGGGAAGGGGCAGAGGGAGAGAATATCCAAGCAGACTCCCACTGAGCATGGAGCCCAGTGTGGGGCGCCATCTCATGAACCATGAGATCAGAACCTGAGCTGAATACAAGAGTCGGATGCTGAACGGACTGAGCCACTTCTTGATGGGGGGAGCTACAGAGTTGCATTGCAAGGGGCTATGCATTGTAAAGGAATGGGAGGAATCATTCTGGCCATTTTGCAAGCAATTACCAACCACAAAGTGGAGGAGGGTTTCAAGTTCATGTCTGGAAAGTGTAAAGCAAATCCTTAAAAATCTTTTGAGGGGTTTGTGGCTCAGAATTAAATCTGGTACAGAATTGATTTGAAATGTACTTTTTACATAGTTGCTTCAAGTAGGTTATTTGGGGACCACATGGTATTAGTTGGTGATCACTGAAACCTTAATGCACACACCGTGCGCATGGGCGCTAAGATGCAAGCAGCTCTCAGTCTGCAATTCTAGCCTGGGACTGTTGGGTAGATGCAAAAACCTTGTCTCTGCTTCTTAAATACTCAATGTCTCCAGAGGTGGGTAAGCTTTGCTAATGAAACTTCATAGTCATGTTTTCCACGGTTTCTTAAGAAAATTAAAAACTCCAGGAAACTCTCAGAAATTTTATTTATTCCATCTGACTTATAACATAGAACTCCTGATCCAGCCTTCTCAGGGAGCTGCCATGCTGTGCCCAGCCCATCTCTCTGACTCCCGACCCTGTTAGCTCTGCATCTAAGTGAGTCAGCTTGTTAGATGCTGAGCAGATGGGGGAGGAGATAGGAACACAGGCCTAATTTCTGCGACAGCCAACCAAGCATCTGCATGGTGCCTACTCCGTTCCCTCACTTGTTAGATCAGAAACCGCGCCTGCTGCACCCCCTCCCCTCACCACTCCTTGTCCTCGCAGCTCAGACATGCTGCAAAGCCAGTGACCCCGGGAAATCAGTCCCATGCAATTATGTGGCTGTTCCTTGGTATGTGTTGAGTGAATTTAGAAACTTGGGGGCTTCCTAAAATGTTCCTGTCCTCATGGCATAGGGTGTGAAATCACTGTAGTCTACACAATAGTGACATAGAACCTTAAAGTTCTCAAGTAACTAGATCTTCTTTTGATATTTTGAATCGGGAGAAATGCAACATTATCAAGGTAACGTCTCCTAAATTTGTGCCTCTAGGTTTAATTTATTATGTTTTGGGATAATCAACCTCAATCATTTGGCAAATATTTCTTGGATCATTTTAAATGGGTTAATTTGCATTAAACTCACTAAACTGTGTTTGCCATGGTGTCACATGTCCTCTGAAATTACATGTTCTCTTGTGGATTTGGGGCTTGCAACTGAAGAAAAGTTTACTGTCTTAAAGACAAAACTACAAATATTGTTGAAATTTGGGGGGCTAACAGAAGAAGAATTTTTAATGTTAGCAGTTCCTAAACCTTTTTAGAGGCTGCTGCTGATATTTCCCTTGCTATGGTACAGGAACAGAAAATACACTGCTGGGCCACTTTGTAGATTAGCTTTCATTTCTTGACATTTAACAACACAGTCCACATTTATCTTGTAACAAAAAATGAAGTTTGGAAACCAATTAAAATAAAAAACATTTAACTTAAAGGAAAAGGTATAATGTGCTCTGGTAGTATCCCATTTTCACTTCTCTAAATACAGATGCTACACATTGAGCTCCCCCTTCCCGAAAGTGTACAGAAAGGCTCTTTTCCTACAAGGGCGATGAACGGGGTGGGCCAACGCCAAGACACCCACCCACCCAAACCAATAGCTGTGTTATGTTCCTTTCCTTTTGCTAAGGCTGTAGACTTTGGGACTCTCCTAAAGAGAGGGTTTTGAATCCAGACATACGTGCTACAAACGTAATGGTTATTCTAGTGGGTGTCCCACAAGTACAGGCATGCCTACTTCTACGGTTAATACATGCCCTGCTGAGGGGGAGCCTGAAGATCATCCTAAACAGAGGGGAGGCTCAGCCTGGATGCTTACAGAATGGCTGTGAGGCCGAGACCCTTGTGAATTAATCACAGTGGGCAGCTCTAGGGATCGATCACTTAATTTCATCGCGCATTAGTTTCTTTAACACCTGGAGAGCATGTAAGAATTCCCTAAGAGGCTTTTGGGTTTGCCCATTGCTGCATGTCAAAGTTTTCCAAAATGGGTTACGCAGGATTCTAAGCTCCTGATATTCCTGGAAAAGAAAAAAGATTTATGGCTAGAAGGGGCCATATATGTTATCGTCTCCTTAGAGATTCGCATGAGCATGTTAAAGGTTCAGAGAAGCTTTACATAAAAACCACTGTTTAATTTTGTTTGAGTGATCTTTCCTACACATATGTGAATACAGATTTCTTTTTCTCCTGACATGTCATTACACCACACACTTCAAAGAATATTACATATGGATATTCTAAGTTTGATCTGTACATGAAGCCCGACTCTTAGAGAATGGATCCTGTGGTGCTGGCTCCTTGCAGAAGAACATTTGCTGTACTGATTTGCCACCATGCCATTAGCCTACTCGAGGGTCATTTCAGGAAAGAAGAACAGGGCACTTGGCATTATATTCATTGTGGGCATCTCATTCAGTACGTAATCCACATTATTACACAATACGAAGACCCACAAAGAAATTTCTACTTTCTATTATGGACCTACGTATTAATTTCTTACATCTGCTGTAACAAATTACCATGAATTTGGTAGATTTAAACACCGCACATTTATTACCTCACAATTCTGGAGGTCAGAAGTCTGAGATGGGTTTCCCTGGGCTAAAATCGAAGTGTTGGCAGGGCTCTGTTCCTTTTGAAGGCTCTACTGGAGAATCCTTTCCTTGCCTTTTCCAGCCTCTGGAGGCTGCCCTCATTCCTTGGCTTATGGCCCCTTGACCATCTTCAAAGCCAGCAATAGCCAGTCTAGTCTTTTTCATGATTCCAACTCTCTGGTTCCTCCCTCTTCCACATTTGAATGACCTTTGTGATTACATGGGGCCGACCCGGATAATCCTGAATCATTTTCCCATTTTGAGGTCACCTGTTAGGAACTTGAATTCTGTCTGCAGCCTTCAATCCCCCTTGCCATGTAATCCAATATATTCATAGGATCTGGGGAAAAGGACACAGACGTCTTTGGAGAGCCATTATTCCCTCTACTCCAACTTAGCAGACATGTCACTCTTTTTACTTTGGCTTCTAGGCTGCTTAGAGCTCTTTAGTAACTTTGTGGACCTTCAACTTAATTTTGTATTATAATTTTCTTTTTTTGGGGTGCCTGGGTGGTGCAGTCGTTAAGCGTCTGCCTTCGGCTCAGAGCGTGATCCCAGCGTTCTGGGATCAAGCCCCACATCAGGCTTCTCCGCTAGGAGCCTGCTTCTTCCTCTCCCACTCCCCCTGCTTATGTTCCCTCTCTCTATGGCTGTCTCTCTCTGTCAAATAAATAAATAAAAAATCTTAAAATTTTTTTTTTTTCTTTTTGGCCCCTATATCCTCATTTTTTTCTCAAATTCATGTCATCACAGATGCCCATACACATATCAGTCATGTTGAAATGTAGTAGAAATAATTACTAGCAGTGAACCTCTAGAACAGGGGTAGGCAAACTATAACCCATGGGCCAAATCCAGGCCACCTCCTGTTTTTATAAATAAAGTTCTTTTTTTTTTTTTTTAAGATTTTATTTATTTATTTGAGAGAAAGAAAGAGAGAGAGAGCACAAGCAGAGGTGGGGGGGGTGCCGAGGGGCAGAGGGAAAGGGATAAGCGGCTCCCCTTGAGCAGGAAGCCCGATGTAGGTCTTCATCTCAGGATCATGACCTGAGCCAAAGGCAGATGCTTTACTGACTGAGCCACCCAGGCGCCCCAAGGGCTTTGAGCTTTTCTTAACATGTCACATGTCTAATGGAAATTGTACAGCTACCTATAATATACATTGTTGATGATTTCAAAATGGAGAAAAAACATTTTAATAAATACCATTTGTGTATCAGACAAAATTATAATTTTACTTTTGAGAATAAAAATGTTGGAAAACTCTAGAGTATAGTCTGTTTCCAAAAATAAAGCACTTGTTATTTATCTTTCTTTTAAATCAGTGTATAATATATGAATTATGAACTGTATATAAGATGAAAGTCTTTATGACAGGGGCGCCTGGGTGGCACAGCGGTTAAGCGTCTGCCTTCGGCTCAGGGCGTGATCCCGGCGTTGTGGGATCGAGCCCCACATCAGGCTCCTCCGCTATGAGCCTGCTTCTTCCTCTCCCACTCCCCCTCTTGTGTTCCCTGTCTCGCTGGCTGTCTCTATCTCTGTCAAATAAATGAATAAAATCTTAAAAAAAAAAAAAAAAAAAAAAGAAAGTCTTTATGACAGTCCAAATGAAATAGACTTGAATTTTCTTCTAAAGGATGTTTGCATTTTGAGCAATCTTTCTTTTTATTTTATTTTATTTTATTTTATTTTATTCTATTCTATTCTACTTTATATTTTATTATACTCTATTTTATATTTTATTTTATTTTATTTTATTTTATTTTATTTTATTTTATTTATAAGTATCTCTGCCCAATGTTGGGCTCAAACTCACGATCACAAGATTAAGAGTCGCATGCTGCACTAACTGAGCCAGCCAACTGCTCCCGAGCAATCTTTCTTTAAAGTAACAGTCTTGTGTGCCTTAGGGCTAAAAATCTAATTTTGAATGCAGTGTGTACATGGAAAGAAGCCCTGAACATGAAGTCTGGAGAACAGGATCAGGTGCTTATCATAGGCACCTTCTGTCTGAGAGTGCTTTCATTAGATAATACTGAGTGGGCTTAGTAGTCAGCAAGGTGTTTTCTCTTTTCTCTTTTTCAAGTTGTACTGAGGTATTACTGATACACAAAAAAATTGTAGTGACACCTGGCTGGCTCAGTAGGTAGAATGTACGACTCTTGATCTCAGGGTTGTGAGTTTGAGCCCTATGTTGGGTGTAGAGATTACTTAAAAATAGAATCTTTAAGAAGAACTGCACACATTTAATGTATGCATCTCGATGAAGGTGGGCCTATGTGTACACCTGTGATACCATCACCACAATCAAGGTGCTAAACGTACCAGTCACCTCTAATATCTTTGTGTTCTTCTGTGGATTTTTTTGGTAAGAACATTTAACATATTTTAAAGTACACAATACCAATACTCTCTTGTTAACTGTAGGTAGTATGTTGTACAGCAGACCTTTAGAATTTGTTCATCTTGAATAATGGAAACTTCAAATATCAATTGAAAAACAGTTCCCCATTTCCCCTCTGCTCAGCTTCTGACAACCATCATTCTATTCTCTGTTTCTATATTTTGACTACGTTAGGTACCTCACGTAACTGGAATCATGCAGCATTTGTCCTTCTGTGACTGGCTTATTTCACTTAGCATCACGTCCTCCAGGTTCATGCATGTTGTCGCGAATGGCAGGATTTACTTCTTTTTTGAGGCTGAGTAATACTCCATAAGGTGTTATTACCTCTGTAATGTCTCAGAAACAGTAACTAGAGCCCAAGGCTCAGCTTGCTCCAGACTCCTGAATGTTCTGAATTATTTTTCATTCACTACCTATCGGTTTTCTTTCTTCCCAGTTTTGGTTACCTCATCCTTCCTAATCTATTTTTAATCTCCCCATGTTTCAGGTAACTGTAATTTTAATGAAACAGGCCTTTTAAGGCTCATGCTTTATTTTTTTATTTTAAAATTTATTTATTCATTTTTAATTTTTTTATATTTTATTTGTTTAGCAAGAGAGTTCATGAGCGGGAGGGGCAGAAGGAGAGGGAGAGAGAGAAACTCAAGCAGAGTCCACGCTGAGCATGACCCCATGTGGGGCTTGATCTCACGACTCTGAGATCATGACCTGCCTGAAATCAAGAGTTGGATGCTTAACTGACTGAGTCATCCAGGCACCCCTTCATTTATTCATTTTAAGTAATCTCTACACCCAACATGGGGCTCGAACTCACAACCCCGAGATCAAGAATTGCATGCTGTTCCAGCTGAGCCAGCTGGGCACCGCAGTTCATGTTTTATTTTGAAAATTTACTCTGGTCCTAATTCATTCACTTGGCAAAAACTTTCTGCCTTGATTTTGGAAAATGATTGTTAAAACTGGCTTGTAGAGTGACCAGTAATTCCATCAATAACTATTGCTCTTCTAAAACAACCATTGTCTTTGATTAAAATGCTTTTTCCTTCCACGAGCTCCTAATGTCCATGTCCATTTCAGTCTCAGAATAATGTCAGGATGCTTATGGAACCATTGATACCATGTTTGACCATTTCAACTTTGGTTTCTCTGCTTAAAAATAAATAATAAATAATAGGTTGCTTTCTCCCCTAAGACCAGATATCCACCAAGAGGTAGTGTACTTCTGGTCTAACACTGTATCGAATAACCGATGCATTTGTAGTCACTTTCTGCTTCTGCTGGTTTTGCTGGATTTCTGGACTTGTTATTTCTTATTTGGCACTCACTCTTTGCATACATTATCTTTTACTTCTGCTCTGTGTCATCTTATTTGCATGATGCTGGTGACAATAGGTGAACCACATAATATCCAAGACACTTAACCCCAAACAGAAACACAAATGAGGCAAAAGTTCACTCAATTTCAGATCTTTTGCAAAAAAGGATATAGTTTTAGATTGGCTATTTTCATATTAAGATTTTAGGTTATGGTTAGGCAAATTTGCACAATAAACTCCTACCTGAATTTCATCCTCAACGTAGAATTCTTCTGTAATTATTTTTGGGGAAGAAATTTGTTGTCACTTACCTTGTACTTTTCTCAGATGGAGACCTGTGAGAAAATCACAAAAGTTTTCCTCTCTTTTCATAAGTAAATGCTTAAACTACTCATGGATTGGAATGTATACATCATTTGATTTAATATGAAATGAATTTCTATTCAATCCATCATCTATCTCTTTTTTGAGAGGGAAGGACAATGAATAGTACTTCACAGGCTCCCTTTTCAATTAGAAACAGTACTTCCATTTTGGGATGTGAAGCAGTCAGTGTTCATTCTGGCCACGACCTCCATGGCTTGCAGATTTTTATCAACTTCCCACTGAGAACGCCTCATTTTTAGCCGAGCACACATATTACCACTGTCAATTCTCCTCCATCAGTTTGATTGCTATTTTTTTTTATATCTTTTCCTTAAGCCAAACCTTTTTCTTTTTACAGACTTCTGGATTTCTTGAATTCTTCTGTGAACAGAAGAAGAATAAAGAAGAACTCTTACCTTGGTATGTATGCACATCCCATTGGGGATGCCCTAGAATTACCCATGGAATCCTCTTCAGAGTGCCCTTTTTAAATTCAAAGTAGTCAAAGCTTGATTTCAGCAGGGAGGGTGTTCTTTTGTTTGCTTTCTTAGACATAGTGATTTCGAATATTTGTGACATGAGAACGAAAACTTAAATGTTAATGGCTTTACTTCACAAACCCCTGTGTATTTGTTCTGATACTTGTCATGAATTTGACCTTTGTTACTAGGACTTTGGCTCCCTCTGCACAGTAAGTACTCATCAACTACTCCACTTTTAGTCCTGAAAAAAATCAAGCCAGTTGCTAAAGATTCTATTTGTGTGTAGGTAAGAGACAATTGACAATTTCTAAGGAAGGTGTTGTTGATGAGCTTGATAATTCTAGTGGTTAGTTGTGGCTGGTTGTGATGCATGTCACATGGATGACTCATAGATGCACTCCTTGTGGAGACTGAACGTAACTCTGGATCCCTGTTGTTCTAGAAATGAATGAAGCATAGTAGTGGGAAAATCCATGAGTAGCGAAATAGGATGTTGTTTGCAATTCATTGGATGTTTCTTGGAATTCATTTCCATTTCTGTAGCTAGACCTGAGGATATGGCAGATGTACTGTCCAGAAAATTGTGGTTTGTGTTTTCCTACATAAGGAGAAAGAAGGGAAAAGAGAGGAAGTTTGAGTGTTAGGGCATGTTGGAAGCAGAACCAAGTTGACATTTGCTATTCCTAAGCCTCTTTGCTATTCCAGAATACTTTTGACCCTGGGAGCATTTCACTGGCCAGCAAAACATCTTTCTCTTTGTCTCAAGTATATACAGGGCAATATTTTTGTGTTGCTTTGGAAATATACTTCTCCATGCTGTGATTTGAAAATACCAACACTGTTAAGAAAGAGCAGGGACTTAGGTGAATGCTTCAGACATTCATTGGATGAAGTGTTGAGTAAACCAGATGGTTGATATCAAATGCCTTGATAAAGTATTTTAGAAATCAGAGCTGGTTCTCATTAAAAAAAAATAAGCCCCTCTGGAGGGATTTGTTTATGACTTTCTCTATTTTGTTTTCATTTATTTCAAATAGTTTTTAAAATTAAGTATATCTATGAGCACAAGCCAAGCTAAAACTATAGATTTAAAAAAGTCAACGGGTTTGACCCCAGATATTTGATCCCTATCTTTGGTTCCCAGTTGCCTGGTGGCCTCATCCTGGTTATCAGAGCAACATCTGCTTAGATGGAGTATTGACATTTGTGCACATCGGAGCCCAAAACACTTGAATTTTCCAACAATGAGAACATTGGATGTTTCTCTTTGTGTGTGCTAATGGTATGGACTGATTTTGCAGAATCACTGCAGCAAGTTGTAAATGATGTATGAAATGAAAAATTCCTGTCCAGTGCACAGAGTGAATATATACAGTTCTATGCAGTCACTGCAGCGCTGGGCTATTTGTTTTAATATTTCCTTCAGACATATAGTAATTTTTTTGGTGAGTCATATCCAGATGCTTGCCATTGGCACAAAGCACAGATTTCCTATATATATATATTTCAAATGAATCTCAGTCATGTGTAAGTATACTTAATAGAATACTGGATTTTCGAGGACTTGAGCTTTAAAAAAATATTTTTAGGAAAACAGTAGCAATATATTTGTTTTGAAAAATTTGAGAAATGGTGAAGAGCCCAAATATTAGAAGTCATTTAATCCGATTATGGAAAAATATCCTTTGTTTACATTTAGTATATATCTTTTAAGGTTTTATCCCCTATGATTAGTTTGCATTCCTAAAAAAATTATCCTATTAATTTATTTGTTAAGTTTCAGTCCTAATTGCGAACAAGACTTGAGCATCTTTTGGTGACTTCTACAGTTTAATTTTTAATCACTGCATACTCTTCAATTGCGTGGCTGTAGCTTAAAGAATTTTTACTCATTCCTACTGAACAATGAAAATGTAGGTAGTTTCTAATTTTGGTAATTCCTATATCAATGCTGCAATGTTTATGTGATTGTTGTCATTTTGCTATATATTTAAAATGCCCATCTTGCCTCCCCCTTCTCTTTCAAAATTATCTTAGCTATTATCTCTGTTTTTCTGTTGGATTTTGGTGATGATTGGATTATATTTCTAAATGATCGGAGTAAAATTGGCATCTCCGTAATAATATTGAGTCATTCCATTGGAGAACATTGAGTGTCTTTCCATTTATTGGTAGATTTTCTATGAGGCATTCATTCTTGCATATTAGAAATAAGCCTCTCTAAGTTGTGATAACATGTGTTTCTGCATATGATATCCAAGTTATATCTGTAAAGTTCTCTTTTTGTGCCATTTTAGTTATATTTTTTTGAACAAGGGTAATTGTAGCCTCATAATATCAATTAACAAAATTTCCTCATCCTCCCTAGTCCCCCTCCCCAATATCATGCTCTGAAGCAGTGTAACTATAAGGAGTGACCCGTCTTCTTTAGATGTATAGAATTAATGTCTGCATCTGGCTCATTTGGCAGGATAAATTCTTCGAAACCTCTAATTTCCTTTCAAGGGTATTGACATATTTAGGTTGTTTTCTGTCTCTTATTGAATCAACTTTGGAAATTTATATTTCCCTGTTGAAATACCAGTTTATCTAGAGGTGAAATTTGTTAATACAGATATATACAAAAAATTCTGTTACCATTTAAAAAATAATCCTGTAAATCTACTGTAAAGACACTTTCTCATTCTTAATACAAATACCTTTATCTTAATGAACTTTGCCAGAGGTATTTTTGAAGAACCTTCCCTCACTATTTCCATAGTTTTGCTATTTTCTTACTGGCTTTTTTTTTTTTTTTTAAGATTTTATTTATTTGAGAGAGAGAGAGAGCAATGGAGAGAGCCTGAGTGGGGTGGAGGGGGCAGAGGGAGAGGGAGAAACAGACTTGCCGCTGAGCCAGTAGCTCCACACAGGGCTCGATCCCAGGACTCCAGGATCATGACCTGAGCTAAAGGCAGACACTTAACCAACTGAGCCACCCAGGCGCCCCTCTTACCAGCTTCTTGAGTTGCATGCTGGGTTGATCTTTTTTGTCATTTATTAATAAAAATATTTCAAACTAGGAATTTTCCTATGATTCCCATTTTAGCTGCATCTATACCTTTTGCTATGTTGGATTCTTATTTTATTAATAAACTGAAGTGGCATTTTGATATCTTCTATGACCCCCCAATTTTTTAAAAGATGAATTCAAAATTTTAAAATGGTTGAATTTTAAAATTCCCGTCTGTTATGATGAATTTCTAGTTTTGTAGTTGAATTTTATTGGCGTTATCTTTGTAGAAGAGTATGCCTGATGATCTTTGAGAAGGAGTCCATGGGCACTGGAGATGAAAGTTATTTTATTTAGAGAACTTTTTCTTATTAATTATATTATCAAGCTGTTCTGTCTCCAGCTCATTTTTGGTCTTTTTTGATCTTCTTTCAGCAACTGTGAAGAAAGTTGAAATCCTTTATTAATTTGTTCTTACTATTCTGTAACTTAGTTATAGAGATATTTGTATTCTGTGAGTCAGTGCAGTATTATTTGACACATAAACATTGTATATTTGCATTGAACTGTACTCCTCTAATAGGAAATCTCTCTTTGAACATATAATGCGTTTTGCCTTGAGTTTTCTTTTGTCTAATGTTAATATTAAAACTTCGATTTTCTTTTTATTTGTATCTCTTCAGTATATCTTTGCTCATCTTTTTACTCATCCTTTTGTACTCATTTGTCTAAGGTGTATCTCTTGTAATAAATATACAGTTGGCTTTCGTTTCGTAATCTGGCTTTCTCCTTTTTATTCTTCTCACAGAGTAGTTGAAGGCATTTACAAATATTGTCATAAACAAAATATTAGCCTTACTATTTTCATTATGTTTTCTTTTTGATTCTTGGGTGATTTTTCCCTCCATTCTTTTCTAGCTTTGAGCATATAGACATTCTTTGTTAATATCTCATAGAGTGTATGTTTTGTATTAAGTTCCGTTTTCACTTAAGTCTCTCAAAAGCATTCTTTAGTCTATTAATCTCTCTCAAACTTAAGGGCAAACAGCATTTTTACACCTTCTAGTTAAATGGAAAAATTTAGCATACTTCCCACCCTATACACATCCTACTGCTCTTTCTCAGTCCTGTATCCTCAGTCCTATAGAAAATAAATACAAATGTCAGGTTCCTTGCCGGGAGTCTGCTTCTCCCTCTCCCTCTGCTGCTCTCCCTGCTTGTGCTCTCTTGCACTCTCTTTCTCTCTCAGATGAATAAATAAAATCTTTAAAAAAAAAAAAAAAAGAATGGGAACATTAGTGGGGCCATGGCATCTACCCGTGGGCACCTTTCCTAGTCCTTACCCTACATCTTCCCCACCAAGAGATGAACACTATTCTAAATATTGTGCTTGCTATTCCCTTGCCTTCCAAAAAACAATTTTATTTAATAAATATGTTGAACAGCATATAGTGTAGATTTTTAAAAATTGTCAAGTGTTATAAAAAATTGTATCACACTAGGGATGCCTGGATGGCTCAGTCGGTTAAGCATCTGCCTTCAGCTTAGGTCATGATCCTGGGGTCCTGGGATCGAGCCCCACGTCAAGCTCCCTGCTCAGCTGGGAGTCTGCGTCTACCTCTACCTGTCCCTCTGCTGCCCCTGCTTGTGCTCTCTTGTGCGTATGCTCTCTTTCTCTCAAATAAATAAATAAAATATTTTTTAAAAAATTGTATCACACTGAAGGTAGACTGATGCTAGTGACAAATTTTCACTCAATATTATATGTCTAAGATCCATTTATATTGTTGAATGTGAATGTATTTTCCTCATCTCCATTGTTGTACAGTCAGCCTTTGTGGGAATGCATGATTTAAAAAAATTATAAACCAAAAGCAATGATTTTTGTCTAATAAGCTGAATGTTGCTTTGAATATTTTGGTATATTTCTCCTGGTTGTCATGTGTAACAATTTCTTTTAGCTATATAGATACCTCATTTTCATAAAAGCATGTAATTATGAATGTATAAAAGTATAAATGGTTATAAGGTCTTTCTTATGATCCTTTTAATGTCTGCAGGATCTTAGTATTGATTACATGCACCTTCTCTGTTTATTAATTTTATCATTCTCTTCAAAAATAACAACTTTTAGCTTTGTTGATTATTTTCTGTGAATTTTTTTCTCTTTTACCAATTTCTGTTCTTTATCACTTGATGTTCGTAGTGAAATCTCTTGAGGTTGAAGGTAGATACAATTTGGCCATCGTGAGAGTATAATATGCATAAATATTTGACAGACATAAAATATTCTTGATAGCATTCATGAGACTCTAAGAAATACTGTTTTGATGTGTGCTGTTAAAGTAGTTAGTCCTGTTAGATACCCTGCATTTCAGAAATGTTGATACAGAAGTCTTCCACACTTGGGATCATTTGATGTCATTTAATCATGAATAATCATTTCTGAGTGATATTTCAGTCCTTTTATCATCTCCTTGGTTTACCCTGCTTGCCCGATTCCCAGAATTTTTTCTAATTCTTTCTAATCTGATGAAATCGGATTCTACAATGGCAATATGCCTCCTAGCAGTGTCTCATTAGAAATTATATGATAGTGTTTGTCTAATAGATTTTATCTGCCGCCCAAACTTGCCTTATATACACAACTCTGTCCTTAAACTATCATTGGCTTTTATTTGCTTTGGTTACCCATATTTCCTACCATGCTTTTACCCCCCTCACATCTATCCCTTATTCTTGGATAGTATCAATTTTCTTCACCTAGTGTTTCTGTCTTTGAAAAAAGCAGAGGGATGACACTGTTAAATGGGCCATTTAACTGAAGAATGGCATGTCAGACATCCTTTTTCTATATATATAATGAGAGACATGTATATAGGTTAATGTATATATTTATAGAGATGAATATTACAGCTATTTTATGATATTTAAGACTAAATGCCACGGTTGTATTTTTTTTAAGTAAGTCTAAACTTCCCTTAAAGGAAAGCTGAGAAAAGTAGTAATTTGGAACTAGTTGGCTTAACTTAAAAAGCTCCCCTGTGACATCGGAGTGTGTTTCATGCAATTGCTTTCTTAGACTTCCTCATTAAAATATTGACTACTCTTTTTCTTCAGTAAATGCTAATCCTGGCTCCCATGTACATGTATTTACATTTCACTGCAGGCAGCCTGCCAGGTTAGAAATAAAACCAATTTGTTAATATCACTATTTCCTTTTCAGCAAAGAAAATATGCATTAAATTAAAGACTTTCTAAAAATAATAAGAAACGGCTCCTGTTGATACCAACCATTTATTTGTCTCTCTGGTTTAGGATGTGACGGCTCATCCTTATGAGCCTGCATTTCTCTGCTGCTCTCAGCTCTGGCCATCTCTGCAAAACTCTGGCTTCTGAAAGCCCCCTGTCACGGGCCCTGAAGGTCCCTCTGCCCCTTTCTCCCCTCACCTTTCCCACTGTTGCACTTTTGCTAGTCCCTGCCAGCACCTATCTGAGAGTGCAAGACGCTATTTTTAAAAGAGTGTGAGCCAAGTATGGTTAATCCTGGCTGATCACATGCTGCTTTGCTGGAGCATTCTCTCCAGAAATCTTGGAAATCTTTGAACTGCAAGAGGGTCCCCATTTGATTTATGATTCATAAGTGGATCAGTGTTATTAAAATCCACAGGAGCCCTTTGTTCATTTAGTCATTCTGAGGGCCACCCATCACGCACTTCCCTATACTATTTTGCACAGGAGCACCTTCCTGGAGCCCATAGCTGTGTCTTAAATAATCCTTCAGTAGAAAGCAACTAATTATGCAAAGGAACATCAAGGAGTTCTAGTAACTCTAGAATGTTTGTGCACGTTGTGTTATCCAGACTTGCAAAGTCAAGTGAATTTCCAATAAAGCTAACGAGTCATTAACCTTATCAGCATACTTTGCTTGGCTGGATGCTACGCTTTACTTTGTTGAATATTTTATTTATAAAATGGATTGATTGCTATTTAGTATCATTCTTGTGACCCATGAGGAAAAAGGAGTCTTTTGTAAATGCCACCGTATAGTTGGTGCCAGAAGTGAAATCTGGCGTCTACAAATTGTTGCACATATTTGTTAGTTTCTCCCGATTTTTTTGCATATTTCATTGTTTTCCCTGTTGTTTTCTTCTTTTGTCAATGTTAACCTTTGCTCTAACAAGATTAGAAGAGTAAGGTCTTATTGATAATCTTTATGTTTCATTTCTACTTTGGGGAAAATATTAAAGAAAGAAGAGATTTAGCCTAAGTAATTGGTTACTTCCTTTCCAGTTTTGCCTTAACTGGCTTTAGGATTTGGGGTCCTCCATTCTTTCCTGCAAAGATTCTGTAATGGTCATCAAACTTGGGATCCATTTCCCCTTCAGAGCTCTCTCATCTTTCATTCTTTTATTCCATCTTACTCCCATTCAGCGTGAATGGAGTTGTTGGCTTCTCTCTTGCAACATTGTTCTTGTATTTTAGATTGGTATAGCATCGTGTCCACCTTCTAAAATCCCGTACAACCTTGAGCTGGATTCCAACCAGGAGCTTACTAGTCCTTCTGCTGTAGTCTTTGGTCCTGAAAGTGTTCAGCATTGAGATACTTCTCAGGAAGACATATTTAGCAGTGCAGTGTTGTTCCGTGAGGAAAACCGCCTCATCCAGCTGGTAAGCAATTTATGCCCTGAAGCATGAAGATTTCATAGCCCTTGTAATTTTATCCTTCCTGGTGTCGCTGCAGGTGCTATTTTTATTCATATAAATATTTAATCTTCTATAAAACTTATTAAGCTGTTGGCCTCAATAATATTTTTTGGCAGCGAGTTCCCTAGGTTAAAGGGACACAGTCAAGTACAACAGCTTAGCTCAAGATCACAGTTTTAAATAAAGGTATAAAAGGTGATTTTCTGAGATTTAAAAAAAAGACTCTAGCAAGGCTGTTTGGGGTTCAGCTTTGACATTTCCCAATAACGCTGCCACCGTCTCAGTAGCACTGTGTTGGCATTTGAGAGACCAGGAAGCGAGCTCAGTTGAAACTATAGTGAAAGTAGTGGTTAACATATGTTTTTTTCTAGGCCTGGTAAAGAGGAAGAGCAGATAAAAAAGTATGGGCAATGTTCTTCATTTTCCTAGCCTTCAGCTTTCACATTAAGATTTTTTTACATGACTTTTAATCCATGGAATTATTTTTCTTTAGTGTTCTTCCTGACCCTCTTTAAGTAGTTGGCTTCTTTTGATGAATACTCTTTTCTTATTAAAACAAATGAAATTTGCTGAGTCTTTTGGTTTGTTGGAGGACCACAAAGTCAGACACTCAACCAGCTGAGCCACCCAGGCGCCCCTGTCCCATTTGCTTTTAAAATGGATTTGAAATGGCTCATTTTAGTAAAACAGATATTCTAAAGTTTATCCACTTTGCTGGGTTGCGTTGCCACTTCTATGCCCTTCACTTTGTTGGAACAGTCTCTCCATATCACCTTGGACAACTTGCTGCCCTCTTTCTGGGTCTCAGCTTCTCTTCTCAAAAGTGAGCAATTACGGTGATGTTCTGAGAAATCATCTCCTCCGCGGTTCCCACGTATCCATTATGTCCTCTTTCATTGCATTCGTCAGACCATATTTATTGCTTATTAATTCATCTTCTACATTAGACTATAAGCTTAGCGGGACCATGTTTCTCTTATTGACTGTGATATCCTTGGCAGACAGGAGGCACTAGTGAAGAATTTGTTGAATAACTGGACGAATGTAGGGCGCCAGCCCTCCCTAAAGGCCCTGATAGTGCTGACTACATCTGACTGCATGTTTATACCATTCTATGTTTTAAATTAAATAGAATACTGGTAGAAATAGTTGAATGAATTATCGTCTGTGTGCAAAAAAGTTATCAGTGAAGAGATTGCCGTTATGATTATTTTTGGTTCTGGTGGGTCTGAGCGCTTTGTTAACATTTCAACTCCTTACTACATGGTTTATATCTTTGCCCATTTCTTTTGGCTGGAATAGAACTAGGTGGAAGCTCCTTCAAATGAGTGTTTTGTACAGTTGTGCCGTGTCTCATCACAGTTTATGTATGAGTAGCGTTGAGTACGTAGTTGGTGCTTGGTCTCTTGACATGTGCCTGATTGTGATTGCTCCTTAGGGTGGCAAGTCCCAGATGGCAAATTATGTGAGTTTTCAAATTTCGGCACAGATCTGTGGCTATTTGTGCATTTTGATTGACTGATTTTTTTTTTTCAACCAGTTACAATCATTGAATTGGGGAGTAGCATTTTAAAAAGTAGGTTTCTGAAAGGGCATAAGTATTTGGCCATTACGTAGAACCTATGTACTCTATAGAGCTCTATGCTGTATATAGAGCCTTTATCTTTAAAACTAAACTATCTTGGATTTTTGTATTAGATGTTGATACAATTATCAAAGCCCAGTCCTTCCCTTTACTGTAGTTCTTTGTTCTTAATGGAAATTTGGGTCAGTACTGAAAAGTGCCAGGGCATCCCAAGAATTTGCTCTAGAAAACAAAGGATGCCAGATGCTCACAAGAGGGTCAGCAACACTTGGCAAAGTTACATTCCCTCTTAGTGGCGGCGGTAACTGGTTCAGTCAGAGAACAGTGACTTGCAAAAGGATTTTCTTTTTCTGTTTTTTTTTTTTTCTTTTTCTTTTTCTTAAAACCACTTTCCCTTCCCAATGTAAAATTATTGTATATCGAGTTCTCTCTGAAAGCAGTGTATCTACTCAGAGAAAAATGAAAAGTAGCTCTGCCGCGTTTTCAAACAGCCATGTTCCCTGCAGTCCTACTAAGCTCCGCAGCCTTTTGAGTCTTTTGAGTCCAGATGATAACTGCATAAGAGGATTGGGGTGAGGTGGGAGGTGGGTACAGCAGGGAGGGGTTAATTTTCCCAATAAGAAAGAAACGTCTACTACGTCCTGAAGCCAGTCCAGTGCTCTCTTAGAGATAGGAGGTTCAGAGCACTAGATGCCATTGATTTTACTTTAGCATCCATTTTTACAGTTTTACTCTGATGTTCTTGGCTCATGCTTTCCAGACTACATTCATTCCTTAGTTAACAAATATGAACTCACCGCCTCCTCTGTCTTTGACACTTTCTGGGTCTTGGGGAAGTTTCTATCTTTAAGATGAGCCCTGTGCTTACCCCTTGTTTTCTGTTATCCTTACCACCCAGGCAAGTCAGTAGGACTTTTTTTTTTTTTTTTTTTTTTTTTTTTTTTATCATCCCCACAAGGAAATGGGAGAGTTTGTGGCTTTCCTCTGAAATTGCACATGGAATTATTGGCAAGATTAGAACTGGAAACTAGTTCCAAGAAATGTGCTCCCAGCTAACCACACCATTCGTTATCCCAGACAAGAACCGCGGGTAGGGAGTGGTGGTAGTCAAGGTCCCCTTTGGATGGGTGCCTGTTGTATTTGTCCTTGGATTGTGACCTTCCAAAGGACCACTGAAGAGCTTGTCTTTGAGAAATGACCTGCCATTTTCAAAGGGCATTGAGGAGAGTCAATTCGACAACAGGATGGGAAGCAAAGTATTGAGTTTTAAATTTTCTTTTTCTGTATTTGGAAAGAGAAAAGTGTGTGATTCAAGGAGAAGACGTAAATCAAAAACAGTTTTTTTTTTTTTAACTCTTTTTGCCTGTAGAGACACTACCAATCGGAGTGGGTTTGGTTTTTTTTTTTCTTTTCTCTCGCCTCCCCCTCCCCACTCCCGCACTTCTTTTATTTTTTATTTTATTTTATTTATTTATTTTTCTTTTTTTGGAAGGGGAGGGATGACCCTGCTGAGTTTTGGAGTATGCCTATAGCAGCTTTTAGCAAATCACAATCCCAGCAGTAGGTTCAGCTTTGAAGAAAGATTTACAAATCTCTCACTGCTTTATAAATATCTGCATTTATATCTTAAAGAAGAAGAAGAAAAAGCCCCTCACGGTCGGTCTCAGCCTTCTCACCCTCTCCCCCCTCCCCACTTCCCCTTTTCTTGCTTTCCTCTTTCAGAAATTAAAGATTGTGATGTGTGCAGGAAATGAGGGTCTATAAAATTGTGATAAAATGTTCCTGCAAAATTGCCTTTGAATTTTCGCCTTGAATTGCAGGCGAAATGAAATTGTTCGCTTTCAGCATTGCTTTGTTTTTGACCCCTTTTTGTGAATTCTCAAAGGAAAGAAACATATTCCCATCTTTTATAGTAATCAAATTTATCTGGCATCTCTCAGCCTCTTGAATTACTTATGCTAGAGTTGGCCAGCCTCAGGAAGGCTGTGGCTGGTTTATTTATTTATTGTTCTAAAGTGAGGGTTTTTGACATGAGGTTCCCTACATCATCCTCAGGGAGTATAGGAGAAAAATCGAAAGTGCTTTGTGACATTGCATATGTGTGTTATGTATGTATGTGCATACGTGTTGTAAAGGTAAAAGAATCCGTCTAATGAGAAATAACAGGGGACTTCATGATCCTAGGTCATGGCTGTTTAATATTTTCATGTGAGAGGGAAAAAATTTCATGTTACTGAGATAAAATTATATGTAAAAAGCAAAAAAAAATCTGGGAAAAGACTTTGCATTTGGACAAAAGTGCTAACAATAAGTGGTTATAAACCTCTTTAGAAACTATTGGTTTTATCAAGTATGATTTCTATAACAGGTGATTATATCATCTTGTAGTTTGAGGGGTTTAGTATGACTGTTTCATATAAGAATGTGGGATCAGAGAGCAAACATCGGCCATCACCTGCGGCCGCATTCTGTCAAGCCCAGCCTTGCCTGGTTACCCTGGGTTCTCCTGTAACGTGATTCATTCTCTTCTTTTTTATTTCCGGTGCCTTGTGTTTATGCTCAGAAAAACCTAGGCTACAGGTGCAAACCTACAGAAATCGGATTCGAGTTTCCAAATTAAATCTCTCTTATGTTCAGAAAATGAAATAATATACAGCCACCAGGAAGAATACATAAATAGTAGTTCTTTGTGTGGCCTTAACCTCCACTGGGCTCAAGTTAAGAAATTGCTGAGAGGAATTATTTTTTGAAACTATTACTAATGCCTCACACACCTGTTATTCAAACCTATGCTTAGAAACGATGCTGCATACAGCTACTGGACTTCTTCCATGTGTATACACTTCTGAATTATAACAAGTAAACTCTGTAAAGCTCTAAACAGTTACTTCATTTTTTTCCCATTATTTTTTATAATATAAGTAAAATATGTTATGCCAAAACCTCTTCTCTCCCTACTAACTTTTCAAAGGTTTTCATTGCATGTTTCTGGTTTATTACCTATACATTTCCTAAATAGGAACTCCTATAAAAACCAGACACCTTCTTTAAAGCAATTCTTCTTTAGGTCAGTAAGAGGCCCATATAAGTTTAAGAAAATATAAAATAAAAAGCCTCAGGGAAAGATGTGATGTGTGTAGTTTGGGCATCTCTCACACACTCTACTCCTTTGATAGTGTTGAATTTCAGAACCCTTGGAAGAGAGGATGACATGCAGGTCACTCTCCGATGGAAAAGCATCTATCTTTGTATCAGCATCTTAGTAGAACAAGTCTCAGGATTAAGCAGAAAGTCAGCAGGTTCAGTGTAAGTGAAAAGGTTTGCATTGAATTAATTAGTAACATTAGATTTACTTCAGAAATATTTATTTTAACAATCATTACCTGTGACTAAATTTCTGATAATTTTTGCAGTCAAAGGAACCAACCACCCAACTGTTACATTTTGTTTTTGATGAAAAAGAGAAGAAAATTCAAGAAGATTTAAATGCAAAAGCCTAAGTTTTCATAGCATTTCCCATGGGGCTACAGATTTCAAGAGGCTGTAGCATTCTTTATGAGCCATGTACAATAGATCAGCAACTTGCATTTCAACTGCTCCTTTTTTCCTTATATAAAAAAAATCTTAACATTTATATAAATAATCCACAGAAGAGTGGATTAGTATGATTCTTAATTGTGGCAGTTGAGGAAATAGAAGGATCAATAATTATTTGAAATAATTTATTTGAAATAAATAACCGCTTTCTTCAGTCTCCTCAAAGAAGGCAGCACAGATACTTTTCTGGTTCGGACACAGTAATTTAAATGTGTCCGGTTTTGCAGTTGTGCCTACGAATCAATTTAGTGTGGGTTTGTTCACATCTAAAGGAAAGTTAAATGCTGACTTTGAAAGTAGAGAAACGTTCCATAGATATCCTTCGCTTTCAAAAAGCTTGCGTTTGACTGTGATCCTTAAAAGCTCTTATTGAACTATTTCCTTTTTCTGTTTGCAAAATTCACAAAGGGCTGTTCTGTAAGCCCTCTTCGTATTTTCCCCAGTTTGTCCTAAATTTTGCCTCAGGGGAATAAACAGCAACAGTGTTCAATTTCCCATTCAGAATGTATATGCCAACACAGAGAGCTTTTATTACAAGGAAAGAAATCAAATCATTGTCACCTAAAGTGCTAATTATGTCTGATAAATGTACGGCATACACTTAATGCAAAGAGAGCTTAGGAAATGATACACCTTCCATAATTACAGTGACCAACCTAGCTCCATCAATCTAAATTTTTTTTCAATCCACGTTCATTTGGGTGGCTTTATTTTTATTAAATGGCTTTCTTAAGCTTCAACAGACCCACTTGCTGCTAATAAGGAAGCTCGCATTAAGTATTTTGGAACTGCTACAATAAGAAGGCGTGTAACACGATATACATGGAGATGAGCGTACACAGATAAACAGAAGCCGCCAGCGAATACGGTTACATTTTTCTCCCATTGGGGCATGGAACTGTGAACTGAGGGTGAAATTTGCCATTCTTTGCTTGCCTAATGAATTTGTGTATCCAGTTAACTAAGGATACTACACTTCAGTTTTGGGGGAGCCTGAAATCCTTCCATAGAGCTGACAATAGACCCTTTAGCCCCCTCCCCAGGGACATTAATGGCCCCGGAAGTAGGCATGCTGCCCCCAGAACTTCTGATGATAACATTTAGGAATTACTTCTCTTTCCCTGTTTTTCTTCATGAAAGAAAGCCACCATTCTTCTCAGAGCCAGATTGTTTGTGGCCTTCAATCAAACCTGACACCCTTCTACAAATGAAATAAAAGTAGGTTTTAATTAGACTGAAGGATGCTGATTTCCTTTGAAGCTGCCTCAGAGCCCCCCTCCTCCCTGAGTCCTCCAGCACACGCATTCACTTGTTTCACACGCACATCCATATGTGGCCGTAGAAATGTTGCTCCAAGTGTGTGGGAATTCATGGCTGTCCTCAGGGCCCACTGGCTGAATAGGATGCTCAGTTTTTCATTTTGCCACATCGCCATTCTCGGTTTTTGTCTGTTGATTTCAGATCCAGCCAAGGTGCATACTGTGGGAACCATGCATATTTGGGCAGACTTTCTCATCGGCAATTGAAAATCTAACCAAACCTTCTTTTTGCTGTTTCTGCCTGTTTTTCTTCATTTTTTTCCCCCTCTCCCTGTCTCTTTCTCCATGACTTCTCTTAAACTCCAGATCTCCTTAACTCTTCTTCACCTCTCTCACATTTCTCTTTCTGGTTATTGTTGTTTTTATTTTTCACTTTAAACTTTAAGCAGAGAGCTACTTGTTCTAAAATCTGTATTTTGGAGGGCAGCGAAGAGGCTCGTAATTCTTCCATTTCCTTTCGATTATCTATCTGAGAGTCTCTGTGGGTTTTGGGGAAAGTTAATGCTCCCCGACTGAACAAAAGAGTTAGTGGTAAATATTGAATTCTGCACTTATGATTACCTTTTAAATCATAACCATCCTTCCAGAATTCAGAGTTTTCATTGTATATAATTGTATATAGTTGTATCCAGTTACAGTTGAAACAGTTATGTTTCATTATATAGTTATACAGGTAAATCTTGAACAAAGATGTAGTTTTATTGAATACTCTTTTTTTTTTTTTAAGATTTTATTTATTTATTCGACAGAGATAGAGACAGCCAGCGAGAGAGGGAACACAAGAGGGGGAGTGGGAGAGGAAGAAGCAGGCTCATAGCGGAGGAGCCTGATGTGGGGCTCGATCCCATAACGCCGGGATCACGCCCTGAGCCGAAGGCAGACGCTTAACCTCTGTGCCACCCAGGTGCCCCCTCTTTTTTTTTTTAAGTCTTAGCTAATACTTAATTTTCAAATTGTCCATTTCTTTTAGCCTACTTTAGAAAAACCTTTAGTAGGATCTGGTATCATTAAAAATGGTAAACATTTATACTTATTCCATTGGGTTCTTGATTATATAGGTATGATGATTCTTAAAAAAAAAAGATTCTTTTTTTAAAGATTTTATTTATTTTTTAAAGAGAGCATGCACATGAGGGAGGGGGAAGGACAGAGGGAGAGGGAGAAGCAGACTCCCCGCTGCACAGGGAGCCCAAGGTTGGTGAGGGAGGGGGGTGGGCTTGATCCTAGGATCCTGAGATCATGACCTGAGCTGAAGGCAGAGGTTTAACTGATTGAGCCACCCAGGGACCCTCGCCCCCCCCAAAAATTCTGAAATAAAGAAAATTAGAAGGATTTTCACTGTAGCCTGGAAAACTCTCAAAGTGTGAGAAATATTTTAAGAAACTTACCATGAGTTTAAAAGACTAATATTTCCTGAAATTTATATGCTGTAGTTTAACATATTTAATTATAATGATCGAAGAATAAATGTGATGTTAATTGTGATATGGTGGAAACAACCCAAATGTCCATTGATCAATGAGTGAATAAACAAAATGTGGTATATCCATACAGTGGAATATTATCCGATCATAGAAAGGAATGAAATACTAATGCATGCTATAATATGGATGAACCTTGTAAACATTATGCTAAGTGAAAGAGGCAGACACAAAAGATCACATATTACATGATGCCATTCATATGAAATGTTCAGAAGAGGCAAATATATAGACACAGAACTTGTCTGTCTGTGGTTGGGAGAGGGGGAAGATGGGGTGTGTAGAGGGTAATAGCTAAGGGTGCTGAATTTCTTTTTGGGATCATGAAAATTGATGGTTGCATAACTGTGAGTATATACTGAATCATACATTTTAAATGGGTGAATTATATGGTATGTGTATTATAGCTCAAAAAGGCTATAACAAAACAACTTAGGACTTGCATTTGAATGGTTTATGGTCTTAAATGCTAACCAGCGAAGAAAAAATCCAATTACTTTTGAAAAAGAAAACTATTGTTTGCTTAAAGATATTTTGACTAGAGTGAAATTTCTGGGTTAACACTCTAGCTAATATATTATACATATTGATATTCTCTCTAGGACTTGCATTTTTGTTATAACAGAAATAATAATTTATTTTGTGAGTGAAACTCTGCACATAATTTCTTTGTATTGGCTGTTTTTAACATTTTAGTATAAATCGGGTCAAAATTTAAGGAGAGTAAGAAAAGAGTAATCAGAACTTGTGTCAATGGTTATTTTAAAAAATGTATATAGTACTAAACCTTTCACATTTAAGTTTGAAAGTAGAAATTTTACTTTAATTTTGTTTTAAAAATTATAAACTGGATAATGGAAGCAATATTTTTCTGTTTTTTTACCTTTTTTGAGTGTAAAATTTAGCATTGATTTAGGAAATCATATAAAATATATTATGTCTATGTTTTATATATATATTCAGTATACTGGCTAATAAGTTCCTATGGCTCTACCACCCAGATTAAGGAACAGATCACTGGCAGCTCCCCTGAAGTCCTTTTGGTGTGTCCTTTCGAAGCGCAGCCTCTCGCTCATCCCCAAAGATAACCTCTATCATACGTTTTGAGATAATCCTTTCCTTGCATTGCTTTAAAATTTTGCCATGTATGTATGCATCCCTCAGCAATATCACTTAGTTTGCCAGGTTCTTAACTTTATGTAAATGGAATAATTTAGTATATAGTCTTTGTTACTTTTTTCTTTTGGTCAACATTCTTGCAAGATTCATTGAAGACAAAGGTCTTAATAAAGGCATCTTATTCTATAAAGGGCCAGATAGTAAAAAAATTAGTTTTGCAGGCTATATGGTTTCTGCTGCATATGACTCAACTCTGCTGTTGTGCGAAAGCCGGCATAGACAGTATGGAAATGGATGAGGGTCGTATATTCCTGCAAATCTTATTTTTGGAACGCATCACATTTGAGGCTATAGTTTGCCAATCTCTGATTGTAGTGATTGCATAGCTATAGTTTATTCATTTCCGTCATTCCAGAGTAGCCTGTAATTATATCAAAATGTATTTCTCCTTTCTAGTCTTTTTTTTAAAGATAGAAATATTTTATTTTATTTTTTTTATTATCTTTAAGTTTTTATTTCCATCACCTGGTGCTCATCGTGGCCAGCAAACTCCTTAATCCCCATCCCTTTCACTCATCCTTCCCCCCAGCTCCCCTCCGGCAGTCTTCAGTTTGTTCTACACTGTACTTAAGAGTCTGTTACTTGGTTTGTCTGTCTCTCTCTTTTTTCCCTTTGCTTGTTTGTTTTGTTTCTTAGATCCCACACATGAGTGAAATCATATGGTATTTGTCTTTCTCTAATTTGTTTCACTTAGCATTATACTCTCAAGCTTCATCCATATCCTTGCAAATAACAAGGTTTCATTCTTTTTCACAACCTAGCAATATTCCATTGTACATATATACCGCATCTTTTTTATACATTCATCATTTGATGGACACTTGGGCTGATTCTATAGTTCAGCTGTTGTAAATAATGCTGCTATAAACATAGGGGTTTGTGTGTCCCTCTGAATTAGTGTTTTTGTATTCTTCAGGGTAAATACCCAGCAGTGAAATTACTAGATCATAGGGTACTTCTATATTTAACATTTTGAGGAACCTCCATACTGTTTTTCCAGGGTGGCTGCACCAGTTTGCATTCCCAGCAACAGTGCACGAGTGTTCCTTTTTCACCACATCCTTGCCAACACCTGTTGCTTTTATTTTGATTTTAACCATTCTGACATGTGTGAGGTGATAGCTCATTGTAGGTTTTTTATTTTATTATTATTATTATTTTTTATTTGAGAGAGAGACACACAGATAGTGACAGAGATAGTGAGAGAGAGCACAAGTGGGGAGGAGAGTGAGAAGCAGGCTCCTACCAAGCAGGGAGCCTGATGGGCTCAATCTCAGGACCCCGGGATCATGACCCAACCCGGAGGCAGATGTCTAACCAACTGAGCCACCCAGGCGCCCCAGCTCATTGTAGTTTTGCTTTGCATTTCCCTGATAAATGATAATGAGCATCTTTTCATTTGTCTGTTGGCCATCTGTATGTCTTCTATGGGGAAATGTCTGTTCATGTCTTCTGCCCACTGTTTAATTGGGTTATTTGTTTTTTGCATGCTGAGTTTGATAACTTCTTTATATATTTTGGATACTAACCCTAATCAACTGTGTCATTTGCAAATATCTTCTCCCATTCCATAGGTTTCCTTTCAATTTTGTTGATTGCTTCCTTCGCTCTGCAGAAGCTTTTTATTTTGATGTAGTCCCATTGGTTTATTTTTGCTTTTGTTTTCCTTGCCTCAGGAGATAATATCTAGAATACCGATGTCAAAGAAGTTACTGCCTGTGTAATCTTCTAGGCTTTTTATGGTTTCAGGTCTCACATTTAGGTCTTTAATCCCTTTTGACTTTATTTTTGTGTATGGTGTAAGAAAGTGGTCCAGTTTTATTCTTTTACATGTGACTGTCCAGTTTTCTCAACACCATTTGTTGAAGAGACTTTTTTCCATTTGGTATTCTTTCCTGCTTTGTTGAAGATTAATTGACCACGTAATTGTGGGTTTATTTCCAGATATTCTATTCTGTTCCATTGATCTCTGTGTCTATTTTTGTGTCAGTACCATACTGTTTTTAATACCATAGTTTTGTAGTATGACTTGAAGTCTAAAATTGTGATGCCTCCAGCTTTGCTTTTTCTTTTTCAAGATTGCTTTGGCTTTTCGGGGTCTTTTGCAGTTCCATACAAATTTTTAGGATTGTTCTGGTTCTGTGAAAAATGCTGTTGGTATTTTGACAGGGATTGCATTAAATGTGTAGATTACTTTGGGTAGTATAAACATTTTAACAATGTTTTTCTTCTAATCCATGAGTATGAAATGTCTTTCCATTTCTTTGTGCCATCTTTAATCTCTTTCATCAGTGCTTTATAGTTTTCAGGGTACAGGTCTTTTACCTGTTTGGTTAGGTTTATTCCTAGGTATTGTATTATTTTGGATGCAATTATAAATGGATTGTTTTCTTAATTTCTCTTTCTGCTGCTTAATTATTGGTATATAGAAATGCAACAGATTTCTGTACATTTATTTTGTGTCCTGTCACTTTACTGAATTCGTTTATCAGGTCTAGCAGGTTTTTGGTGGAGTCTTTTGGGTTTTCTATAAGTAGTATCACGTCATCTGCAAATAGTGAAAGTTTTACTTCTTCCTTACCAGTTTGGATGCCTTTTATTTTCTTTTTGCTTTTTGATTGCTGTGGCTACCACTTTTTCCAGTACTGTGTTGAATAAAAGTGGTGAGAGTGGACATCCTTGTCTTGTTCCTGACCTTAGAGGAAAGGCTCTCAGTTTTTTCATATTGAGGGTGATGTTTGCTATGTATCTTTCATTATGGCCTTTATTATATTGAGTTATATTCCATCTAAACCTACTTTGTTGAGGGTTTTTATCATGAATGAATGTTGTATTTTGTCAAATGCTTTTTGTAGATCTGTTGAAATAATCGTATGGTTCCTACCCTTCCTCTTATTGATGTGATGTATCACATTAATTGATTTGTGAATATTGAACCAACTTTGCAACTCAGGAATAAATCCCACTTGATCATCGTGAATGATTTTTTAATGTATTGTTGGATTCACTTTGCTAGTATTTTGTTGAGAAGTTTTGCATCTTTGTGTTCATCAGAGATATTGGCCTGTAGTTCTTTCGTTTTGGTATCTTCATCTGGTTTTAATATTGGGGTAATGCTGGCCTCATAAAACAAATTTGGTAGTCTTTCTTCCTTTTCTAGTTTTTGAAATAGTTCGAGAAGAAAGGCATTAAGTCTTTTTCAAATGTTGGTAGAATTTGCCTGTGAAACCATCTGGTCCTGAGTTTTGTTTGTTGGGAGTTTTTTGATTGCTGACTCAATTTCTTTGCTGCTAATCTGTCTGTTTAAATTTTTATATTTCTTCCTGTTTCATTTTGATAGGTTATATGTTTCTAGGAATTTATCCATTTCTTCCAGGTTGTCCAATTTGTTGGCATATAGGTTTTCATAATATTCTCTTATAATTGTATTTCTGTAGTGTTTGTTGTTATTTCTCCTTTTTTATTTGTGATCTGATTTATTTGTGTCCTTTCTCTATTTTGCTTGATAAGTCTGGTTAGAGGGTTATGGATTTTATTGATTTTTTTTCCCTAAGAACCATCTCCTGGTTTCATTGATCTGTCCTATTGTTCTTTTAGTTTCTATATCATTTATTTCTGCTCCAATCTTCATTATTTCCTTCGTTTTGCTGGTTTTAGATTTTGTTTATTGTTCTTTGCCTAGCTTCTTTGAGTGTAAGGTTAGGTTGCTTATTTGAGATTTTTCTTGCTTCTTGAGTTGGGCCCGTATTGCTATATACTTCCCTCTTAGAACTGCTTTTGCTGCATCCCAAAGGTTTTAAACCGTTGCATTTTCATTTTCATTTGTTTCCATGTACTTTTTTATTTCTTCTTTTATTTCCTGGTTGACCCATTCATTGTTTAATAGCATTTTATTTAACTTCCATGTATTTGTCATCTTTCCAGATTTTTTCTTGTGGTTGACTTCTAGTTTCATAGCGTTGTAGTCTAAAAAGATGCATGGTATGATTTTGATCTTGAATTTGTTGAGGATTGTTTTGTGTCCCAGTATGTGATCTATTGTGGAGAATGTTCCATGTGCACTTAAAAAGAATGTATGTTCTGATGTTTTAGGATGAAATGTTCAGAATATATCTGTTAAATCTATCTGGTCCAGGGTCATTCAGAGCCATTGTTGATTTTCTGTTTAGATGGTTTGTTCATTGGTGTAAATGGAGTATTAAAGTCCCCTACCATTATTGGATTATTATCAATTAGTTTCTTAATGTTTGTTACTAACAGTTTTATGTTTAGTGCTCCTATGTTGGGGGCATAAATACTTAAATTTTTATATTTTTATGTTGGATTGTCTCCTTTATTATAATAGTCTTCTTTGTCACTTATTACAGCCTTTGTTTTAAAGTCTATTTTGTCCAATATAAGTATTGCCACTCTGGCTTTCTTTTAACATCCATTTACATGACAGATATTTCTCTATCCCCTCACTTTCAATCTGCTGGTGTCTTTAGGTCTAAAATGAGTCTTATAGGCAGCTTATAGATGGGTCTTGTTTTATAATCCATTCTGTCACCCTGTGTCTTCTAATTGGAGCATTTAGTTCATTTACATCCAAAGTAATTATTGATAGATATGTATTTATTGCCATTTTATGACTTGCTTTATCCGTTGTTTCTGAAGATTTTCCCTGATCCTTTCTTGTCTTTCTCTCTTTCATGGTTTGCTGGTTTCCTTTAGTGATATATTTAGATTTCTTTCTTTTTATTCCTTGCATATTGATTAGTGGTTACCATTAGGTTGGTTTATAACATCATATGTGTATAGCAGCCTATATTTAGTTAATGGTTGTTTAAATGTGAGCCCATACTTTACTTCTCCCCATGTTTTCCATATATGGTATCATATTTTGCATCCTTTTAGTTTGTAAGTTTCTCGACTGATTTTTACAGAAATAATCATTTTTACTGCTTTTGTGTTTCCTACTTTCATAGTGTCATTTTTGGTCTTTCCTTACCTCTCAAAGAGTCTCCGTTAGTATTTCTTGAAGGGCTACTTTAGTGCTCATGAACTCCTTTAATTTTTGGGTTTTTTTGTTTGTTTGGTTGGTTTTTTGTCTGGAAAACTCTTTATCTCTCCTTCTATTCTGTATAATAGCCTTTCTGGATAGAGTACTCTTGGCTGCAGGTTTTTCTTGTTCAGCACTTTGTATCATGCCACTCCTTTCCTGCCTTGGGAAGTTTCTGCTGAAAAATTAACTGATAGCCTTATGGGATTTCCCTTGTATATAACTGTGTTCTTTTGTATTGTTGCTTTTAGTATTTTTTCTGTATCACTTTATTTTACCATTTTAGTTACAATATGTCTTGATGTGGATCTGCTTTTGTTGATTTTGTGTGTGTGTGTGTGTGTGTGCCTCCTGGATCTGGATAACTGTTTCCTTCCCCAGATAAGGGAAGTTTACAGCTATTATTTCTTCAAATAAATTCTCTGCTCCCTTTTCTCACTCTTCTTCTGGGACTTCTACGATACCAATGTTACTATGTTTGATGGAGTCACTGAGTTTCCTAAGTCTGTCCTCATTTTGCACAATTCCTTTTCTCTCTCTGTTCGGCTTGATTACTTTCCATTACCCTGTCTTCAGGTCATTAATTTGTTCCTCTGCTTCTTCCAGCCTGCTGTTCCTTCCATCAAGTGTGTTTCTCACTTCATTTATTGAGACCTTTATCTCTTTTTTGTTATTTCTTGTCTCTGTGTTAATGGTCTCACTGATGCCTTCCACTCTTTTCTCAAGTCCACTGAGTATCTTTATGATATTACTTTAAATTTTCTATCTGGCATCTTACTTGTATCTGTTTTGCTTATATCTCTGGCTGTGGCCTTGTCCTGTTCTTTCATTTGGGACAAATTCCTCTTTCTTCTCATTTTGTCTACGTCCCTGTGCCTGCTTCTGTGTGTGAGGAAACTCAGCTATGTCTCCTGTTCTTGAGGGTAATGGCTTTTTGAAGAAGAGGTGCTTTAGTGCCCTGCTGTGTAGTGTCCCCTGTTTTCCAGGGCCTGGTGCTTCTGGGAGTGTCTCCAATGTGTGCTGCTTGTGCTTTGCTCTTGTGTCCTGGATGCTTTATCCTTCATGCCAGTCATCTTCAGATGCTCTCTTTGCCTGTTGTGGGCAGTATTTGTCCCTGGCCTGAATGTGGTACATTTTAACAAGGCGTATTCTTGAGGAATGAGACCTGTTACTACTGCCACCAGAACAAAGGCCCTGAAAAACTCCTGGATCAGGAGACATGGTATTGGCAGGGGTTTGGGCTAATCGTTTGGGACAAAGGGCTTGCCATGCTGGGACTGAGGTAAGTATGACTGGGAAGAGAAGTTCTTCCACAGTATGGTGGGGTGGGGCTTGGTGTGAGCAAGTTGGGTGTGTGTTGGTACTGTGCTGGTTCCTACAAGTGGCCTTGTGCTTATGTTGAGAGGCAGGGGAAGGAAATGGCACTTTCCATTCCTTTATTCCTGGAGGGGTCTCTCTGGAATGCTGCCTCACTGGGACACACCCTGAGATGAGCAACTAACACCGCCACCTCCTCCCACCACTGCATGCTCCAGACGCTCTTCAAATCTCTGTTTCCATGCTGTATGTCTGAGGGCTATTTGCCCTGCCTTTTCTCCAAGAGTAGCCCCAATGTCTTCTAAGTTCTCCCAGAGGCAAGCCTGATGATCTTTAAAACTCCAGGTTTTCAGCCCCACTCTTTTCAAGAATTCGTGAAATTTGGCCCCTCTCACATTCCAAGCCAATTGCCATGGGTATTTGTCTTCCCTGTGTGGGCTCCCCTGTGTGCTAGTCTCTCTCTTTTCTCTGCAACCACAGCTCCCTCTGCACTGCAGCAGCCATGACCCATTTCTCTCTCAAGCTGCATCTCTGTACTTCCTACCTTCTTCAATGTGGCCTCTTCTCTACTTTTAGTTGTGGAGTTTGTTATGTCAGTCTTAAGATCAATTTCTGGCATAAGGATAATATGATAGTTACCTAGTTGTATTTGTGGGATGAGGTGGGCCATGGAGGGTCCTTCTACTCTGCTGCGGTTTTCCCCTCCCTATCTATTCTATTCTTGGATGTTTGGGTTGCTTCCAGTTTAGAATATTATAAAACATGCTGCTATAGACATTTTGATATATGTATTTTGGATCTAAATATGCAAGAATTTTTTTAGAGCATATATATCTTAGAGTAGAAATAATGGGTTACTGAATATGACATCCTCAGCTTGAGTTTTAAATGTCAAAACGTTTCTTGAAGTGGTTTTTTCAGTTTACAGTCTCACTAGAAGTATTTTAAAACTCATTTTTCAACAACTTCCTCAATGCTTGGTAATGTCTGAGTTTTTAATTTTAGCCAATTTAGTGGTAATGCTATCACTTTGTGGTGTTTATTTGTATACCATGATTATTAATGATATTTTACACCTTTTCATATATTAGGTTTTGAAATCAACTTTTTTGTTAGATTTATTCTGAATTGTTCAACATTCTTTCATGTTATAAGTGGTATCATTAAATTTTATTTTCTAACTTTCTTTTGCTGATTTATAGAAATTAAGTTGATTTTGTGGATTGATTTTGTATCAAGAAACTTTCTAGAGTCTCCTCTTCTAATAATTTATCACTAGATTATTTTGTATCTTAAAAATGTACAGTTATATCATCTCAGAAAAATGACTGCTTACTTTCCTTCATTTAATCCTTATATATTTTGTTTCTTTTTCTTGCCTTATTGTGTTGGCTGTGATCTTTAGTACAATGCTTAGTTGTAGAGATAATGAGTATCCTCATTTTTTTTTTTTCTTGGCCTCAAAAGGAAAAGCATTTGAACATTGAATGTGGTAGTTGCTACAGCTTGGGGATAGATAACCTATGTCTAATTTTTTTAAAAATCCTTTCAATTCCTAGATTGCTAAGATTTTTTAAAGTATTAATGGGTAGTTAAATTGTATCAACTTTGTGTGTGTGTGTGTGTGAGAGAGAGAGAGAGAGAGAGAGAGAGAGATGTGTGGCATTGGTCTCAACATCCAAACCAAATTTTTGGTGAGGGTCTATCCTGTCTCCCTCTAGAATGCCCAGAACACTCTTAGATATTTTCTCTGAGTATGGAATTTCATTTTTGTAAGTGTTTTCTTTTACCATAATGAAGATATTATTCTACTGTCTTTTGGCTTCTGGTGTTGCTCTTGGGATGTCAGATGTACATCTAATTATTGTTCTGTTGAATATAATTTCTCTTTGTATTTTTTTTATGTCTGCTGTTAAGCTCTTTATCTTATCTTCAGTGTTCTGTAGTTTCACTATCTTGTTTCTAAGTGTTTGTTCCTTTATTCCTTTTTTTCATGTCATACAGTTTGAGATATGAATGGCTTCTTGAACCTGTTTCTCTTATAACTTATAGAAAACTCCCTGTCACTTTTCTTTGCATATGTTCTCTTTCCCATTCTCTCTATACTCTTTTTGAACTCCCATCAAATATATTAAGCTTTCTCATTCTGTCATCCCATGACTCTTAATTCTCTCCTATATTTTCCATTTTTTCCCCTCTCTGTGCTACACTCTATATAATAATTTCATCTGACTAGTATTCCCCTTTACTTATTTTCTCTTCACCTGTTTCTTATCTGCTGTTACACTCATTTATGGTGTTTTTAACTTCAGTTATTGAATATTTTTACTTCTAGAAATTATAGTTGTACTTTGTAAGATCTCTTAGGATGTGTTTTTACAATTCTCTACATATATTTTCAAGCTTCATTTTTATTAGTTTAAAATTGATAGCTGTTTTATAGTCTGTGCCTAATAATTCCAATTTTAATCCTTTTTTTTTTTTTTTGTCATTTGGCCTTTTCTATTTTTCTTGTTCTGATGCCATTTCCCATTATATACTTGAATTTTTTAAATCTGAAGTGCTTATTGTCTTTGAAAATAATGATTTATGAATATTATTTGAGACTGAGGATAAAAGTGGCTCCTTCCATAGGTTATTTGAGTTTGCTTTAGCCAGACACCTAAGAAAATTACCTTCATGACCACCCTAAATTGAATTCTTGGCATTAGATTTTTTTGGATTACTTAATTGATGTGAATTTAGTCTATAAATCCAAGTGAGAATAATGTTTTGCTTTTCTTCATTGTCATTTTTCTCCCAGCTCTACTTTGTGCCCAGGCCACTTTAATTCAGTCCCTTGAGAGTGAAGGAGGGCTGGGTGGGTTTACTTTTGGCTTACTCTTATTTTGAGGGTGTGAGCCTTAGGGAATCTAGTTTAATTTGGAGAAGCTCACCTTTTTAGAAAATGCCCGTAGGCCAGGAGAAATTTTAGTGCTCTGCTTCCCTCTCTGGGTTCCTGTTTTCTCTGATATTTTGAACTAATTTTTTTACTACCTTATCAGATCTTTGATAATTTTAAGAAGTTACTTTAAAAATATCCAACATCATTTGTGATTATTTTCAGTGGGCAGATTCATCGAAATAATTTAGCCTTCCATATTCTCAGAAAGTGAAGTTTCAAGCTTATTTTTTAAAAAGAGACTCTTATTTGAGCTACCAATTCAGGCGATGAGGAACAAACCTTGCTCTTCGACATGGGAGAAAGTCCAGAACCAAGGACAGAGGATATAGATCAGAGCCTCTCATTTTAAGACCCCAATTCCCAGCTGGTAGGACTCATCAATTCTCATAAGTTGTGGTTATCCCTGTTTCCTTCATTTTAAAGATGAGTAAACTGAGGCATAGATAAGTAAGTTGCTTATCATCACACGATTTTTTTTGAGCTGTAACTCAAAGCCAGATTTCTCTGAACCATAACCTACATTTTCATTCATAAATATATATATATTTCCTCTTACCAGATTCAAAATTATTCTAACTGCCCTTTTGATTGTGCCACTCTGCTTTGGCCTTTGGCCTTTTGTGAATTATTTCTACATAGCCCCTATACGCATGGGCTAGTGTTCCTGGATATGCCTCAGCTCTCTGCCTCTGGCTCCAGAAATTTGAGTCATAACCATTAAGAAAGTTTGTGTATGCCAAATGTTACAAAGACACTAATTAGCTCTACATTGTACCAGATTTACTGACCTAAACTCTCTGTAACTAACAAGTCTATTAAGAATCTTCCTTGGTATAAAACACACACATACTCATCATAGAAAATCAAAATAGGTAAATGAGCAAAACCAAGAAAATAGAGGATGTCTGTAATCATACCCAGTCAAAGACAGTCACTTGGAAACCCTTCCAAACTCTATGCATACGCACACACTCTGTATTTACATTTATATTCTAGAGGGGAATCATGCCACACATTCTGTTTTATAGCTAGGTTTAGGTTGCATGGTATCACATGCCTTAATAATTACTGTATGTTGAGTAGAGAACAGTATAGATTGATAGCAAAGCCAGAAAACAACAGGAAATCAGGCCAGAAGCCTTTTCTAAGATATTGCAAGCTTTGCTTTGGGGGAAAAAAGTGTATAGTATGACTTATTTTCCTATTTTCTAATATTATGCAGCAAATCATTACTTACTTAGGGAACATCACTGTAAAGAGAGCACTTGTTCTCTCTGAGGCAGATATAGTTATGATGGTTAACACAGAAAGCACTGTCCCATGTGGTTAAAGGCTATTGTGATTTTATTCCTGTTGATCTATTTCTTCTTAGTAGTTATTTCAAAGCATATAACATTGAAAATGAGAACCATAATGTCCAAATGTAAAGATATTTGCATGGAGGTGGCATTTCAGCACAATACTTGAAAGTACTGGAAAAGTAGTCTTTATTTCCCTTAAACTTCTGAAAACCAGAAAATGTTGAAGGGCAAAGTTACCCATCCCAAGGGTGGAAGTGATTTTAGAGGATGAGATCTGATTGTTACAAAGAAGTTAGTATGTTTCTAATCAAGGGATTTTAAACAACCATGAAGACCTTAGAACAGAAATTTTCCAACAGTGGGTCAAGTCAAACTATAATATTCTCCTTATATTTTAGTGAACTGCTCTATAGATTTTAAAGCCCTTGCTTGTGCACAATTTTTTCTAGTCCTATATACCCAACTTATAATAAGTCATTTAATCTTTCTGAGACTGTTTCATTACTTGAAAAATTAGTACTTTAGGTTGTTTCCAGTTGCGTTATTATTGAATATTGAATACATCTTGATGTTTTTGACCAAGCGTTCCTGTGGTAGAGATTCCTAAAAAGGAAAAATTTATATCAAAGGTATACATATATAGAATTTTGAGAAATAGTTGCCAGATTATCCTCCAGTTTACATTCTTACCAAGAATGTATGACAGACCACGCTTTTTGACATTTAATATTTTTTCTAGCTTTATTGAGATATAATTGGCACATAATAATATTATTAACAGCTATATTTTTTAATCAGATGGGTTCAAATATAAAATACTACTTTTTTACTGAGGTCTACTCAGTATATAACATTATATAAGTTTCACGTGTACAACTTTATAATTCGACATACATATGCAGTACAAAGTGATCACCACAAAAGGTCTAGTAATGATCCATTATTTTTATTTATGTTTCAGTCATTACTAGTGGGTTTGAACACATTTTTCATATGTTTATAGTTCATTTATATTCATTTTTTTGTAAACTGAGTATGTATCTTTTGACTATTTTTCTATTGTGTTATTTGTTCTTATTGATTTATAAGTGCCCTTTAGCAATGTGTATAATATACATGTTTTGTTTATTTAGGAACATGCATCACTAGGCCTAGAATTTTCTTCCTCTTTTTTTCTCTCTTCTGCTTTTCTTGACTGTGAACTGGAAAACCTTTAATCTTTTTCTAAACTATGATGCAGTTTTCATAACTTTAGAATTACTTATCCTTTGAAAGTTGGTACAGTGTAGCCATTTGTCCTGATTTGCCTGAAAGAGTTCCTCGTCTCATATTGTCCCAGCTTAATTATTAATAACACCGTCTCTCACTCTCCAAAGTGCCTGGTTTAGGCGATAAATTATATGGCTCCCCTGGGATGAGCTCACTTAAAACAACTAGTTGAGCCTTAGGCATTTCGGGTGCAAGATCTTACACAACTTTTTCAGTTTGTCATACAGTTGTTATATATTTAGATTTTTTAATGTAATTTATTTTTGAGCCAATTGGAAAGTTTATTTATTTTTCTGAAAAACCATCCATTTCACTTAGCTTTTGAAATTTATTGGTACACAATTGCATGGCCATCTGCTTTCAAGTATCATTTTGGCTGCTCCTGCATAAATAGTGTAAATAGGTCCCTTTTCTGTTTCCTAAAATTAAGTGTGTCTCTTCCTTTTTGCCAGATAACCATCTATTTTATAGATCTTTTCATTTAGAATATGGCATTTAATGTATTTTTGTTTCCTTATTTGTACACCTCTGCTTTCTTTGAACTTACTTTCTTTTCCTAGCTTTTTAAATTAAATTTTCAGTTATCATTCTCTCTTACTTTCTATGAAATACCATATAAACTATAAATTGTGAGCTGTGTACCACTTTGGCCACATCTCTTAGATTTTAAGGTGACTACTCTTATTGTCTCATCTCTAATTAGTTTGTAATTTGAGTTTTGATTCTACAAAGCTATGTCAGAATATATATACTATATTTAAAATTTCCTGATAGCATTCCATTGTAATGACACACCATACTTTCTTTAATCAGTCACCTAATTTTGGAAGTTTATCCATTTTCCGATTTTTCACCATAATGATATAACAATGAACATATTTTTTTCACTAGTTCATTTCTTTCTCTTTTTTCATTTATTTCTTGAGAATAACATTTTAGGCATGGAATTTTGGTCATTGGCTGGTAGTCCTTTGACACTTTTCAAAAATACCCATTAGAAAGATGACATCATTGGGGTGCCTGGGCGGCTCAGTCAGTTAAGCATCTGCCTTCGGCTCAGGTCATGATCCTGGGACCCTGGGATCAAGCCCCATGTCAGGCTCCCTGGGGGGGAGGGGGCAGCCTGCTTCTCCCTCTGCCTCTGCCTGCTGCTCCCCCTGTTTGTGCTCTCTCCCCTTCTCTCTCTGTCAAATAACTAAATAAAATCTTAAAGAAAAAAAAAAAAAGAAAGATGACATCAATTTTCAAACTCTCATCAGCGCTGCATGAGAAAGCATGTTTCCTCACATCTACAGCACTGAGAATTACTGGTTTTCAGCTTTAACAAAATGAGTTTGAATTTCTTATACAGAGGCTAAGGTATGGCCATCCCTATGGAGTTACCACTGCCTTCAAGGCTGACAAAATTAGGAGAGGGAGGAATGACATTATGGGACCACAATGTCAGATCTGGAAGGTACCTGAAAAATTATTGCACTTAGCTTCCTCATTTTTACATATTACAAAATTGAACCAGTTTTTTAATGTTTTAAAATTTTTTTCTGTATTAAACATTTTTTTTCAAGTAAATATTCTTTTTTTCTTGATATTTTTTTTGAGACAGAGCACGAGCATGGGTAGGGGCAGTGGCAGGGGGGTAGGGGCAGAGGCAGAGGGGGAGGGAGAAGCAGGCTCCCAGCTGAGCACGGAGCCCTATGCAGGGCTCGATCCCAGGACTTGGAGATCATGACCCAGGTTGAAGGCAGTTGCTTAACTGACCGAGCCACCCAGGCGCCCCTCAAGTAAATATTCTCAAAACATCATTAATGAATGCTTATTATACTAGCTGTCTTACTTATTTTTATAAATAAAGTAAAGAATGACATATGTATACATCCTGTAATCATCAACACGTACTTATTGAGTACTAACTAGGTAAAACATATAAGTGCTTAGATAGAGGTTTATGGTTAAAGATGGTTATTTAAATGCTACATTTGGAATCCCCAGGAAAATATTTGTATTTATTGTTAATAGAAAATAACCAGGATTTTAGCAGCAAGAACCTTTCTGTTTACTAGCTTTCCCAGAAGAACCTGGTAGCTTTCCTAAAACCCATCATCTTAGCCATATGAGATACTGAGGCAAATCTAGTAATAGACCCTACGCCCCACCCCTACTTCCCCCAAACTGTGGTCAGTTGGTTTATCATGCCAAGTAAGTCAGGTATTCAATGATATTCTGTCATCAGTCCACTTGTTCCTTTACCAAATAGGTCTTAGTGCCACGCCCTGCTGTACTCTTTTGAAGAAGAATGTTAAATACATTGTGGCTTTGTGGAGAGAGTCACACACATGTAAATACTACTTTCAGTGGCGTAAGAAACACTCTCTCATACATGTTTGCGTGAGGTGCTATGGAACACTTTCAACTACCTGGGAAAATTCAGGTGCTTCACAGGGACAGTCAGAAGGACTGATGCACGCAAAATCACGGTGATACGTGTCCTCTGTAGGGAACTGTGCGCCTTTCCACTGCCTGGTGATCAGGAAATGGAGGAGAAATGCAGGCTGGGCAATGTGTTAGGTTTTTACAGTACCTTGAGATAACCAAAGGAGGATGAAACTATGCCCCAGAGCTTTAGAGCAAAGCAAAGAAGGTCTGGGAGTTATCAACGTGTGTTTGCAGCTTAACACCTTAACCAAGAGAGGGTGTGTTGACTGAGAGAGAATGGGATTGAATCAAAACTCTGGAACCACCCATGTCAAGGATGAAGCAGAACAGAAATGTTATCTGTGGGTGAGTCCTAGGAAAGAACGTGATGAGAGGTGTGGTCCAACCAGTAGAAAGGTCAGTTCACCTTAGGTCTAAAAACAGCCATTGGATTTGGCCGTTAAGAGATTATTTCAGTGACAGAGGGATGGAAACCAGATGGCAAAACAGTTCCGAGTAGGCAGTTTAGAGGGAGCCTGTGTGGATAATCCTTTTGAGAAGTATGCAGATGAAGCAAGAAGGGGGAAGACAGGACACAGCTTGCAAGGGAGAAGCAAGGAACGTGAAAGAGGGAAAAGCGGTGATGAAGCGGTACAGCAGGGAGACAGGATTTGGGGAGCCTGAGAACCCTGTGAACAAGCTTAGGAAACACCCCCTCAGTGTTAGCCAGGACCCCAAGTTAATGGAAACACCAGAATTGCTGGGAAAGAACACTTGGACAACTTTTCAGGTTGAGTTTTGAAACAGTCTTCAGAGGAAGAAAAGCACCTTCACCTTAATAGAACATTACTTTAAAGCCCAGTTCAGGGACACCTGGGTGGCTCAGTCAATTAAGTGGCTGCCTTTGGCTGGGGTCATGATCCTAGGGTCCTGAGATCGAGTTCTGCATCAGGCTCTTTGTTCAGCAGGGAGCCTGCTTCTCTTTCTGCCTGCTGCTCCCCCTGCTTGTGCTCTCTCTCTCTGACAAATAAATAAATAAAATCTTAACAACAACAACAACAACAAAAGCCCAGTTCAGTATGTCGATGGCTACGAATAATTGGCATTAAAAAAACTATGTTGTCCTCTGCATCCTAGCCAAAGCAGTCGGTAATCCATTTGTTAAGTTGGTGGTCAACTTTGGGTACTGGTACAAATGTTATGATCGAGCAAAGGGAAGTTATTACTCTTAAAACTCTCCCCAGAAAAGGATTCATTTATATTTGTAATCTTGAAAGATTGAGCTCATTAACAATTTTTAACTAACAGCCATTTCCAAAAAATTCTATGAAAAATGAAATCTCTTGATGATTTCTTTACTTACCAGTAAAGACTTCTAGTATGTGCTGTGGTGCAAATGTCTTAAAACTGTTTTGCTTAAAATGATGTTTTTAGTTCCTTCATGAAAGGTGCTGGCAAAGCTTCCCGATATCAAAATCTCTATGCTTAGCGCTCTTTTTACATGACCCTAAGAGGTAAACTGCTGCACTGAGGGATTTTTCTTTAAAATTAATTTAACTGAAAATCTCTTCGAATTGTATTGTTGGCTTTGGTGCAGGGCATGAAATAATTTTCCTTCGTACCCCACCATTCCTCGAAGGTCAGACTTTGAATTGGGCTGTTACTGTCTTGCTGCAGAATTTCTAAGCTACGTTAATTTTGGGTCTGCCGTTGATGGATGGAGCAGTTTGAATTCTGACATGTAGCAGGCTGACTTGAACGACCTGCAGAGGCAGATGTCAGTCTGTTATTTTATGCCCGTTTGTCAGGAAGGAAAAACAACGTCTGTTCAGGCTGTTCTGTTCTGGGTTTCCTACCTGGAAGTGTGCAAATGGGTACTACACTTAATATAGGTCATGGGGGCGGGATGTATGTGGTATTTATATAATATATATAATATATTGATGTGTAAAGGAACACACAAATGATGTGTGCATGATGTTTTTATATGCCATAGATTTTGGTATTATAAATATTTCCTGTGGGTGTAAACAGAGGTGTGTATCTTTGAACATATGGACTCACAAAATTGCTTTATGTATAGAGGAGTGTATCTGTTGATCATAACTCACTCATCTTTCTGTGGATGTGTTTTCTTTCCATTGAAATCATTGGATATGCATCAAAATGGCATAGGTAGAAAGAGAGCATATATGGATCCCAGACCGTTAGGAAAGCAACACTATGGAGTTGGAGGTGGGAGGCTGGCAAGGAGGGAGTGGGAAACCAGAAAACGTGCAGAAAGGCCCTGTCCACATCCTGGCAAAGGACCAAGCATAGGGTAGGAATAGTCTGAGGAACCATCTAATAACATGAAAGAAAATGGGGTCTCATTGGGAGTCAGAGCTGCTTTCGTGAGTGAGTTGAAATTACCCTGAGTTCCTGAGGCACCGTGACTATGGCCATCCACTCCCAAGGACCACCTTCCCTCCTTAAGCAGCTTCTTGACAAAGAAGAACAAATAGGGAGGAAGGGTTCTAGGAACTGCCCAACTCCAATGTTTTCTGAAGAGAGGAGTTGGAGGAAGAAGATGTGGACTAGCCCTCTCCATTCCCAGCCCCAAACTAGTTTTACCTGCTTCATTTATATCTGGAGATTTTGCAGAGACTAATTTGCAGAGACTGAGTTTTGTTTGTTCATTAATTTTAATTTTTATTGATTATGCATATAGTTTTTAAAAGTCATATAGTACTAAAAGCCTTAAAATACAAGTAGCAATTCCCCAAACCACCTCCCACCCCTAATCCTAGTCCCCAAAGGGAGCTACTTTCCATTCATTTATCTGTCTCTTCTGGTATTTATATACTTCTAAATAAATTCCTTAATTTATCCATGTTAGTCCTAATCTCTAGGCTTCTATTTTAGTGGATGAGGATTCAGCTCTCCTATACATCATCCCCCGCTTCCCCTCTCCTCTCCTCCCTAAATTAGTATTCAGGTTTACATCTTTATGCTGAGTAGACATGTTCTGTAGTTATATGACTTTTATTACACAACATTTTTTGCACTTGCTTAATTTAAAAAAATCTTCGCAGTGATTCTTTCCATATGCTCTAATCCTGTCCCATTTAAGTGTTCCATCTAGTCCTACCCATCAGATAATGTATCATTTGCATCTGTCAGGAGCTCCCCATTCTTTCAGTTAAGTGTGGGCAGCTCCTCTCTAGGCCTGCTCCACGGCTACTCTCTTCTGTTCTCCAACCTTTGTTGTCTTCTGGAGAGTACCATTTCCCTCTTGCCTGTTTTTTGTCACTTTTCCTGGATTTTGTGCCTTCTTTTCTCAATTTACTCCTTCATTTGGTTAGGGCGCTTTACTGGTAGCATCCTCAGAAAACATATAGTGAGAGGTAGATGCTTTGAGAACTTAAATATCTGAAAATACCTTAATCCTACCCTTTGAGAACTTAAATGTCTGAAAATGTCTTTATTCCTTTTTCAAACTTGATCACTATTTTGGGTGTAGAATCCTAGTTTTAAAATAATTTTATCTCGGATTGTTTAAGGCACTGCCCCTCTGTCTTCTAGCTTCTGCTGCCATAGAGAAGATGGATGCCATTCTGGTTCCCGTTGCTTTTTATGACCTGTTATTCCCCTTCTGGAAACATCTAGAATCTTCTCTATGTTTCTAGTCTTGTAGTTTCACAAAGATGTGCCTTAATGTGTGTCTTTCTGCATTCATTGAGCAGGGTACCTGTTTGGAACCTCTTAATATATGAAGGTTTTGGGTCTTTTAGTCCTGGGGAAATTTCTTGAAATGTTTCTCTGATAATTTTTTAGCTCTGTTTTCTTTTTTCTCTCCTTTGGAAACATTAATCAGAAGTTAGGCCCTCTTGGATGTATTCTGTAATTTTATTATCTTTTCTCTTCTGTTTTCATTTTACCTTTAAGAAAATTTCCTCTGTTGTATCTTCTTGCCATCTGATTGGATTTTTAAAGAATTCTCCTAATGTGACATTCTGGTTTTTTAATTGTTCATATCTACATAGCAGTCTGTTTTTGTTTCATGGACACAGTACTTTCTCTTATCTTCTTGAGGGCATTATTTCTTTGAAAAGCTTTTCTTTTGTCCCCTGTATTTCCACTTTCTTGGAGTTCTTTTTCAGCAGTTCATTTCACTTCTTGCCATCCAGTTTCCCCAAATGTGTTCTGTTCTAGTGTAGAGAGGGGCAGGGAACAAGTGTTTTTGTTGGGGGACCCCCAAGTGGTAGATCTCTTTTTGAGTGCTGTTGGTTTCTCTAGAGAAACCTCTAATTCCTTGCCTAAAGGATCTAATCCTGGCTGGAAGAAATCTGGAAGCCTGGCAGGGAATATCTTCTGGGAGCAAAACTGTTCAGCTTGCAAACTTTTACTTCATGTTTCTGTTTCATACTTGGGCCCAGGATGTCTGAGTCTAGAGCCACTTCAGCTTAAATACTCTCTGAAAAATAAACTTTCATCTTCTGCAGAAATGAAGCAAGAGTGATCTCCTGGCTTAGCAGAATAGAGGAGGGAATAGAGGGCTCTCAATGCTCCTTCCACAAGCTTGCAACCAGTCCTCCTATTTTTCGCCTTTTTAGGATTCTGCAGGGAGGCTCAGCTTTCTTCTCATCCCTCTACAGAAGCTTGTTTCAGTTGCATCTGCTCTGCTAAGGCAATTCTTACTCTTCCCGTGGCTTACATTCTCTCAAAGCTTTGTTGACATTTCTCATCCACTGTCATCTTCTTATCCATTTTCCTTGTTCTTGTAAGTTTATGCCTTTTTTATTCTTTGATTATTATTTTTTTATTTTCATTACTTTTGTAGGATTGGGAGAGGAAGCAGATATAAACACACGTTCAATCTACCACGTTTAACTAGAAGTCTATGAGGTTTTACTTTTCTAAATACAACCCAATAACGTGACATGTTTCTGTTTTAATATTAAACTTCATGAAAGGATATGATTAAACCACCCTGCTCTCCAGAGCATACCAATGAAGAACTCTTCAATGACTATTGAGTCTCATGGGGCTGGTGTAAACCCTGGTTTAGAAGATTCTTGGTTTGGAATTTTCTATTTGTGGACAAGTGGATTTATCTTCTCCAAAACACATTAGTGTCTTTTCTTGCATAAATAACAATGGAAAACTCAAGAAGGAAAAAAAAAAATTCCACTGCAATATATCTGAGCAGGGGATCTGGTATTTGCAGATTCAGCCAAGATTATAGCCTGAAATGCCACTGTGAACTCGATGAGGCTACTGATAAAGGTTCTAAGATGTTCTATAGTAGGTTCTTAGATGTGAAGAAGTGGGAAGTGAAGGAATAAAAGACATAAAAGAATATTACTCTGCCACCTCCCTGCAAAGGACCATTATTAATTATTACATGGCTCTTTTCCTGCATGGCTTCTTTTGAGTAGATCACAAGCTCACCTATTTCTGTGCCTGAAAATCTAACAAATTGCTAGTATACAACTCTTCTTTCTTTTTTATTTTTGCTTCCTTCTCCTCTTTTCAACAGGACCCAATGAAGCCTTGGTAGATTTCATCAAAGTTAAAGCCCATACCCCGAAACTACTTTTAGATGGCTTCATTTTTAGACTAGTGTTTTAGAACGTAGATATAAAGAGTCTGTTTAGGAGAAATAAACTGGGTTCCTACTTCATTCATTCATTCAATGAACATTTGTTGAATGTCTGTTATGGATCTGACACTGTGCTTTGTGGTAGTGTCATAGGGTTGAGTAAATCATTGAAACCTGCTCTCAGAGACAGAGAGTTGAGTGAGAAACACAGATGTTTAACCAGATAAAACACAATGCAGCAGGTGCTATAACATGTTTATTTATATAACAAACATTGATTATTAAAGTCTTTTATGTTTAAGGTATATTAGATGCTAATATACAAAATAGAACTCTTCAAAGGGCTATAGCCTTTTGAAGTCTTTGGAAGGACTGATGGAAAGAGTATAAATAAATGTCTTCACACCATATATCAGGATATTGGAAAGTCACAAGTAAAATTCAACCTGTTAAGTAAGATATTTGCAATTTTCAATGCCTACCTGGTCTGATTCCATTCTTGCCTCTTGACAGTCCATTCTGGACAAAGCAATCAGCCCTTCCACTATATATCAGGTTAAATCAGTTACCTTCCTAAAGTAAAATCAATCCCCTATTAATTCTCCTTTTTGAGAAAAGTCAAAATCACACTGTCATTGAGCATCCTTATCCATGTACTTTACTTCATATTCATGATTGTTTCCATAGAATAAAATTCTCTATGATCACTTTATAATTCTTGAAGAGTATTGGTACCCTGCCCTTAGGACGTAATGTATAAGTTTATACTCCCATTAACAGTGTATGTGAAGGTTATTTCCCCTGTACCCTACCTGACACTGGGAATCTTAAGTTCTTAAAAAATATTTATCAATTTGACTGGTAATAAGGACATATCATTGCTTTATTTTCGGGCCTCTATTAACCAAAGAAGCTGAAAACGATTTCATATGTATTCTAAGTCTTTTATTAGCATTCTTTAATGAATTGCCTAAGCCAGTTCTTGTTTCTATTAGGGTATTCACCATTTCATACTCTGTTTAAGCACTGCTTATATATTGCAAATTTTTGTCCTTCGGGCTAAATACATGGTTTGTTTTTCAATTTGTTTGCGTAGTTTCTTTTAATGTAAATGTTTTGCATCTTAGGCTAATCTGTAAATCTGTGATTTGATGAACTCTTCTGTGTCTCATTCTAAATCATGATATATTTTAAACATTTAGAAAATACCATATTAGATACCCGTGCACACACCATCCAGTTTTAAAACACACACACACACACACACACACACACACACACACACACACACGTGTGCGCATGCGCACGCTTTAACCTATATTTTGCTTTGATATATCTTTGTAAAGACAGAAGATAGGGCTTTAACTTCATTTCCTCCCCTAATAGCTACTGATCTCCATGTATTTGTTTTTTAGTGGCCACTTTTCCTATTGATTTGAAATGCCACATTAAGTGATACAAATTCTTTTATATATTCAGGTATATTTCTTCATGTTATTTTGTTCCATTAATCTACCTTTTTCAAACCAGAACATCATTGTTTTAACTACATAGTTGTATGCATTTTAATATCGGGTAGACCAACTCCTCCTTATTCACTTTTTCCCCAGAATTTCTAGCTAATTTCCTATTTTTATTTTTTAATGAGCTTTAGAATCATTTCTTTATATTCTACCCCTACCCCAAAGAACCTTGGGATTTTCAGTGTAATTGTGTCAGACAATTACACTGAAATTATTTTATAGATTAATTCAGCTGAAGTTAGTAGCTTTATAGTTGTATATCCTTCCATGGAGCTACAAATATGACTTTGTGTCTGTACCTATTTAAACCTTCCTTTATGTTTCACTGTAAAATGTTGCAGTTTTCATGATATGGTACCATGCAATTTTTATTAAATATATTCTTAATAATTATATCTTATAATTCCCATTGTTGAATGGGATATTACCATTGTTTTTCCTAACTGATTATTGCTGGCATATAGGAAAGCTATTTTTTTCAAAATTTTACTGAATTTTACAATTTGCCACTTAGTTGAATAGATTTAGTTTTCATAGTTTTTTAGTTGATTCTCTTTAATTTATCAGGTGACAATTAAATCATTAGCAAACAATGATACTTTTGCCTCTTTCTTTCCAATATGTGTACTTTCTAGTTATTTTCTTATCTTATTGCTTTGGCTTGAGCTTTCAAAAAAAAGGTTGAATATTAGTAATAATGACAATAAGAGCAGGCAAGCTTGTCTTATATTTGTTTCCAGGGCTTTGCCATTAAGTTTGATATTAGCTGTTAGTTTCCAATAGATATCTTTTATTATGTTGAGCGTATTCTCTCTTTCAGCTTATTGTAATAAGTTCAGTGTGAAGATAATGAATTTGAGGAGTCTGGGAATATCTAATTGGATATATCAAGCTAATGAAAGAGATCTAGTCAGGCTTTCCATTATTGTATCTGAGAATTGAAATTATGAGAGTAGAAGTGAAGTTAAAGGAACAGATAAGCTCTTCCATGGAAAGTATGTAAAAATGTAAAGAAAAATCAAATAGGATGAGGAGTGAAAATAAGCTACTCAATTTCATTATCTGAGGCCATTGATGATGATAAGAGGGAATTATTAATCCTACTGAGAACACATGAATACTGTATATCATAAGGGCAGAAGACAAATTACAAGGGAATCCGAAGAATACATATCTGGGAAATGGAGATGCCAATATAAACAACTGTTTCAAGTAGTTTTATGGTAGAGGAGATATACTAATAGATTTAGCAGTAAGAAGAGGCAGAGAAAGAGATAGACATTGTTGACAAAAGGGGGAAAATGTTTAAGACAAAGAGAGGAGGAATAGTTGGGTGGATATGGATGGTAGCAGAAGTAGATGTTCAGTGGTCAGTAGGATACAATCCAGATCACAGAGTGAGAGGTTAGTTTTAGAATGGAGGACTATCCTTCTGATGTGAAAGGAAAGGAAGGGTCATTCTGTTTCCAGCCCCCTCCCCCCATTGTAAGCTTGTCACAACCCTCAGACATGAGCTCCCCTTGCACACTTTAACAGAACACTGAGTCACACTTCTCTGTTCATATGTGTGTGTAAGAGAGAGAGAGGAAGAGAGAGAGAAGTTCCACTTTTTAGGCCCAGAACCTGAGTAGCATGCAGCTCCCTGTACCTCTGGCAGAAAGTTGATATGTAATTGCCAAACAGCTGAACATTTCATTTATCCAGTGGCTTCTACTGGCTTTCAGAAAGAAGGCATATCAGTGCATGATGTAGTAGTTTGCTAGAGTACAACATGGGCCTATTAACAGTAGTAAAATTCCTTGGAAACTCTCTACCTTCTCTTTATAATTGTACCACAGAAAGAGCTTTGCCTGATTTTTTTTTTTTTAAGTGAGAAAACTTTGACAAGATTCCACTAGAATAAAACACTATAGTTCACAAATTTGAATTTTCTCCTCCACCTCTTCTTCCTCCACTCATCATCTCAAATTATTGCTTTTCTGGTGGAATTGATCCTTAATGAAATCACTGAACATATCTTAAAGCTGGAATAAAAATTCTAAGATGTTACTAAGGAGTAAGCAGTCCCTCTCATTTCTTCCTCTCTACCTTCTCTGTCACCCAACACAGCTTTTGATGACTCAGAAGGATTTGCTTCTTCTAAGAAGTTTATCCACTGATACTCAAAGAGCATGTTGCACCTGAATTGTGGGTCCTTCCTGTTCCTTGTCCTCAAGAGACACTACAAAATAGGCCTTTCTTTGCCTTCTTAGTTCTAGGACTCATACATGCAAAATGGGTTAAAATATCTCGCTGATACAAACTTCTCTGAACACTTTATCTGTACTTGTAAAACCTGTATCTGTAAATATGTGGGAAGTATATGATGTTTATTCTAAATATTACAATATTAGTATTTTAAATATTAGTATTAATGAGATTATCAATTTTATAATTAAATATATATAAATATAATTACCTGAGTTGCTTTCACCATGACCGGATTTTTCCCCAATACAAATGACCCTAGACTCATTTCTTAAATTTAAGCCATTTCTTCATATAAGCCACGTTGAAGTGAAAACTTCTCTGAGGGGACGGAGTAGATCTGGTCCCTTTTTTAGGAGAGAAGAAAATAATAGTGTTTAAATTTTAGTTCACCCATGAAGCATAATTTCATGTAACATACACATTTCCTTTTTGTATTATTGACATGATACATTGTGTGTTTATAAGTGTGTGTGTGTGTATATACAATATATATATACATGTGTGTAGATAGGTCTTTGTGTCTCACTTTGATCATGTAACATTATATTTTGATCATTTGTGTATATTATAAAAATGTCAAGATTATTATTTTGATCACTTCATAATATTCTCTTATAGATGTGTTATAATTTTTTACTCTTCCTTTTTATTGTACATTTAGGGTATTTTAAATATTTTACTATTAGAAATAATACTTTGATAAACATCACTGCTCTTAAACCATGGTTTTTGTCTTGGCTTTTTTCCAAGGGTAGATTCTTAGTAGTGAATTAAGAGAGTCACAAGCCATTTTTAAGGCGTCTGATGCATGTTGCCAGTGCTTTGAAGAAAGGCCATGCCATCCATGCTCCCATCACAGCCACCAGCACTGAGCAGTGTTGTATCTTTTTTCCTTTGTTAAATGAACTACTGCTGGTATAGAGAAAAATTACAGAGAATAATGTAATCAAATCCACATACCCACCACCCAGCTAAAGAAATCAAACGTTACAAATAGCCATGAAGTCTCCAGCCCATCCACCTCATTTTTCTTTCTTTCCTGAGCGTGGTTTCATCATTCTTGCATGCATCTGTGTTCTTCAGCTATACTAGCATTTCTCAAGCAGTTACTAATATGACATGTGACCACACAAGATTGCATTGTTGATTTAATTAGTATTTCTGTGGTTACTTGTGAGTTTGAACACATTTCATGGTTTTGGCCATCATAGTTCCTCTTACGTGAATTGTCTGTCCCTTTTAAAATTGCCCTCTCGTTTTTTCCTTGTCACTTTCTATTCCTTTATATATTAAGGAGATCAACCTTAGATCTATTTGTGGAACCCATTTTATTTGTTGTCTTCTAATTCTAAGATAATTTTTGAAACCTGGAAATTAAAGTCCAACAAAGCTATCAGTCTTTTTATGTTAACTTCATCCATTGCTTCTGTGCTATTAAAATCCTCTGTCCAGAATCTGTATAATCATGTGATTCTCTAACAGTTTCTTTTGTTTAGTTCTGTAAAGCTAGGTATCTACCTATGTGCTTAGGTTTTAGGTACTGATAGGGCCAGAGTGAACTTGCATGTGGCTGGGTATATTCTCTTCTTCCAGTGGAGCGTGGACACTTTGAGGGCAAGAACTCTTACGTTTTCTAACTGCGCATCCAGTACTGGCCCTGTAGGAACACAGAACTTGCTGGAATATGTTTGTTCAATAAAGAAATGACCAATGTGTTCACATTTTGCTCACAGCCGTCTTAGTGAAAACATTTTATGACCCTTTTGAAATCTCACCTGGGACATTTTCTTCCTCCCCACATCTTCTTACCTCTTTTGTATTTCATTATCTTAAATAACCCTGAGTAATATTACTTATTTGCTTCATTTAAAATTAGCTAGATTTCTCCTTAGAGATGCAAAGCAATTTTGTTGCAGAAAAATGCAAAATGTAAACACCAAGAAAAAAACTAATAGCATGCTTCTTCCAACCCAAACAGCTTTTTGAATTATCCTAACCCCAATTCTGTGTGTAGATTTGTAATTTATGTATAGGTAGAAATGATCTCAAGCTTGAGGACACATAGATGAAATAGGTAAGATGGTAGATAAAAAGACGGATGGAGGTTAAGTGTTATAAGTCATACAACCAATTGGTTTGAAGCTGAAATTTCCCTGACTTTTATAGCATTTATTTATTTTTCTTGATTCTGAAACTCTGAATGCTACATCCTGAGTTTTAAAGAAATTATGAACTTTTAACACATATAGAGGATGAAATAATATTCCCCAGATAACATTTGGTATTTGTGGGCCATGTTGGTTTCAGAGAGCTTCTGCATATAAATGCTGAGGAAGGGAGGTGAAATTCACACCTGACATGCATACCCCATGCAAGACCCAACTCCACGTTTCTTTTTGGCATCCTCCACAATTCTGATGGGTGAGACCTCATTTCATTGATCCCAGAAATTACCCTTGGTTTCTTACCACTGCTCCATGTTGGATCATACTTTCAGGGAGACTTCTGATGTACAATATCAGTTTTAAGTTAGTAAACTCTAGTGCCAATGCACTTTATTACAGGGTTAAAAAAAGCAAAGGAAAACAGAAGTGTAGAAACTCATGTCGCCTCTTTCTCTGGGGAATGTTTTTTTATTACCTAACCACACCCTTCTCCCAAATAATTACATTAAAAATACATTTAAATAGCAACAAGACTGTGATTACTCCTGATAACAACCAGGAAATTAAAAGTTAAGCCTGTCGCTCTATCCTTAACTGAGACTGCTGTGGCTTATTCCCCTGCCAGTTTATGAGTTAACAGTGAGACACCAGCTAAACTTCCTTATTTTCTGACTGTTGTTCACTTATGTCAGCACTTTGTTGATATGACTTTAAAACACCATTAACGAGCTGTTGTTCCTGGTTAAGATGTGGCGGCAGGTCCGCTCCTTAAATATGGTTTCTTCTTCATTTGCTGTTATCCCTTCCATTTATTTGTAAATAGAGGGTTGGGTGGAACCCAATACGCTGAGATACTGAGCGGCACCTAAAATCATTCAATGATGTAAAATTGTCTTCAGTCACTGTATGGCAAGATGAAGTTGACATTTGGAACATTTTACAATTAATTTTGTTTGTTACAGAAAAACAATGCAGGTCAAGTCAGCTCCCCAGATAAGACCTGTTTCTTCTGAGAGTAGGAGTGCCCCCTCCAAATGGTCACACTTATTTCCAGTTTCCTTCTGACCATACAAAGGGCTGGGGGGGGGGAGGGGGTCCGGGGGGAAGGCTGTGGAATTATATCTGGTGACTTTCATTTGTCTTGATTTTCTTGCTAAATGTAAACTGTTTCAAAGAAGGTTGAAATTAGACTAACATTTTCCAAAGTGTCTACCTTTCAGTCTCACTGAAGAAAACCTCTGGAATTTTTTTTCACTGTGCAGAAATACCATGACACCTGTCTAGACCAATTAGAGAGGGAGTGTGGTGGAGTCTCTGCAGTAGGAATGATGGATGTGCTGCGGATGATTTTAGTGACTCATTAGCCAAATGCTACAAAGATATAAAAGTTTTTGTGGTTTTTATTTTTATTTACATCAAGAGTCGGCTTCAACCCGTACCATTCTCTCCATTACCTCTTTCTTGTGCGGTTGAAAAAGCTATCTGTTCAAACCACCCGGCATGCCTCGCATTTAGTATGCAACCTGTCTTGTTGCCAGTGTCTTTTTAGCTATTCCAATCATATTACTAACTAGTAGGATTTCTAAGCTGGAGGAAGCAAGTGGCAGGAATTTAAGCATGCCTTACATTCAACTATTTATGTCCATCTCCCAAGCGCAAGTGATGGACATGCTGTGGGGTTTTTTTTTTTTCTTTTCATCTCTTTTTTACTTCATATCAATTTATGGCATTTGGGTTTGCTTTTGTCTTTTATTACCGTCACCCAGGCTCCATCCCCTCATTCCCGCTCGTGTTTAGTCCTGTGGCAGGTGCATCTTTCTCTGGTGCCTTGGAAAACACTAGGCCTTTATTCATGTAAGTCCACAATATCATAAATGAAATTTCGATTTGGGTGTAGAGGTTGCCCTACTTGTAATATGAATCATAAACACCAGCAATGCAATTTTAAGAAGCTGATTTCTTTTCCCCCATCAAGGAAGGAGAATAAAATCTCTGAATCTGCTAGAGTCGGACCACCCTCCCTGCTTACTTACTCTGAACAAAGGCTAGGCAATCTCAATTCTTCTGAATACTGTATGAAATTCCAGGCAACATACAGAGCATGTATGGAAACAGAATGTGCAGCAGGAGATGGATTGCACCTCTTGCAGTATTTACGTATCAGCAGCCTTGTTTGCGCACACACACATACGGCACACGGGAGGTGGGAGGAATGGCTGGCTGTTGGTACAGATTTATATTTCCCATCACTGCTCTCTATCCTTTGGGATCAACTTTGTCATGGGAACACTGGCGGGGGTTTATTACAGTGTGTGACAGCAGGTGTGGGGCTGTATGCACATTGTAGATTCATTGTCCTCCTGGATCAGGATTTATACAGTCACACACCCCTTCTTTCCAAGAGCTTACTAGGTGCATGGACATTTGTATATCTACGGGACTGGGTCCTGCACCATGCCCCTTGAGCCGGTGACCAGATCCTGGACAGCTCAGCCAGGCCTGGGAGTGCATTCAAAAAGATCTGGGTCTAAATGCTTCGTGCTCTTCTTTTTAAAATTTAGATTCTTTCAGAAGATACAAATGCAACTGAAAGAAAAAAGGAGACTCACCATGCAACAGGAAAATCAGAGGTTTACCAGTGTGATTCAGAACAATTAAAATAGACACAGTGTTCTTTAAAGCCATCGGTTTAGTCAAATCGATGTTAATTTATTGAGTATCTACTGCAGGCAAAGCAGGCCTAGTAAATGGTCCTAGAAGGAGCGCTAGAGGGTTTCTAGGATGGAGAGAATTCAACTCCTCAGGATTCAAATGGTACAACTCCCTTCCCATCCTCCTGGCTGCCTTGTGTTCTGGTAAAGAAATCCTGTTTAGGACCGACTATAAGGTTTCTGGGCCAGAGCCCTTTCTGGCAGACTATTTTTCCAAGCTTGAAAAATAGAGATGCTTTATAAATGGATGCCTTTTCTCTAAGTAGATCCATAAATCTGAACCCCAGAAATCATCTGATTTTATAGCTGCTTAAGAGAAGAATTAAAAACACTCATTTGGTTGGGAAATTGGAATAACAATTATTTTTATAAGATTCTAACACAATGATATGTTTGATAATAGAGCAAGTTTATAAATTGCTGTTCTTATTCCCAGATACGTGATAAGGTAGGAAGAGTACGTGGCAGGTGGAAAGAAGGATAAAACTCTAGAGAAAAGCAGTACTGGCAGCAAAGGGCAGGAGACCATTTCTCGGTGACCGTTTAGCTTAGATTTTGTAGGTGGATCTCATTTCATGTCACTTAATTCTTTCTAATGAAGGCCATTCATCAAATGAATGTCTAAATGTAACTTGATTGTCATAGCTCGTTTTCATATAATAGATTTATAAATCGGAATGTGTGTCTTCACTTTAGACTGGAAAATATGGGTACGAATTCCCTCTGTAAATTTGTGTTTAAAGGTAGAAATCTTCTCTTTGGGCACACAAATGGATTCAAGGAAACCGAAGTAATGGTATCTTCTTTTATGGCTTTGCTTTGGTCGGTGATTTCTGTGCACCTGCTTCCTTCCCGAGTGTAGGACACATACAGATAGCCCTGCCCAACGTGAAGTGAAAACCACAAAATTGTTCCATGATATGTTTAATCTATTACTTGGTCTTATGCTTGTGTCCTTTAAGAATATCATTTTGCGGGGAGCCTTTATAACCTTGCTAGTCTGTGGTTCCGGGACCACTTGGAGCTGGTTCCAGGCCTTGAGAGCTTGTTGGAAATGCAGAGTCCTGGGCTCCACCCTGGACCTACTGAATCATAATCTACGTTTAAACAAACACCCCAGGTGATACGAAGGCTACTGGCCTGCAGTCTGTACTCCGAATAGTGGAGCTTGCAGCCTTTTCTAACCGGGGTTCTTCTTCAGAACCACAGAGACACAGAAAATGATTTGAGAGGCTGTTTTCTCAATGTTCCACAACTGGTGGATGAGTATTACATTCTAGATGCAGAGGTCAGAAGTGAATTCATGACAAACAATGTATGCCTTAGAGGATTGGGGCTTGCTTCTTTTATGGATACCCACCAGGAAAGGCATCTAGAATCCCAAATTTGGGGGAGAATTGAGGTTGGTTCTATGACATTCAAACGTCACCAAGTGTGAACACATTGAGCTTGGCAGGTGTGAGTTGTAATCTCCCTGTGAGAGGTGTGTGTTCCCATTGGTGAAAGGTTCGTTTTTATTCTGAATTACCAAAAAGAAAACCCAACATAACCAGCTTCCTAAAAACTGCAGCGTTCTAAACATTTAGCAGACTTTGCATGCCTGATTTATAAACCCCAGTGGTGCGGATCTATCTGTGGCTGATTTAAGTAAATAAAAAGCATGGCACATGCTTTTCATAGCTCCAAATATATATTGTATTTAAATGACTTCAGAATCCAAAGACATGTTTCTCAAACACCTAAAATAAAAAAATCACTTTTTTTTTTCCCCCTAGAGTGTGTAGGACATTCCCTGGAAATGTGGTAATAAGAAAGATGAAATTCTTTTCCATGCTCTGGGCCCCTGAAAATGGGGCCGCAATCGACATTATTTGGCAACTTTTGCCATTAGCATTCAGTACGACAGTCACATCTGTCCTGGCCGTGTAAGCGTGTATGAGATTGGATCTGGGAAAAGAAGAAATGTCTTTGAGCATGTGGCAGCATCTGGCCTCACTACCTGGAGGAAGAGATCAGGGAATGCTGAGGCACATTAGCAGCCAGGGACTTCTGACGGTGACCTCCTACAAAATTGGATCAGGCTTTTCCCTGGCAGTCGTATTAAGCGCACACATTTGATGAAATGTGCTTATGAAGCCGGCATATTTGACTGCTTTCTTCCCCCCCCCTTTTTCTTTTTCTGGGGGGATAGATTCTTTATTATCTGCTGAATTCATTTCACTCTGTCAATATTCTATAGAAAAATGATGGACATTCTATAATTTTGACTTTTATATTAATTCATAATTTTGATGGCTCTACCTTAGGGCTGCTTTCTCTCTCACTGCCTTTCTTCTCCTCCCTCCTGTCCCTGACTTGGGTCTCTGGTAGTTCCATCCCGCAGCTAAGCTTATGACAGCTGCATTGCTCCTTATTGCCTTGGCAGACTGCAGGTCTTTTTTCATATTAAACCCACGATAACGGCAATGAAATTCAGATTTATAGCTGGAAATCAGCCTATTTGTAATATAAAACATAAACATTGGAGCATTTGAAAAAGCTAAAGAATTTTTTTCCCCCCTGCTTTATATTTTTCTTTTCTTGGAACTTCATGACTTGAGTCCCAAACAAGTGCTATTTTAAAATTTTCTGGCACCATGTCATATAATTGATAATAGTGTTTAAGCAGCATCTAATATCATCCAGCATAGTGCAAAGTGAGCTATCCTAGGATATGAGCTTAAAAAATTGCATTAACACTTAGACAAAATGAAATTTTTATACTTGATTTGCTCATGGTTGGACGGATGCAACTAAACACAATTTGAGCTGTCACTTTGCAAAGGGGAAAAAAATATGCAACTTTGGAATGTTTCAAATGAGCCCAATATTAGATTCTATAACTCAGAGTGACACAGGAAATACTATTTGCAACATGATTGGTTCATTAATATTTGGTAATTGTAGTACATCATTTTAAGGGGGAAATAAAATGCAAACAAATGTTTGCTGCTCCCAGTCAGTCACTGCTTCTCACTTGCCACCACCAGGAAAGGTTTGGGAGCTAAAGGATCCATGTCTTGGGAAGGTTATATTTTCCCCTCCCCATTTTCATTTTGGAAGAATAATTTTCATCATAAACCAACATGTCAGACAAAGCATCTACATTTAAAAAAAATATTATTTCATGATTTTCCACATGCACATTTGATGTAAACCCTGGAGGTGTATTCCCTGAGTACCTATTAGCTCCATTTTAGGGAAATTACATTAAATTATTAGTGACAAATTTACTTGTCTGCCAATGTATTTTTCTGGAATTTTACTACAACATCAATACTTGGCTGTTTTATATGGGCCCTCATTTACCTGTCTTTGAAGGCAGCCACCCCTTGGGGAGCCCTGTCTGTCACTAACAGAAGCTGGAACGAGTCTTTAAGTTTAACATTCGCAGTTTTGAATTAGATGGAAAAATATGTTGCACTTTAAAAATGTAACGTGCCCTTCTGAATTTTATAATTAGGCACCTTGTTTTGTAATCCAGCGTCTCATGTTTCAGATAGGGATAAAGCAACACGGATCCTCAGGTATGGGGTCTGAACAATGGAAGGTGTCTCTAAGAGTAAAATATGTCTGCCAGGGGCTGACAGCAAAATGAGGGTAGATGGTCACCCTTCTGGTGTTTATTTTGGGGAAACTGGTGCTGAGAGGATTTCCTGGGATTCAAAAGAGACTTAATTTTCGGTGTCCCTCACTTGGGAGAGCACCCGTAGTGTCTGGGGAGCTGCTGGGAGCTATGGAAGGCTCTGGGTCAGGAAGGGAGAAAGCCAGGTGTCATCAGGGTGCCTAGCAGAAATCTCACAAGAAAGGGATCTGAAAGATGAAGACCCAGCCCTCTCTTGTGACTTATTTCCTCATTTTAAATAAATATTAGTGTTGAAACTTAGTTCCATATTCCTTTCTCTCAGAGAACTCTCTGAATTCTTTTGGCTTCAGAGCCCGCAAAATCTGGACTTGTTACTAAAATGGGGTGTTGTTTTTCTTCACATCCCAGTTTGTGAACAGAGTTCTGGTAAACAGAAGCAGCGTGTCTAAAGCACAGGACAAAAGTTATATCTCAAACCGTAGAGTACTGTTGAGGGAAGTTATAAGACAGGTGAGCATGGAGTATAAAGAAAGCTGGAAACAGAAACAAAGGGAAAATGAAGGATAATGAGGAAGAATGTAAATCCCAGAAGTCTTCTTCATTGGAGTTTACTGAAGCAGTGCTTGGCACTGAGGACATTTAAAAACCTCCTACCCTATACTGGGTCTGGTTCTCTGGTTTGTATATTATTTTTTGCCTGAGATTCCTAAGTAGTTGAGCGGAAGGCTTCAGTTCATTTTCAGCTGAACATCTGGGGTCTTCAAGCTGAACAAGACCCTTCTTGTGTCTTGGCTTTACCAAAAATATGCAAATAATCAATTGTAGATACTTAAGAGTTGAGAATTGTACAGATATGCTCTCAGGAATTGTTTCCTGAAGTGTGTGGCTCCATGTGGTTCAAACGTTGGCTACGGCCTCTTCCTCCCCATTCTCCACTAGCCAGAAGCCTCCATCTTCTAAAGGCCTTTTCCTTCCCTCACCAAAGAAACACCACCATTTAGATGAAATTGACTAGAATATCTGTTTCCACTGACCTAAATTCATCCTCTCTTATGGCTTGGGAGGTTTGACCTTAATTAAACCTCTGTTTTGCCAGAGAACGAGACTGCTGGAAGGGAAGACCATATGAATTTCTGCTTTCATTTCAGGTGGAACATTTGTAGCGCCTGGGAATAGATTGTTAATGAAATATTTGTTTTATATAGTATGTCAAAACCTGGGCATTTGGCAGTTGGCAAGTCTAAATGGGGAAGAATTGGAGCTAACACCACAGAAGGGAGACAGTACTCCTGAAGGGGAAGTCAGTACTCTTGAAAGAGGTAGAGGAGAGGGTGACTCAGGCCACACGGAGGAGACCTGTAGGTCATATGAAAGTAGGATTTCCTCTCTATCTTCCCATCCTTACACCACCGTGGCCCTTGATGCTAGAAAACTAAGATTCATCCTTACACTTAGTTATCACAAGCACCCTCTAAGGTAGATCCCACGATCCTCATTTTTCCCAAGAGGTAACCAAGTTGCAGGGTGATGCAACACTTTGCTTAAGGTTGTCTAAGGCTCCCGCTGGGATTCCCACCGACTTGTGCCTCCCTCAAGGGTAGGGGCCATTTCTTCTCTGCTCAGTCACCTTCCAGTCATCTGCTAATTCTGAATGGTGATCGGTTTGAAAATATTTACTCTTAATTCTTCAACCAATTTTAGAATCTCCTGAACACTACCTTGTAGGCTTTGAATATATCACCAAGTGTTGAGTAAAAAGCAATTAATAAATAAAGATGCAGCTCAACTACTTTGGTGCCTAAGGCATTGCCTTAACTTAGGGGAAGAGGATCAGTGATGAACTTGGGAAGGAAAAAAGGCAACCCTGCAGAAAGCCAGACAAATCTCTGCATTCTGTCTTAAGCTGCATCAGCTCTAGCAGTAAACTACTGTGGGTTCACATTCATTCAAACCAGACTCTTTATTTAAAGAAAATGTTTAGAACTGTTAGGTTGTCCTAACAGTTGAGATATTGTTGCTAACGTCTCCTACATCTCCACCCCTGATAGCTACTGAAGCTTCATGATTCCTTTAAACCAAACGAAAAAGTACTTGAAGAAGGTTTGGATTGGGGAGTGACGGCCACCCAGTGGAAATGTCATCAAAGCCTTTCAGTTTTGTTTTCCATTTATTGCCCTAGGAGCAATATTTATGTTTCTTTGACACTTGAAATCAATGCTTCCATTTATAAATCTCACGCCGAGAAACAGATGTGTACTGTTACACTTGTGCTTTTGTTCTTAGGATGCTACTGAACTAGAATATTCTCTCTGACCCCTCCAGTATCCTGGGTGCTCCCTACTCACTGACTGCAGTCATAGCTCTCAGGCTTTCATGACGGCTTATGGGTTAAATTAATCAGCTGGATAATGACTAAGTATTTATTAAAGCCTAGGAGTATACTAGGTTTTTGGACGTATGGAAGAAATTGAGCTGGGTTCCTAAACATAGAGAAGCAGCTAGCATACAGTTGCTAGGGCCCCATGTGATGAGACCTTGTGGTGTGGGACAGAAACTGTTGTGGACACTCATAGAAACAGTGTGTGGGGACCAGGGACAGTTTCATGGCTGTGTGGGTGGTGGGGGGGGGGTAGTAGGCAGGAAATGGCACAGAACATTCCTGGTGGGAGGCACAGATAAGGCAAGAAGTGGGAATGTCCTGCATCTTGCAGCAGAATATCAGGAAGTAGTAGAAATGGTTGGATAGAAAAGCAGAGAATGCTCTACCCTTGGTAGGCTATTCATCCTGAGCCATTGAAAGAACATTGACTGAGTTCAGAAAAGGTAATACCATTGATTGAAATGCCAAGAGCTTTGCAGACCTATAATTTTATTTTCCCTGTGCTGCTCATTTGTATTAATTTTGGTGTAGCTTTGGATAGAATTTTGAAGGTGTCCTTGTCTTGAACCTTCGCATAAGACAGGTTTTATATTTAATTTTGCTTAGCTTCCCATCTTAAATATCTGTTGATATGGAGCTGGTCAGTGTCTTCATAGACTAGAACATTCCTGATTTAAAATATACTCTTCTGGGGCGCCTGGGTGGCTTAGTTGTTAAGCGTCTAGCTTTGGCACAGGGCGTGATCCCGGTGTTCTGGGATCGAGCCCCACATCAGGCTCCTAGTCTCGTCTCTGTGTCAAATAAATAAAATAAAATAAAATAAAATAAAATAAAATAAAATAAAATAAAACTCTTCTCCCCCCCCATAAGTATCCACCAAATTATCCATGGCAGTCAGCTGTGACAGGCCATCATCCTGTCCCTCATGCTTCATTTCACATCCTACACCAGTATTCTGGTTCAGAAAATGTGATCTGAACTACTGAGAGAAAGCAACAGAAAGTGAGTGGGGGTCCAGGATTGAATCAATTGCACCAAAGATATAATGTGTCCACCTTGGATCTTTGGGGTCAGCCTTAGTTTGGGGGCACTGCTTCATCTTCAAATTCATCTTCAAAGATTGAGCAGCATTCCTTCTCCCTTTTTAAAAATGCATAACCATTTCCAACCAGAGGAGTCTGTTGCAGGAATAAAATAAGGGAGTGGGGTTCCCGTCCACTCTCCATGCTTTGAAATCTACAGATAAGTCTCTTAAAAGTGCTTCTTGGTTCTTTAATCCTCTCGTGATAGTAAGAGACCCAGTTTTAAATATGGACTCTGCCATTATGGGCTGTGGAACTTTGGATGAGTAACTGAAGTTCTCTGAGCCTCTGATCATTGCCTGTAAACAGAGAATTATTATAATCCCCTACTCTGTAGGCTTATGATAAAAAGAGTACATAAAAATGTAAAGAGCTGGCAGAATGGTACTAGAAGATGCTTCTTTGTGTCTCCAACTAGATAGCGTGTTCTAATCCCAGGATGTGGTGGAATTTGATTTGGTGGAGAATCACAAGCAGTTAAATTTCAAGAGTACCAGTGGACTGCGATGGTGATCTTGCTTCTAATAGCCTGGGATTCTTAGATAACTCAGCTTTGAGGAACTGCCCTAAATGCAGAATCCTATAATGATGATCATTATTGACTGAAGTCTAGATGCCAGACAGCACCGCTAGTGTCCAGTTGTAACAAATTCATTTGCCAGGCAAAAGGAGGCCCTGTGGGTTGCATGGATTTTCCGTTATGAGTGATCTGACAGTACCTGAACATTAGTTAATGACTTAGAAAGAAGTGGCTCAATTGCCTTGTAGGCCCATGTGCAGAGCCAAGAGAAGTTCACGGGCAGCACCGCCTTGGGAGTCAAAGAGATATGACAAGGACATTATTTAAGACACCCAAGTGAGACTACGTGAGCGGATGGGTAGCATCTGGGTAGCTGAAGGAAGGCGCTGTCATTCTCCTTTACTCAAAAAATATGTCAGTTCTAAGGATTTGAATGAGATTTTTGTTTTTAAAAAGCAGGGTAACGTTTTGAGAGTCCTCCCTCTGGTATATTCTTTTATAAGATGATTTCCTATAAATGAGGTTTCTTTGGTGATTTTATCTGGGAAAAACGTTCTAACAAAGACTATGCATTTGGCTAATAACAACTCAGATGATTGTATCTATTTTTCTAGAAATTTTAATAAAGAAACAATTTTTTCAGGCATCTCCATCTCTTATATAAATCTCTCTTAAGTAAATTGTACAGATTTATCTTCCTTGCTAAAAGCATTGAAGTAGATGGTCAGTTTTCTTGGTATTGTTTTTCATATGTTTTTAAAATGTATCCTTTATAACACTAAGCTGATTGAAGATGATTTATTTAGAATACAAATAATTATATTGTAAGTATGTATATACCACATTTGCCCCCGTGGCCCCTAGGGTGTATTTCAGCTACTTCTCCTGGAAGAATTCACATCTTGTATGGGTCTGGAATATTCGATGCCTTTTATTTGCCCTTTGCTGCTTCCCTCACCTCACTGTCAGTATTTGATGAGGAGTCAGCTGCCCGAGTGGTCGGCAGCTAGATTCCCACATTATAAGTAACCCGTCATATAAATTACAGCTGATGTTAGAGCCCATTTCTCCCAGTTGCAAGGGTTACTTACCTTCCAAAATGGTGGGGAGCGACTCCTCGCTCCTCCTAGGTTTTGAGCAGAAAGAACTTTTCCATGCATTTGCCGTTTACAAACTCATCTGTACCTAATCTTTCATTTCAGCTCAAGATGGAGGGTTTATGATTAATACAGTTGATGCAGAAAATGGCCGAGTGCTTCACTTCTTTTAAATATATCATGCTCAGTGCACACAGACTCTGAGCATCAGTTAGAGAGAAGTGACAGCCGACTTGACCTTTCTCTCTGATACACATGTGGAAAAAGGGAATTAGCTTGCTACAATGGTGCTTGAACTTGCTTTAACTTATCACTTTCCTCTTTAGAAGGAGGAATGCACATTAGAAATGCAAAATCACCTCAGGCCTCATGTTGTTTAAAAGGAAATTAAAATTCCTCATAATATTAAATCAAATATGTCTTTCAAAAGAATTTGCTAAGGTGATCATAATAAATATCATCCAAGTTTTCTTTTTTTTTTTTTTGAAACAAGCCGATATTTACATTTAGTGTTGAAATGCAGTGTGTGTGTGTGTGTGTGTGTGTGTGTGTGTGTGTGTGTGTGTGTGTGTATTGGATTTTGCAATGGCTATTGAGCTTCCCCAGGAGAACGTATGAACAATAGGTCCACTAGTGAGGTATGAGTTATAAAAGCTTTTAAATTGGCTTCCATGTAACTGGAAACGAAATAAATGGCTATGGATAATGCAAAAGGAGACCTAGCAGGGTTTTTTCCATAGTTGTCAATTACTGCTATTAGAAGATCTAGTATGCTCTGCCTTTCCCTGAAACAACTGTGATTGACACAGACCTCAGCCAATCATAGTGTTTCTTGTCAGCTGTCATTAGCCTGTGATCAATTACCATGATTTTAGACTAACTTGAGTGGAAAGTAAAAACACATTGTTACCCAAAAGCTCATCAGGTAAATATGCCATATAAAAAAATATATCTTCCCTGACCTCTTTGACATCTTCAAACTGTTTAAGAGCTGAAGTTAATTCTTTCTGATGGCCTTTCATCTTTAGTTGACAACAGAGAGCCCCAGAGTGGTGACAGCTCTTGTCAAGTGGGACTGTCTTATCAAAAACAATACCCTCTAGATCTTTCAGTCCAAATATTCTAATCTAAAATAATTGCATTTAAAATTTCATGTAGCTTTTATGTCTTCCCTGAACCATCCTGATCTGAAACCACATGAATCTCTTCCTGCAGCCCACATTAAGCTTCAACATTTCAATATTGCTAGTTTAAAAATGTGTTATAGAGGTAACATGCAAGCATCGAGATTATGAAACTGTAGCTGGAGTGAACGGCTACAATTTGTTCAGCTATGTCTTTTATTTGTTTCCTCACGCTTAGAAGGTGCTTCTGCAAGTGTCAGTCCTGTTCCGTTTCTGTATCATTGTACTTCTTGTGCTTAACCCAAGCAGCATAAAATCTTGTCTCTGCAAAGACAGCAGAGATTCTGGATTTGGCTCTGCGATGATGTGAGTCATCTGTTGAATATTTAGATTTTTAACATTATGTTTTAGATATACTTTCTGAACTCAATTCAGTTTGTGATTCAGAGGAATCCTGAAATTGACATGTAATTGTAAGCGGCTCCCGGTTTTATCCCACCTCTGTGCTGGATCCCAAGTTATTTGTAGAAGGACTTTGCCAGTTTACAGATTTGAGGCAACTGCTCATCACCTGTTACCAGCCCTGTCAAGACAGGTACCAGCGTTACAAAGGACTAGTTTATGTTTGGGGTTCAGAAATCTTTATTGGCAGAATCCTGCCACAGACCTATGCTTTTCCTATCCTCATGAAGTCTGGAGTCCCTACTCCAGTCCCCGACAAGCCCTATCACAGGCGTCATCCCTGACCATTCTTGTCGTGGTCTCCCTTCCAGCTGTTGTCGTGGGACTCACACATTCTGTTCATCCATCCCTTCCCTCCACTCTTCCTCTAGATCCAGCTCCTGAACTGTGCACCTAATTGTGTCAAATGTTGTTTTTGTTGTTTGTTTGTTTTGTTTTTGTTTTATAGCTTTTTCCCCTTGAATAAACCCCTTGTTTGGGTTTGTTCCAAGGGAGGATGACATTTCAGATTGGAAGAAAAAGTTATCCTACTCAGACCAGTTTTCAGTGTTAAAACATAGCAGACTCCCTTCACATGTACACAGGGAAGGCAGAACTGCCCACCTTTCTCCTGTAGATTTAAGGTTCCAGATTTAAGCAAAAAGAACTGAGAAGTAAGATCCTTTAACATCTTCTCTGATACAAGTCCTGAGAGAAAATAATAAAAGTGAAAACGTTCATTCTCTTTCAGTGTTAGTTTTCTCTTAGATGTATGGTACCCATAGAATATTTTTATTTTTCATTTTAAGCTTTTACTCAAGGAAAAAAAAAGGAGGAAAGGGGGAACCAAATGGTGTTTGTATCTTTCACAAAACGAACGTGAAAAAGAAATAGTGTGTTCAAAATAAGAGGATCTGTTTCAGAGCTGGAAGTCTGTCCACTCTTGGGAAAATTTTTCTTCAGGATCCGAGTTGAGTTTCCACATTGCTTGTAAACTCCTGACTTGTGTTTCTCAAACGACTGGCTGACCAGTCACATGTGTTCCTGATGTGGCAGAGCCCCCATTACCAATTTCACTTCCCTCCCTGCCCATCACGTATGTTCGGATATGAATCATTACTGTGTGCCCTCCCGCTTCTCACCATTCTTTCCTCTCTGCCACCCCTTTTTTGGGGGGTTTGGTCATAAAGTATGCTTAATCTTTTCTTTCCAGACATAGATATTACTAAGGATACTATAAAAACCTTAAAATTTCATCATTTGTTTCAGGCAGTGTAAGCTGCAGGTCTCAGAAAGCCCAGATTCATCATGTAGCTGGGTCTTTGGATCTGAAGAAAAGTTCGAATAGAAAACAGCAGTGTGCTGAGGGTGTCAAAGACGTTAGGGCTCGGATCCCAGAGGCTGGTTTTATTAGGACATGAGCAGTGCTGTGACTGCACCCTCCCCCCCCGCCCCCCCCCC
>NW_024424341.1:25276049-25335565 GCF_017311325.1 Ursus maritimus
CCCCCCCCCCCCAGTGACAGGACTTGGTCCTGCACTGTTTCTGTAAGATTAATGGGCTTAGGGTTGTTTACACAATGCTGTTCACAGGATGTACAAATGCAGACACCAGTCCTGAAATCCACGCCCAGTTAAACATAGCACAAAATCTCCAGAGATGGGCTCTACAAAAACATTTATAGTAGCTATCATTCCCCATTCAGGAGCCCCATGGGGTATCATATGGCCCTGAGAGGTTATTTTTAGGGAGGACCAAGGTCCTACCATTCCCGTACCTGGGCACTTCTACTAGCTTTACTCTCACGTAAATAAAACGTCACCTTTGTCCTCAAAAGAGCAGATCACAACCATCCCTACTTCTGGAAACTTCCACCTGTTTTCCTAAAAATCACACTGCCTTTTGTATTGCTCCTGCGCTGGGATCACTGTGCTTCTTAAAATCCTGCCTTGCTTGCAAAGAACAAAAGCAAAAACTGAAAATGTATTGGATTTTTCTTATGTAAATGAAAATAGATTATGAGTCAGCATCTCTTTATTACTCTTTTACCCAGAGGCTTATCTCTTTTTGAACATTAAGAAAAATTCTGAGTGGAAGCCTTGGATGGATCAGAGTTCAGGAAAAGAAATTCCTTCTGTCCCATAGGAGCCTCATCTTCACCAAATGAACATGCAGCCACCAGAGAGTCTGGTGAAATTGTTTGAACCCACAGACAATTCTGAAAGTTTGGATTTGGTTTTCAGTTGATCAGTATTAATCACCCAAAAAACGAGATTTTGATTTTCACTAAGATAAGTGAAGATTTACTTTCTTTTTCATTTTTCAAAATGAATTTTTCAAAATCTAATAGAATTAAACTCTCTACTTTGATATTTTATTGGTCTTTTATTTTACAGTTTTCTACTGTCTTACAATTTTTTTCTCCCAGAATATTAAAATGTTAGAAGTTTCGTTGAAAATATCCTCTCATCTTCTGCTTTCTTTTACTGTCTTAAATTCTGACTTTTCTCTTTTTATTGAGTTTTGCTTTTTCTTTTTACCCCTGCCATTCTTTGTATTCTCTTTTGCATTACTTCTCTTTCCCTCCCTTCTTCCTCCCTCCCTCCCTCCCTCCCTCCCTTCCTTCCTTCCTTGTTTTTTGTGTTTTTGTTTTTTAAGATTCAGATACACTGTTCTTATGTGTCCTTTAAGAGCTTCAGAAAATTATTCCAAAATGGTTCATTACTTTCTAGTTCTGTCAGAAGCTGGCTGGTATATCGTGCTTAAGGTGTGTGTTTCCGTGCTTTCAGAATGCAGTTCACTTCACTTAACATTTGCAAAGGTTAGGACTAGTGTGTGAGTTACCCTGTGGGTTGAAAATCCCTAGTCGCCAGGCAGTACTTATTTGCTAATCAATGACAAGACATCCCGCACACCCTCTCAAACTCTGGGGGTTTTGTTGTTGTTGTTGTTGGTGGTGGTGGTGGTTTTTTTTTTTTGCCCCCACTGGAGATTCATTGTTTTGTTTTTAAACAGCTTTATTAAGGTAGAATTTACATGCCATACAGTTCGCCCATTTTATGTATTTCAAGGAAAGAGAAGCTTCCTTCTCATTCGACTGCAGAAGTTTATTTATTATTTGAAACTGGAAAAGCTACAAAACATGATCAAATGGAAATCTTAAAACATTCTGTGAACCCCATTCTATTTTAATGCATAATTTCCCTATTACAGCCGCCTGTCTGCACCTCCCGAGTTAAGGTCACAGCAGCGTTTGCATTATAAACCCTTTTTTCAAGCGTTTATAAATGCAGCTGCTTTTGTTTGTTCAGGACTGAAGCTTGCCTCATGAGGTTTCCATGCAATAGAGCAGCTTTTGGGGGTTGAGTTTTCTTTAACTAAATTAAAATTTTAAAACACCACATTGCCCTTTGAAAAAAAAATCATTGCGAGTGTCAAAAAGTCTAGGGAGAAATTTCTCCCCAAATAACGTTTTTATGCATATGCCATTTTTAATTGCCTTTAGTTTCCCAAAATTCTCCACCGTGCTCAGTTTGTGATTAATGTTATTTGCCTCAAATATTTACAAACCTAAATCCAAGTCAGTTTCTAAACTAAAGAAACATGTTATATACAATTGCTGTCTTTCAGCATTGTTAACAGAATTATTTCACAGTCACAGTAAAGCCTAAAGATGGAGTGAGAGGATGGAGAGCCTGTCATCCCTTGTGAGAAGTTATACATATATATGGATGCATTGGGGAGTGCGTATTCTCTAGGAGAGTTTAAAATATTTAAAAAGAAAACCATTTACATTTTTAGGATCATATTTTCCCTTTTTTTTAAAACAATAAATGTGGGCGGTACAGGATACAGAAACAACCATGGATTATTAAATTGGTTTTAGACATTAAAGAACAGATCACTAAACAAAATACAGTGTTAAAATGTAAGTTTAAAGGAGGTATAATTGAGAATCCTGACTTGGTAATTGCCAGAAACTTCTAATCAGACCTTCACTTGGTAATTTTAGGACTTTTCAGTCACAGACCAGTGAGTATGAGATGTAACCTCACCTTATGTTTCTGAAGCCTGGTTTCATCTTGCTCAATTTTATTTAAAAGAATACTATTTCATATTTTTCATGCCAATACATATTTTGTATGGACAAGGTGAATAAAATCAAATGCAAAAGATTACTAGTGAATATTGTGTTCTGACATGTACATTTTGATGGGAAACAGCTTTTTTTTCTCCTAAACATCAACAATGCTCAAGCCAAAAGTGTTTTTCAGCCAGGTCTATTTCGGGGTTGACTACAGGCCCCCAGAAGTCACGGACTCCTTTTCTTCCCACAGCCATTTATGGCTTGCCCATCCCAACTCAGTCCCTGCCTCCAAAAGGTTTGTTGAATGAAGAAATGATTGCCCTGAGCCGCCCCACCCCCCACCCCAGACCTTACGGACAGCAATCAAAAACTCAAAAGCCAAAACTGTTTTTCTAACCTTCTTCCCACCTCCTGACATCTGAAAACAAAACAAGACCAGCAAACAAACAGAAAGGTTTAATCTGGATTTATGAGACCAGCACGAGGGTGACAGCTGGAGTTGAGGTTCCAGCGGCGGCTGACAAAGGCTGCATCAGGTGCCAGAGAAAGGTTGTCTCAGAATCTTTCTATCATCGGAGGCTGCGATAGCCGATAGCCTTCCTAAGCTCTGAAATGTAGTCGCTTGGCTCCGAACCTCCTGGCTTTTGACAATCCTTTGAATTCAGAATATATTTATCTAATCCAATTTTTTTTCTAACCAAATAAATACAATTCTAAACCAGTGTTAGGAAAATAAATGTATTTGTTCCCTGCTAAGATATTTAATAATCCTCCTTGTCTCTCCCAGTCTGATATTTTTTTTACTGGAGGATTCTGAGTATCATCTGTATCTGCTGTTGTTTTTTTAGCCAAATATTGTTTGATTGAATTGTGGTATACATTCAGGATCATTAGAGGAATGGGAAAAATCATTGTATAAATTCACTAACAGGTTTAATCCTTCTGTGTGGTATTTCAGTTAACGGACTGTTTTTCCTGTGGGTAAACAACAACAAAAAGGTGCCTCTGAGCGCTTTTATCCCCAGCGAAGTGAGGCATTGCTGAGCCAGAAACGTCGGAAGCAGGGGTGGGGGTGGGGGGTGCACAATGTTTCTGTGTAGTGATATCACCCAAACAAACATGCGTTTCTGTATTTCACATTCACACGCATGCGAGGGAAAACGGGCACCCAGCACCCAGAAAGAAAATACAATGATGGAGGTGTGAAATCATCTTCTTTTGTGAGTACATGCATCAGATTTTCATTCCAGAGTGAAAATGAATCCATCATTTCCAGCCCCCCACTATTTCCCATTAATCCCTGAGTAGTTTTTGCTCTAAAGTTAATGCTATTAAATGTGGGCACTTAGGTCCCTGAAAAACCCAGAGTTCAGGGCTCCCTGAGAAAAATTAAAATCCTGCTTTTATTTGCTCTGGTGCCACGGGGCGGGATCTTGTCAGGCCTGGCTGAAATGGTGAGGAAGGAGGGACACTGCCCTTTGGAAACCTGTGCTCCCCTTCAGCGTGTCAGCAACAGTCAGGAGCTAGGTGCCTGACCATTTCCCCATGCACACCTGGTCTGAAGACATATTTACAAATTTCAAATACATTTGTACACAGTTGGAATTGATCGGTTGAACCAGTGACTCTGGGCTTTCTGTAGCCCATATCATTTAAGAATAGTGTGTCTCCTTTCCATCCAATGGGCTAGAATGAAATTAGGATTTGACTTGATTTGGTTTGAATTTTGGAATGTAGTCACCGTCGTTTGGCGTCTGTAGAAACTTCTCTTCCATGAGTATACATATCCCTGTCTTTTTCATATTCCTGATACAGGCAACCATGTCTTTAAACAGTTCCTCCAATCTCCCCTCCCTCCCTCCTTCCTTCCCTTCCCTCTGCCTTCCCTGTGCTCCTCTTTCCACCCCCATCTTTTCTTTTTCCCCTCCCCATCATATCACCTGTGATTTTCCTGTTAAGTATTCCTCCAATGGCAGAGGTTAAAATCCACGGTCTGAGTCTGTTTTGTTTTTTAAGTTTTCATTTAAAAATAAAAATGTGGGTGCTTCTGATTGTCTGCTTGATACCCTCTATTTAAATCTAGGCCATTCTAAAGGAAAACTTCTTTTCATTGTTGGCAGCACATTCAATTTCCCTTCTGCTCCTTATAGGGACAGTAATGAAGGGCTTAAAATTGATCCTTTTATTTTTTGAAATGGAGGAAGTGTCAAATATTCGAATTTGTCTTGATCGCTTATTTTCCACAAGCGGGGAGTAAACACTGTGAGCGATGCATGCACATTCTGTAGGTGGTTATGATGAATAAATTGGTTGTGTGATGCAGAAATCAAGTGATGGAGGGATGAGCAAATCAAATGTCTTTGCGTTCTCACTTCTGAAATGGCGTTAAGTCAGAGATTTTATAAGAGTGATTCCAAACGTCTGCTTTTCTACCAAAATGAAAGTTGCAGCTCGTGCATATCAAGACTGGAGAACCAGAAGGATTTGTGCCAATTTAGAGAGGAGGAAAAACGTCAGATTGATAAGAAGTTTGTGGATAATTGAAAGTAAGATGGCTGTTGCTGCAGTTTATGAAATTTGGGGGCCTCCACAAGTACTGGGGGGAAAATAAATGGAACATGGAACCTAAGGAATAAGAAAGAGTAATTGAGAAATGCTCATGATAAATCCAGTTAAGTGCATGTTCAGTGGGCAGTTTTCATGACCAAACTCTCCCTGTAGTTCTTTTTTTTTTTTTTTTTTTTTTTTGGTAAAATACCTTTTAATGCTTATTAAATCTGAAACCAGAAGCCATAAAGCAAGAACTCTGCTTATGGACTGAAACTGACTATCACCCCAAGTATTATATCCCTTTCAAGACAGAACATGAACCTAGTGGAGGGTAACTGCCATGTATTTAGTTATTAGTTAATATTGCGTCACTTCAACTAGAGGAAAAGCCACAAGAAAACATTTCATCTGAAACATTGTGTTGTTGCCTGCTTTGGAATATTAGCATTAACAAATATTTAGCTCTGGAGGAATTTTTTTTTCAATTTCATCAAAATGAAAAGCAGTGTTGCTGTTGTTTTCTACCTTTCAGTAGTCTCTGAAACTGAGCAAATAAGTGATCTCACCTGGCCTGTATTTGTACTGTTTCTTCAAAGCAGAGAGAGTCAGCTGAATGAAATTCAACACCCATGGATTTTGCACCCTACTGTAGATAAGTATTACTAGGCCAAGCACAGTCTAGACATTTCTATACCCACTCTCTTGCCATGTTGGGAAGCTCAACACAGTCTTTGTTTTAGACATAGGGCCAGCTTCAAGAAAAAGGCACAGGGGAACTGGGGGAATATGTGGGGTTTGTGTACAAACAGAAGTTCTCTGAGACGTAAAGCCAGTCTCCACACATTTTGCCTGTTTCTCTTCCTCATTCTAGGTGAGGATTGCAATGTCCAGTGTCACCTTTACGAAACATGCCCTTTGTGCAGCTCATCCTTCTCTCACTCTTTAGGTCAGGTGATTCAGCTATACTTGAATCGTTTGTGGCCATTTCTGGTTGAGATGACTGGTGTTGGGTTTTTCATGATGACATGTGGTAAAAAGTTTCCTTGAAAGTAGTACTCACCATGATAATACCTTCTGTTGATGTAGACATTTAAAATTCATCATAGTTCTTTCACATTTGTTTCCTTGTTGGATCTTCAAAAACAACCCTGTTGGATAATCAGGGATACTTAGGATTTTTTCCATTTTATAGAAGAAATGGGATGATTTAATGATTTACATTAAAATCACATGGAAGGAACTAGAACTGAAGCTCCCTTATTTCTAGCCAGGGGCTCTATCCACTGTCCCAGCCGGGGTTCCATAAACTAAATCCCAGGGGCCAAGACAAGCCTGTTTTTTTTAAGGGCCCTGTGAGAGAAGAATGGTTTTTACATTTTTAAATGGTTGTATTTTAAATGGTTTTGTAAGTACTTACATAATAGCCTTGATTTCACCTCTTGGCCCACAAAGTCTGAAACAGTTACTATCTGGCCCTTTAAGAAAATGTTTGCTGACCCCTACCTCATCCTTTCCAGTCCCCCCAGTTCTACTCCTTAGACCATATTTCCCCCATATCCCACTCTCCCCTCCCCCGACAATAGATTTTTGACTCTGTAAGCAGATAACTTTTTTTCCCTTATGAATTTGGAACAAAAGGTATGGGCCTCTGTGCATGTAGGAATTTGGCTAATACTATTTGACCATTTAACTTACCCAGACAAACCCAAGTATGCCAGTTATGCCTGGAATCCTGCCTTAATTTGGGGTTAAAGTTAGAAACAGGGATGCGGTGGAGGCGGAAAAGATCTAGCTGCTTTAACTTCAGTGTTTGATTTCCAGCGTAAAAATTGGTTTCAGTCTAACCTGGACCTTCAGTGATAGAGTTTTCTCTTGTATCCTTGTATCCTAAAATAAAGGGGAAACGTGTATCGCATTTAGTTCCCTGCACCCCATGAGGTAAGTCAGGGAGTTCCTTTTTAGCTCCTCTGTGACTGTTTTTAAATAAAGACAACAGAAGAGATAGTGTTTGCTAGACATGGGTTCTATTTTAAGAGGGTCTTGAAGGTTAGGTTATTTGAATGACCACATCCGCCACCCGTAGACCTTTCTGAAGATGAAATACTCAGACCTAAATTGTCAGTTTTTTTCGTTAGAGTAGAGCCAGAGCAGCCATTAAAGTAGAGAGTGACTTTGTTAGGCTCCCAAAAGCAGGTAGCAATTAATTACTCCAGACTCTGCAGTCTCTAGGAGTGGACCCAAGTGACCACCTGAAGTGCGTGGGATTGGAACAGGAACCTGAAACATACGGGTGAAAAATGGATTTTCTTCTGCCTCAGTCTACCCCAGGAGAGACATTAGAAATTGTCTCCACATGGTGGCCAACACTGGCATGGTCGTAGACATGGGCCAAACACTCCTCCTACAGTGCTTAGCAACAGGCAGAGAGACCCAGCGACTCCTGATGCGGGGAAGGGTTAATAAGGCTACTTGCAAGGGGAATTGGATTGTAAGTCACCTGGGGAGATGTTTTGGGGGGTAATAGTGAATTCTTTTTTTTTTTTTTTTTCTTTTAAGGCTACTATTTATGTATTGCTCCCTTTCCTGAATTAGAAAATGTAGTCCAATGTAGAAAATTGGGAAAATATGAAAAATAAAATCTGAAAAAATCCGTAATCCTTCTATGCAGAGCTGCCCAGAGGTACTATTTCAGTGCATTTAGTTTTAGTTTTATTTTATGTAAATATGTGCAATTTTAACAGTGTTGAGATTATACTATATTTGGTTTCTGTTTTGCTGTTTAATTAATGGTATAGTATGATTTTTTCCTGAGTGTTTTTAATGAGCATGTTGATGGCGTAATATTCCCTGCCATAACTATATAATTATTTCCGTATTCATTCTCCTAGCAGTGGCCGCATAACTTGTTGTAGTTTGTCCATTTGTTAAAATAATGTTGTGATGAATTTTTTAGGAGGGATTTCTGGAAATGGGATTACTAGTTCAAGGGGTTAAACCCTTCTCAAGATCTTAGATAATTTGTATCAATTTATATTCCTTTTAGCTCTGTATGAGAGCACATTGTTACCAACTTGCATATATTCATTTATTTCTGATGTTTGCCACTCCAGTTGTTTAACAGAACATCTCGATGTTTTGATTAAATTTAATTTTTTCATGGACTTATTAACCAGTTTTATTACCTTTGAGAGATATTGGTTCATGCTTTTGCCCTTTTGGGGGAGGGTATTCACCTCTTTTTCTTACTGATCTACATGGTATCTTAAAGCCATCAGATAGTAATATTTTTAAATTATTTTACCAAGGAGAGAGAAGGAAACCAAATGGAAGCAATCAGAATTAGGAATTCATGGAGTTTGTGGTTTTACAGGAAAGATTTAAATAAATGTAAATGTTCTTATTAAGAGCTTTTTTGGGTATGGTATGAAGATTAGGGCAGCTCCCACTGCAGGAAAAGACTTCGGTTCTCTTCCATTTAGGGGTACGACTGCTTTCATAGTGGGGAGGTGTTTGCTTCTTTGTCTTTACATTCAAGTTAAAATTTAAAATTAGAAGCTCCTAGTTTTGCTACATTTGAACGTATAACCAAAATGCAGCCTGGGTGTTGCAAGACATAGATTTCTCTTTGGGATCACACTTTTTGTGGCTTTCCAAACTGAAACAATTAAAACATTGTTTTAGAATAAAATATTACATAGTAAGGCCCACCCCTCAGATTTTAAAATGTTAGCATTTTGCCATGATTTTTTCAGATCACTTTTTTTCCCCTGGTTTTCTTTTCTTTCTTATAAAATAAGAGGTCACAGCCCACTAATCCCATTCTGCCCCTAACTCCTGAAGTTGATGTGTTTTGTTCCTGACCACGTTATGCTTTTACTACCCATGGATGTTTGTCCCAGGATCCTTTATTCTGTGTTTTACCGTTTACGCTAAGCATCGATTTCAGTAACTTCTTCCCTTCACTTAACATTATTGTCAAGATAGCATCGCTTTTTAAAATAGGAAAGTATACATTTTCAAATGCTGTATATGTCAAGGAATATCTAGTGTGGCGAATATGGTGAAAGTGACAAAACTGAACAGAGAACAGTAGGGTGCCACAGAACCAGAAATCGAAGAAAATATCTAGGAAATGCCTGTTCTGTTGGGTTACTCTGGGGGATGCACAAAGTTTGTAAACCTGTTCTCTGCCCTCAATGAGTTTTATTTTAATTCAAGAAAAAGAGAAGTAAAACTTAACTCATGACAAGTTATAACAAACAGAGTGCCAAACAATTGTTAAATAGCAGCACAAGGAAACTTTTTAAATGTCACACAGTAATATATGTTTCAATGTCAAGAGATGAATTGAGTTTTCTAACACCTAAAAGCCAGAGCGGAAATATATTTGTTAGTAGAACACTAAACATTTTCTGGAAAAAGAAAAAAAAAAGGTTATCATTCATGGTGTTGAGGTTGTCCTCAAATATTTATTGACCACCCACTCTGGGTGAGGCGGTATGTGAGGTGTTAAGGATAGCTTGAAGGTCTGGAGTCAGACTGGGTTCCAGTCCCTCTACTAGTGCTCCATGATGGATCAGATTTGGGTTATGTGCTTATTCCTCCAGAAGGGGTAAGGCGAGGGAGGTTGGCTAAGCCTGTGACAAACTAAATGGTACAGGTTTCAAAGATCCACGATGCTATTTGAAGAGAGACTGTGGTTTATACACTGACCCAAAAAATACGGCAGACGTGGTGATATGGGGCAAGAGGGAATGGGGAAGAAAAAGTCAGCTGTCTTCACATTTCTGGGTCACTTTCAGTTGCCATCTCTTGTGATGTTTCTCATGATTTCTTCCCAAGCTATCCATAAGAAATAGCCCACTTTAGACCTTTGTCTATGGCCTTTGGTCTAATTTAATTAATACACGTTTATCCAGATTTGGAAGTTGGTCCAAATGGTGTGCATGAGCAAGGTATCCTACATTCATACAAAGAGGGTCTGGGGATTCCCTTACGAATTGAGATGTTTCCATGCACAAATAAGATGCTCAGTATATACTTACTGATTCAATTATCTAACGACTCTAGTCCTCCCAGCTTTACCACAGGAGCATTGGGGGGTGGAGGGAGGAAAACTAGGGGGAAACTAACATCTGCAGCAAAATCTGAGCATAAACCTTCCCAAACAGGAGAAGCCAATTGACATCAACAGGCTTAAGAACTCACAAAATAAAAATTCTACTCTCTGAAGAGAGGACTCATTTTCTGTATCCTGAAAGTGAGCCTCATTATACCAGGGGAAGGGTATTCACCAGTGGATTGTTAGAGTTGTTTTTTATTTTTTTAATGACATTTTAATCTTCAATTTATTATTCATTGTGTAAACGATTTATATAGTTCTCAATCAGCTGCCATCATTTTTGATGACCTGTACTAATGGAGGGAAGCAGCCGTGGAGAAAATCCAGCGCAGTTGACAACCCCAATGCTGTTAATGTTTGCTTGTGAAATAGAACATCTGGTTTTCAACTGCAGTTGGGTTTGGATTCATGGGCTCTCTATTCAGGAGGGCCCTGCTCCTGACTTAACGTTCTCCTGTCACTACCTTGAGATTCTAATCATTTTTAAACAAAGGAGCTCCACATTTTCATTTTTCACTGGGTCCTGCAAATTACGTAGCTTGTCCTGGTTTCAGATTGCCTTTTCTTGGGTCGACTCTAACATGATTCTGCATCCCAGATGATATCCATACTGACAGAAGGAGGAGACTTCCCAAAAGCAGGCTGGTAGCTGACATCCAACCTGTGGCTTTCCTTTGTCTGATACCTACATGGTTAATGGAGAGGTAACTGACATGCAGTGAGAGTCTGTCAAACACTGAGAGCCAGAAGGGGAAGTATTATGTGTAACATCGGAATATAAAGGTCACAGAGACTCAACTTGTCCTCCTGTATAAGAACTAGAAAGTTATGGAGAAACCCACCCTTTAAGATACTGTTCTCATAAATGTATGACCCAGAAAGGTGTTCTAGCATCCCAACATTAATTTTAAGTCCTGCTCTTGGACAGTGAAAGAGAACGGGTATGAACTGAGTTTTGTGGATGAAAGGTGGTCTGTCTTGACCTGGCCAGGCCGAAAGAATTTGTGCTGAGGAAGGCTTTGATGAAGAGGAAGCTGCAGGGAAAGCAGAAAGTAGAAGTCTGTGAGCTTCCTAAAGTGTCCTGGGCCCTCTTCCTGCAGAGAAGGCTTGCCTCTCCCTTAAAGATCTGCCTTATCCCAACTGCCCTGCCCCTCACTTCTGAGCTGCGCTGGGAGCAAGGGTACCCTGACTGCCTAACAGGAGCCCTTAATCTCCTCTCCCATATCAAATCAACCTTGGAAGTAGTTCGCCCTTTCTGCATGACCTCATGAAGAGTTGTCTGGTAGCCATCAGGGGCCATCCCAAATGTCTATAAGGACAGTGACAATGTCACTCTGTGTCCCAGAGTCATGTGGTATAGGCCTCGATATTTATTCATTTACTCATGCAGCAGTTACTTAAATTAGCACCCCAAAGCTATACTGAACTCATGAATGCACAGTGTATTCATTTCCTAGAGCTGTTGTTACAAATTACCATGAAGTAGGTGACTAAAACAATAGAAATTTATTCTGTCACATTTCTGGAGGCTAGAAGTCTGAAATCAAGGTGTCCTCAGGGTCATGTTCCCTCCGAAAGCCCTAGGGGAAAATCGATTCCATGCCTCTTTCCTAACTCCTGGTAGTTGCCAGCAACTCTCGGTTTGTTATTGCTCCAATCTACACCATTGTCTTCACATGACATTCTGCTCTCCTGTGATTTCACATGCCTTCCTATAATGACAGCAGCCATTGGATCCAGGGCTGCCCTCATCCAATGTGCCCTCATCTTAGTTCAGATAATTATGTCCTCAAAGACCATATTCCAGATAAGGCCATCCTCTGAGCTTCTCGGTGGACATGAATTTGGAGGGGGGGGGGTACTATTCAACTCAGTACATACAGATTTTTGAAAAGATAAATTTACTGCTCTGAAGTTGCTTGCTGTCCTGAGTAGGAAAAGAGAAATGCAAATATATGGTCTATTGATACAAAGTGATAAGGCTCATTAGAAATATACGGGTCAAATGCTGTGGAAGCCCAGAGAGGGGGAGACAGTTTCCAGAGGGCAAGATCAGGGAAAGCTCTGTGGAAAAGATGACATGGTTGTTGGGTTTTAAATGATATGTAGGACTAAGACATGTGGAGATGATGTCCTGGGAGTTTGGGAAGCAGCATGAACCAGGGCAGGGAGGTAAGAATCACAGGGGTACATACAGCATATGAGTTATTCAGGTTGGCTGGAAAATAGAACATGTGATGGTGAACAATATCCAGAAGAGTCAGCTGGAGAAGACCTTAGGAATCGTGAATGCTTGTGGGACTCTAATGCCTAAAACATTAGAACTTTGTTCAGCATGCAGTGAGGAGTCACTGATTTTTTTTTTTTTAAAGGCGGTGATAGACTGTGCTTGATCCTTGAAGTAGAATCAATACGGCAGAGGTAGATAGGTTGCATTCATTCATTCATTTGTGCAACACATATTTATCATGTGCTGAACTCTGAGGCTTATAGGAGATCTGAGAATATGATGGTCAGTTACAATAATATTTCCTACCCACTAGAAGCTTCTTGTCCAATAGAGAAGACAGAGAAGTGGATAATAGATATGTGTATTGTGATGAAGCAGGGTAAAGATGAGGTGGGGGGGACAGGTGGCAAAGAGGGCACTAAGGGTACCCCAAGCAACATGTTTGAAGGTCCAGAAGCTAGGGCCATTACAAGAACCTAAAAGAACTTCCGTGCAAGAGGAAAGGTGGTGCGTGGGGATAGCCAGTCCAGTGTAGGTAGGAGTGGGGGAAGAGGTCAGAACTGAAGCTAGGCAGAGAGATAGGAGCAGGTGTAAACTCTGTCCTAAGGGCAATGACTTAGTAAAAATTGCATTTTAGAAAACCTCCCAAGGGCTGTTTTGTGGAGAAGAGATTAGAAATTGGTTATCAGGGAGAGGGAAATTGTGGGCCTGGTCTGTAGCAGTGGCATTAGGAATGGAGAGAAGAAACCAGGTTCAAGAGCTATTTAGGAAGCATAATCTATTGGACTCCAGATTGATTGGATGCAGAGTTGAGGAAGAGAAGGTGCCACAGGTGACCATCACACGAAGACAACCAAATCAATGATTCAGTGAGTTAGAAATCAGTGGAGGGGGTGAATGTGTGCATGAGGTTAAGACAGTGAGTTCAGTTTAAGTGAATTTGAGGCTCTTGGGAGATACTTAGTAGGAGATATCCATCCAGAATATATTTATATCTCTTAAAGAGATGTAAATTAGAGTATCAAAATATCGGGACTCAGATAACGGTGTAAAAGCCATCAGCATATTAATGGCAATTGAGTGTGAGTAGAGTCCGAATAGAAGAAGGTCTAGCCAGAACAGTATTTGCATAAACAGTTAAGGAATGGGCAGCCAGTTGGGACCAAGGGATGTGACCAAGAAAGTAGGATGAAAACCAGAATAGAATGGAGTCATGGAATCCAAGGGAAAACAGTGTTTCAAGAAGGGAATTGTTAATTTTTTGTAATGCAGCTGAGAGGTCAAGTAAGACGAAGGTTAAACATTGTCCATTGGATTTAGCGACTATGCAGTATTGGCGCCCTTTCCAAGAGGACACTGGAGGCTATCATCTGGCCTGTGAGATGTGCTGACCTGGAAGAGGAGAATGAAGGCAGAAATAAATGAGATGATTAATAGTCAGGCAAGCAGTCTCAAGCTTGGGTAACAGGGATGATGGTGATATTATTGACAGAGAGAGGGACACAAATGGAGAAGTTATTTATGTGTGGGAAAGGGGAGATAATGAGCTCCATTACTAGCGGTGAAAGCATCCTCAGGGAATCTGCTTGTTCCAGCAACCCTAAGACAGGTGTTCTCACACATGCTCCCTTGGAGACCTATGCAAGAGCTTCTCTGGGGTTTTGATGAGAAATGGAACTGCTGAGTCATACTTGGATGCAAGGCTATTTAAGCCAGTTGGGTCGCTCTTCAAAAAGCCTCTTCCATTTTATGCTCCTACCAGCAGTGTATGAGGATTCATATAATTCCACTTTCTAATGTTTCCCAGTCTCCTAGGGGTAATGTGGCATCTCACTGTTGTTTTCAAATACATTTTTCCCTATTGCTGGTAAGATTAATTCTTCATACATGTATAAACATTCGGATGTTTTCCCTCCTTGAATTGCTTAGTCATATCCTTTGTCCGTTTTTTCCCCTGCTGGTTTCCCATCATTTTCCCATCATTCATTTCTTCACTGTATATTTTTTATGTTAAACCTCCATTGGTTTTAGACCGATGGTTCTCATTTATTAGAAATTGGTAAATTTGATGTTGTCATACCTTCAGTATTTTTACGGTACAATTTCTTTTCCCTACCACCTTTCAACATCACAGATATTTTCTTGATCTTTCAGTTTATAGTGTTTCTTCTTTTTTTAGCTTATAGTGTTTATCTTTTGTTCTATACTTCTTAATCCTCCTGGAATTCCCTTTTGAATATGATGTAACATAGGAATCCACCTGATTTTTCTCCCTCTGGTGAATCAGTTTCGCCAAACAACTTAGTCAACAATACACTCCTTCACTGGTTATTTGTTTGTTCTTAGAACATATCCCATCGTGCCGGTTCTGTCATGTCTTTGTTTTATATCTTGATATTCTTAGAATGAATTCCACATTTTTTATTCTGCTTACATACACTTTGATATAAATTTAAGTGTAATTTTGTTCATCTTTTTAAAATCCTGGCTTAATTTTGATTGAAATTATAGGGAATTTTCAGACCCATTTTAGAACAATTCATACCTTTGCAATACTAAATTGTTACATCCATGAATAGGATCTATCCCTTTCTTTTTCAGATCTACTTTGTATCCTTTAATATATTTTAGAACTTGTTCCTAGTAGGGTCTTGTGTCCTTTGTGTTAGATTTATTACTCGATACTTTTTAGTTTGGGATGTTATTGTGAATGGCATCTTGTTTTCTACTAGAGTCTCTAGTTGGTTATTGTTGGTAGAGAAATGCTATTGATTTTTTTTAGTTGATCTTATATCTGGCACAGTGCTGAACATTTTTTATTAGTTCTAATAGTTTATCTGTGGTTCTTCTGAGCTTTCTATCATAGATGATCATATCAACTACAACAAATGACAATGTGTCTCTAACTTTCCAATACTCACAGCCCTTAGAGTTGGTTTCTTGTATGAACTGGTCTCTGTGGTGTATAAACACAAAGTACTTGTTCTTCATATTAATTGCCACTTCAAACCCACTATAGTGGATTGAACTGTGGCCCCCAAAAGGTATGTCCAAGACCCAACCCTAGGAGCAGTGAACGTGACCTCATTTGGAAACGGAGATGATATCACCCTGAATTTAGGTGGGGTGGAGGGGGCGGGGTTCAAATTTTTATTTAAATTCTAGTTAGTTAACATAATGTAATATTAGTTTCAGGAATTAGGGTGCATGCACTTTAAATCCAAAAACTGATGTCTTTATAAGAGAACGTTGAGGGAGATTTGAGATGTACAGAGACAGAGCAGAAGAGCCATGAAGATAGAGATGGGAATGATGTATCCACAAGCCAAGGAACAACAAGGACTGCCTTAGCCAACAGAATCTAGGGGAGAGGCATGGAATTAATTCAGCCTCAAAGCTTCCAGAAGGGACCAACACTACTGACACCTTTATTTCAGACTTCTGGTGCCTAGAACTGTGCAAGACTAAATTTCTGTTGTTTTAATCCACCAAGTTTGTGGTAATGTGTTACAATACCTGTAGGAAACCAACATACCCACTGGTGGGCTTAAACTTCCCTGACACTAGATGAAATTTTGGGAAAATTCTATAGTTTTTCTGGCCACTCCATTTCTGTCTCCCTTGCTATTCTAACTTCTTGAGTTAGATGTTTAGGTCCTCAATTTTTAGACTTTGTCTTTGCTAATATATGCATTTAAGTTCGTAATTTTTTCCCTCAGGAGTTTTTTCTGCATTCTGCAAAATATTTACACTCTACATACACTATGTTAAATATATTTATATACGCCATATATAAATGTATGTGTTGCAAATGTTGGTATATAATATTATCATTGAGTTCTAAATATTTTCTAGCTTCCATTATGGTTTCTCTTTTGAGCCATGAAATAAATAGAAATGTGCTTTTGTTTCTAAGAATAAGGTTTTTATCTGTTAATGCTGTTGTTGTAACCTATTGTTACCAGTATTTGCTTATGGTCTTAGCACAGGGCTTAATTTTATCTTTAGCCACATGGGTAGCCAGTGGTCCCAGCGTCATGTGTGGGAAAGTTGCTCCTTTCTACACCAATTCTGCAATACTGCCTCTGTCACATATCTAGAGCTATACATTTCCAGATCTGCTTCTAGACCATTCTGTTCTATTGGTCAGTTTATCTCATGTCCATTAACATCACACTGTTGTAATTGATATGGGTTTATACAAACTCTGGTAGGACAAGTCTTATCTCTTCCTAGTCTTATTTTGGTCTTAATTACTCTTGTAAATTTCAGCTAATAAAACCCCTGTTGGTTGGAATTTTCGTTGACATTGCCTATCTGTGGATTCACCAGGAGATAACTGATATTATTTCACCCTTGAGACTTTTCATCAATGAATGTGGCATGGTTCCCTACTTATTTAGATCTTTTAAAATTATTCCAATAAATGTTTGGATTTATTAATAGGCACATTTTGTGGTTATGTTACTGCAAATAATATCTTTTTAAAATTTAATTTTGCAACTTGTAGTTGAATTATATAGAAATGCAATTGCTTGTTGCATGTTGATTCAGAGTAACGTTGCTAAATTCTCCTGATAATTTATCTTTAGAATTCCTTTTAATTTATTACCTTCACAATCATATCTTATTTGAATATTTTGTTTCAGCCTCTCCAATCATACCTTTTATTTCTCTTCTTGCTCTCTCTGTGACCTCCACCAGAATGTGAATAGGAGCAGTGGGAGTGGGCATCCTTTCTTAGTGTCCATTTCAAAAAGAAGGCTTTCAATATTTCACCATTAATAAGATGTTTGCCGGAGGTAAACACCCTTTATCAGGCAAAGGGTTTTTAATTCTATTTCTATTTTGCTAAAAGTTTTCATATTGAATTGATGTTGAATTTCATCAAATTCTTTTTTTGCATCTATCGAGTAAAACATACTTTTCTCTTTAATCTGTTAATGTAGTGACTTACAGTAATTACTTTTCTGATCTTAAACAAACTTTTCATCTCTGGGATAAGTCCTACTTGCGCACAGCATATTATCATTTTTATATATTGCTGGTTTGGGTCTGTTAATACTTTAGTTAGAATTTTGCATCTATTTATTTTTATGTAATGTTTTCTGTAATTTTTCTTCCCTCACAAGATCCCGGTCAGAGTTTGTTTTTTAGTTTTGTTAGCCTCATAAAATTAATTAATTATTAGCCTCATAAATTTGTTAGCCTCATAAATTAATTAAAAATATTTGTTCCCTGATTGGGAAAACTGAATTGGTTAACTACTGAAGGCCTTAGTTTTCTGTGTGAGTGGTTTTTGATTACTGACTGAATTGTTTTAAAAATGTTTATGTTTAGGGGTGCCTGGGTGGCTCAGTCAGTTAAGTGTTTGATTCTTGATCTCAGCTTAGGTCTTAATCTCAGGGTCATGAGTTCAAGCCCCATGTTGGGCTTCATGCTGGATATGGATCCTACTTTAAAAAATAATAATAAATACTAAAAATGTTTATGTTTAAACATTATGTTTAAAATGTTTATTTGGTTTTTCTTTTTCTTTTTTGAGTCACTTTTGGTAAGTTAGATTTTTCTAAGAATTTGTCAGTTTACCTAAATTTTCAAATTTATTGATAAAAGTTTGGTAGCGCTTTCCTCTTAGATTTTTATATCTGTCCAATCTATAAGTAATCTCTCTTTTCATTAATAACACAGTTTTTATATCTTTTCTGTTTTTTTCTTCTGTCCACCAGTGGTTTACTGGTTTTATTAATTCTTTCAAAAGTTAAAAATTGGTGTTTTGTTGAATCATTTCACTGCGTATTTATTTCCAAGTTCCATGTGTTGCTCCTACTCATTTTTATTGCTTTCCTGCTTTCTACTTTTTGTTTAACCAAACCCTTTCATTGTGGAAAACTTTAAACATATGCAAAAGTAGAATAGTAAAATGAACCATCATGTACCCATTATTTAATCTCAACAGTTATTGATATATGATCATTCTTGTTTTATCTATACCCCTACCCACTTTCCCCCTGCCCTTAGATTATTTTGCAGGGTATACGTCCAGCCCATGTAGCATTTTCTCAATAAATATTTTACTGTATATCTCTAAATAATAAGAAAAAGTTTAATTTTTGTTTTTTCATAGCAAATTTCAAATATGTACAAAAAATAGGAAATACGCTTCACCCTTGAACAACACAGGTTTGAACTGCACATGTCCATTTATATGTGGATTTTTTTCTATAAATGCAGTACAGTACTGTAAATGTATTCTCTCTTCTTTATTATTTTCTTGATAAGATTTTCTTTTCTCTAGCTTATTTTATTGTAGGAATGCATTATATAGGACATGTAATATGCAAAATATGTGTTAACTGACTGTCTTATCAGTAAGACTACTGGTCCACAGTAAGGTATTAGTAGTTAAGTTTTGGGGAGTCAAAAGTTATACAAGGATTTTTGACTATGTGGGGGGTCAGCACCCCTGACCCCCGCATTGTTCAAGGGTCAACTGTAGTTCAGTGAGCCTTAATGTATGTATCATCCGGCTTGAGCAACTATCGATGCATGACATCTTATTTCCTCTGTATCCCTCCTATTCCCCTTATCCACATTATTTAGACAAATTTTTTTTTTAAAGATTTTATTTATTTGACAGAGAGAGAGACAGCCAGCAAGAGAGGGAACACAAGCAGGGGGAGTGGGAGAGGAAGAAGCAGGCTCCCAGCGGAGGAGCCCGATGTGGGGCTCGATCCCAGAACGCGGGGATCACGCCCTGAGCCGAAGGCAGACGCTTAACGACTGAGCCACCCAGGCGCCCCTAGACAAATATTTACCTAAAGAAATATCCATACCTATCTTTCCATTTGCAACTGTCTGAATGTATCTGTAAAAACTAAGGACTTCTTTACAAAATGTGGACACCACACCATTTTCATGTCTAAAGATTATTAACAGTAATTCCTTAATATCATCAAATATCCAGTGTTCATTTTTCTAATTGTCTCATTTTTTTTTACCATTTCCTTGAATCAAGATTTAAGTTTATACAGTTCATTCATCAAAATGTATCTTAACTCTTTATCTATAGATTCCCCATCTCTCTCTCTTTTACTTCCTAATTTTTGCTTTGTTTTATTTGTAACTTGGTTGATTAAAGAAAACAAATCATTTGTCCCTTAGATTTTCCCACAATTTGGATTTTGCCCTTTGCATCCCTTTGTTATCATTTAATGTGTTTTGTTCCCTTATTTGGTGTAAATTTTTAGTTAGATCTATAGGTTTAATTAGATGCTGGCTTGATTTTTTTTCTTTTCATAAAATATGGGGTGAGATATACTTTTATAAGGAGACACATGATATCTAATTTGTTTAGTGTGATATTACAGCTATTGATGATTACTGCCTTTATCTATTAATTCATCAGAGGTTTCAAAATGGCAATATTCTGTCATTTACGTTCTGTTTATTAGCCAGCACATTTCTTAGAGCAAAATAACCTCCTCGGCAAATATTTGACTACGGGTAAAGTTTATATAGGAAATACAGGGCAAATATTTGATTCTTTCCCTTTATTTACCAGTTTTCAAATAAGGGTTGATTTTCTAAAATAATGATGACCAATGTCATCAAAAGTAATTTTATGAACTCATGAAGTTTAATATGTTGATCTGTTTAGATGGGCTAAAGTTATTATTGATAATGATAATGCTGCTCATGTTGTCCCATTTGTGACTGTTGGGAATCTCTTTAATTTGGCTCTTATTACCTTTTGATACAGCTTTAGTCATCACTGGCACCCTCCTTTGTGGCATGATAAGATGTTCCATGTTCATTTTGTACAATTTTGTCCCAGACTGGGAATCAATTATATTTCTAAGGAGCTCTGGTTCCTCTTAGCTGAAAATAATTAAGAGACCACAATCTTGATGGGAGACTAGTTCATTGATAGTAGGCCTGCCATGGTTTTTAAGAGTTTTCAATAGACAAAGTTAGGACATGGTTTTGTTTTGTTTTGTTTTTATTATCATGAGTCTATACTGATACTTCCAATTCAGGTTTAGGACTCCAGGTTTTTAATTACCTTCGTCAACCTTATATCCATATATCCTTTCTCCCATGCTGAAAATCCCTGTGCCAGTATGATTTCTTATTTCCGTATCCCACGATAGACGTAGAACAGTCTCAGCATAATGAAACCAAAACTATCACTAACAATATGATTGTTGAAAACAGTTTGAAATTTTTAGTGTATATATTATTAAGGCACTTGAAATCTTTCTTCTTTAAGGGACAATGTTGCCTACTAGATGCAATTAGGTGACATTGTTGCACTTTAATTTCAATTTTTAAGGATTGCATTTTTAAATTTAATGTTGTTTTATACTTTTATCAGATTCCAAAGTCAAATCCATAAGATGAGGTATATTCATAGCTAACATCATAACTTCTTTTACTGTCCATTCCTCTTCTCTTCCTGTAGGTAGCCATTGTTTTTAATTTTTTCACTTATTCTTCTCTTGTTTATGTATATTAACGAACATATATGTGTATGTTTCCCCTAAATTCTGAACTTATGAGGGTTTCCCTAGATACCTTTGTTTTACTGATTCTAGCTTAACTGCATGTAGAGAATATACCAGTGTTTTCTGTAGTAGTAGTAATAGTGTATTATGTAACTAGTCACTTCGATTCTTTGAAATTTGCTAATATTTGCTTTATCATCAATACCCAATATATGTCCCATTTCTGTAAATGCTTCACATGTGCTTGGAAAAAATGTGTATCCTGTTCTGTGGTAGGGTTGATGCAATGTTCTATCTATTTAGGTTGTACTATATGAGATTGCTATTTTTGGATGTCAAAATGGAAATTCTGCATTTTTTTGTAAAAGTAAGTCTTAATTTATTTAAAATCTGTGCAGTTAGCATTGATAGTTTTTCTCTGGATGGAAGATTTCATGTTTGTAAAATTTGGCACTTTTAGACTGTAGAAATTATTCAAATCCTCCAATTACAACTTCTCTAGCAAATGTTTCATTTATTGGGAAGCACTCCAAATCCTGCGAAGGGGTGCAGCACATTGGATAAAAGTCTGCTGAGAATGTTGGACGTGGCTAATACGTGTCGCCCAATTCAGTGGCTTTTGCTGTGGCAACCTGTGACGAGTGGGTTACTTTAAGATCAGTTTTTGATGCACAATTTCAATTTCTTGATCATATGCAACTGCTACTAACTCAAGTTTTAAAAAGAATAATCAACTATGACCTTCCCCGCCCAACACGCAGTCACAAGAACCACATCGGTAGTAGGTAGAGTTTTGGTGCGTGTTTGGGAGCGTCATCAACTGCCAGCCATCGTCTGGGGCCTCTGCAGTGTCACACAGCTGCTTTTGTCACGGATGATGACTCACTCTAAAAATGTCTCTGCCGTAGTAAGAAGTGGGTGTATTTCTAAATGTCTCTGTTTTTTTGATCATTAAGCAGTTAGGGTGTTCACTTGTGCGAATTTTGTAAACGTTTTATATTTAAGTCAGAGGTTGAGGAATTGTCACAGATTTCAAATTATGAATTACGAATTAGCTTCTACCGGAACTGTGCGTGTGTGTGTGTGTGTGTGTGTGTGTGTGTGTTTGTTAAGATTTAGTTATTTATTTGAGAGAGAAGGTGAGAGAGAGTGCAAGGGAGGGGCAGAGGGAGAGAGAGAATCTCAAGTAGACTCCCCACTGAGCGCGGAGCCTGACGGGGTGGCTCAATCTCAGGACCCCGAGATCATGACCTAAGCTGAAACCAAGAGTCAGATGCTTAACCAGCTCAGCCACCCAGGTGCCCCAGCTTCTACTGGGCCTTTAATTGACCTTTGAAAGCAGAGGTCTTTGAGATTCAAATCCCCAGAATATAGTTTCTGACCCACCAGCAAAGAGCTCTTTAACTTAAGAGAGCCATCACCAAAGGCAAAATTGTTATTGTAACCTCTTTCAATGGTACCATGTCTGGTTAAATTTATATATTTCTGTTATAAGTATTTAGAATTCTTTTGAAGACATCATAATATCTACATAGTGGGGAAAAAATAACCAATAGCAAAAATAGCCCAATTATCAAAGAAAATTAAAGAATGTATCTATCATAAATTCTTAAGAGGCAGTAGGAAATGTACTAGGTAACAATTTTACTAATTTCAGACAATTTTTGACTCATCTGATACTAGCTATTTCATGTGGTAAAGCCTAATATTTCCATTAGATCAATTTTAGTTTTGTGTTTTTCAAATCTTGCATTATCATTATTTACCTTCTGTCTGCTTCACCTATTGGTAAGAGAGAGGAATGAGTTAAACCTTCATCTGTGATTGTCGATTTGCTTCTTTCTCCTTATAATTCTATCAGCTTTTGCTTTATGCATTTTGAAGCTGTGTCCTGAAGTACATACACATTTTGACTTTTTGTATTTTCCTTATGAAATGACACTCTGTTTCTAGTAAATTTTTGACTTGCAGTCTATTTTGCCTGATAATAACATAAGATGTTGTAATGTTTTTCCCCCCATACTGTTGCTTTCATTTACATTTTCCCTTTTTTTTTTTACTTTCAGTTTTTCTATATGTTTTAATATGTCGGTTTTAAACAGCATATTGTTGTGTTCCTTATACTGTATTTTATAACCTTATATATATATTTTACCTTGTGTTCTTTGGTTTTATATTTTATATTTGTATTTCTAAATACAGGTGACTCTTGAACAATACAGGATTGAACTGCGCTGGTCTACTTATATGTAGATTTTTTCTGATAAAGTACAGTATTGTAAATTTATTTTCTTTCTTATGAATTTAACATTTTATTTTTTTCCAGCTTTATTGTGAGAGCATAGTATATAATACATGTAAGATACAAAATATGTGTTAATTGACTATGTTATTGGTAAAGCTTCTGGTGAATAGTAGGCTATCAGTAGTTAGGTTTTGGGGAAGTCAAAGTTACATGTAGATGTTCAACTGATGGGGTCAACTGTGCATTTTTGCCCTCTCTTGCCTTCTTTTGGATTAGTTTGTACTTATTCCATGTTTCTTCCCCCCATGGCTCATTTGGAAATTATATACACTCTTCCTTTTTTCTTTCCTTTTTATTTTTGTTGTTAATTATAATATATATTAACTGATCAAATTCTAAAATTAATATATTTCCATACTCTTGAGTCACTCCAAGACCTTAAAACTTTTAAACTGCATTTACCCTCTACATATGAGTATTTCCATGTTTTATTTTTATTTAACCCCACAAGTCATTACTTTTAAAGTTTTTGTTAGATTTACCCACACATTTAGATTTATAGTTTTTTTTAGATTTACCCACACATTTTTTACCCTCTGTGCCTTTCACACATTATCACATCTTTATCTTCAACCTGTCAAAATTTTCATAATGCTCAAAGTATATCCTTTAGATTCTCCTTTAGTAAATGGCCTAATGTTGGCAAACTCTGTTTTTTCATCCTTATTTTTAAAAGATATTTCCTGCACTCTTTGTAGAAGTCTGTATTTATAGTTATTTCCTCTTGACACATTGAAATTTTTTTTAAAGATTTTATTTATTTATTTGAGAGAGGGAGAGGTAATGAGAGAGAGAGCATGAGCAGGGGCAGGGAGAGGGAGAAGCAGGCTCCCCGCTGAGCAGGGAGCCCACCATGAGGCTCAATCCACCCTGAGATCATGATCTGAGCCGAAGGCAGACACTTAACTGACTGAGCCACCCAGGTGCCCCTATACATTGAAATTTTTATTCTGTGTCCTTTTCACTTCCATCATTGCCAATCAACAGTCAGCTGTCAATCTGTTTCTCCTCTGAAGGTGAAGTATTTGCTTGTGACCTTTTCATCGTCTTTGCTGTTCTTCACTTTTACTGTGATGCATCTAAATATAGGTTTTTTATTTTTTAAAGATTTTTACTTATTTATTCGACAGAGATAGAGACAGCCAGCGAGAGAGGGAACACAAGCAGGGGGAGTGGGAGAGGAAGAAGCAGGTTCATAGCGGAGGAGCCTGATGTGGGGCTTGATCCCAGAACACCGGGATCACGCCCTGAGCCGAAGGCAGATGCTTAACCGCTGTGCCACCCAGGCGCCCCTAAATATAGTTTTATTGTCATGTGTCCTGCTTGGATTTTATCAAGCTCTATCAATCTGATTTCCATTACATATGGAAAATTGTCTGCCGTTATTTCAAATATATCTTCTGCCTCATTCTCTCTCTCTCCTCCTGGGACTCCAGTTAAATTTATGTTAGAACTTCTTCTAAAGGTCATTTTTCTTAACCACTTTTCCCACTTTTTCACATTTTCCATATTTTTCTCTCTGTCCTGCACCCTGAATAAGTTCTTCAGATATATCTTCCAGTTCACTAATTCTCTTCTCATCTATTTTTATCTACTTTTAACCTGATCTTTGAGTTTTTAGATTTTGGTGACTAAGTGATTTTTTTTTTTTAATTCCAAAAAGTTCTATTTAATTTGTTTTCAGTTTGCCCAGTTATTTTTCACAGTGGGTAATTCTTTTCCTGTGCTTTTTATTCTTCCTTATATGGTTTTAATAATTTATATGCACTCATATCACAGTCCATCAAGATCTGATCAGAATCTATAAGATTCTATTAAAAGAGAGTAAATATTTTGTTTGATGGGTTTTGTTAATTCTCTTGTGAAGCAGGGTTTTTTTTTCATGGTATATTTATAAATCTGAATTGTGAGTTTATGTGCTGTGGAGGCATTTGGCACCCAGATTGGAACTTATCTGGCTAGAAGGATTTTGTACTACATTAATTTCTGGGATTTGGCATTCTTGTACAACTTTTTTCCTATCCAGATTCCAGGGAGAGAGAAACTTCATTGTTATCTTCCTGAGTATGTTGGCAGAATTTCTTTCTAGCCTGCCTTTTACCAAGGATGAGTCCTTTGAGGATTCCAAGTGAAGTGGGAGTTATTTTAACTTCCCAGGACACAGGGCACGCAATTTTCTGTCTCTGAATTTGAAACACATTCCCTGTCTCCATGACACTAACCATAGTGCCAGCTCATGTGCTTACCTCCCTGATTTTTGGCCCACTCTTTGCTTCCTGGTACCTGAAGATGTCCTTTCTTCTTTTTGTAAGAGTAGTTGTGGGTTTTAAAAAATTATTGTATTTTATTTAGATTTTCTATGTTTGTTTCAAATGGGAGAGCTTACAGCTAGAATATGTATTATGGGCTCACTTTCTGGGGGGAGAGGGGTATACAGGTATGGCAGCAGATGAGAAGAAGGGGGCTTGATTAGCCCAGAAATAGTCAGTACATGTTGAGATTTTCAAAAGTATTTTTCAAGACAATTTAGGGTCCCCCTGGGAAAAGCCAGGGTTTGTAGACACTCCCCACAACCCTCCAGTTATAATTCGCCCCCTCAATTCTAAGACTAGTTCAAAAAGTGAATCACAGAGCTTTTTATATTTGGGTTAATCAAACGCTACAATTTATTTAAAACAAGGCAGTATAGTAATGACTGGAGCTTCTCAGGGTTGTTGGTACCTGAAACTAATCCCCAAATCTCAGCATGTAGATTTTATATGGCTGCTTAAGCTCTCCTGCTATGTCTCATCTGATTTAACTCCAAGGCAAGAGTTGGGTCTAGATGGGCAATCTGGATAATAAATAGTTCTCATTAGATTTAGGCTTAATTTCCTATTTTCCTGTATCTTAAGTAAAAGAATGTTGGAAGTTCATAGGAATGAGATGTGTGTCCATTTGGGGTTTTGTGGGAATGAGTACATCAGAAGTAGGGTTTATGAAGATTAGACATAACCTCACAGAAGATGAGTGAAAACTAATCAGAAGAACATATTCACAAGGGTTCCCATTTCATTATGGCCCGATCTTTGCATTGATTGTGTCTTGAATCTCCTCCTGAACTCCTCCAGGAAAGACATTCTTGCTTCTAGGGTTTTGTGCTATGGTTCTTTTTAACTCTAATTTTTCCAACAAGCTGTGCCTTCATTTGTCTTCTATATTCTATGATTTCCTAGTCTTGTCTAGATCCATGTTTTGTCTCATAGTAAAATTATGCTATCATTCATTATTTCAGAGGGAGCTTGAAAGGAAGGGGAGTATATATGTTCCCAATCCACTATTTTGAATGGAACATTTGTTTTAAGTTATGATCAGTGACACGGATGGTAATGCAAACATTATCATTTCTTGGAATAGAATTAACAGCTATTTAAATGTAATACTTTAAATGGGGCACCTGGGTGGCTCAGTCGTTAAGTGTCTACCTTCAGCTCAGGGCGTGATCCCGGTGTTCTGGGATCAAGCCCCACGTCAGGCTCTTCTGCTGGGAGCCTGCTTCTTCCTCTCCCACTCCCCCTGCTTGTGTTCCCTCTCTCGCTGGCTGTCTCTCTCTCTGTCAAATAAATAAATAAAATCTAAAAAAAATGTAATTGTTTAAATGTAATACTTAAAAAAAAATCACTGCTTACACTTAAACATTTCTAACTTGACCCCCAGGAACTTTTTGAAAGTAACAAGGGTAAATTTTTTGTAGTTTTTTGTTGTTGTTGTTGTTCCCACAAATGACCAGTCTGATTTCAGATGTGAATAGAGGAGTCAGACCTATAGTATATATATAGACAATCTATCAAAGTAGAAGTTATTAAATTTGGTTCCCAACTGCTGTAGTTGAAATATTGATTTAGATAAGACTTGAGGAGGAATTAACATATTTCATATGAAATCATGTATATAAACAAAAGTGAACATTAATGTCATCAGGTTATTTTCCTTGTTGATCAGCGGCACTTAAATGATAACGTTTCCTTCTCTTAAAGATACTTAGAGAAGGCCAGTAGTCTGGCTGTTGTTTAAACCCTCTTGTTTACAAAATTTTTCTTTAAAAAGAAAGTAGGTATTTCTCAAACCTGTCCATTGAACAGGCCTAAAAATAGTGGTAACCCAAAAGTAATGAACATGACTAGTGTCCAGATTGAGGTGTCTAACTACCCTTCTCCACTAAAAGGAACTAGGGCTTCTTAAGGAGTGATCTGATTCTAGTCTGGCAGGTGATACATAAGGTCACAACAAGAGATCTTACTGTGCCAGAAAGTAAAGAAACTATCAAAGATTAATGAATTTTGTCAAAAGGACACAAGAAGAAATACAAATGGGCTCCCCTTGGTGATAAATGGAACGCTAGGAGCATTAAAAAAAAGAAAAAAAGGAAGTGAGATTGGTTAAAAGACATTGAGTCCAGTGACACTCAAATGAAGAGAGAGGGAGAGAGATTGAGAGGAAGGAAAACCAAAGTCAACCAGTATCAGTAGGTGGATATCATTAGAATTAACTTCTTGCTCTGAAAATTGGTAACTAAAAGGAAAGAAATAAGTAAGCATTTATCCTGTCTTTACCATTTGAATTGTCTTTCTGGATAACTAGTCCCAGTTAATGAGGGAAACTTCTTTTGTACAGAATTTCAACTAACACATAGGGAAGACATAATGACATTAGAGAATCGCTGTTTTAAGATCCCTGACTTCATAATGCTAAAGACAGGATGTTTTCATTTAATCCTTGTGACATGTAAGTATTTTATACATTGCCCAGAGAGAATATATATGTAAAATATTCATATGAAAAAAGGGAGAGGTAAAGCAAAATCTGAAGAATTATCAAATCTGGGTGATGGGAATATGGAGGTTATTGTCTATTTTCTCTGCTTTTGAACATGTTTGAACTTTTTTTCATAAGAAAAATTAAAATAAATGCATTTGGTTTTGTTGGAAAGACTAGAGTGGGAATTTAAAGGCCTGAATTCTTGTTTTAACTCCATATAAGGGAGGCACTTTTTTTTTTTTTCTTTTCTTTTTTTAATTGAAGTATAGTTGACACAATGTTACATTATTTTCAGGTGTCCAACATAGTGATTTGACAATTCTATATGTTATGCTACATTCACCGTAAGTGTAGCTACCATCTGTCACCATATAACACTAGTAAAATACTATTGACAGTATTCCCTGTGCTGTACCTTTCATCCCTGTGACTTGTTTATTCCATATCTTGAAGTCTGTACCTCCCATTCCCCTGTACCCATTTTACCCTTCCCCCTCCCCCCTCGCAACCCAGTTTGTTCTCTATATTTAAGAGTCTATTTCTGGTTTTGTTTATTTGTTCATTTATTTTATTTTTTAGATTCCACATGTAAGTGAAATCATATGATATTTGTCTTTCTCTGTCTGACTTATTTCATTTAGCATAATACCCTCTCGGTCCCTCCATATTGTCGCAAATGGAAAAATCTCATTCTTTTTTTTATAGCTGACTAATATTCCATTGTGTGTGTGTGTGTGTGTGTGTGTGTGTGTGTGTGTGTGTGTGTATCATATCTTCTTTATCCATTTATCTATGGATGGACACTTGGGTTGCTACCATATTTTGGCTATCGTAAATAATGCTGCAATAAGCAGAGGTGCATATATCTTTTTGAATTAATATTCTCATTTTCTTTGGGTAAATACCCAGTAGTGGAGTTGCTGGATCATATGGCATTTCTGTTTCTACTTTTGAGGAGTTTCTGTACTGTTTTCCACAGTGGCTGCACCAATTAACATTTCCACCAACAGTGCACAAGGGTCCTTTTTTCTCCACACCCTCGCCAACACTTGTTATTTCTTGTCTTTTTGATTCTAGCCATTCTGACAGGTGTAAGGGGGTGTCCGATTGTGGCTTTGATTCACATTTCCCTGATGATGAGTGATGTTGAACATCTTTTCATGTGTCTGTTGGCCGTCTGTGTGTCTTCTTGGGAAGTAAGGAAGTATTTTAAAGAAGACAAATTGCTTCTTGGATGTTTGTTTCTGTATTTATAATATAGTTTGTTCTACATCATTGTGGTTCAAAACTTGGTAATTAGAATTCTGATCTGTGGAAATTAAAAAAAAAGACTCTGTTTTGAATATAAGCTTAGAAGAACCTGCATATTATATTCTTTTTTAGAATTATGATGCATATTAGCATGTTAAAGCTTTTGGGAACTCCTGGGCAAATAAGGAATCAACCAAACATTGAACATCTCGAGCTCAGTGTTTCCCAGACATATTTAATGAAAATACCCTTCCCCTCGATTTTTTTTCATTCGACACCTATGAAATTTTGAAGAAAACCCTAGACTATACAATCTGTAAAGACCCTTTTGGTGCAGAAATTCAAGGAGTCTAATTCTGTAAGTCTTTTAAATGTCTATAGAAAATCAAAATAACCAGTTAATACAGCAGGAAAAAAAAAATCAATCAAATCAGTTGTCTGACAGAAGTGCCTATTTAATTCAGTCCAAATGTTTTATCAAGTAGCCCCAGGTAGACCAGCTTGAGTGTTTAAAAAAAATAATCCTGGCACTATCCTATGAGTCCAAGCTTTGTTACATTTGTGAAATGCTGAGCTTAAGTAAAGACACAACATTCATTTGGTCTGTTGCAGTGATCGATGCTGATTGCTCACCAGTCAGATAGGTCACAGTGATTGATGTCAGTCAGAAAGCTCAACAAATGGGCAAGTTCACTGTTGGCATGTTGCCACTCATATGACCACTGTGGCCTAAGTTGGAATAGATATGATTCTTGACCTGGAACATGTTTGTAACTACTGTGTATCCCCCCATGAATAATTTTTCTAATCTTCACTCAATTATTAAAATTCATAGGGTGATAACTATAAATATGTGGGGGATTTAGGGAGGTACAGGGCTGACCATTATTTAAATAGTTAATTTTTTTCCTAAAAGATACATATTGTCTCTTTTATCTTCCTTGAAGATAAATTCAGAACTTTTAAAAGTAGAGGCATAACCCTCAATTTCTCAATCATAAGGAAAGAAAAGGGGGCTGTCAATAGTTTTCTTGTGTTTGCTGTTAGTAGAACTTTCTAGAAGGTTGGGAAGTGAGAGAGGGAGCAGGCACACGAGCTGAAGTGATTCGTTAACAATAGAAGAAAAAGCCTGTCCAATTCTGTGTCTATCCTACAATTGTACAATACATGAGTTTTTAAATGAAACTTTTAATTTTGAGATAATGGTAGGTTCACATGCAATTATAAGAAATAATACAGAGAGATCTCATATATTCTGTAGACAGTATCTCCCAAGAACATCTTACACAACTATCTTCTGCAACATTGCAACTAGAATCACAGTATACCATTTGTAAAGAGTTTAAAGGAGATCCAAAGTAAAGAAAGAAGAAGGGCAAGGGCCAAAGGTACCTGAACTTTTTGCATAAACTTTATTTCAGTTTACCTACCTATCTTCCACGTTTTAAAAGAAGAAATCAAAATCACTATTACCAGTAATGAGACATCCAGATGCTTTCTCTTTCTGCATTTGTATAAGTAAATTATATGATTTTCCATGTATATAAAGTGTTAACATACTCAGAAGTCATACTTACCAAAAGCATATACAGTATGATTTTGCATATGCCCCCACACACCCCTCTGCACCAAATAAACACATAAGGTTTGAAATGTCTCAAGGTGCAAACCAAAGCAAATTTATCAGAAGCTGGGCCTAATGAAAAGATCCCATGGCATGAATTTGCTGTCTTATAAAATTTTAAGCCTGTCATTTATTTTGAATGTTTAAAGGAAGGACTGTACAAAACACCTCTCTGCTTGAGACATACGTAATGTTAAAACAGAACGGTCAGCAGGGTGTTGGCTGATCACTGTCCATTTACCTTTAACAGGCTTTTACTTCCCTGGGTGCATCTATGATGATGGAAGAATCATTTCTCTTCCTTCCTCTTTTTGTGATAATTATTTATCCAAATACTGGTGCCACGTGAAACCTGCTGCTGCCATGGGTGCATTATCTATTCTTGCCCATCGTTCAGATCCTTGGGTGATGCGAATGTATGTGTGTGAGTGTGTGTGTGTGTGTGCGCGCGCATGTGCGTGTGCCAAGGGTAAATATTTGACCGTGGTTCCAGCCACCACTGCACAGCCCCTGAGTGACCCTGCATTAATTAGCTGAGAATTTCAGGGCTTTGAATCTGATTGAATCAAAATATTGTTTTTACAAGTTGATGAAGGCTCTTGATTGATGTGGGCCCTGCTGATTCTTTAAAGGATTAAATTGTATGTACAGATTACGGAGTCCTGGCTGTCACTGCTTAAAAGGGGATTGTTTTTTCACCAAGCTTAAGAAAAAAAAAATAGTGATATGTTGTGTTTTCCTCCCCATGGGCATCATGATCATTTCAGTGGGCATGTTTAAAAGAGAATTAGAAAAATTAAGGGAAATGGTCAAGAAAAACATCAAGTGGAAATAAAGAGGCAGAAGGGACATACAAAAGGAAACAGATAAAGAGAAGGAAGAAGGGGCTTGGCTTCCGTTTGTCCTGAAAATAGGTTTTGCGTGCACATCTCCCATGGTGAAGCCTGCCATATTTTCCCCTGGGCTCAGGAAAGGAACACAATCATCGGGGTCTGGCTGGTCGGGGCCTAGAGCAACTGAATGGCATGCAGCATCTCCAGTGGGATAAACTCCCATGGCCTTCGGTCACACGGCTCTTTGCCTACTGACCTGAGAGCCCTGCAGCACAAGCGAGGCCCGAGACCCTTAGTCAGGCCCTTGGCCAGAGAAAGGGCGAGGCAAGCAAAGCTCTGGGGGGAAACTGACAGGAATAAAGAGGAACAAGGAGGAGCACAGCTATCCCCCTGCAAACCTTCCGTATTAATGGGAAATAGCCACATCCCCAAACAAGGCTATTCTTAATATGTTGCCCTTTTCTATTTCTCTTCCTTGAGATCTCTTATATTGGTCCCCTGTTGATGTTTTTCCTACCTGCAAATTTTAAAAACTTTAATCTAATTTCATCATGCACCCGTTAACTTGAAAAATGACTTTTCTCATGGATTCTGTGTTGTGTAATGAATCAAAACCAATCAGCATACGGAAGAAACAATAAAATGGAGCACAAATCATCATGTACCCAGAACAGGGAAATTGCTGAAGGTCTTAGCTGGCAACCCCTTGCCCAGCTTCTGAGAAGGAACCTCTGGTGCTTAAATACTTCTGGGAACATGCCACTTCCCCGAGGTTCCTTTTTGGATGAATTAGCTAGAATCTTGGACCCTTTCTGAAGTTTTATTCTCCTTTCACTTGTGTCGTGAAGGGGATCCTGAAAGTTGGTTCAGCTATAATATGTTAGGTGGTGGGTAGAGCACAGTGATGGGTAGGTGACCTAGAGCACGGAAAACGGAAATCTGTAGGAAGGAGAACTATATAAGCCTATGGCTTAGTTAAAAAAGATCGTATCCACAAAACTGCATGTTCAGGAGTCTGTCAGAGTTCGTAGCAGCACACCATAGACTTTGAACGAACGGAACAACAGAACTTAGGAACAACAGAAATGTATTCATCCCTGTTCTGGAGGCTGGGAAGTCAGAAGTCAGGTTGCCAGCATGGTGAGGTTCTGGTGAGAGCCCACTGCCAACTTCTCCTTATATCCTCACAAGGCAGAGAGGGGGAAACAATCGCTCTTTGAAAAGTTCTCTTGTGACCTGTCAGGACACTAATTTCATTCATGACAGTTTCTACCCTCATGACCTCATCTCGTCCTAATTACCCCCCCCCCAAAGGTCCTCCTCCTAATACCATCACCTTGGGAGTTTGTGGGGAGGGTGGGGCACACACATTCAGTCGACAACACTGTACAAGATGGTGGCTTTAAAATGAAGCACACGAAGATGGCAGAGAAGTAGGACAACGGAGAGTACGAAGTAAGATGGGGTCAGTGGAGAACACCACCAGGAGGCAGTGGGTCTTCAGAGGCTCCTTGAGGGAGATGGCAGGTGTGAACGCACTGAGAGCAAGGAAACTTTCCTACGGGACAAAGGACACGTCTTAAGAAATCAGGACCCTTGGTTGTTATTCAGCTTGGTCCAGGCAGGAGAGTGGTGTGGGTAAAGGAGCCAAAAGACAGTTTAAGGAAGTGGCTTCTTAAAAAAAAAAAAAAAATGCCTCCTGTTTATTGACAATTTGTATTTCTTCTTTTGTGTGTTGTTAGTTCATATTGTTTATTTTTCCACAGGGGTGTGTGTCCTCTATTATTCATTTTAAGCATTTTCTGTGTATTAATCTTTTTTCATCTATAATATAATTCTTTCTCTGCATTTGTTGTTTGTTTCTGAATTTTGTTTATGGCATTTTTTTTTCTTTTGATGGAGGACCATGGCTGTCACTCTGAGATACCAAAAGCAGAGGCAATAGAGCCCCAACTGCAGACACCTAAGCAGAGGGATGACAGCAGGAAGAACCCCATGTGAGGGTATATAAGTTCCTGGTATCTAATCTCAAACAATTTGATTTAGTGGGTCTGAAGTATAGGGTCCATAAATAAGTAATTAAAAGTCCCCACTCTTAGAACTTCCAAACTTTAAAATACATACAAATGACCTGCGGATCTTGTTGAAAACCAGATTCTGATTCAGTAGGTCCAGGATGGGGCCCAAGATTCTGCAAACGTAGCAAGCTCCTAGATGTGGTGGCCCCACCTTGAGTAGCAATTCCCGGGTGATCTGATAACCACGTATGTTTAAGACCCGCTTCCTGAGAGGATCTGAGGTCCAAGAACAATGCAGGTGCAGTAATCTGTGTGCATGAATTTTTACATCATTCGTTTGAGCAGTGAGAAATAAAGAGGTGATTTTTTTAAAAAAAGGAACCAGAACATGACCATAAAACAGTGAGACTATTTCTTTTTTGCATCCACATTTGAAATTAGTCTCATTGTACTTTAGCCTCACAGTTAGTAAAAGGAATGAGAAAAAGAAGTCTTCAGGTCTCCCTGGAATATATAAATAATGGATTATTCCTCTAGGTTCTTCTTCCTGTCTTAAGAACCAAGCTGGCATTATTTCAAAAGAAAGGGAGGAAGAGAGGGAAAAGAAGGGAGAAGGGGAAGGGTGGGGGTGGGAATAAAGGAGGGAGCGGCTGAAGAGTTGCTGGAGGCGATGCTCAGCAAGGGGAGCCTATTGCTGAGAGAGGAAATAGCCACGCCTAAATTATGCGTGTGTGTGCACGCGTGCACAGGCATGTGCACGTGTATATATGTGTGTGTATACATATATAATGGTCCATAATGTGTATATATACCTATGTGTGTGTACAGTTATGTATCATGTGTGAATATGTATATACTTATATTTCTGTGTGTATGTGTGTATGTGGAGAGAGAGACACAGAGAGAGAGAAATAACGAAGCTGGTAGAAAATAAACCATCTAGGGGCACCTGGGTGGCTCACTTGGTTAGGCGTCAGACTCTTGATTTTGGCTCAGGTCATGATCTCAGGGTTGTGAGATTGAGCCCCGAGTTGGGCTCCATGGTCTGTGCAGAGTCTGCTTAAGAGTCTCTGTCTGCCCCTCCCCACCTCTCTCTTTTGTTCTCTCTCTCGCTCTCGCCCTCTCTCTCCCCCTCTCTAAAAAGAAAAAAAGAAAAAAAAATCTAAAAAATAAACCATCTAATTTCCAATGAAATAGTTGGAGATACTATGGTTATGTGTAATATAAATAGATATTAATATATTCTAATAGATTATAATCATCACTTTATTTGACACTTGCCAGTGGCAGAAGTGTTCTAAGAACCACACTTCCCTGAAACAAACATTTTTAATGTTTGCTGCAGCCAAGACCATTGACTTCTATTTTATGCGTATAAAATTTCCATCCTCCCTTTACAGATAAAAATCCAGCTCTTTTCCCACGAAGGACCAGGGTTTCTCTGTGGCCTGGCTTCAGACAGTGCACCTCCATTCCCTTACCCAGATCAGCCCAAGAACACAGCTATCCCTTGCCCCAGTCTTAGCAATGAAGTTCGGCCATCATTGAGAAGGCTAGGCAGTCCTCGGGTTTTCTTTGCTCCCCTTCAAATAGGGGAGAGTCATGAGGGTCTTTGGCGCTAGGGGACAGGAGGGAGCATGGGCATGAGGTATGGACTTCTGGGGGTGTCTGTGGCAGGGTAAATATTCTTGCAGAAAAGCAGTGCATCCAATGCAATAAAAGGGACCCCCTCCCCTCGTTCACTATAACTCTCTTATTATCCTGGGCTCAGGTGTGTTGCATGAATATACAATAACTGGGCTAACAAGATGGTTTGGGGTCACAGAGGGATAAACCATGGCGTAATCCAGCTCCGAAAGCCGTTCTGGTAATGAAAATTGTAGAGCGGTCTTGTGGCTAGTTTTGTAATAAAGATATACAAAGATGAATATAGGTTTCCAGGAATTAATCTGAGAGCATTTGATCCAATTTATACTGGAGTGGCTGCATTGAAGGCAGCTCGGTAGACGGGACTCCAATTTAGGTTGATAGAGTGCTGTGGGGTCCCAGGGAGGAAGGGCTCCCTGTAATTGGGAGATGATTTTATTTTTGAAATGCCCATCTCTTGGCTTTGTCAAAGGCCGTGCATCTGTCTGCCTTGTCTGTGAATGCAGCCTGGCTCAAGGCACCAAACCCCACGGTGTAAGCTTTTGGTTCAGTATTCAGCATGACCGACAGGCTTCCAGTTTTATTCTTTCAGAGGGGACCCCAGGACACACTGTATTTTATTGTTGCAATTGTTCTGTGGCCCAAGCAACATTAGGCCCACGGAGAAGGGAGGCTCCAGACAGCGTTCGGCACCTTCTCTTCCCCCCTTTCCGTCTCTGGCCTGCTGAAAGTGACCAAGTTGAAGTCTCCTCAGACTTTCTGCCCGGAAGCCAGGAGCTCGGGGCTGGGGAGCAGAGGGGAAGCCATTCTTACTCTGTCCTTGAAAGGGTGTCATTCTCTGGCAGATGGCCAGGTCGGGGACAGAACAGGGACGGCAGCTGAATTCAGCCTGCGGCTCTTGCAAAACTGGAATTCCTGGCACATTCTTAATAAAACAGCCCCAGACCACCCCGGGAATGTGGACCTTGCCGACCTTATTGTCATGCTATCTGTTGGATTCTTGGAGCTGCCAATTCAGGAAAAAGTTCCTGAAGAATATTTAGATTCAAAACCCATTTGATGCTTCCCGTTGGCTTTTATTTTTTGATAGGTGGCATTAGGGACTCGGTCTCTTCAGATCCTACCTTGGTAGCTGTTAGAAGAGGCTCGTATTAACAACTCCTGTTCTGCTTAAGATGTGTAAGAAAGCATTGACTTCTGGCATTCTCCCCTAGAACCCTGGCCTCCCGTTTGTGATGTTATTTAGTCCTTCTCATGGATTGAATTTGGAACGTCTATGAGTTTATGAATTTATGATTCACCATCGGAACACTTTGTGGTTATTGGAGCACCTTCTCAAGCCCAATTCAAAAAGAAGTTTGTAACACGTTTCCATTTGCGTCGTGAATTACCAGTTAGGATTTTCATATCCGCATTAGGAAAGTTAGCTATGTAACTGTTTGTTGTAGTGTGTGGGAAAGAAATTTAATTATTACTGAAGGCTTTTTATTTTTTTTCCATTTTCAATCCTATTTTAATATTTCCCTAAATGGTGTACATTGGCTTGTGTACTGTACATGCAGGGTGGTGTAAGATTTGAACTGCCTTTAATAACAAATAAAAAAGCAGTTTGTATTCAGCTTAAAATAGCCCACAGCTAAAATGAAGGATATAGCTTTGTAGCCAACAAACCCAGAGAGAGTTTAATCATTTAGCCTGCAGATTACAACTTAAGGCATTTGTAGAGGATTTTCAAATTTACATGTATACATATATATTCTGGAATTTGCTTATTGTATAAATCACCTTTTTGTTTAGCACAAAACCACAAACGTTTTAGTTCATTTTTACTTTTCTACTATCTTAGCTTAGATTATCTTGGATGGGAGGTGGGAGTGGTATTTTCAGATGCAGCACAGGAGAAAAAAATGCATTTTCAATTGTCAGTAATATTTAATTTCTATCAATAATTTCTTAATTGTTCTCCTGAAAAGCAAAGCTTTAATGTGTCAGCCTAAATTACAATACAAAAGAAATCAGAAATTATGCTGTTAACATTTCCCATTTTCAGATATTACTGATTAGGTTAGAGAAAATTATTCCTTATAATTTCACTATAGAAAAGCTATATGTCTAGTCGTATCACTACATCGAAATGAAATTAAGGAGAAACGGTTTCTTAACACAGTGTTTGCAGATTTTTTTTTTTTTTTTGAGAAGGAAAGATTGCAGCATCTAATTTTACCCATGATTTGTCTTTATTAAAAGCTCTTGTCAGGGAATTAAACTTTTTTAGGTCTGGGCATTGCCTTAAAAATACAAAGCCTATCATGATGTTGGTCTTATAATAAAAATTAGACTGATTTTAATTTAAAGAGATTTATAAGTGGTTCTCTTAGGAATTTTATTGTTTTATTCACCAAGTTAGTAGACCCGTGGAAACATACCAATGATGTTTAGCTTGCAAGTTAATGAAAAACAAATTCCCTATTGAAATAAACTAGATATTTTCTTCTTTTAATATAGAGAGATCAAGTTCATGCCTAAGTAACTTTTCAAATAGCAAAATTCTCCTGAATTTTTTTCTCACATTTTTAAGATCAGATGCCTTCTGTATCATGGAACTCACCATTTGGAGGGGGCGGGGATCTTGCCTTTTCAGAATTCAGTAATGCCATTTGGTGAGGTTGAACTTTTTTTCAGTATGATGTAAATGTCTAAAATAGAAAAAAAAAAAAAAACCCTGAAGGAATGAGAAAAGCATTTATATGAATGCTTTGTATATGGGCATCTCAGGAAACACACGTATCCTGCATGAGAAAGCCACCACTCCTCTGTTGTAAAAGATGCTAAATGAATGTGTATTTAACTTCAGATGAAAGTTGAAGAGCAGAACAAGCATCTATTAGGGAAACATTATATGGGGTTGTGTTTGTGACGGGAATCCTAAGGATTTTTCTGAATACGTTAACTTTTTGGGATAACTCTGTGATGAAAGCTTACAGCCGAGCAAGTCAATTTCGTAACACAAATTTGTAAGAACGGTTTTGATATCTTTACCTTTCATGTTTCAAAGAAGCTTTGTTAAAGTCCAGTTTCTGTAAAATGTGTACTGGGAAAGTGTCAGATCACAGGAAAAGAAGACTTTTAGAAATTCAAGGAGTATTTGTTTTTTAAGTAAAGCTCGTGAAAACTGCTGGGTGAGCCTATTTTTAGGAGACCGGATACGTCTGCACACTCTACCTTCTCAGGGAGGAGATGATACGAGGAAAAGGGGTGATTAGGGTTCTAACTGCTATTTACCTCAAATGATCAGTTGGCTGTTTTTCTTTCCAAATACGCAGATTAAGATAATAAAAGGAGTGACAGTGGATTCCTTGTGGAATTCACTGTTCTTCTCAAGCTCCATCCTGGCCATCACCAGCATTTGTGTGCACTTCCGGCCCTGCCTGCGAGTATACATGTTTGTATATCCCGGTCTCACTGGCAGACCTAATTTCAGAATACATAATGCATGATTTTGAAACCAATTTGTTATTGTAATAAAATATTTTTTAGGAATGCATGGAAGTACTTGAGAGGAGAATGTTAAATTATACATGCATTGTGGCCGAGTGGATTCATTTAGCTCAGTCTGCAGGTGAATCTCCCTGTGACCTTGGCACTTGCCGGCTAGTATAGAATAACAATCAAAGCTTGGATTGGAAATCCGACCATTTCCAAATATTAACAACTTCTTTCAAAGGAAATGCTGATTTCAGCATTTATGTTAATGGGGACATCATTATCTCTTTCAGAGTTTTTAGGGGAGGGGGAGAAATAAAAAAAAAAAAAAGCAGCCATGATCTTAATAGGATTAAAAGCCGGGCTTTTTATTTTCAAAATGCTAATTTGTTGTCTGCATTCTGTTTTCATATCAGGGCTTGTTACTCACTACTTTAGGAAGCACAGACCACGGAAGACTCTCAGAATTGCATTGGTAATGACAGGAGAGTGACATTAAAGGTTTCTATCTGAAAGGAATTCTATACTCTTTCCAAGCCCATCTCCTCCTTTTCTCATAAGTCAGCCTGTGGCCAGAGCATTTCGAGATAGAGGGTGGGAGAGAACAGATATGCTCCAGGTCCTTGGCCTGGCTCCTATTTACTTACCCTTCCACATTAGGGAACAAACTTTAGTCATTAGAGGGGCGTTAATTGAAACAGCCTGAGACCCGTATGAATCAGATGAACTGCCTGGGCTGGAGAAGTTTGGCTGTGAACTTGAGTCGCCCGAGGTGCATGATATTCCATAATCTGCTTATCTTGCAGCCTTTCCCCGTAGCTCACCCATGGGTGAGGGAGCCGAACGGTGGGGCAGAGAGAGCCGGCCAGAGCTGAGACAGTAATTTACCATGTAATTTGTGTAGAGATTCCTTTGATAGATTCCACTTTCAAAGAAACTTGCAAGTGAAGGGAACCCTTCCACCCTGAAGTCAGCCTGAACTTGGGACTTGAAAAGGCTGCACCATGCCTGAGCCTGGTGGGGACCTTGGTAAATGGGACTCACCTGTACTTACCTGGGTTGAAAGAGGAATTCCCTCCGCCGTCTTTCTTTGCCTTTTGCTTTCTTGTCCAGTTGGGGGATGAAGAGAGGACTTAGAAAAGTTCCATGCAGGTTGATGAAAACCGGGTGTAGCAATCCAGAGAAGCAGGTAATTGTAAGTTCAGGTCTGTTTGGCAAATGAGGTGTCCCATTTGGGGTAATACATGTTCGAGTTTTGGCCCAGCAGGTGTGCTAATGCAAGGCAGGTTTCCTATAACTGCCTTATTTAGGGGATGTTACAAATGGAAAGACTATTTAAATGCCCACAAAGACATTAACAAAAATATTCCAGCTCTCAAAACCCTTTTCTGAGAACCAGGAAAAAAAAAATCAAAGGAAAAAGGCCCACGCTTTGGGTTTTGCTCACTTGTGTTTTTAATAGTTGTTTAATGACCTATAAAGTCACTTTTCTAAGAAAAGGGGGGGGGCGCTGCTGAGACGTTTCCTTCCAGCTGCTGAGAGAAACTGAACTGGCTATTTTCTGTGGTGCTTTGAATGGTATTTGCAGCGTTCACCTTTTCTTCCTTCCTTAACCGACTTTGTTGGAGAATACAAATACCGAGGCTATTTCTTTTTCCTGCCAGAACAGTTGGTTTGCTGGGAGTTGTGTTTTGTTTTCTGTTTAAAGGAACAGCAGATGAAAGGGGAGGCATCATCTACATTTTGCTTAGTACATAGGTTTCTGCTCAATGTCCTTTTGGAAAAAAAAAATTCCTTCAATTAACATCTTTCACAGAAACAAAGAGTTTGCTCTGTTCAGAGCTCATTATTGAAATATTCTAAGGCATATAACATCGCAGCCTGTTGCCATGAAAATGATTTGTAAGTCATGTCTTAATTAAGGGGTGCTTAGGCCAGAAGATATGCAAGCACGTCCTGGACTGGGAATGGGAACAAAACAAATGGATGAAGCCTGTAAATGTCCAACTTTGTCCTCCAACTTTGAAAGGCATTTTCTATCTTTCTGTTGCTGTTGAATAAGTACTGTGGAATCTGAAGAAAAAGAAGACAGTGGAGCAGACAGTGATTCAATGGAATGACCTTGGCATATGAGAATGTTCTGTTTAGAGAAAATGTGGCTGAAGATGGCTGGTTTTATCCCAGTAGAGGGTAGAGGAAGCCCCTGAAGAAGGTCCCAAAGCAGGTGAATGAGGAAATCTCGTAGGGATGACACTGGCTAACAGTTTTCCCTCTTCTTTGAGTCAGGGCAAGAGAAATTGGGCTTCAGCTTAACATGGAGAATTAGATCAAAAGAAGAAAAATTGTGAGTGCTTGAAATGGATTTCCCAGTATGGTGGGTTGAATATCATCCTCCCCAAATTCATGTCCATCCAGATACTCAGAATGTGACCTTACTTGGAAATAATGTCTTTGTAGATGTTATTAAAGATCTCAAGATGAAATTGTCCTGGGTTTAGGGTGGGCACTAAATCCAATGATTAGCATTCTTATAAGAAAAAAAAGAGGAGATATGACTCATAGAGAAACATAGGGGAAAGCCATGTAGAGACAAAGGTAGAGATGGGAGCGATGCTAGAACCACCGGAAGCCAGGAGAGAAGCATGAAAGGGATTCTCGCTTGGAGGCTCCAGAAGGAAATACCCTGCTAGCAACTTGATGTTGGACTTCTGACTTGCAGAACTACAAGACAATAAATTTATGTTGTTTTAAAACACCAACTTTGTGACAATGTGTTATGGCAGCCCTCAGCAACAAATACACTTGGAAATACAGCAGCCACTTTGCATATTTTAAGCCCAACAGGAAATGATCCTGATAAATAGAGATAAATAGGAGATAAATCAGATATTCATCTGCCATCTGCAGAGGCCTCTTGGTTTAGCTTATATGGCACATGGCTGTTAGGATATTACCAGGACCCAGGGCCCTCTGGCGTGCCAGAACAGATCTTCAGCTGGTATCAGGAGAAGGTGCTCCAGGAGCCCCAGGCAAGCCCTGGTCCAGAATTGCCATGGCTGCGTATTGAGTTGAAAGCTCCCACAAGGGGTCTTCTACCCGACTGGATGCAAATTCTACCCATTTCTCCTTATTACTCTCTAATTACTCTTATGCCCTAGGATTTAGCCAAGGAATCCTGAGCACACAGAGAGATTCACTAAGGACCCACCTTTCCCATTATAACAATGCAAGTTAGGCACACAGCCTAGGTTGCATTGTTCATTCAGAGCTCCCCCACTTGGCAGATGTTGATGGCAGCCAACTCGGAGAATATGTTTACATAAAAGAGGGACTGACTGTCATAGAGTTTAGAAGAGCACTAAACCTAGATTTGGAAGGCAGGCCTGGACTGGTCTGGGTGATCTTGGACAAGTCATTTAAACGATAGCACCCTTATTTTCATTATCTATACAAAGTGAGACTAGCTTACTCTCCCCCCGAGTTGTGAGGAAGAAACAAAATAATGTGTATGACAATAATTTGGAAACTATTAGGTGCCCTGCAAACCTTACGTATTTGAGGTGACCTTTAGGGAAAAGGACCCCAGTTAATTTTTTACTCCTTAGCACCATCTTGTGTCCAAGCTACTACCCTTGAATTTTAGAGTTCTACATTACAAAATGGATCAGAGGTCCCTGAAGGACTCATTGACATTTTCTTCCCAGTGCCATCAATGTGGCAACAAAAAGTAAAATTGAACAAACTATCCATGGTCCTCACTACTTCTTAGAATTAGCACCAGATGCAAATATTTGATAGTAGATGGTTTTCTACTACACGGGATGCATGACAACTGAGAGGCATCATCAAACCCATCATTTACAGTATTTTTCTCCTAAGAGAACAAAGAGGGACTCCCAAGTTAAATACATTGCTTAGCTACCAGGATTTAACACCATAATGTGAAGATAACAGGATTTTGGAGAAACTGCTGTCTAATTCTAATAACCTGAGCAAACTTGACCACCAGGTGCAGAGAGACCTCAGCAGTACGATTCTGAAGTATGGGGATTAAGAATGGATTAAGCTAGAAAACACACCCGGTTGAAAGTCTAATGCTGTGGGCTGGTCAGAGGGCCTGATTGTGGAGTACCGTGGTGTGCTGGGTCTAGTCCATACCCTTGTTTGTATTGAATTTAAACCAGTTAGGGTGGTGACGGAAGCAGACAGGTAGAAAGGGCGAAGTATAGGAGCCAGAGTCTTTGGAGAGTGGCAACAACTGTAATCAAATATAATGATGTTGGAACTCACATCTTTAAGTGGTGGGATACTTAGTATAATCTAAGGATAGAAGGAATGCATCCTGTCTTTAAGGGGATGAAACCAAGGGTTGACAATATTGGAGATGTGGCGGGAGCTGCTCAGTGTAGAAGGGAACTTGGATGTAAACCAAGGTACAGGGTGGAGTGTGTTGTTTCCAATGAGTGAGAAGAAGCTGGGCTTAGTAGGCCTACAGGTACCAAGCCCTTGGTCCAGAGAAGCTGGGCTGTTGTGGAGCGTGGGTGTGGGGATAATGACACATTGCTAGGTTTAGATCCCATGGACTCAGGATGGGGAGAGGTGGAAGTCAGAGGTCAAAGGTCTTTTAGACTTACAGATGGGGACTTGTGACCAGAAAGTACATGTGTGGCTTACCCTGGTTGTGGCCATGACCAAGCGATAAAACCATGCTCTGACTTACAAACACGATCGGTTAGACTTTGCCCTTGTCCTATCCCTAATAGTATGTGTCTTGTTTTGGATTATAATTAATGCCATCTTTGAAGAACCTCATCCACTTGATTTTTTATTGTAAAAAAAAAAAATGCTTTGAGTTACTTGAGGATTTAATTTCGGGGTCTTTGATACAGTGATTTGTCATTTCTTTTGTGGGTGTTTTGTCTTCCTACCTAGATGATAAGCTCTTTTAGGATAATCTTTAAATTTTTTTTTTTTCTCTTGCAAAAAACAATCCTAGGACTCAAAAACAAAACAGACTAAGAACTGAAGCCTGGGTACATGACCTATTCCAGGTGGAAATCAATTGCTTTCTGCGGCCAGCGGTGGGGAACAGCAGGATGGAGGGTGGGAGGAGGATAGGGACTGATATTATACTTAGATTGTTGCTGTTTCACTCAACATGGAGTCAGGCAGCAACCAATCACAACCCCTAATATCGTAGATTATCATGTGTGACATTAATGCATGTGAGAATTGGACCTTCAAGATTGCACATCCAGAGGCTAATCACCCTCTTTGACATCCCCTCCATCGACCAAGTCTTGGTCTTCGCCTTCATTTGTAAAGACTTTGGGTACTGCTGGTTAACTGAAAATTTCCAGAGCAATATTTTGAATCACTGGCATTAGAACTGCAACTGAATGGTTTACAGTATTTCAGGCAAAGGTCTTCTTAAATGGAGGCAAGGATTTTCTGCTTATCTTCCTATAATGGTACCGTAGCTTTGCTAGGGGGTGAATTCTGAAGTATCCCTTAACAGCAATCTAGTTCCTTAAGATTCTTGATAACATGGTTTGTATTTCACTACTAATAAATAAGACCAGTTTCACAGAAAAGCCGTTAAAAACACAGATGCATTGGATTTACCTGTACTTAAAAAAAAAAAAAAATTTGTTTATTGTGTTTTGACCCTCTCATTGCCATTTAAAAGCCATTTTTGAAAAGGGAGACACCTTCTCTATCTTCCCTGGTGAGACAAGTGAATAAAGGTGTTTCTCACGGCCTCTTCTTAGATGCATCCCGTCCTGACACTACTGTGGGGGCACAGCCTTCACCATAGAATATTTTAGTGACAATGCCAACAGAGAAATTCCTAAAACAGGCGCTATCCCGGCAGATCCTAGGGAATATTCAGATCCAAAATAGTGTAGGGACCCAGGGAAGTGGCCCATTTTGGGGTAGCCTGCCCTGGGCCCCTATAATAGATTCCCCAAATACTCTGCTTCAGTAGATGAATTTACTGGACCGTCTTTGAGAAGGGACATTAATGATGATATCCCATTTGGATGCTTAAAACTGTGTCCACTCTTATGGAAAGAGTTGGCTGTAGAGATTTTTTATCTTGCTCAAGAAAGGCGATGGATGGGGAACCTGGGTGAGTTCAGGAAACTTGTCTTTCATTTCTGCTCCAGGTGCAGAGGAGACTTGCACCAACCTACCTCAGTGATTCGAGAGCCCACCAGAGATGGGTCAAAAACGCTGGCAGGGCCTGGGACAATTAAAGTCAACTTTTGTTTCGCATTTGTATAAGAGAATTTGGTATTTTTGTTTCCATTTTAGGTAATGAGAGTTTCTCATGAACTGAAGGGAAAAGAAAAGCAGTTGCTGGGGGGACATTAGTCATCTTGAATAAAATATAAGAACAATGACCCTTAATTATTTTGTATTTGGTAAATTTTAAATTCGTGATAATTTGACCCAGTTAGGAGAAATTTGAGATTTCTGTTACCTCTGCACTCAGTTTGTAAGTATGCACTATGACAAAACATGACGAAGCATTTCTAAGCTAAAGCAACTGGTCTGTTCTTAAGGGTTTGATCTAATTAATTGTGATATGCAAGATTTTAGCACTGGTTATCTGTATATCTTTCCTAAGGCCTTTCACTTAGAAACAGTTCTTTTATTTCTGGTGATTTAGGCAATTGTATATATAGTAGAAGTGGTAAAACTGATTTTTTTAAAAATAAAGAACAGCTCAAATATTCAGATGCTTCATGAAGAATGACCTTAACACATAGTTCCCATCTGTGTATGTGTAGAAATTGAAACCTATTACCTGCTTAAAGTCTACGGTCCGTAGAAAATTCTAGAACTCCTGTCTCCTGCTTCTGGAAATTAGATTGGTTCAAATATGTTATGCGATTGTCAGATTTAGCAAATAAGTACACAGAGCACCCAGATAAATTTGAATTTCAGATAAACAATTACTTATTTTTGTCCAAACATGGGACATACTTATACTAAATATTTTATACTAAATATACTAAATATTTTAGTATATTATCTGTATATATATAATACATCCTGGATTTATAATACATACATATATAATACATATAATACATAATATAAATACATAGAGCACTTATTGACCCTAATTAGGGAGAGGTTTTGATTCTGTTTGTACCTTTTCTCTGGTGATTTCCTACTGTTTTGCCTGTTCAATCAAACCTTCAAGATCTCTGTATTTCAAATAAGGGGCAGAGTAACACCTCCCAGTCTCATGGAGTATTTTTAACTTGTCCTGCCTCTGGCCTAATGAACCATGCAGTAGCAACAACTCACAATAGTGAAATTTCAAAGGCCATATCGCAGGCATATCAGCCTCCCATCTCCTGGTTATGAAGACCTTATTTTTAAATTACGGACAGTGGCCATATGCACTGTGTGCTGTTGATCCAAGTAGAGTTCAGAGACTACGACTGAACCCCCAACCAGGGCCGCTCTCTTAGCACCTTGGGCTTCCCCAAGGATTTTATCCTTCTGACCTAGACCTGCTCCAAGCCCATTCTTGGCAGTTAAGATGGTAGCGATGATGATTGAGGCTTTATGAAGTACTGACTTGATGAGGTAACATAAGAAAAGAACTCCAGAGTCATAAATGTAGAGAGCAAGCATGAAATCAGTGGCAAATTTGGCTTCCAAAAAAAGCATTTAAAAAATCAGCCCTGTCAATGTCTCGATGATAAAATGGCGTTGCCTTTTGAAAGGACTTAGCAGCCAGTCGCAGCCCCTACAGGTCTATTAAGGGGTGCTCTTTTTGTTTCCTCTGCTCCTTGTATGCAGGAGGGGGAAGGAGGGAGATCTTGTTTTTTAGTGTGTATTTACTTAGAGGAAATAAACTGAAGATTTTTGGCACATCTGTGGTCCCTGAAATAGGCCATGAAAAGATTTCCGTAATTGGGAAATCATCAGCATCTTGTGACTTGTTTAACATTTGGTGCAAAAACCAGTCAATAGAAAACAAGGGAAAGCAAAACAGGGAGAGAACTTGACAGACAAGCCTCCGATCATCATGGCTCTGGGTTCTCCCCCACCCTCAGGTCTTTCGTGGACGAAATGTCAAATGAAACAAGCCTTTTGAGTTCTTCTATGAAGCCCAACTCTTAATAACACACATCCTGGAAGAGGAACAGATAATATTTGTCTTGTGAGACGTGACAGTTGGTTCCCTTCCTGAGCACAGACCTGCACACAGAACTTTGTCAGGGGCTCAGTCCTGACAAGTTTGCAGATGCTCCCGCTCATCAATTAATCAGATCCAGACGCTTCTTCCAAACAATTTTCTCACTGGTCTTGCATCCCTTCCCATGGCGGGGATGGTGGTGGAGAGAAGAAGTGAGGAGAGCCGGAGTTTGCCAAATTTCTCTTTATTCTGCGAAGTTCTGCCATGTTATCTTTATAATGCCATGTGTGTTTCAAACGTGGAGTGTGTGCAGTGGCCAGCAAGTAAGCATGGGGTGGGAGGAAAGCTCCCCGTCAGACACAGGTGCTTAAAGGAGACGCCACATGTAGATTCGGGAGAAGCATGCGTGTCTTCATTTCCTTTCTCCACTCTTCTGACAAGTCATTAGGTGGTCCACTATCTCCTTGGTTGAACTTGGAGGGATGCACAGACCTGAGAGAAGATCAGAAAGAGGGTAATTTCATTAAGGCCCGGTGTCACACAGCTATTTCCATCAGTTAGATTTAGCATCTATCAGTGACCCACCAACAGACTTATATTTGGAAACAGGGTGGGGGAAGGCAGGGGACAGAGAAGGGAGAAGGGAAAAGAGAAATAGAGGCATTCTCTTCTGTGTGCAGGGGGCGGTGTGTGAGTGTAGAGCTTGCCCTCAGAGGTTTGGGGTTCATCCCTTTCCAGTGGTCTCTCCAGCCACCAGCTCATCTTCGCACCCACCACTGCCATGAAGAACATCAAGGCTTTCTGTGTTTAATTGACGTGTCCCCATCTGCTTTTGCAATGAGAAATAAGAGGCCCCAGCAGTGACTCCAGGCATTGTGGTGAAAAATCCCGAGCTTCAATCCCGTTTGACAAGCAAAAGAATTATCCTACCACCACATGGCGCTGGTATTTGGAAGTGCTTTCCTTTAGAAAGTTCCAGGTGCCTTTGCTCTCTGAACGCACAAACTGTTTATGAGGCAAAGTTGTCCTCATTTATAGATGGTCTGTTTTCTTTCTTTCTCTCTTGAAGAAACCTGTTATTCAGTGGGCTGTAAAATGGAAAATAAAGATCAGAGGTAGTGGAAATAATATAATGTATCTGGATAGAAACACTAGAACTCTCCCATAAAATGAAAGGCATTTAGAAATTTTCACCCTATTATTTCACCATGGCCTGTTGGGAAGCTATTCTTCCTGCTGGTCCTTTTGGCCTTGTTCTGGGACATCTTCATAAATTCATGTTCTCATTCCTTTAACTCTCAGCTTCCCGAAGGAGGGAATGCCCATTAAGAACCACTTTGGATGATTAAATTTGGTTTTCTTGGCTATAATTGCTTTGATACGGACTGGCATGTTATGTCTCCACTGAGAAATTCCAGAATGGCTTTGGTCTCCACCTGGCCATCCCGAATCGTGTGATTTTGGGTTTTTCATATAGTGGGTAAGTTGTTTTGTTTTGTTTTTTCTTCCAGCTCACAAACTGTCTATCAGATAGTACAGTACTAACAGATTGTTGATTTTCCCAAAGCCCCATTTCTCTCTGCCTTCTAGTCTTGCTTCTTTGATTGTGTCAGAAAACGTTTGTTCGCTGGATATGCCCTACCTTCTGCGCAGCTCCGTAGCATTTGTTTTCCTCATTGTTGGCTTCCCGCTCCAGCTAACCAGGTGGAATGGCCGGCCATGCCATGGCCCTCCTTCGTCCTGGCCATCCTCGAGCCACCAGCTGTCTTCGTTCACTGGGCCCATCTTAAAGTCAGTCTTGTCTTAAAACAAATCCTCCAGTGGTGGATATGCAGCAGGCAGGGTCCGCAGGGTGGGTAAGCCCACCACTCACCCCTAGACATCACCCCAGTCTGAATGAAATCCCCTCTCAGAACGCCTTCCTCTGGTCCCTCCATACATCCTCTTTCCTGACCACTTGCCTCTGGTCCCCCCCGGTTGGTTTCTCTCCAGAGAACAATGTGCTTCCGTCCTTGGTGCCCATGCAGAGCACGGAGGGAAAGTCGAGGTCAGCATGGCAGGCTGCGTAGCTTTCTTTTGAGGCGAACAGATGGTGAAGGGTAAATGACAACTCTCTGACTGCCTCTTTTGAAGTAATTGGAGATAATTTGTATTTTGAATCAGAATTTGACCATTGTCAGAAGGGAGGGAGGTTAATATGGAAGCGATTTCACATGAGCCCCTGTTTCTTGCGCTGCCCCTCCCCACTTCTTTCTTTCCTTCCTTCGCATTCTTGTTTCTTTAATCCTTGCTCCAGGCAATTGGTGAGACCATCTCTGGGCTCAGTGTGCCTCGTTTAGGCCGTGGCTGTTACGAAAGCCAACAACAGCTTATTAAGGCCAGTGATAATCTCTTCTACTGATGCATTGTTGCTTTCCCAAGGTCCAATTAAGGCCACACATCGGAAACAAGATCTTGTAAACCTACCGCTCCTTACCTAGGACAGTTTGCGAACAAATGCACAGTCTGCTTCCTCATTTCTGCCTCTGAATGCAAACTGACTTCATATCACCGAGAACAGTATGTCTGCAGTGAGGAAAGGGACCTGCTCGTCTTTCACTGCCTGCCACCCTTCCTCTCCAGACACTTTAAAAAAATTTATTTTAATTTCAAAGCCTGGCTTTGGGCCCCGCCTTGGATGTGAAGCGTAGTATTGTTTACCTCCTAACTGCATCCTTTCAAAGAATTTACAGTACTTCCTGAAATCCCACTTGGGGAGGAGAGGGGAAGAAAGCCCCTGAAAAATAAGAAATGCTTTGCATGTTCTAGAAAAGCAACTCAAAGGAGATAGCATGTGGATTTCCCCTCTTTCCTACCCCATCATAAATTCACCCAGGGCCAGCAGGTTCTTAAAGTAAAAATGTGCAGGGTAAGAAATTTGATATTCTTGTCAGTCTCCACCTAGGGGGAATCTGGGTGAAAACGATGCCGTCTTCTGGAGGTGGTCATGATATTAATCTAGCCAACTCATAACTGCACCATCTGGGTATAGCTGGGTACCGGGGACACTTTGGTGAATGGCGGACACGTTTGTAATTTCCTGGCATATGGGACCTGAAGTGTCCTGCACACAGCCCATGAGAATCGGTGAGCCCATGCCTTCCCAGGTGCGCGCCATCCCTTGTAGGCTTCTCCAGGGGATGGGGTTAGGACGGGTAGTTAGTTCCCTGTCTATCCCATCTCCTGAGCGTCCACAATAGGAAGGAAACCTAACCACCACTTCGGTGAAGATGAAACTCAGTCCTTCCCATGTTGAGGTCTTAAAGGCAAGCAATTAGCAATACTCTGCCATAAAAAAGATCTGGATGCAGTAAGTAACACAAAAACGGAAGTTTTATTCTGTGCCACCACGAAAAGTTTTAATGTGTAGAATCTAGGGGGAAGGATCGGCAGTGAAGACTGAAGTCTGTCTACAGCATGTTTAAGTGCTATTTGCAACAGAAGTGCCGAAGGCAATATTGTATTTTATTCATATACATCTGGTTTATTATGAAGCACATTTTCCCCCCACTAACTTAGAGAAAGAAAAGAAGATATTGTCGTGTTATTCCTGGCTCTTTCTTAACCATCCAAAGTAAAGAAATGGCTGCAAAACCTTTAGAAGCAATTCAAGTACCTCTGTGGCTTTCATCAGACGTTCTCTGTACAAGGAAAAGAAAAAAAAATCGTTCTATCTTTTTATTTTTACTTTGCTTTAATCTTATTTGATGATGTCTCAACAGGCTGGGACATGCTTTCTTGGATGGCAATTTCACTGCACCATATGTGTCTCTCACAAGATAGCAGAGTGAGATGAATCTTGGCAGGAAGAGAACTAAACACATCGACAAAGAAAAGAAAAAATTTATTTACTTAACTCCCTGTTGCCTGCATACATTTTCCCCCCCTTGTACTCTGACTCGCAGTACAGGAGTTTAGACTTAAGTTTGTTATAAACAACTGTGTGAAATGTAGGCCCCCATTTTTCTGATCATCCGCCCTCGTTTTTCTGAACACCTAAGTTAAGCGTTTCAGTGACCAGAGGATGAAGCCCAATGTACAGAAAGAGAATATCTGGTTCCAGCCCCACCCCTGGCTCCTTTATGTGGGAGAAGCCTCAGACCTTCCCCCTAGATCCAGGTGGGATCCTCACTTCTGCTGGACACCCTGTCACCATCTGGTTCTCAGATTGGCTTTGGATGTGGTGTTGCCATGAGTTACCATAAACTGATTAACGTGGCTGGTCTATGCAGGAGAGATTGCAGTCTAAGGACTGCCAAATAGGGAAAAAAAATTATTGCAAGACCATTGGAGGTGGCTGCTTGGTTTGGGCTGTATTGGGAAATGGCTTGGATATGTCACAGTTCTGTCACTTTCATCACAGGGACAGGGGTTGTTTTAGAGGGCAGATGAGAGCCCTGGTCTGGACATTTTGGTCACCCTTGGAGGGAGAAGGAGGTTGTTTGCTGTGATGCATTCAGGTCCTGCTGGCTAAAGTTCTAACGACAATGTTAAAACTCTGAAATCTGTATGCATTTATTGTGTAATGTTTTCAGAATAGCCTAGTGACCTCGTTGTGACCTCTAGTGACACACAGCACCGAGAATGGAGCTCAGCGAGCTATTTTAAAAAGTGTTGAGATTTAGGTGAAATCTAAATTTAAAATGATGCAAGTAAGCAACCTTTTTCATCAGTCAACTTTGAGAAAACAGAAGCTGTTAGACTTATTTCCCATGTATCAATTTGAAACGCTTGGAAGCATTATTTTATTGGGGTGAAACATCCACGTTTGATGTTTCATGGGACCAGTGAATAGAATACGCCGCCCCTGTGACCCTTTGGATCAGATTCACAGGTCAGATTAGGGCAGTTAGCAGAGCACAGTGACATGTGACAAAGGGTGCTTGAAGCATAAGGTCTCCCTGGAATCCTCAGGCCTGGCCACACTGGGGTTGACGAGAATAAGACTCAGGTCACAAGGAAAGAGAGTCACGTTCAGAATCAGCTGCCTTCAGGTGTGCATGTGGACTGCCATGTGCTTTTCCCAGAATCTTACAGGTAGAAAGATCAGTCTAGAGCCGGAGAATTTAAATTTTGTGTTTTTTTGTCTTTTAGTACATAAAAAGGAATATAAATGCAGCATGACAAACAGGTGTCTGATGTTCCTGTGCTGCTGGATGGACTGCCTTGCATCGCTCACTTACATTCAGGTCCCCAGAGAACAGAGTTCAGAAAGAAATTCAGTCTTCTGGTTCTCAGGAAAAATATCTCAGATTGTGGAGTTGTGCAGAACCCATTCCAATTCTACTGATTTTTTAGTTAGAAATCTCATTGCAGGGATAACGTGAAAGTGTAAATGTGGAATTATTGTTTCAAAAAGCAGGCTGATTTTAGGAACTTAGTGGATTCCGTGTTTTGGGCCTTTTTAGCTTCTGCCTCAGAAACTTACATTTAGATCAGGATAGAATGATGCCTGAATGAAATGGCAGAGTGTTAGTATGAATTTCATGACTAACTTTTAAATTACTAATGGTACACATATTAGGTGCTAGAAGCACATAAACGGGCACCATAGATATATATTTCTCTTAATTGTGCACTGTCTTAGCTTTGCACATTGAAGGGAAGAGGTGGGGAAAATTACCGAAAGCAGGGTGGGGGAGAAGGTTACTGGCAATGATGTAATTTCCCTTTGGTATCTCGTCCCACTAAAAACTCAAGATTGCCCCATTATAAATACCAGATCAATGCAATTTATTTCTTGAGTTAGGGCTCTAGTTAGAAGTCCGTTTGGATGAGATGAGTAAAAGATGCACGACCATGTGCTGGCTCCGTCGTGCTCTCTGTCTCCCTCTCTTTCTGTCTCTCTCACACACAGACGTACACACACACACACACACATTCTCACTCATTCGGTCACAGACATACATGTCTGTGTTGGGATTATTCATATCCTCTCAACATAAAACTGGAAGATGGAGTTAGCAGATGTTGATAGTTGTGTGCATATATATGTATATGCGCGCACACGCACTGTACACACAAAAGCAATGGTATATTGAAAGAAAAGGAGTTTACCGTAACTCTTCTAAAAAGCATACCAAGACATAAATCCCCTTGAATCATCTGAAGCCTCCAAATCCACAAAATCTTATTTTTAAGCTTTGAGAACAAGATACGATAAAGCGGGTGTGAGTGTGTATTTTAATTTATCCAATTTCTCTGGAATGAAGCCGGTACTGAAATCAATATGAAAATGAGTTGTAGCCTGCATGGTTTGATAAACTGACTCTTTTCAGAAGAAATAATTCTGAATTTTAGCAAGCTCTAAGGATTCCAAACTGTATTAGGAGACAAAGGATATGAACTCTGGAAAAGTCTCTCTCAGGTTTGGATAATGTGAAGTAGAGAATGACAGCCAGACGCTTAGCTCCACCTCCCTCACTCTTGGTTAAACATATCCCACAGCTGCTTCCTTATTTATCAGAAGGGTAGTTAATAGTTCAGTAAATAGATTATCTTGCTAATTAGATTTCTACTTTTAAGACAAAACAGATGCATAATTTGGTCAAATTATTAGCTCATTTGTTTTTGTTTTTTGTTTTTTGGGGTTTTTTTTGCTAATTGTGTATTGCCAACTAGTGTTGTTTAAAGGAGGGAGGGTTGTTTCTGTTGGATTCAGTTTTCGATTACGGGGGCCACTTAAAAATTCCGTCTCATTTTCCCTTCTAATGCAGTGTCAGTTAATTCTCAAGAGGAATCCAGACAAGGTGTTAAAACTAGGATAAAAGCATTGTAATACCAGAGAATCTGCTCTGTCAAACCAGAGGCGCTTTGCTGGTGAGAAAGCAGAAAAAGTAAACAGTAGCGATCTCTCGCTAACAGAAGATTTAGGTATAATTTGTTTAAATAGTAGCAATAATGATTATTAATTCACCCTTTGAATGTTAACAAAGACCTGGTTTTTGTTAGTTTGTGCTTTCGATTCATTTTCAAGCTGAAGTTTGTTTTAGGCTAATGCTGCCATTGATGGGAAATGCAGTTAGCTTTAGCTTCCCACTCCCCTGACCCCCAAAACACATTTGATGTTTGGTAATACAAAATAAAATAATTCCCTTCCGGAACACTGCCTCGAGAACGTCATGATCACAATGGAGTGAATTTTTGTCGAATTCTTCTCTACTTCCCTGGGAAACAATAAGGAATTCTTTTTGTTCTTTGCCACAGAAGGTATAACAAATGGATTTCAAAATACCTGCACTGTATCAGCAGTGCTTAGAAGAAAGAGAAAAATCAAAGCGAGAAATAAAAATTACAAAATGGTGGAGCCCGACCACTTTATCCACAATTTGTGCCTGACCTCCTTGTTGAAAAATTTTGTGAAGGATCACCGTGGCTAGTTTTTCTCCCTTTGACGCCAGAACATTAAAACTAGTTTTAGGTATATTTTATCCTCTCGGGTGTAAAAGGGACAGAATCCCTAGAGGAGCTGACACCAGGGACCCCCTGGCATTCTCCAAAAGGCAGCGCCGTACTGGGCCTGCTGTCAACATCGACAGGCTCAAGAGCGGGGTCCAGCCTGTCCCGTCAAGTTTATCGTCCACTCCATCAAAGGGCCTAATGGTCAGCTGAGGGGGCTAAATGTGTCCCCAGTGACCTGACATTAACGGAGTGGACTGGTGTAAGTGTTACTGAGGGGGTCTCAGAATGATTTGGACGCCAATACCCGTTTCCCTCAATAAGCCATCATTTGGGTCATGACTCAATACAGCTTTGCACTGACACGGCCCAGCCCCGAAGTGCTCCTGGGGGACGTGGCCTCACCTCCGAGACCAGCAGACAGCGGGGCTGATCAATGCCCTCTGACAACAAGTGAAACAATCACCTTTTCCCTCACCCCGCCACCTCTTTGCACCTCCCACCCCCTAGGCCATCTGACCAGCTTGAAAATGATAAAGAGAAATTGTTTTATCTAAACATAGAGTCTGACACTGAGAAAAGACAGGAGGAGTGAAGAGAACCGTCCAGTTTGTAGAGAGTCTTAGATTCCAGCTTTTTGCTTCTCATGTAATTTTGATGGAAAAAAAAAAAATCAGTCTGTATATCAAATGTAGAGCTCGACTGATCCAGGGGGGGAAAAAAAGCCGGGAGTTGTAGTGACTATTTCTCTTCAGATTTAAGCTGGCCTGTAAACATTAGCTTTGTAGGTGTTAAGGAGACACAGGGCATTTTCTGTGTTTGGATTGGGATTTTGACAAAACCATATGCATAGGAAATAAATTTAAATTATAAGGTTCTTTAAAACGCTGAGTAGTTTTCAAAAGGAAACCAACAACATAATACTGATGTGAGAAATCTTTAGAAAAGGCTTGAAATACTGTTAAAAAGAAGATTCCCTGCAGAGTTCTAAAATAACCATTTAAACCATTTTTACATTCCTATTTATTTGGATTTGAAACAAAACTAGATAGAAACGTACATATTCTCTTGCTATCATGACTGTCATTTTCTTCATGACATAAAAAAATACAAACCTGTAATAACTCCCAAGTAAGAAATGTGATGGGTAGACAGATATATATGAAAAAGATATTTTAAATAACTATTTAACTAAAAAATGTTTAAAATATATACATATGAAAATATTTTAAATGTGTTTGGAATAGTTGAAATAAGTGGATTAAAATGTTTAAGAATTATGTTCCCTTTACTAATGATAATGTTATTTCTTAGATTGATTTAAATGTAGTATTTTTTTTGTGAAATCATTTTTAAATCATCTCTTTAAGGCAGAAAAGATCCAGAGTAGGTCCAGACTTACACTCCTCATCTAAGAGTATGATTACTTCTGAATATTTACAAGAGAAAAAGTATATCAGAAGCTTTAATCTCAAAGCATCACCTTTAGGACAATTTCTAAATGTCCCTTTTGTAATTTCTGTGAAGAAACTAAAATTCCATATGCGATTTTTTTTTTTTAAATAAGTACCTGTTTTCATTTTTTGGTTGCTGAGAGTTGTCACCACTCACACTATTTCGTTTGCTGAAGCGAACTGGAAATGTAAAGAAATCAACGGGAAAAGAGTCCAATACTTTGATTTTTGATAGAGCATTTTAATTTTTACTAGTGGTTTTTATCATTCGATGTTTAATTTGTTTCAACAGCAATTCAGAACTACCTTTTATTTAAATCATTACTTATATAAGTAATTTTTCCTTCTTGGCTTTATTAATTTTTTTTCTGTCTTGTTTATACTTTCCAGCAGAGTGGAGTAAATATATTGTGTATACAGTGTTTCACTATGTTATTTCAAAAATAGTTTATACTATCAGTTGCTTAAAGATGATGTTTAGAAACTGTACATAGTTATATGGGTTATTTCTAACAAGAGAGTGAAGTACATTTTATTCTTTGTATACTAACTTTAACAACAGATTAATGTCTTCCTTTTGGGAAGCACAAATATTTATTATATAATTGCACTGGGGGGAAAAAAGGGCTAAACACCCAAAGTGTCAAAAGTCAAGCTTAACAAATTTAAAAGCAATGAAATGAAAACCCAGTTAAGCACAAAAGGTCTTTTTTGAATTTAGTGAAAAGCTGTTGCAAGAACTAAGGAAGACGAGATCTGTGCTTCCAGTATTCGGTTTATTAGGTCCAATGCTCGTCTTCAAAGGAATATCACAGCCGTGTGGCATTTAAGGATTTGGAGGAATTCTGAGAATTTAAGTGCTTTTTGCCAAAATGGATTCCGTGTGCACTTTAGCCATGAAAACTGATTTAGGACCTTTTCCTCACTCTTTGTCCTCCAGCTGTATTTGTACAGTTAGATAACTCCGGAATTATCAGGGCGCAGAGGTAGAAAAATCAAGGAGGGATGGACCTAAACAAAAATGATACATCTTTAGCAAAAGAAAAAAATCACACTCCTCTGTTGACAGTGAGGAGCACGCAGGTGTGGTCACAGCGCTGGCCACCAGCATCAGAGCCTGCACGTTTTCAGATGCTTGCAGGGGCGTTTAGATCTATCTTTCCTCGCCCAGTGCATATGAAGATGTTTGTAAATGGTTTTAAAGTAACATCGGGCATTGCCTGGATTCAGAAGTTCCAAAGCCATTCAGCAAAACCATATCGGCACTGCACTTTAGAAATAGGAGCCACGGGAATATGGTGTGGAATGGTCCTAAGTGCCCGAGGGAAGCGCAGAGCCAGGAGAGAGCTAGGCTGTGCCACCAGGGCTGACTTGGTTAGTGTCCACCCATGACCTGTCCCTGTCTTCATCCAGGTTTAAAGGAGGCAGTTGAGACCTAGTGTTCAGATAAAAAGGGCACAAAGTCAACCTTGTCTTATGAAAATCACACCCTATTCACTCTCAAGATTTTCAGCAAGAGCTGTTTCTTCCCTTTCCAACCCACCTCCTGCTCTCTCCTTCTGTCCATGGCTAAAACCTGGGTCTAGGTTTAGGAAGGGAAGTGACAGGGATCTTGAAAGACCTAATTTTGCGATGAGGGTTTCTTGTCCCTGGAACTAAAGGAATAAACCCAAAGAAAGGGAATGTGTCAGGAGAGGGGCTGAAGGGAAGCAAGTCTGAACTTTGAACAAGAAAGAATGAAGTAGGATTTAATTTAAAGCAGGGCATTGCTTTCTTTTTTATTAGCTTTGATTGTGTATAAGACATTGCACAGTTTTCTTTTTTTTTCTTCCTTTCCTTCATTCTTTCTATTTTTAATTTAAAGCCAATTTGGTAACATGGGGCTCGTTCTGTAAATATAAAAATAGAATAGTACAATAGCCCATGTGCAGGAGGGGAGGAGATGGGGGCAGTTACCCTAGCTATGAAGATCACTGAATTTCTTACACAAAGAACAAATCTCTCCATCCTGCATTGTCATTAGGACAGAAAGATTTTTCTCTTTCTTTCTTTCTTTCTTTCTTTCTTTCTTTCTTTCTTTCTTCTTTCTTTCTTTCTTTCTTTCTTTCTTTCTTTCTTTCTTTCTTTCTTTCTTTCTTTCTTTCTTATCATTTCAATATAAGAGAAGGACCCCTCTCAAGATGAGGTTCCTGTTTTGCAGTGTTGGATACGTTGTTATTATAAAATGCGGTTATATTCTCTGCCTCTTCCGTTAACAATGGGGGCAGGGGTAGGGGGTGGGTCCGAGGGGCCTGAAATGACAGAATGAGGGACACACAATAGGATGGCCGTGACTCTGAACAAATAAATAAAACATGTGAATCACAGTCTCTGCTCTCTTTCCCTCCTCCCTCACCCCCCAACTGTGATTAAATTTGCTGTGGTCATTTCCCAAATGTCTGCCTGATAAAAGAAGAAGCAGCCACAGAAGCAGGGGCAGTGGCAGCAGCCGAAGCAGGGGCAGCAGCACCCAGAGCTTTTTCTCACACCGTGACTTCAAGCGAGGGCCCTTCCCGGAGCTGGCAGTCTCCACTCCTGCCAGTCAATCCTCCCAGCACAGACGCGCATGCCGTTTTCATTAGCGAAAATGCTCCACGTCTGATTGCTGTCCCCCACAGCCCCCTCAAATGAAAAACAAAAACAAAAAGCAAAAAACAAACGACCAACCCTAGAACACAACTCGGCCCCCTTAATAAACAGCTTCCCCAACTACCCCCGGCATCACACCGAAACCCTGGGCGCCTGGAGCTCAGTAATGGGATTTCTCATACCCCTTCCCACAGCCACCAACGCAGCTTCCCAGCAACCTATTGAATGCACAGGGGGAGAAAAAGAATACATTTTAATAAATCGAGGGGAAAAATGATTTTGGTCCTCTAGCCCTGTTCTTTAGTAATAGAAAAAGGTGAGGTTGTTGGGGGGAAGAGGGGGGAGGAATTTAATATTGCAAGAGATAATAGCAACTATGTTAATATCCGGAATTTTCAATGTACCATAAGTACATTTTGTTTTTCCTTTTAGCACGATTTATAATTAAAGATTTTAATCTGGCTTCACATTGAGTTAATAAGCCCTTTGATTGATTAGGATTCATAAAATTGCCATTTCCCGCTGATGCTTTGTGTTTCTGGGGATGTTCTTTTGAAAAGCTGGGTTAAGGTGAATAGGAAGCAGCCATTGTTTGGGCTGAGCTGTGCCAATTCTGGGAACTCGGAACTGCTTTATTCAGAGTTTGTCCCCTGCAATATCTTGTTGTTCAGCCAAATTAATGCAGATAGGATCTGCTGGGCTACAGTTTAGCCATTTTTAGGGGAAAAGTTTTTTTATTATTATTATTTCAGCAGGTGTTCCATGCAATTTCTGCCTCTGTTTCCTGACCTGTTCTTTGCCTTAAGAAAAATAAAATAAAAACCACAATGAAATAACATCAAATTGATAAATAGAATGTTACAAACTGTTTCAAAGATAAAAGA
>NW_024424341.1:25335575-25398461 GCF_017311325.1 Ursus maritimus
TTTCTTTCTTTCTTTCTTTCTTTCTTTCTTTCTTTCTTTCTTTCTTTCTTATCATTTCAATATAAGAGAAGGACCCCTCTCAAGATGAGGTTCCTGTTTTGCAGTGTTGGATACGTTGTTATTATAAAATGCGGTTATATTCTCTGCCTCTTCCGTTAACAATGGGGGCAGGGGTAGGGGGTGGGTCCGAGGGGCCTGAAATGACAGAATGAGGGACACACAATAGGATGGCCGTGACTCTGAACAAATAAATAAAACATGTGAATCACAGTCTCTGCTCTCTTTCCCTCCTCCCTCACCCCCCAACTGTGATTAAATTTGCTGTGGTCATTTCCCAAATGTCTGCCTGATAAAAGAAGAAGCAGCCACAGAAGCAGGGGCAGTGGCAGCAGCCGAAGCAGGGGCAGCAGCACCCAGAGCTTTTTCTCACACCGTGACTTCAAGCGAGGGCCCTTCCCGGAGCTGGCAGTCTCCACTCCTGCCAGTCAATCCTCCCAGCACAGACGCGCATGCCGTTTTCATTAGCGAAAATGCTCCACGTCTGATTGCTGTCCCCCACAGCCCCCTCAAATGAAAAACAAAAACAAAAAGCAAAAAACAAACGACCAACCCTAGAACACAACTCGGCCCCCTTAATAAACAGCTTCCCCAACTACCCCCGGCATCACACCGAAACCCTGGGCGCCTGGAGCTCAGTAATGGGATTTCTCATACCCCTTCCCACAGCCACCAACGCAGCTTCCCAGCAACCTATTGAATGCACAGGGGGAGAAAAAGAATACATTTTAATAAATCGAGGGGAAAAATGATTTTGGTCCTCTAGCCCTGTTCTTTAGTAATAGAAAAAGGTGAGGTTGTTGGGGGGAAGAGGGGGGAGGAATTTAATATTGCAAGAGATAATAGCAACTATGTTAATATCCGGAATTTTCAATGTACCATAAGTACATTTTGTTTTTCCTTTTAGCACGATTTATAATTAAAGATTTTAATCTGGCTTCACATTGAGTTAATAAGCCCTTTGATTGATTAGGATTCATAAAATTGCCATTTCCCGCTGATGCTTTGTGTTTCTGGGGATGTTCTTTTGAAAAGCTGGGTTAAGGTGAATAGGAAGCAGCCATTGTTTGGGCTGAGCTGTGCCAATTCTGGGAACTCGGAACTGCTTTATTCAGAGTTTGTCCCCTGCAATATCTTGTTGTTCAGCCAAATTAATGCAGATAGGATCTGCTGGGCTACAGTTTAGCCATTTTTAGGGGAAAAGTTTTTTTATTATTATTATTTCAGCAGGTGTTCCATGCAATTTCTGCCTCTGTTTCCTGACCTGTTCTTTGCCTTAAGAAAAATAAAATAAAAACCACAATGAAATAACATCAAATTGATAAATAGAATGTTACAAACTGTTTCAAAGATAAAAGAGAGAAAGGCACAAACCAAATGAATATGAATGCCGTAAACCCAAGAAAACTGGGCTCCGATTTTCTTTTAAAAATTCAACTTCAGAGGCTGTATAACCAATAAATTATCCTCTTGCATTAATGGCCAATACAGCAATATGTGGGAAGTGTCCTCCTTCAGCTAAAGGGATGTCTTAGAAATGTAAACACAAATGAATAAATAGGAGCGAAGGCCGAGGGAAGGAGGCGGGCGAGGCGGTGTACTAATGCTGTTTATCAAGTTAAATAATACATCCCGCCACCCCTCCCTCTAGAACCAAAGCAAAATTAAGAGCAAAATCAAGAAACAATGATAAATTCTGCAAAGAAGAAAGAAAAAGAGAGAAAGAAAAGAAAAAGCTGGAAAGAAAAGAAAAGAAAGAAAAAAGAATTATAAGAAAGAGCTGGTGATTTGAAATGTCCCGTCAAAGGGCCCCTTTTCTTCAGTTCATTGTACCCGACATGTCTATACGGGAGTGTGTACAAGAGAATTCTTTCTTCCCCCCTTATTTTTAGCATGGGGGAAAAAAGTGACTCTCTTCAGCTTCCGAAGGGCCTCACGGTGGGGACTGAACCAGAGCAAATTCCCTTTGTGTTCCTTGCTCTGAGGGGACCTGCTATTGTTTGACTGCGGGGCCTCTTGTAAGATCCAGCCGAGCTGGGGGCTGTGGGTGAAGCCTCTTCAGATAACACTCAGCTTGTTTGGGATTTGATACTGCCTCTCCTCTCCTGTCACCCACCCCAATTTACTTGGCATGACCAGCATTTTCCGATCCTTTTATCATTCAGATGTTCTCCAAATGCAAACATTTTTAGGGCTCAGTGAGAACAAACGAGAAGCCGTGTCCAGGGCCTGTCCAGCAGGGAGGAAGTGCCCAGGAAGCCTCCCCCCGGGGGGGCTGGGAGATGCTGCTGAACTCCTTTCTCTCCCACACCTTTACCTGGGACTCTTCCTGGCTTTCATTCCTAACGTGAAACCCCCATCTCCGTGCCTGTGTTGCCAAGACCTCGTCCCAGCCAGCATGTTCAGTACTCTCCTCACTCAGTCCCCACCACACATCCTCATCAGCCCCCTGATCCGCACGGTGCTCTGTTCCCCCCACCCCCCACCCCGGCCAGGCCCTGTTCCCCCTGAGCTTTCTGGTTTTGCCATAAAATAGCAAACACCAGCACAAAGTAGATAGCGACCAAACCCGCAGAGTGAAACGAGTTTGGGTTTCTAAACAGACAGCGATGTCGCTACCTACCCCAGGAGTCCTTGCTTTGCCATCTCTGACCTCATGAATCCAGACCTGCAGGCCTGATTGGTGGGCTTTTAAACGTGACTAATGAAGTAAATTTAACCCTCAGGGGGGAGAGCCCCCTCCCTACAACCAAATAGAGTGTGCCCTGATGCGTTATTTTTTTTGCAAGAAGAAAAGAAAAAGAAAGCAAGAAAACAAAGCCCAAAACACACATTTGTGGCAATGCGAAAATAAAATAAATTTAAGACACCCCCCCCCTTTTTTCCTACCCCAGGTCCTAGGCAATGACAGCAGAGAACGAATAATTCCCGGTGCAGTGTCTTACATCAGTTAAAGGTACCTTTGAATGAATGTCAGCTCCTTTCTACCTTAGTGCCAGTCGATCGATGCTTCATTAGGGCCGAATTGTCTTTTGCCCATGCAACCTTGAAAACAGTCCCTTTAATTACCTGTGAGGAAGTCGGGACCCTCCTTTCCCCCTCTATCTCCCTGTCTGCCTTTCCTCCTCTCTCTGATTTCTCTCTCTCTCTCAGCTCAGGGAAGTGGGGGTGGGTGGATGGGGGTCACTCAGATTTATTCAGTCAGTCTGAGTACATCACTCCTTGATAGAGAAGCTGGGAGGAGAAGAGAAGGTGGGGGCGGGGGGGATATAGAAAAGAAAGAAATATCGGACCCTGAGGTGAGAGGGCAGGGTTCAAGTCCAGACTACAGATCTATTGAAGAGGTTCAGCCAGGCAGGCCTCCACTTGACTTTCTCAGCAGCCAGCTTTATGGATTCTCAGCTGCTCCCTTTACACCATGGCGCCTTACATCTCCCCGCTGCTAATTACCAGGGGTTTCTAAATAACGCAGAATCAGGCCCTGCCAGGGACCCCAAAGGATCCTGAGTGGCCTTTATCCAGGTCTCAAGGAAAAGGGGAACCTGTTGCCTCAATCTTTCAGAGAGATTGGAGAGAGAGAGACAGGACGCAGTACAGCTTGATGTAATCCCTCCCATCAAAACCGAAGGCGTTCCAAATAATTGTAGGCCTGGCAAGTTGAGCACTGGAAGAAAGTGCATAAATAATCGTATTTGTTATGCACTATTAAAAATTCAGAAAGATTTTAAATTCAAGTGATAATCTGGTCATCCTGAGGGATAGGCTTGTATTTAATAGCCAGGTATTTTTACCTATTCAATTATGATGAGAAATATTCTAATGAAGTCATAAACCTCAGCAGAGAATGTTAATCACCTGTGCGTGCTCTGTTCGCGCCGTGTTGAAAAACATACCTGCCCGAGTGGAGCTTCCCCCCAACGCAGTAATTCAGTATCGTATTTGGAACCCATCTTCCCTTCAGAGAGGTCCCCAGGCACTGGAAATAGATGGCTAAAAACTACAAAGCTCATCTGATCTTCTCTCCAGTGGCTGTAGTTCTATCCAAGCAAGGAGTCAGGGGTTAAGAATGCATTTCCCCCCAACATTTACACAACAGAATGAAGTTACATTGCACTACCCCCCTTCCTAACTCCCCCAGCACCCACTCCCTGCCACACACACACACAAACTCTGGGTTTAGGGCTCCCTGATAAAATACTAGATGCCAATTCAATTTAAATTTCAGATAAACAACAGATAATTTTTTAGTATAAGTATGTCTCAATTCTTGCATGGGGCATACTTATCTTTAAAAAATGCACTGTTTACCTGAAATTCAAATTGAACTGGGCATCTTGTGTTGTTTGTTTTGTTTTACTTGCTAAATCTGGCAACCCGATGCAGATTCCTTTTAAGTCTAGATATTTTCTGCCAACAAATGAGAGCAGTGATGATTTCAAGGCACTTAAAAAAAACATAATCGTGAAAGGATTTATTCACCCATTTTCAGGTCTAGCTTATGACCCTGGAACCTGAGATGTGACGCGGTGTCTGTACGCAGTGTATGTACACAGAGTATGACCTGCTCTGTCCACAGCCATTTCATTCAGTCTCAACATATAATCTCTGCTGGTTGAAGAGGTTACAGCAGGCAGGTGCCTGCCCATTTGGTTTAGTTGTATGAAACTGAGGACCCTGGATAAATAAAAAACCCTCCAACCCCTGTTTGCACACCCCTGTTTGCACATGCTCAGGCCGTGCCATCATCCTCATGTGGCAGTCCTCATGCATCAGCCCAGTACTCCCAAGACTGCATCTGAGGCATGTATACATGGCCCCCATGGGCCCTGCACGGGCCCACAACTTCTAGTCTAGCAACACGCGGTGAGCCTTCACGCGCCCTAGATCTGGTCACTGGAAAGCGTGTGGAGAGGAGGGGGGAATGTATCCTACATCCATGCTCAGCACTTGACCTCCCTCAGCAGCCTGTGATGTCACCCCATTAAGCTACAATAAGCACCAAGAAGGCAGGAGTCCAGGGCCCCGGGAGAAGAGGCAGAGGGAGGAAGGGGAAAGACATTTCTGCATGTGCGTTGTCGGCTGGACTGAGCCGTCTTTGTGCTCAGAGGGTCCTGTGTAAGGGAAAGGGAGAATGGCAGGACCCAGGCCTCAGTCTCGGTATGCGGGGTCTTCACGCTTACTCTCAGCCGGGAGGTCAGAGAGCATTTTCATAGCCTTTACGGAGTCTGCTAAATAAATAGAAGAATTGGATTTCTATTTACGTGTTTCTGTCTGCATGTTTTTAATGCTTTGTACGGGGTAGGGAGGGAGGCATGTCAGATCTCACGTAAGTTGGCTGGGTCCAGTATAAATACTCAGAGAGACAAGAATATTTGGGATGCAGATGAGTGGGTAGAGAGTGAGGGTCAGGCTGATCTGACGCTTTTGGATCACTCCTGCTGGGTGGGCAGGGGGCAGTGCTGCCATTTCTGGGAAGAGCAGAGGAAATGTGGTCTTCGACACTGCCAGAGTCTATTCTGGAAAAGCATCTCATTTGCCTGGATCCAAATCCCCTACACTTAGGAAGCATAGGCAAAGTGATGCATGACCACACCTTTGTGTGTGCCCAGACTCAGGCCGGCTCACCACAGTGTCCACAGAGACCTCGGACAGTGAGCACATTGATGCGTGGTGCACGAGGTTGATTCTGCAGACGTGCAAATATGGTGTTCCTGGTCTGGGTTGTAACCAAGGCGTATTTGTAAATACCAGCACGCTATTTGATCTAGAAAACAGTGAAGGTGATGTAAATTGATTTTCGGAATGATATTGTTTCTTAAGGGGGAAAAACAGCCAGTGGTCAACACTTAAAAGAGAAAAGAGGAAGTATGTATGTGACTTCTTGAGAATCAGGGAATAGAATTTTCTCTGGAGGAAGGTATAATGATTCTTTCTTTTTCCCGTTTGACTGATGCTGCTGTGGTTTGTCATTTTCTGGTAAGGTAGGAAAGAATGAGATGAGGACTCCCTGCTAGAAAATTCTGGTGAGACCAGAAAGTAAGATTTCAGATCTTTGGGGTCCTGAAGGAAAAAAGGGTTGTTTGTGTTCTTTATAGAGCTTCTGCTCATGAGAGAAGACATGTTTTTCCTGAAAGTCGATTATAAAAGTAACTATATTTAAAAAAAAAAAAAAGGCAACTACAACAAAACAAAGTTTAGCCTGCCAAGCAGATATGTCCTCTTTCATTGTCTCTCATCTATGAGTGGAATGGGCCCGGTGGCTTTGAAGCAGTTACTTCTGGGGACCATCGAGGCCTTTGTCCCCTTGGGCCCACATCCCATGAAAGCCACAGCTGTGTCACACCACAGAAAAAATTTGTTTAAATAAAACAAGTCTACATTACCTGTTATGATAATGGGCTCCCAAAGCCTTCCTCTAACGTGAGTGCCTGGAATATGTAGCTTGTAGCTGCAGAGGCAGAGCTGACTAACCTCTGGGGTATTTGGGATGGAGACTCGCGCCCTCATGGCATGGAAGTCGACCATGTAGTCTGAACACCTCCTTCTATTCCCGTATGTGAATGTGCAGAGAAAAACAGCGTCAAAAAGCAATTTCTTGCTGCAGTGAGTTTAATGTATTCAGTAACCTTCTGTTTATTTGGGTATTATTTGCTGAAGACACTTGAAAGCTGTGGCGTAAGAGTGTAGGAAAACCCAGCCCAAGTGTTGATCCACTGCTCCCCTCTTGACACACCAATGGCCCAGACCCGCATGGGCAGACGGCGGAAGGGCTGTCGCTCCTTACTGCACCACATCAAATAAGGTCAGTAATGCTGCTTGTGCTCCTTCCCCTTTCATTGTCCGTGTTATTGAGGAAACCCATAAAAGTTCCCTCTTTTGATATTTTGACCCACGGTGTTGCTCGCATGCTGCTTTGTGGTTTAGAGATTTAAAGAAACAGAGAGGGAAAAGGAGTGAGAGAGAGAGTTTGCCTTAGGTGATAAACAGCAGTGTAAGGCCAGAGGCCTTACAAAAAAAGAAAAAAAAAAAAAAGGGAAGAAGAGAAGCAGCCATAGCAACAAGGGAGTTTGGAAATGTTCAAGAGTTCAGGGGCTTTTGCAGGAAGAGGTGGGGGTATGTAACCAAGGGCGTAAAATCAGTTCCACCCGGCAACAATGTAAAGTAGAATTCCAGGCATTCACAAACTCATTGACACTGTAGCTTGAATGGAGGCGTATGACATACATGGCTGTGGGGGCCAAATGGTCACGTAAAAGACACCTGAAAAGCCACAGGTACACTTGATCAACTCTCCAAGTTTTTAAAGACAAAAAACCAACCCTGTTTGATGACATAGGTTACTGGTTTCTGTCTTCAGTAGGAATTTGAAATTAGATGCTGTCATTCCTGCCTTGGACACCACCTCCCCCACCCCCATAATCTGTCCTACAGGTCGTAGCTTCTCAGGCAGACCTCACTGTCTATGGCCCCTACCTCATCCGTTATCAGTGGTGTTTCTTGGAGTAAGATGTCTAGGTGACTTCGGATTCTACATGTGTCGCTGGTTTATTGAGATGACCACTGTCCCTTCCATATGGCTTACGTTGCCTGTCTGTCCAAGGCAAGGGGCTTCTTGAAAAAGTGGTGGAAGGAGGCGCTGCTGTTGAGAGCTTATCTGATGACCAAGATGGGCAGAAATACCTGTTTATTTTTTCCGACTGCTTCCATGCATGGTGTCAGGCTAGCCTAGGCGGTGATTCTGAATTGTCATGTCTCCACTGTGTTAGCAGACAGGCGTGTGCCAGGGAGGGAGGAATTAGGGGCCGTGTGAGGAACAGGACCACTTGGTACAGGAGATGGTGACATTTGTATTTTGTCTGCTGTCTGGACATCTCCTCTGACCCTTGCTTTGATGAGAGGCAGGATTGTTTCCTTGGAAAGAAGAGAAAATGTATAAGCCTTTTTTTTTTTGGAGAGATGTGATTTTAGAAATAAATACCTGAAGTTTTTGTTTCTGGAATGCAGTCAGTATGCACTTATTGTTGGTATACTTTCAGAGTTGGAGTTTGGGTTTAGTAGAACTCAAGTACAGAGTGCCTTTTTCCTTTTTTAATAGACTTTTTATTAAATTTTACTCCAGTACTCCTTGATGAGATTTTTTAAAAAAACTTTTATGCAGAGGAAATAGGAGACGGCATGAGATGAGAAGGTGGAGTCAGTGACATGAAGGCTTTCCTACTTTTTAGCTTAGTCTGGTTAGTGAAAAAAATAGTAAAGCAACGATAACGGTAGTCATTGACCTGTTATGCACGTATGTCAGGTGATAATGTGCTCCTCACGTTCAACACTCAGAATATTCTCATATGACCATCTGGTTGGTCCGCTTCTTTTATTCTCACGGTTTACTTAGATCAAGAGCAACAACAACAACAGCAAAACCAAAAAGCCAGAATGCAGAAATGAATAGTCAGTATCATTCCAAAAAACTTGTAAGGCGGTGAGCTGCATATATGAAGAATTAAGACAGGGAGAAAAGTTACTTTAAAAGCAGTGGCCTTTTCAGTACTGCATCAGTAAGTCCCAAACTGGTTGTGCAGATTCCATATACTACTTTGTGGCTTGAAAGTCTGTAAGATTCCAGTAAACCCAAGACCCTAACTGGTCGGCTTTGCTCTCTTTACGGTATGTCTGCTTTCCTGGTAATGGGTAAGAGAGGGCTGATTTATGCCCTGGCATCATTTCACGGTGCTCCCGAGGAGTGGCTGAGCTGCTCCAGGTCTGCAGAGGGGCTTGGCCTGGCTGGTCTCAGGGCCCTCAGACATCGTTTCCCCAGTAAGCGCAGTTGTGACCTCTGTATTTCCAGGTCTCAGAGGCTACCCCCTTATACCCCTTAATTCATTAAGGAGTGACTGTAGAGCAGGGATCAAAACACAGGAAAATACTCTAGAGCTTTCTTCCCTTAGGGCTGAAAGCAGTGTTGGTGATGTTGAACTTGGAGCCATCAGCTGTTGAAGTTTTGAAGATAAACATCAGCCAGAAACATCAAGCCTACTTAGGGCCTGGATGGCTCGTGTTGAGTGAATAAATTCAGTTGGTCATAACTGAGTCAGGTTTCCTATTCGCTCAGCACGTGATGAGATAGAGAACTTACTGCTGGTATCTTTTGGATGCTCGGGTCAGATAAACACTCAGCAAATTAACACAAACTTGAAATGTAGGATTGGCCGATGCTCACCGTGCAAGTTTCCTTCTTTTTTAAATAAAGAATGTCATTGAATTAACCTATGCAAATACATCTTCCCAAATAATAAGACACAGATCCCTTAGTTAAATGTGTGCCTACCATGGATTGCTTTCATTTTAATAATGGCAGATTAGGTCTTCCTGTCATGGAGACTCAAAACAGAGTCCTCTGACAAATCCAGAATCTTGTGAGCTATGCAGAAGTGACTAGAAGAAAACCACATGAAAAGGAACTGCTTTAGAGAATCTGGCCTGACTAGGGGGGTGTTTTCGCTGCTATATCCCGGATGCCACTTTAGATGGCACACCCAGCAGCATTTCTTAACCATTTATTTATTCTAAGATATGTGAAAATAAAATTAACACATCAAATTCATGATCTTATAGATATTTTGGTTTAGCTTGCAGTTCAATGAAGTTACACTTTATGCAGATTGAATGAATTGCATTTCTTTTCTGCTGTACGTTGACTTTGGTGCTGCACGGTTTGGCAAGAATCATAAAAGTGGTACAAGAATGTCTGAAGTTGGCAAATGTCAACCTTTTGGGTAACGTTGGCCAGGATAAATTGAGGCTGCAGCTCCCCAGATTTTCATCTCCAAGAAACCATTTTATTTTTTTTCTGATGTAGACTTCATTTTTTGAAATATCTTTTTCACCTTTAACAAATACACTCTTCATACAGTCATTTATTTGTTTGTTCAAAGCTATGTATATCTGATAAGCATAAAGCAGTCAGTGTTACTGATTAGATTGGTGTAACTCCAGCCAACCCCAGTTGATAAGCATAGCATGTCCTTAGGACAGTTGTTTGCAAGAATCAGAAGCCACCTGAAGTTTGACCAGTGACAGGGAATTTATTTGAGATACAGAGAGACATCTCTTGGAAACCAAGTGCCAACATCAGGAACAGCAGATGGATCCGGGAATTGGAAGGTGACTGATACCCCACCAAGAATTTTCTCTTGGTTTTCTAGCACTGGTTCTCTCTATAGATCTTTATTCTCTCTTAGCAGGCTCTCTTTTCCTGCTACCTTGTCCTCATGAGATATGGCAGATGGCTGTCCATAGTTCCCAAGTTATATTCCCCAACGTGAAGGACTGGTTCTCTCAGCTCGGATTCACTGTCTCGAGGGAAAGGACTCTCACTGGCCCTGCGTGGGCCAGATGGCCACTCTAATCTTACCGTTGGTCTACTGGTGCTTGCTCATACCAGCTCCTGAGAGCCAATGGTTGGATTTTCAGGAATTTCGGCAAGCAGGTTGTTAGATACAATTATTACTGAAAAGTACATTATTTACACTTACAATTAAATAAATTATATTTTAATATAATAATTCCTTATTCCATATCACTTCTTAATCAACTTGCTACATTTTACTATTTATGTTCTTGGTGTTATATTATGTCTATTGTATCCAGACGGCAGAACTACTGTATAGTGGTACACTACTGTACATCTCTTCTCAACTCTCTGTTTGGTAATATAATGTTAGAAGCTTGAAACAGCCACAGTGGGAATATTTACACTATGGAAATTGGTGAGCACTACAAATCAGGGTGATGTCAGTGTTGTTTCCTGGAGAGCTGGTTGTTAAACATTTATTAGTACATCACTGAATCCACTCTACTCGAGGTGGCTATGGGGCCTAGGTCCCTTTCCCTGTAAAAAGATTGGTGACAACAATCCACGCCATGAATGGGTCAGGGGAATGGAAATGCGACCATTAAGAGAATCACTGTAAGCTGGATTCTACACACCAGAATCTAAAGGCTTTGCTTTTATACATAGTGAATGAATATTCTGGTGCTTATTCATTTGTTTCTGTACTTTATGCTACAAAATGCCATGAGAAAGTCCCAGACACCATTGTTATTTGGTAACTTGATGACAATAATAATAATGATGATGGTAGCTCACATTTTGAGCACTGTTTTAGGACTTTTTATACATATGATCTTATATTATTTTCAGAATATCTGTTATTCAAACTGAATTCATTTTAATTCAACAAATATTTATCAAGCACCTGAAATATACCAGGTTCTTTTCTATGTGTATAAGATACATTAGTGAGCAAAACAGAGATCCCTGGTGTTTGTATTCTATCTGGGGCAGACAGACATGTAATATACATAGTAAAACTACACATCATAGAGTGCAGTGGAAGGTGATGCATCCAATGGAGTAAACCAAAGACAGAGTAGGGTGAGGGGAACTGAAAGGTCTGGGGATGGAGATGGGCTGTGATTGTAAATGGGTGGTCAGAGGGGAACTCATTGAGAAGATATTTAAGCAAAGACTTTAAAGAGGTGAGAGAGTTGCTTTTGTGGGTATTTGAGGGAAGAGTGTTCTAGGCAGAGGGAACTGCAATGGCATGGCCCTAAGGTAGAAGCATGCTTGGTATGTCAAAGACACATTAAAGAGACCAGTGTGGCTGGAGCCTAAGGAGAAAGAGGAAGATTCACAGCTAGTCAAAGATGTAAGGAGGTGAGGGTATAGATAACCTGGTAAGACCTTGGAAGAACTTTGGCTTTGACCTTGAATAGAAGGGGGAGCCATTAAAGAGTCTTGATCAGAGGAGTAACATGACCCCACCTAGGTTTCAAAAGGACCACTCTGGCTTCTGGATTCAGAACAGAGGGCAGACGTAGAAAGCCTATTGTTGTAATCCAGGTGAGTGATGGCATTAGCTCTGACCAGGGGAGAAGTGGGTAGGGGGCAGATTCTGGGTGCATTTTAAAGATAGAGCCGAGAAGATTTCCCTGTGGTTCAGATGAGGGCTAGAGGAGAGAATTCAAGGACAACCCCTGTGCTTTTGCCTTGGCTTGAGCCATTGGGAGGTTGAACTTGCCATCACCCAAGGTAGGTAAGTCTGAGGGATGGGTAGATTGAAGGGAGAAAAATAGTTTAGCCAAGTTGATTTTCAGATGGCTATTAAAAATCCATGTGAAGATGCAGAGTCTCCCATTGGATATTGAAATTCAGATTTTCCAAGGGAAGCCTGAGCCACAGATGCAAATGGAGGAGTCCTTGGAACATAGCTGGTATTTAAAGCCATGAAACTGGCGGTGATCACCAAACAATAAGGATAAGGAAGAAAGCGAAGAAAAAAATTGGTGATGCAAGAGAGGAAAGGGAGACTAGCTAGAGAGACTTTTCAGTCAGCAGGAGGAGTAGGTTCTAGTGTAAAGTGAAGGGATTGGCTCTGGGTAAGAGTGGAAGTAGTTTATGTGTGGTAATAAGATGGCGTAAGATGAACGTGCAGACGCTCACTGGGGGGTGAATGTGGTAGTCAGGAGTCTTTGGAAATTCGCTTCTCATCGCTTCACTTTTCTTGGTAAAGTAGGAAGCAAGGTCCTCAGCTAAGAGTGAGGATGGGGAAGAAGGCATCGATGGTTTGAGATGAAAGGAGAAAATGTCATAGTCATCCTTGGAGAATGAAATGGTAAATGAACTATATAAATACACCGTGCTCTCTGAACAGCATAAAAGGTGTGCTGGAGACTGATGGTCATGTTATGGGTACAATGGTTATTTTTCCATCACAGTGCAGGAACCTAGGCTCAGAGAGCTTAAGTTACTTGCCTAAGCTTACACACCTAGTAAGTGGCAGTCAGGATTTGGGTTCAGGCAGTCCAGTTCCAGAATCCATCCTGTTAAGCACCACAAGATATGCTCTCGAGTTAACTAATAAACAACTGTAATTCTGCTCCTTATAAAGACTACTAAAATAACAGCACTTTATCTATGGAATATAAAAAATCCACAAATCAGATCCATCAAAGGTAGTAGCCTTAATTAAAAAGACAAAATGGGTCTTATGTAAAAATTCTCAGATAAGAAAGGCAGTGAGGTAAATTCTGGATTATGTCTCTTGAAGGGAAAGTTGTTACTGCAAGGTTTTCAAAAGCATTTAAATAGTAGGAGAAGCTGACCTGGAAACTAGGAATAAGCCAATCTAACCATATTGGGCAGTGGGGATCTGTGAAGTGAAACTAAAGGGCAGAGAAGGATGGCCTGAGCCCCAAACCAATTATATGTGAAACAAAGATTCCCATTAGGAAAAGCAAGATATCTTGAGTTTTTTAAAAGCCACGCAATTCGTAAGTGTCCCATCAAATAATGATGGTTTGGAAGAAAAAGCTATTTGACATATTTGATCAAAAATAATTATAATTCATCTCTCTTGCTGGTCAACAGCTTTAAGATAGCTTTTAGGTTCTTTGCATGTTGGCATGTCTCTCCCCTGAAGAACTATCCCTGTTGGCAACTGCTGGTTGAGCCTTTACCAAGGGACAGATGTGAGTTCCAATCCACATCTGGGTATCAAGTGTTTTCTGTGCCAGACACTGGGGTTATGAAGATAAATAAAATATAGACTTGACCTCATGAAGATATTGATATGGAAATAACACAGATAAGTGAACAATCATTGTGTGGTGTGAAAAGTGAATGGCCAGTAAAATATATAAAAGATGACACTTCAGAAGCCATAATGAGCTTATCTTAATGCAACCTTCCAGAAAAATATAGGAATGTTGACAGGGTTAAAATCTTAACTTAGGACCTCGCTCTTCAAAGACCGGTCCACGTGGCAGTGGCAGTGTCATCATTTGGGGGCAGTTTTGTACACATGTTATGGTCTGAGAATCTCTGTCCTAAATTTTGGGATAAGGGAAGCAGATTCCCAGCCATGGGAGTGAATCTCTGGAAGTTCTGGTCACCTGGGAACTGCTTAGGGAACATAATTAGCCTGGGACACAAGTGACCTGTTGCATGCCCGCTACAAATTCCCTTGTAGAGCTGAGTCTTGGGGATGAGGGGAATTGTTTTTTTTCTTTCTTTTTTTAAAGATTTTATTTATTTATTTGACAGAGAGAGAGAGCAAGTGAGAGAGAGCATGACTGGGGAGAGGGAGAGGGAGAAGCAGACTCCCTGCTGAGCAGGGAGCCTGATGTGGGACTCTATCCCAGGACCCCGGGATCATGCCCCGAGCCGAAGGCAGACGCTCAACCGACTGAGCCACCCAGGCGCCCCAGGGGAATTGTTTACTAAGAAGTTTCTGTTGCCTGGATGCAGCATGTCATCCCATGGCCTGAGATCGCGCAATTAAGCCACCAAGAAGCAGGTGCACCATCGTGATGTAAAAGCAACAATGGCACAATTATTTCCAGCACTTGAAATCAGAATTTTAGAGTGTGAAAATGACTTTCCACTACATTACTATCTAGGTGAAGGCATGAAGTTACAGTGCCATTGACTTGCTTGGAAGTGTGCCTCTGTCTCACATTTTGCCACAGATTCTGATGAGTGTTTCCTGTTTGTCACCGGGACACTGGGCAGGGGCCAGAAAGCAGGTCTGTCAGGCCTGACAGCTGACCTCAGCAGGCTTGGAGAAGGCAGGGGCCAGGCAGGGGCCAGGCCAAGTCTTGACTGTCTCCGAGTGGTACCACTGCCGGGGAGCTGCCAGCAGCCCTCCCTGAGTGCCATGCTGTTTCTCTCAGCGGGACTCTGGTTGAACACATCACAGAATGAAACCTGCTGAATTGGCTTCTCCCAAAGAGCCAGAATATTTTTTATTAATCCTGTTCTTTGGCATCAAACTGCCTGAGTTCTTCTCCTTTCCCATATAGGCTTTCTTTATGAGCTTACCTGAAATTAATAGCAACTCTTTTGACCAGGGCAGCTCTTCTCTCAGCAGCCACTTTGTCCACTGGGCAAAACCATCATCTACATATAAGGGGGTCTAAACAGCAGAAAGAAATACAGAAGCGACCCGTGTCCAGATCATTTAGACCCCCAGTATATTTTACTGTATTTTTAAAGTAGAGGAAGAGCTCCTCATCCCCTAGCCTCATCACACACGTATTGTTTTCATACCATGCATTTATGCTGTGTGACCTCTTCCTTGATACGCTCATATTTTATTCTGGGCTGTCTTCAAGGAAATCCTAGCTTATTAATTGTTAAACACGTTAAGGAACTGGGGATTCATTACATGATGTTCTCAATTCAGAAGGTTGGACAGCCAGATGCCCATCCCATATCCAGGAGGTTGATGTTCAGTAATGTATCATAATGTAGCTGGTGTAATGAAGCTGAGGTCCTGGGTGTGATTCCCAGGGCGCCAGTTAGCTTGGCTCTCTGGCTGCAGACTGTAACTCTGTTTTGGTGCTGCACTTCAAGTGTGTGGGGTTGGTCAAAAGGGAGACTGAACAAGGGGCTATGACCAACACGTCGTGGATCCCTCGGGAACAAGAACTCAGAGCACATTCCTTAGTGTGCGCATGTGTGTCCAGTCCTTGTTCCAGCCACTCCCAGCCAGGGCTGACTTCTACCCGCCTCATCTGAAGGCCTACCGCTCTTGCTTGCGCTCATGAAACTTATCCCATGCTCCCCTCAATTCCAGCAGTTAGTGTCCTTGTATTGTCTTCTCTGCTGGCTTGTAAATGCCTTGGAAACATAAACCATATTGAACACAGTTTTACATCTCTTACAGTGCTCTTGCGTGCTCAGTAGTTGTTGAAAGGGTGGAGAGAAGGATGAATGGATGGATGAGTAAGCATGCAAGTTGTCTTGGCAGATTTGTGGGCTAGGACCTCATAGGCACCCATCCAGGACAGATAACTCAGAGATGTAAAATATGGTATAATAATCATGCCTGATACTGATGCTACATCTTCCCCCAAACTGGTAAATCTGATAAGTAGCGTACATCAGTTACTCCTGGTATGCTGATAATGCGTAGAATTTCCCTTCCCGGCATCAGAACCAGATCTTTACAGATACTTAATTCGTGTCTAAAACCTCTCCAGGAGACTGTTCCCATTTTAGAGAAAAGGGAGCAAAAACACAGAGCAGTAGAATTGTTCTTCGTGAGATCATGTAGCGCATAGTAGAATCAGTGGAATTTGTGTGTATTAGTTACTTATTGATGCATAAAAAATTATGCCAACGTATAGCAGCTTAAAACAACAATCATTGATGATCTCAGTTTCCCTCAGTCAAGAATTTGGGCGCAGTTTAGCTAGATGCCTCTGCCGCTAAGTGTGTGACAAAGCTACAGTCAAGAGGTCAGCTGGGGCTGCTGTCTTCTCAAGGCTGGACTGGGGAGGATCCAGTCCAAGCCATTCACATGGCTGTTGACGGGTCTCAGCTTCTTGCTGGTTGCTGGCCACAGGCATCGATTCCTGGCCTTGGGCTGCATAGGGTAGCTTACATATGCCCATATGTTTCCCTCTGGACAAAGGGATCCGGCAGAGAGAGAGAATGAGCCAAAGAGAAGTCACAGTCTTTTTGTAACCTAACCTTGGAAGTGACACCCCATCACAATTGGTAGAAATGAGTCGCTAGGTCCCACTCATCCTCAAGGGGGAGAGGATGACACGGGGCCTGAGGACCAGGAGATGGGGATCCTTGGGGGCCATCTCAGGCACTGTGGATCACAGTGAGTCCCGAGGATCGGAGCAGGACCATCTGCAAACTGCCTCTTGCCAGTCTGTACATACGATGTTGGTCAGAAGGTGGTGCCAGATAGGAGATCACAGAAGCCACCTGTCCCAAAAGTGAAATCTCTTTTCTCCATTTTGACAGAATGCAAAGCTAGAGGTGGCTTCTTGCTGGAAAGTTCTACCAACAACTCCTCACTTCCGGATTGGCACCTAAGCCTCTGACCTCCCTGCCTGAGTTTACTCTGATAGATGACGATGGATTTCTGGGAAATTCAAACAGATGTATAGCCTCCTTCTGCAGCCACAGTGAACTCTTCAGGCTGGGACCCTCTGCGATGGCAGGATTGCTTTCCCAGTGGGATCAGGGCTCAAATGGTGAGTTTGCGGGCGGAGGAAGGAAAGATCCTTCTTGATGTTTGGTGGAAACGAAACTCGGTTCTGAAACCAGTGGTCTCTTGTGTTGGAAGTGAATGCTTCGAACTGACTAAAATCCCCTGGGAATGTATTCCTTTGTGTCTCTTAAAGCAAGGCTTTCAGGATAGATAGAATCAAAGGGACAGAGTGTACAGAATGAGGAGCGGAGGGTATTTTTAAGCCCCCTTTGCTTCGAATGGTCATCTGCCCTGCAAGCCCACTGTTATCGCCAAATCTCCTTAACTCTTTAAGCAAGATAATGACTTTTTTATTAAAGAGCAATTGCTAGATTATTAGCCACTGGGCTTAAAACACTGAAGAGTCATCACTCTCCTGCTTCCCTTGGCTCAGATCAACATGGTTTCAGCTGCTTCTGAGACGTGAAGTTCAGAGCAAGCAGTTCTCTCCATCTCTGCTCAGAATTAACCAATAAATTAGAATAACTAAGTGAGTGAGGCTGAGACAAAGGCAGCGTGGAAACCGGAGGCCGGGGCCGGGGTCGTCCTGAATATGAAACGAAGCATGGTTTATGTTTTGTATTTTATAGGTTTTAAAACAAAGCTAAAGTATAGCATTAAGGATCAAGGTCAGGGTGTTATCTTTTGTGGGGTGAATGGGGTAGGGGTGGCGAGGTCACAGCTTATGCCAAAGACTTGGCCCCTCCTTTCTCCGTAACATTTATTTTCCCGAGCTTCTGTCTAATTAATATAAGGCCTTGCTCGAGCACACTGGCCCTCATTGGGCCTGTCACTCGTTAATCAAGCGACCCTTCTAGCCTTGGGTAATGACCTTGAAAGAATATATCAGCCCATGATGGCGGAAGTGAGGAATTAAATTGTTTCTCTGAGTGCTTATGGTCATTGCTGACAATTTATATCTCGCAGCTGCCCTGGGCTGGCCATGCCGGCCATTGTGAGGCCATCATTTTCCTGGCCGGGAATGGATTGTGTGCCGGACAGGGACCAAGCTGGCCTCCTGTACATCTCCATCTTTATGGTAGTTTCCCCTCCCCCCACCTGCTTTTAATCACGTCTTTGTTTGAGAGGCAGGGATTGTACAAAGTTAAAAGCTTTGTCATTAAGGCCACCAAGAGCCAAAAGCTTGGGGTAAATCGTGTGTCTGGCTGTACCTTGCTTTGTCTCCAAGCACACTGCTGTTGCCTCTGCTGATGTAAGGCTTAAAAGGGAAGTGTCTTGAGAATTATGTTAGCTCAAAACTCATAAGAGAAAAATTACTGGAAATATTAAAAGGCTGCAAAGGGTGTATTGTGTACAAGTGATTAAGCCTGAACCCGTTCGGGGTCTTTCTAGGAGGTCAGGGAGATATTGGCTGCTGGTCCTGAGGGGAATAGGCAAGGATGGGGACTTTCATCCTTTTACCTTTTATGGTGGTATATTTAGACTTAGTGGTATCTTGGGGTACGCTCATGTGCAGCTGAAGTCATACCCTCCTACCAAGATAAATATTATATTTACCCAAAATGAGGCACCCTATATCCACTCAGAACCCGTGCACCCCCGTCTCTTTCACTGTTTGCTGTCCTTGAAACTGAGTGAATTTTAAGAGCTCTTTTCCTGGGAGAGAGTCTTTTTCATTGTTTTACTGCACCACAGTTGGGTTTGCAAAAGAATTAAGAGGAAGATTCTCCCCGTTAGCTAAAATTTGTCAATAAATAACATACCTTTGCATAGCTCAAGCTACAATTACTAGAATTTGTATGTGAAGCTTTATAAATATAATGACATAGCTTGGATTTGTCCTGGGTTTTCTTTGTATACAGACATTCACTAGTTATCACTAAATGTATGTGCTAAAACTTCAGAGAAGAGAAATCACCAGCAGGGACCTCCACAAATGGGGAGAAAGTTAAGTACTTGTAAAACCTAAGCTAGGGTTCCTTCCTCTTGCTGGCTCCTGGCTTCATGCCTAGGTCTGTTTACCATTATTGGACGGTGCCTTCCATACACAGGGAAAATCCTTTCTCCTGAGGTCTGTATGGTATAAGAGCTTCTGCAGGATCACAGCTCACCCTTGAAGTTGGGGATCATCCTTCCCTGACTGTGTTATGCAGAGCGGTTGGTGGAAGGGTAGGGATGTGTTGAGGAGAGGTTCTGTCTGATTGCTCAAGCACACTAGCCCTCCAGGAAAATAGGACAGTTATTCATTCTGTCCTCAGCCCATATGGGAGAATACTGTGTACAAATGTGGAAAATGAAGACTTCTGGCAACACCAGTGAGAATGAAGGCAGATTCGTAGAATGCCCGCTGACCACTTACGTGCGGATCCTCGTAAGATTCATACCACCGTGTGTGTCCTTTAAGGGGGAGCTCATGGAAGGCAAGGGCCACATTGTTTTTATCTTTGGATTCTTTACCATGTCGAGTATAGTGGTTCACATACACCAGGCACTAAAGGAAAAAGAAAAAAATTGGTTGAATGATGGGATCCATCCATCCGTTCCATGATTAGAACATGTGAATCAAGCTGGTTCTGCAGCTCTTCGACAAAACTGTCATGAAAGTGATTCTCACCCTGTGCCTTCCTGTTTTCATTGCATGCATCTATGCTAATGGAAAGAGCACAAAACGGAAAGTCAGAGCCCTCACTTTTGTCCTGATGCCACCATTCCTTTGAACATCAACTTTGCAAGAGGGTCATCCCTTTTCTGGAAGCATCAGAGTCTATAAGTTATAAATGAAGGGCTTGGACTTGCTAATCTCTACGGTTCTTCCCAGCATGACATTACTGTAATTTTAGAGGACTGCTGTCGCTTCATGGGAGAGAAATCCAAGGCACGGGAAGAGAGTGTGTCTATGTGTAAAATGGTCAGGATTGCCTGTGTGCCTTACCCGTGGTAGGTACCCACAAAGGCGGGTGGAATTGGTTTGTGGAAGGAATTAGATGGCAGCCAAGAAACCACTCAATTCAAAGCCATGTCCACACTCAGCCTTCTGTCCTTCCCTTACTCAGACATTTATGTCAACTATTGACCATGGCTCTTGGCACAAGCAGAACTGTTCATTATTTATTCACTATATTTTTGAAATATAATTCTAGCAATAAGGCTACTACTGACTTGAAGGGTCTACAAACTGAAATGATGGAGATTTTGAGAGTTTCATTTGCTTTTTTACCTAAGTTCTTCAAATCAGTCACCCCCTTTGGTACTGTCATTGAGTTGGCTAGATGTTTACTTAACCATCTGCTTCTGTATTTTCACTGATGAAGGTCTTAATTGCTATCTCTAAATACTATAGGTTTGGTGGTTTGTTTGTTTTGGTAAAGGATAGAGTTCGAGCATGCAAGAGGCAAGGCAAAATCAAGGAGGGGAAGCTTCAAAAAGAGGTGACAGAGAAAACATCATCCATCTCCTTTCTTAGTTTATTTGTCATCCCTTCCTTCAAAACATACACATAAAAAAACGAAGCTTTCTTTCCCTCAGCACCACATCAATTGCAGTGAAACGTGCCAAGCATCCAGGGTGAGTGACCATTTGCAAGGTGGATGGTGCTGTCTGAGCATGTGAGAAATGCCACGAGTGTGGAGCGTGCTCCCAAGTATGTCAGTGAACTTTCCCCATTGGACAGAGCCACCATATCACAGGGAAGACAGCACCAACCCCACCTCTAAAGTGGCACCTGAGATGCAGTGAGCAGAATGTGCAAGTCCAGGGAGGGCACAGGTGGTTATGAGTTTGGAAACCACTTAGTGTCAAGGCTTAAATCTGCATGGTAAGAGATCTCATTGTACCAGGCAGGTACTGTGTGCCAAAAATTCTTTGCTAAATAGCTTTTGTGTGTTTTTGCTTCTTTAGCTTTAAAAAACAACAACAACAACAAACTTTTCAAATTGTAAATAATCCCAAATCATTTCATGGCAAGTCATGTATATTTGTTATCCCCCAAAACAAAGAACATTCATGCTCTGATGCCTATGGTCATTGAGTGAATAATGATGAATTCTTCCTATATTCATTAAGTGCAGACATATATAACTAACAGTCAGAACTTCTGTGAATAATTGGATGCCCAAGGCTTCCATGCAGACGTGCTATAATTTCAGCCATAGGGAAAGGGACTTGGCATTTTCATCAAGGCTTGTGAGATCTTTAATATGGGAAGACACTACTTTAGCAGACTCAGGATGGGACCCAGGGTGGGAAACCCCTGCTTTTACTGGTGGAGGCTTAGGCACCGTAATAAGCGGAAGTGGAAACAGTTGGTCAGTGTGAGAATTTCATCTTTTTGAGCAGGGTCCCTATTCTAGGGAATAAAGAAACCTATTCTTAGAGGATTTTTTTTTTTTTCAGTTTTCACAGATGTCCACCTTTCTCTACATTCACTACATTTTCTCACAGTGGCTTCTCAGCAGGGGAGAAGGAGGGTGCTGTTGGGTTGGGGAGTGTGGGGTTCCATGTGAGCCAGAGATGTCAGCCCTCCTCCAACCTGTCTGTAGGATCTATCTGTTAATTTCAGTAAGTTTACCAGCACTGTTCTGATAGATTCAGAATTAGTGACACAGTGATTTAGTTGAAGAAATGATTATTACTATTACTATTATTACTGTTATTAATGGCCATTCACATTCATCAGGCTTGGTTATATGCCAAATTTCTCTCCAAACTCTTTATAATAACCCTTTAAGGTAGACATTATTTTCTGCATTTTATTGAGGAGATTCCTTAACTAGAAAGTGCCGTAGCCATTTTAACATCTGCTCTCTCATCTACTGTATGGTGTCCGACCAACCAACCAAGAAGGAGACCTAGTTTACCTTAATAATGGAAGGCTAAGATTCCCTAACTACTTTGAAAAGCATGGAGCTGTTTAGGATTTGCTTGTTTGGCTTGGTCTTTTGCACTGCGATATTCTGAAATGCTGGATTCAATACTATGAAACTCTTAAGGTTCCAAAAATTGGTTCCTGGTTCCTCTAACCACAATTCAGAGTTTATATCTCCCTTCTCTTAAGGAATATTAACTTGTCCCAACATATTATCAGTATCCCTTCAGTCTATAGTTCTCTCTCCCCTTCCTTTCCCTGTATTATTCTACGGCCGCTTTCAAGGCAGAATCTATATCTTCATAGTCATCATTTTTTTAGTGTAAATAATATATGCTAAATAAATATTTGTTAAATTGCTTTTGTCTAAATTTGCATTTAACTCCATAGATGATCCAGTTTATTCCTTCACTAAACATTAATTTCACTTGAGAAGAAGCCAGAGAAGGAGCTAGAAGGTGAGGAAGTTGGCTGGGGACTTTGAAGGGCAACTCAGCTGCTCTTCTAAAACCCAAAGAAAGAAGAAAACGAATATTTGCGCTGAAATTTACCAAAATGGCAGTTTCATAAGATATTTTCCAAAAATCTCTTTCCTCAAGTGAAAGCCCATGGCCGATTTTGTTCTGTACAGGAATTTAGAAAAACTGCAAACAGGTTTCTTCAGCTGTGCCTTTAAATTTTAGTTTTCATTCCAGATCAAGACAAAAGACTATATAATCCTAATTCTAGTTGATAAAATGTGGGGCCATATATGGAACGTTCCAGAAAATGGAAATTTGGGGATTAGACATAAAATACAACAATCATTGAAAGACACAATAATATTCAATTAAATATTTTTAAAAATGAAATTTGAACCAATACTTTCTTTGAAGATTTTATTTTTTTAGATGTTTTTCAGTTTACAGTAAAACTGAGAGGAAGTTACAAGGATTTTCCATATTCCCCCTGCCTTGCATATGCACAGCCTCCCCAGCTGTCAACATCATTCATCAAAATGGTACATTTTTTTCTACCAAAGACAAACCTACATTGACACATTATAATCATCCAAAGTTCATAATTTTACATAAGGGTTCACTCTTGGTGTTGTCCGTTCGATGGGTTTACATACACATTTAATGACATTTTTCCATCATTTTAATATCATACAGAGTATTTCACTTCCCTAAAAATCTTCTGTGCTCTGCTTTTTCATCCTCACCTCCCCCTGGCAACCACTCATCTTTTTACTGTTTCCAGAGTTTTGCCTTTTCCAGAATGTCAGATAGATGGAATTATGCACTACGTAGCTTTTTAGATTGATTTCTTTCTCTTAGTCATATGCATTGAAGATTGTTCTGTGGCTTCATGGCTGGATAACTCCTTTCTTTTTAGTGCTAAATAATATTCCATTGTCAGGATGTATCAGTTTATTTATCCATTCATCTACTGAAGGATATTTTGGTTGCTTCCAAGTTTTGGCAGTTATAAATCAAATTGCTGTGAATTTCTGTGTACAGGATTTTGTGTGGACGTAAGTTTTCAACTCATTTGGATAAATACAAAGTGCAATTGCTCAGTCATATGGTAAGAGTGTATTTAGTTTTGTGAGAAACCAACCAAACGCCTTCCTATGCAGCAATACCGTTTTGCATTCCCACCAGCAGTGAACGAGAACTCCTACTGATATACATCCTTGACAGCATTTGACGGTGTTCTGTATTTTGGTCATTCTAGTAGGTGTGTGGTGATATCTCATTGTTTTAACTTGCAGTTCCCTGATGACAGAGGATGGGTAGCACCTTTTTATATCCTTGTCTCCTGTATAGCTTCTCTCATGAGGTGTCTTTAAAGTCTTTGGCTCATTTTTGAATCAGATTGTTTTCTTACTGTTGAATTTTAAAAGTTCTTTGGATATTTTGGATAACGGTCCTTTATCAAATGTGTCTTTCGCAAATATTTTCTCCCAGTCTGTGGCTCCTCTTCTATGAAGCAACACTATTTTTTTTCTTTTTTAAGTAGGCCCCACACCCAGTGTGGAGCCCAGTGCAGGGTTTGAACTCATGACCCTGAGATTGAGACCTGAGCTGAGATCAAGAGTCAGACACTGAACCAACTGAGCCACCCAGGCTCCCCAAAGCAACACTTTTAAAATGCATTCATTATCTAAAAGAAACACTCTCTCTTCCTACTCCAGACTTGAGTTTGTGAAAAAGTGCCTGGCATGAAATGATATCAAGTGTACAATGAGTCTATAAAAACCAAGCACAAATGGCAGCACTTTCCATACTTCCTTTGATCTTTAAATATGTAATTTGCCCTGTACCTAAAATACCATAATTTCAGCTTATAAAGAAAGGCATCAGATTTTTTTCACTCCAAGTACACTACACATACACCTACTTTTCATAGAAATTTTTGTTTTGAAAATGAAATAGTCCTAATTCCTGGTAGTTTGTGATCAATGCCACTTAAAATAGCTGAGGATGGTTTGTTAGTCAAGTTGTTTCTTAGTGGCAAGTGACTGCTGGTGAAAGAAGTAGTCCGAGGTATGGGGCTACCACCACTTTATCTCACTCTGTGGAGAATACAGAGAAGGGCTGGCTCTGCCTCCTCAGCCCCTCAACCACTGGAGTCCCAGGGGAGAGAAACTCTGGTGAAATGAGAACAGAAAGACTAGACAGATGACATGTGACCAGCAAGAGCCAGGGACAGAAAGGTGGTCTCATCTGGGAGGTAGGAAATGGAAAGGGGAACAGTCCATTTTCTTGGACTTTGCAGAATGCCTTAGCCTTTGCTGCTCTGCCTCTCTGGTGCCACAAATCTCAGTGCTTTTGCTCTGTGGCATAATGGCTACTGTTCTTTTAGGCTGGGAAGACGTGTTAACGTTTTCATAGCAAAGTGGTCACCAAGTGCCCATGCTGTGCTTTTCAAAGTCGTCTGTGGACTTGGAAATGAAGGCAGGCAATAGAACAGAGAGGCAAACCAAAACCAACCAACCAAACAGCTTAAGGATGATTTAGGTTAAAGAAATAGAAATTTTTTGTTTGACAGAGAAAAATGTGTTAAGACACTTAAGTTTGTTATTAGAGGTGTTTGCTGCATCTCCCTCTATGGAGGTCTTTAGAATTCTTGTCTGTGAAATGGTTGACCATGTCTTACTCAGGGCAGGGTCTCCTAGCTGCCTGCCAGGCGCTGAGCTGTTTCCCCTTGTGCTGAGAGCTGGGCAGGCACATCTCCCTTTCCCTCTTTGAATGGGGAATTAACAGTGATTTTTCCTCACAGAGGGTTAGGGACCTGTGGATAAAGTGACTTCAGAGAATCAATCATTTGGCAAAAGGTAATTGAACAAGGCAATAAAAAAGGAACTAATGGGAAAGTACACAAGTAAATCCTAGAAGTATACTTCTTTATTCAGGAGCATAAGACCTAACCACATGAAAAAGTAAATAACATTTCTAAACAATGTATGCTGAGTCTTAGATCAGTACTTTAAATAGTCGATTGAAAGAAGATGATCTCAGTGTCTGGAAACTGCCAGTGTAGCAGAGGCTCCAAGTGGCCTGCCTGTATACCTTAAACCTGGGCTGTCCAATAATTGCGGCCACTAGCCACATGTGGCTATTAAGCACCATAATATGTGGCTAGTCCTAATTGAGATATGCTCTAAGTATAAAATGCATACCAGCTTTTAAAGACTTAGTATAAAAAATGTAAAATATCTCAGTAATTTTTTTATGTTGATCACATGGTGAAATGATAACATATTGGGTCAAATAAAATATCTTAACTAATAAAAATATATAGTATTAAAGTTAATTTAACCTATTTCTTTTTACCTTTTTAAATGTTGCTACTAGAAAACTTAAAATCACATGAACTATTTCAGGATCTATATCTCTATACCTGAGAACTTCTTCTGGAGTTGTGTCGATGGAAATAACTGGGAATTAATATTCTTCCCTCCTCTACGTGGGTCCTCAACCAATAACTTTTAGGAGTTCGTGTATAAATACCCCAGCTCCCTTACCTTACGGATGAGATAGTTCCAACGTGCACGTTTTGCACCATTTCCAGTATTTTTCCCATAGCTGTCCACGGTGGTCCCACTCTCTTGCTCATTTTCCTTGCTCTTCCCAAGTAAGCCATATGCCCTCAGATTTCTTGCCTCACATACTGAGACTACTAATGCAAACTCGGGCAGTCAGGGTAGAAGGCTGTAGAGTTAGACATAGAATTTGAAATGTGGATGGGATTTGAAAAGATAGATGGGAAGGAACTTCATCTGCGTATTTGTTTACCTATGAATTTTACTGATGAATGTAGGAAAATAGAGAGTTTGAGAAGGCAGAGGTGACCATGCCTGTTAGAAGAGCATGAGATGACAGATATTTCTAGAGTAAAGGAGAAGAGTGGGAGACACAGGTAGACAAGGATGCAGATCCCCAAATGTGGATGGTCTCAATTGCTTTGCAATCCCATAGGCCACAGGGAGCTTCTTATTGGTGGTGTCAGATGGTGGAATGACATGATCGCCACAGAGCTTTAGGAGATCTTATTTTAATGGGAATATGGGATGATATGAAGGGAAATTCTGAAAGCAAGCAGCTTGTTACATTTGTTGTGGGATCATGAAGGTCTCAACAGGGGTTCTGACAAGCAGAAGTTGAAAGGAATAATTCTCCTAAATATGTATGGTGTTACGCAGTTTATCAGACATTTTCATGCGCTCACTCTCATCCACCGTTAACCCAGGGGGTAAACAAGTGCAAAGAAGCATTTTGAAGAAAGATACGACAGGATTTGTGTGTAACTGGAAAGGAAAGTATTAGAAGAGCCCCACAGCAGGGAGAATAGTGACATTAGTGTTCCATCCATCCATCCACACAAATCACTCAACACATGTTTCTTGAGTACCTACTATATGCCAGACACTGCTCTGGGCCTTGGGAATACAGTTGTGAACAATTCAGACAAAGCCCTTTGCCCCCATTAGAGTTCACATGATAAAAGTCATGGGGAACGGAGACAGGGAAAATTATGTTGGGGAGGGGTGATGATTTTGTTTTTAGACATAGTGGCTTCAAGGGACAGTTTTCAAATGAAAATGCCTAATAATCTACAGGCACTTTGAACTGTCATTCCAGAGAAAGGGCTGAGCCAGAGTATGGTGAACATTACCTGCAAAGAGGTGGTATTTGAAACTAATATCACTACCCAATAGCAGCTAGGTGTCATGTGTTAGAACATTCAAATGATTAAATTTGCATACAGTGTAAAAATGATGAACTTTGGATACTTGAATATATTTTTGATTGTGTGTGAGTGTGTGTATCCTTTGTGTACAGGTGTGTATATGTATATGATATATAAATATATATATGTTTACACACTATTATTTTCTTTTCTAACCATATGGTTCCATGGACATCAGCCACAGTAGAATGTAAGCCCCATTACAAAGGAAGACATACTGCTTTAACTTCGTCTATACAGCCCCAGCTACTCAATGTGATTTAATGCTGTTATCTTTTCTGGCAGTGACAATATTTAGTGTTAGGATTTTGTGTGACTTGCTTAACTTTTCAAAATGCATTCATATAGGTCAATGCATCGTATACTTCAAAGAGCCCATGGGTCAATGTTTAACGGTTTTTGCGAAGAGTTAGCAATAGAGGTGCTGACATGTTTTCCCCCTGCATTCTGTCTTTGAATGTGAATTTATTTCATAGGGATTACTTAGTTCCATGTTATATCCTGTGAGTGGCAAATGACCAATGGAAACAATGCGTTTGCATTTGCACAAAGAATATAACATTTTAACTGACTCTACATCATCTTCCAGCTGGGCTTGTTTGACTGAGTTAGCCCATCCGTCCAGCCACACAATCATTCCGTTTAAACAGCTGGTCAAATGATCAAAATAGTTAGACATAGATACAGCTCAAAGAAATGTCTCTCAAATAGAGTCCCAGATTCCTCCATGACAGATTTTAAATGGTCCCAGATTCCCTGTAGCCATAAATCATTTCAAGGGATTATTTTCCAGACTCTTCTCCATTACATACTTCTAAAGACACCATATTCTCATATTTGTTCTCCCTCTCCTCTCTTTTTCTTCCTCACTCTCTGTCTTCTCCTCTCCTGTCCTCTCCTCTTGCTTCTCCATCCTAGTTTAAGCCCTATTTTATTGGCTTCCGACCTCAACTCCATCTTTGTTACCCAGAAATCCCTTTACATATTTGACTTGGTTATCATTAACCAGTACATTCTGTTCCAATTTAATGTGCTGTGTCCTGCACATCCCCGAGTGCACAGAATTGGTAATTGGCAGCCTGGGAAGCTTAACAAAAAGACGACAAGACTTGCAGAGCCTCAATTGTGCTGCCCTTCTGCACACACAAATCCGATTTAGGTCAATGAAAGTTATGTAGATAAAGGCGTGGAAAGGGAGCCTTCAGAAAGCAGATTTCCTGGCCTGTATGAGATTCAAAGCATTCTGGGAAGTAGCATGGAAAAGCCTTAGAAAAGCATTTGGGCTGCGTATCTTGCAATGCAAATGCTGGAGTTCTGTTTGGTTTTATTTATTTGTTTCTTAAGACATGAGTCCTTTTGGTTTATGAGGAAAAAAAGAAATTGGAATAAAATATCAAGATGGTAAAGATGACTAAGACCAGCTCAACTGTCATCACCCCATATGTGGGAGAAAGAGAAGGAAGGGATGGAGAAGGAGGATGTCAGGATAGCGGTATTCCAAGGTAGATCAAGAACCTTGGCAATTTAGTTCGTTCATTCATTCACTCATAACAGTTTGATCAAGCTCAGTGGCCCACCCTCACCAACCCTCTGTCTGACTTCTAGGCAGAGATGAGTGACATAAAGTACTTTGGCAGAAGGGAGTCTTAGATCTGGCAGATGTGATGTTTAGCTCATCACTTATGTTTAGTTTAGCTTATTACTTATAAATGTTTAGTTCATCACTTGTAAACAGGAATAATAATACCTATCACATAGGGTTATTGATTAAATGAGATGATAGATGCAAAGTTTGTTCTTAACCAGTGGTTGTTAGTATCAGTAGTGGAAGGAAATGATAATAATAATAATAGTAATAAAAAATCAGAATATTCAACTTCATCACATATAAAATGGTAGGTAATAATAATAGGATCTAATTCATAGAGTTATTGTGAAAGACAAATTGGAGAATAGATATAAAATGCTTAGAGTAGTATTTGGCATATCATATACCATCAATAAATGGTAGTCAGTATTATTATTACTAGTAGTAGTGGTGGTGCTGCTGGTGCTGGTGGTGGTAGTAGTGGTGGTAATCATCACCTGCCAAATACAGATTCATCCTTCATTATGGCTGAAATATCACTTCCTCTATGAAACCTTTCCTTCCACTGTCAACCCCTCCTGCCTCTGCAGAACTGGTCACCTGGCCTAGCAGAGGAGAGAGAATGGCTGATACCTACAAGATGAGTCCTCCTGATTATTCATTGCCTCCCCTATGAGGGGGAATGAACAAAAGATCCACGCGCTTTGTGCTTATTCTCACAGGTCTACCAATATGTCTCTTTCGCGCTTCCTTGTTTCCAGTCTTCCTGTCTTACTCCTTCCAGGCTCCTGACCAACCAAGTGTTTGCCACTGCTCACAAGGGTTTCTATATCTGACGTCAAACCATTATTTTGTCTTCACCTTAAACTTATGACCAAATGTACTAGTCAGGGCTCTGCTTTAGAGGAGAATGACCCATCACCACTGTCTTGTAGGCCATTCTTGAGTGATGCTATCAGATCATTTACAGTTCACACCAACATACTGTGCCAACATATTCATGAACCATTCCCCAGTTCTTTCTTCCTCTGTTATCTGATCCTAAGGAAATACCCCTACCATGAGCAAATGGTATGGATTGGGGGGAGGTATCCGTGTAACAGATGGGTTGACTTAGGGATCTTGGCCATCTGTCCACATAACTCTGGACCTTCTTATACCTGATCCTGAATTTACCTCTATTAACACTTCATGATGATATGTCGGTCTGCCTATCCAACCTTGTGACTAATTCTTCTACTAATACCCAGCTCATGAAAGGCAGCTCCAGGCACACAGTCCTTTCGAGTTCCATGGTCAGACTTTCAGTCACTATTTGGGCTCAGTTGCACACCATGGGCTGCTTTTCAAAGAGCTGTCCCCATCTGTCTCACCCCTCAGAACAACATGATTTTTAGCCATCTCCACAGATCTCAGATTGCCAGCTCAGCCTTGCTGAGCATGACAGTTACTATAACCGTCCGGCCTTGAATGGTTAAGTGCCACCATCTGACCTATACCATTCCAGAATCCTGTCTTCCTCATTGAAATTAGAGGAACTTGTTCCAAGATGGCATTTTCTTTTGTTTACCCTGAGCTATAGAAGACAGTCACCAGTGAGCATAGGGATGTCACTGCCAGTCTCACTAGTATGTTCTTTACTGATTCAGTGAAGGGAGTGTTCTCTGGGCCTTCCTAGGCAACATACTCAAGTAGTGGGTCTATAGTCTTAGATAATAAGTTAATTCTAACATTCCTACCTCCTGACCCTTCTGACCCTTCCTTGTATACAATGCCAAAGCAGTTCTACTTCTCTATCCCCATTTGCTGTAGGCTATCACCATGCCCAAGAGTTTAGTAATTCGAATTAGCCCAGGCAAGCATTAAGACTGGCTCCAGGTTTCTTTGCCAGACCATAATAGAGTCTCCTTAGTGTACTCAATTCTTCCTTTATTTGCCCTATTTTCCAACCCTCCTGTTTCAACATCCTTTAGGCCCATTCTCGTGGATGCTCCTTGTTTCACTACAAAAACATCAGTTCCTTCAGTGACTAAGCTATTTCTTCCTGGAGCAGATAATAATTTCCCCTCTTGAATTCTCCTGAGGTCTAGCCCGGTTATCAGGCTATCAGCAACTGGGGACAGTGAATCCGGAGGAGGGCAAGCATGGTCTGCCTCAGATGAGGTCTTTGCAGGTGAGTCTAGGTAATGGGAGGCTGTTCTGTTCTGGCAAAGGGGAGAGTTGTGTGCCTCTGCCAACTGTACAGGGGCAAGGAGTCCAGAAATTCAAGATTCATAGGACCATCCACCCAAATTATTACACTTCAGGTGTAAAGGTCCCACTCTTTTTCTGTCAGTCCTGACTTTGGCATAGGATGCCTGTTGAGACTATGCATTTAACCTCCTTTGTAGTTCTTCTACCCTCAAACCGGTTATTACGTTATTTGTTGGAGTTGATGGTGGCAGAGAGGATAAGCAGTGGTGCCGCATACAAGATTCCACTGAGATCTACCTCTGAGGTCCTTTCTAAACCCTAAGGTGTGGACTGAGGGAGAAGTTAGCTACAGCAAGTACACTGGGTTCTGATATCTTCTTAGAGGAAGAGGTGAAAGAAAAGAAGAAGACAAACCTGAGCTGCCATTTATAGCTATTCAGGTTGGATACTGCACAACCCCTCGGGCTGCCACGGATGTCACTGCAATGCAAGTCAGTCCCCTTGGAGTTATCCAGTACATCACCTACACATCAGTACATGGCAGCCCTGGGTGATCTTCCTAACTTTAAAGTAAATAGTGAAGAAAATTCAGTCCACACCCTTCAGATTTCACAGTTTAGTTGAGGCATCACATAAGCAATTAGAATACCATATGATTGGTGTTATAATCATGATCTATATGAAATGCTATGGGAATTCAGAATGGCAAGTGATGAATGATATGGGATTCAGGCTGGGACATTCATTCACCATAAATTTATTAAGTGCTTACTATCTAGGTGCTGGGGATACAGTAGCAAGCAAGATAGATATCACAGTCTGTACTCTCGTGGAGCTTACACTGTAGTGGGGGGAAATGGACAATGGACAAATGAACAAGAAAAATGTCAGATAATGATAAATTGTATGAGAAGAATTACAACAGAATGATATAACAGCCAGTGGATAGTGACTTTAGAATTGTTGATCAGGGATGTCTTCTCAGAAAATGTGACATGTGGCCAAGATCAGAACGACAAGAAGAAGCCAGTCATACCAAGCTTATAGGGGAAAAAAATCTCTCTCTTGAGAGGGAACAACTCGTAAAAAGGTCTCAAAGAAATACTCTGGGCACACTTGAGAAAGAGAAAGAAAGCAAGACTATCTAGACCAAGGTGGAAGTGGAAGGAAATGAACTGGGAGAGGTAGTTGGAGCCTAAATCATGCAGAACTATGTGTATTGACCTTTATTCTAAAAGGGCATTGAAAGGATTGGCTGATGGATTGGTGTGGAAGGGGACCACAGCACAGAATAGTTGAGAACTGGGTGATGGTAATGTGGCCATGACATTTACAGAAACAGAAAGGGATCTGGGTTTTAATGGGTGGGTAGAAGTTCTTCAGATGGGGGAGGAGGAAGGGTATTTTTAAAAGAATTTTAAAACAACTGACAAAGCCCAAATATGAAGATTTTCAGTTCTAGTAGCTACCATTATGACCAATTTGTACCCATGAGAATCAAGGCCAAAGTCAAAGAATCTATGCCAGAGATGAGACCTTGAAAATATCTAATTAATTAGTATCAACTACGTGAATGTGTATTTCTCCATGAGACTGCATTTGGAATGGATTTGATCCCTTGGCACTGAATTTCTCTGGCTCTGAGAGAGTGTGAAGGGTGCCTCGAGTGTTCATATTTAAGCCTTTATACATTTGGCACAGGGTTATCTTTTTCCAAGATTTATTCAAAAGACATCACGGACCTTCAGCACAGTTCGTAGTTTGGTGGAAGTGTCAGAGACACACAGCCTCCTTTGACAAAGGAGGAGAGAGACATACTGCTTCTATTTGTACCATTTAAAGCCTTAGCCTTACTAAGCCAGTTTTCATTCATGTCTGGACAATAATGTACCATTGCATCTGTGTATATTTCCATTGTGTCCTATTCCCCTGGACCGTGTTTTGCCTGTTTTTGATGATGACTTGTTGGATGATGGAGAATAAATTGAGTATGATTCAGGGTTGTCCAAAGTTCAGCTCATGCTATTTCCCTTAACTGGTTCCATGTGATAAAACGAAAGCTTTGTTTCTATGCTCTGCCTCACTCACATATGCGTAATGACAGTCCTGAGGAACGGCATGTCCGTGCTTCAGGTAGAAAAGCCTTTCACCCACGTGGAGCATTCCGTGGTAGTCTGCTCAGATCTTTTCCCCTGGAACATGCTTTCCCCCTTCCCCCAACCCTTTTGTGTTAAGGTATATGAAGAGGAACAAAAAGTAGCCCTCACTAACCGATCTAATGTCTTTTTGTTTAAAGATTTTATTTATTTATTTATTTATTTATTTATTTATTTATTTATTCATTCATTCATTCATTCATTTATTTATTTATTTGCGAGAGAGAGAGAGAGAGAGAGAGAGACAGAGAGAGACAGAGAGAGAGAGACAGAGAGAGACAGAGATAGCAACAGAGCACGAGCAAGCACGAGCCAGGAGGAGAGGGAGAAGCAGGCTCCCCACTGAGGAGGGAACCCAACGTGGGGCTCGATCCCAGGATCCCAGGATCATGACCTGAACCAAAGGCATATGCTTAACTGACTGAGCCACCCAGGCGCCCCCCCCACAATCTAATTTCTTTTCATAAATTGTACACATTACCCCAAAAGCTCTTAGAACTATACTAAACTTTAATGCTTCCACATGGCCCATCTCCCCCATTTTACAGATGAAGGAGTTGAAGCCCGGGAAAAATAACTCAGCATACTAGCAGCAGAATGAATCTACTTATCCCTGTCTCTGTGAGCTTTGGGTAGATCTCAGAGCACCATGTGGGTTGTAATGAGTCTGGTTAGCTAATAGGATCAATAGACAGTTGGGGAAAGTGACTTTATATGAAAACCAAATTATCGTCTTTAAGCACGTGCGAAAGAACTCCATATATTATTATCTTTGCCCTCTGCCTTGATCCTAGTATTTGTTGAGCATCTTTTATATCTAGGCACTTATCTAATTTAATTTTACAAACATTTTAGAAGCTCATCATAATTTCAAGGATTACAGCAGTTAAAAACTTACCTATAGTCTCACAAGTAAAAGGTGGCAGAGCTGGGGTGCCTGGGTGGCACAGTCATCCAGGTTAAGCCTCCAACTCTTGATTTCAGCTCAGATCTTGATCTCAGGGTTGTGATCTCAGGGTCCTGAGATGGAGCCCCACATAGGGCTCTGTGCTCAGTGCAGGGTCTGCTTAAGAGTTTCTCTCCCTCTGCCCCTCCCCCCTTCAATAAATAAATCTTAAAAAAAAAAAAAAGTGGCAGAGCTGAATTTCATGCTCATTCTCTGCCACTGAATCCACCACTCTTTCCATTGTATCTGATGCTAGGTCAGGTACCATGAACTTTCTGGTTTAAGTAGTTATTTTAGAAGTCACCACAGCGCGAGAGGTATTTTGTATTGAACTCACAGCGTTATGGCTCTCAGCTCATAAACCCAGGATCTCTCATGTATACAGTAGGCGCAATCCATTCTGGATCTACATCACCTTGGTTTTCTATTTTATTCCCCCTCCTTCACTGAAACATTCTTGCTCTTCTCCCTAAAAAAAGAGAACACCTAAATTAGGTTGCGTCTGTCTAAAGAAGTAAACAAGATATAGGCAGACATTAGAACCAAAAAAACCTTGCTGAAACTGGGAAGGGCTTTGAATCTGTCCTAAGAGTGTCAATACAAAACTGGAGAACATTGGTCTAGGCGAAGGGAGGCTGCAAAGGAAGGAACACACTGTGTGTCTGCGGAAGAAGGAGCCAGGTGAGAAGAGTCGTGTTGGAGCCCTTTAGGGGATGACGACTGTTTCACACGGCATGGTTTAGAATGGATTTCCGGGTACAAAATACACATTATCACCTTGGTTCGGCCAAGAAGAAGGCTCTCTGAGGCCACGTGCATATTAAAGTGTGTAATCTTGCCGTTACTATGGGGAAATAATTTACAGGATCATACAACCCGCTGCCTCCTGTCATCTGCTGGGACCCTGTGGTTGCCGTGGCTGCACGTGGGGACTCGGCTACAGAGTTAATGTCACCTACTGTGTAAAATTGCACCTCAGCAAAAAAGAGAAGGCTGATTGGTCTTGGCCAGGGCTACATGTGGTGAAAGCTTAACTAGGAGAAAAGCTATCTGAACCCCTGTGGCTCCTGGCCAAGGGGGTGTCAGAGCCAGGCCTGACATATCTGCTTTGGTGTCATGTGTAGGATCATTCTGGCTAAAACGCATGGACATTCTGTTAGCAGATCTGTGCTAAACTTCAGAGCATTTCCTTGAGACTCTGTGTTAACATAAGAATATGAATGTTCAGCTGGGGAATGAAATCTGGAAACTGAGTCTATATATCCACAATAGCCTATTTATTTTAGAGGGAACAGTTAGGAAGGTGTGGGGTGTAGAAAGAGATAAGACAGAGAAAATGGGAGGGAACTTGTCCATTAGATTTCTTAGGCATCCCTAAATATCTGGGCCAGGTTCAGGCAGAGTGGCACTGTGGGGAGTGGGGGAGGGAGCTTGGAACCAGTAGCATTTCGTGAAAAGATAAACTTGCTGTGAAAGATCTTGGCATTGGGGGGGTGCCTGGGTGGCTCAGTTGGTTAAGCATCTGCCTTTAGCTCAGGTCATGATCTCAGGGTCTTGGTATCGAGCCTCCAGTCGGCTCCCTGCTCAGTGGGGAGTGTGCTTCTCTCTCCCCCCCTGCCTCTCCCCATAGCTTGTGCTCTCCCTCTCTCAAATAAATAAAATCTTAAAAGAAAAGAAAAATCTCGGCATCTCGGATCAGATGAGGCCCAGGGCTTAGGAGATTCTCTGCGAGATCCACTCCACAACAAAGCATCTGTGGACCCAAAGCAGACCTTTATACACTTGGGGTTTCTATGTCTTCATCTGCAAAATGGTGAAGTTTGAACAAAGTGAACTTCAAGACCCCCACCTCCCTGACCCCCCTCCTGCCGCAATTTAAACTCCTCAGTCTTTACTGTCTCCATATTCCACACACGCTGTCCAGCAGGGTACCTTGCACGTAGTGGGAACTCAGGAAATACTGAGTGGAAGAGAAGGACACATCCAGGGGCAGAGTGCCAGTCTCTCCTGGTGCATCGAGCAGGAAAGATTCTGCTCCAGTGAGTCCATTAGTGTTAATGGCGGCCGTGCTCCTTGGTTCTGCTCTGCAATTCCTCAAGTTTTCCATCATGGGAAGTGATAGTACATTTCAAGGCAGGCAGGAAAATCTCACAGTGGCAGCTGCTGGGGGTAAAGTGAGAAGCCGAATCTAGGTTCAGGGATGACCAGGTGCAGCTACCAAGACTTACACGGGTACAAGAAGTAAAGCCTGAAGAGTAATTAAGCATTGGATCCTTTAGACTCAAAACCAAGCGAACTGAAATCTCTCCAATCTTAGCTTGATATATTGGGCTTCTGATTTTGTTTGTATGTATCTTTTGCCTTTTTTTCCCCCTCGATGTGCTTCAGCTTTAGTTAAAGCACCAGGGTGACTGGCTAGGGAGTTAATGGACAGGTCTCCAAGGAATACAGAAACAGAGAAGCCCCTTGACTTTGCAATCAACCCAGATATTAGAGTTAATTATTGAAAGGGATAGGAGAAGAAACCAGTTAAAGAGAAAGTGAGCAAGTGGTCAGCCCCAGTGTTCAGGCCCTGCCTCCCCTAGGTGACGTTAGCCTTCCCAGAGAGGCGAGAATTTTTTTTTTTTTTTTTTTTTTTTTGTTTATCTCCACTATCAGGTGGCGCACTGGCTGGCATTCTGCATTTAGACAGCAGAGCAGGGAGGATATACATATATATTTATATTTATTGTATTTTTTCAAGTACATTCATCTGAAAAAGCTTGGGTTGATTAATATTTTCCGCTGTCCGGTAACCATGGCAATAGGGTCAGCAGATATAATACTTAATTTAATCTTCCAGCTGCCTCAGTGTGCTTCACCGGTGTCCCGAATAATAGAAAGCCTTTTGCCTCTCTCTCTCTCTCTCTCTCTCTCTCTCTCTCCCTCTCCCCCCACCTCGTATATTATTATCTTTGCCAGTGGCTCCCTCACATGACCCAAAAGAAATTCACTGGTTTTTTTTCCCCTCATTTCATTTTGTATATGCACCTAAAATAAATTCCTATGTGATTCTGCTTCCCATCCAGCCAGATCCCCCCTTCAACAACCCAACCAGCCTCTTCCCCCCTCCACCTCCACTCCCCACCGCTCCCCCCCACCCAACACTCCAGCAGCCAATCTCCACGGAATGACAGGAAACGTGGGAAGATCCTGATAGCTTTCATAGCCGCACCGTAAGGTTTATGAAACACACTCCTCGGCCAAATGAACCCATGCCGACTCTCCTCCCTGCTGCAGACCCAGGCGATTGGCTGAGAGCGCCTTGCTGGTCCGATTCGCTCTCCAGGTGGGTTAAGTGCATTGCTTTGTCTTCATTTGGCCCAGTTCCCTTGTGTCATATCTCTTTATTTCCTTTCTCTTTCCTTCCTCCTCCTTCCCTCTGATAATTATCTTTTTTTTTTTTTAAGCTACCATGTCTTTGCACACATTCAATATTTGGTTGGTTCTAGAAGAAAGGAGAATTAGCTTTCAAACCTAGATAGACTTTTAGCAAGAATGACTCCAAAGAAAGACCGTTTGGGGAAGATGAGGGGGTTGAGATCGGAAATGAAGATTTTTGTTTTTCCCGCTTTTCAGAAAAGCTGATGTGAATTCTCTGGTTTGAGTTCACTTGGTTCTTTCCTCCTTCGGTTTATCATCCTGACACTATTTCTTCCAGAGCTGTTAAAAGAAAACATTAAGATTAAAATAATACTTTCTTCCCAATGCTGGGAAGGGGTAAGGTGGTGGTGGGGGGGGGGGTTAAAAGAAAAAGGTGGGGGGAAGAGAAATGGTTGGGATATGGGTTCTAAGAAAACCGAAACATTTTTTTCCATTTCTGTTTATTTATTAATCAGACTTTTATTAATCCTCTCATTGACTCAAATAATAAACATATTTTCCCATTTATGCTCCCCCTCTCTACCTTTTGTTGTTGTTTTAGAAAAAAGAGTAATTTTAAGAGCAGAACAGTATCTTTTGAAAAGGAGGAAATGAACAACTATCACCCCCATTTCTTCCTCTGAGGAGCATAAAGTCCAGTTTATCCCTTCAGGACTTATTTTTCTTTTTTGGAAGAAACAGGTAAAAAATACCACAAAAAGCACTGATTGTGCATTCATTCATTGGCTTCAGTCTGAAATTGGGCCAATCCAGTTGATTACATTTTTCAAAAATGGAGGAAGCTTCCCCATCTTTCTTTGATAATGTGTGTCATGTAGATAGATATACATTCACTATCTTCACTCTTCAAGGGCTAGCTCCCCGTTCCTTTTTTTCTCCCATTCCCCCTTCCAGGAGACAGTACATCCAGTTAAATCATAACGTTGTCTATAATTGACATGCTGGTAATTGGAAGCTGAGGGAGTGAGGTTGGGACTCAGAGGAGAATGGACATGCAGCTGTCAGTGTCATGAAGTAGGTGCCACGGTGGAGCCACTACCACCAAGAGCAGACATTGCAGTCATGCCTTTTGCAGGCAGGTCTCGTGTTAAGCCATGTGACAGTCCTCAGCCAGCTCCTGTATATGCGAACATTCATGACTTGAAGCAAAAGGATGCCCGTAGTTGTCGATATGCTCAATGTTCCAGACATCCTCAGAGACAAAGGTACCTGTAGACTTACCTGGGGCTGCTGATGCAGTGTATCTAAGTGACCACAACATCCAGAGCCTGGAATGCTAGGCACACAAACAGCTACGTGTGAATACATAGACAAGTGTCTCCAGCTCATCACCATGGCTACAAATACCTCCCAGATGAAATCTTGGATCTCCACAGGCCACAGGCCCTGTGGTGTGAATGCTGACTCCCGTCTTATGTGTGCATAATCTAGCTCTGATTAAAGCATCCCTCAAGAAAATGGGAAAGGGGACCAACAGTTGCGCGTGCATATAACACAATGGGCTTGATCACACTAGTCCATGGAGACACAGGACTCACCAGTAAATGCCCTACAAGCAGGGCTTCCATCATGTCTAACACTATCATAGTAGTGTGTCAGGGAGCGGCTTTGCTGTTGCAAGGAGCCAGGACTATCTGAGTTGACCACAATTAATGGAGTCTATTGTAAAAATAGCCGGGGAAATGAGACGAAAAGGAAGCCATTTCATGAGTTCACAGCCAAAGATCAGAAAGAACTGGAGCGTAACTTGGAGGCACGCAGGCCTTCTGGTAGTTGAGCATCTATGGCTTGGTAGCTGTCGTGGTCTTCATCTCCTGGCGTTACCAGGCCAGTCTTTCTCTCTGGTTTTTTCAGCCTCTGAGCCCCACTGCTCCTACTCGAGCAAATCTGCCGAGTCCTACACTAGGGATCCAAGAGATCCACTGATTTCTTTCTGTGCTTCTGTTTCTGTTTCTCCTACTGGCCCCAATTCTCTGTCCTCTCATTGCCCATCACTTCTACCTTCTTTCTTTGGGGTTCTCAGCTTGTGGACCACCTACCATCTCGATAGGTCTGAAGTCCACACTGCCCACGAGCGAGGGTCTGAGTGGTTGGTGTCCACGTGGTGCAGAGCAACTTCTTAGTTCAGGCTGCTTCACAGGCCACTGTCCCAATACCTATGATTGTCTTGGGATGAGGGGCCCATCTCTCACCTTTTTAACTGTGGTCAATTGTTAGGGCCGTAAGGTAGACAGGAGGCATGATGACCGCTTCGAAGGGAAACATGCTGGGCTCCCTAGGTGTCTTGGCCAATACCTTTAGTCATTAAATGTCCCAGGCACCCCACCTGAACACTGCCTGGCAGGTCTTGTTGGCACCGGACACAAGATTTTATCAAAGAAAACCAAGAAAAAAAATGTGCATTTTCCAGGCCGCTTTCCTTAATGGCCTTTTAGAAGTTCCCATTTATATTCAAAATGGACTAACCACAGGTTTCTTGATCTATGGCCCTTTTTTGCCCGATCAGTGACTTTTAATGCTGTATCTTCAACCACTTTCAGTGGGTTTACCTCCTGGTAGAAAGAAACAGAAAAGAGAGATAACCTGCTGCTTGTGGGAGGCACAGTTTATCAAAGCAAATAAATGGCTCTTTGTTTTTTAAAAAAAATCCTACATCACAGCAACCAAACCTTTGGTCCATAGAGTGTCTCCCTGGAAGTGTAAGGAAGGTACTTTCAGGGGCTCTTCATCTCCCTGAGGGAGATGCTGGGTGTGGTCCCAAATGTGGGCACAGGCTGACTCTCTGAACTTCCATCTTCCCCACGTGGCAGCTTTCTCTCAGGTTACTTTTAATTTTTCTAATTAATTTTGAGAGCTCTTGGAGACATTTTCCATTTTGTTCACAGTTTGAGTCCTGCTCTGAGGTGTTCTCAGTAAATGCCTTGGTGTCTTTAGCAGAATTCTTTCAGTGTAATGGATCCTTCAAAAGAGACTCTATTCCCATTTAATTTAGATGCCTGATCTGATTGTCATTTTCAATCCAACGATGGCTTTGATTATCGATGGTAACCTATAAATCATGAGCACTCACGGCACAGTTCAGAGAGGGAGGAGGGAGACTGCTGGTTAAATATTCCAGAATTAAGGAGCTCGAGTAGGATACGATTGCCTCTTGTGAGGTGCTGGGTTTAGCTTTTTTTCTGAAACAGTTGGCCTATTTCATGCTGAAGGCAGGGCTGTTCCAGAATCTCAAATTGTGAGTGGGAGGTGTGGGTGTGTGTTTAAGGAGAGACAAAACAGGCAATATTTTTGGTGTAGATTTTTGTAACCCTTGTGTATTTTTTCTGTTTCCATGTTTCCCTCCTTTAGTTGCTGAGACCTCCTCTTACGATATCGATAGTCTCCACTCATTAAGCTTTTATCTGGTTTTTCACAGATCTGGTCTAGTTGGTTCTAGCGTAAAACTGTGCTTCTTACATGTTTGCACATCAGATGGATATTTGTACCATAACATGAGGAACTTAGAAGGCAATTCATCTGTTTTCCCAAATGTGTAACTTGGAAAGATCCGGTATTCCACAGTGTGAAAACACAGATGTCCTCCTCCACTTCAGAGAATGCCTGTCAGTCAGTTACCACCTGTTCAGAAAGGGAACTGCTGAATGCAAAGTGGCAGCTTGTCACCAACTTCCCAAACCCAAGCACACTGATTAATTCATGCCCCCTCACAAAAACTCATTTGCAGCCCGCACAAAGATGCTTCTCCCCTAACATGGCAGCATTCAGGGGAATGCCCCTTGGGTAGATGAGCCTGCAGCTGATTGTCTTTCTTGGCCGTGACCCAACAGAGGAGGTCATGGGCTCGAGGGCCTGGAAGGTGCCCCTGAGTTTCTCCCCCGGGGCCATCGAATTCTCTTTAGCTACATGGGATTTGCAGGCTCAATCTCCTGCTACCTAGGACGCCGAATGAGATCCTTATTTAAATGAGCTACTGTAGTTTTGCCCGTGATTGTACCCTAAGTCCAGCTCTCATAAGCACATAGCTCACACATTTTGGGTGGTGGGATACTGTTAGGGCAAAGTGGTACCTGCTCCTTCTTGCCTCCACCCTGTAGTAGAATCTTCCAGCACCATCCAGATCCGTCCTCCACTTTAGAACAGAAGCGTTCCTTCCCTTCGCTGTTGGAAATGTTGGAAGCTGATAGCTCTTAACAGAGTCCTCTCCCTAGTGGTTGCCACAGGTTAATACATTCCTTTCCGCAAAGGCAGAGTACGTCCAGTTCTGCAGCTCCCCCTCAGATGTGGCCTTGGTTTGATCTGTATCACAGTTCAACATCTTCCTTGACCGACCCTGCTTCCTTCATCCCACCAGAGGCAGTGTTGATCCCAAACACACTGCTCAATAATCTTTGTACCTGGATGTACCCCTCACAGTCTCCTCACCTGAGACCCGTTCCCAATAAGACCTTCGGTGTGGTGCCCAAGAGGCAATTCCAGGCATCTTGAGGCCACCCTGAGACCTGCAAGGCGTGCTTCTTGTGGGGTGCTGGGTTCCTTCTCACCAATAGCTATTCCTTGGGCTAACTTGTGTGTCTGCCACGACTGCCAACTTTCAGGAAAATGCCCATCCTTTAAAATGACGGTGTAGCCATCATTTTTCTGTAAAGGAATAAATATCCCTTCTTTAGCTGTTCAGGGGTTGAGGTTGTAGGTCTTTTGAAAATGATTATTTTCATGTTTTTTTTTCTATTGATGTGTGCATACGTATAATAAAGAGCACAGGTCTTAAGATGTCAGACATCTCCAGCACCCCAGGAAGCTCCCTCATTCCCCCCAGCCAGTGTTCCTCCACTGAAGGCCAATACTATTCCAACCTCTACCCACATACATTAATTTGAAAATGATAATCTTGTGCATTTTGAGTTTCCACCTTTCATTGTGGTCTTCGGAATTTGGTGAGTGGAAGTCATCCTTTCTGTTATGCTTTTAAAAAGCAATATTTAGGAAGCAGCACACAAGGGGAAAACTCACAACTCAATATTTACACCAAGTGCTTAGAAGTCTAAGCAGTGACACTTTTAATATTGTACACACGTAAAACCGAATAGGCATTTAGAATTTGCAGAGAAAATGGTTGCAAAATGCTACAGAACCAAAGTGTCAAATTATTTATAACTTAGTGGGATGGTTAGGTCGGAGTTGGGGGAGTCATTAGGCTGGGATTTTGAAGTTATATTAGGATACACAATCTAAGCTCTGAATATATCACCATTTTTGTTTTGTTTTGTTTTCTAAAGGAGTCCTACATTTTATAAGGTATCATGCCGTAGTTCTTATAATCCTTCTTTCCCCGGTGCTGTTGAAGTTCTCTGCCTTTATCTCACCATATCCTTTGGGGTGTGTCAGCCTTCTGTCCCACTCCTTCTAATGCTGTTGCCAGGATTCCCAGAAAGTTTCAGGTTGCATTTACTGAGGTCCCACAGCCAGGGCCCTCTTTCTCCAGGGGGAAGAGGAAATAAAGGTATTGTGTAATAAATGTGGTTGTGGCACATTTGTCAGATGGTCTCCAAGAGGCTGAGGACTGGGTGAGGCTGGAAGCAGATTTGGATCTTGCTCCTTATCCACGTATTGATCCACACTTCCCCGCTGAACCAGTCAGGTCCCAACCAGAGGAAGAGGGTCCCTGTACTTAATGCAGGGAGGTTACTATGGGGTCTAGTTTCAGAGGTGCTAGAAGGGCCCAGGGAGGCAATCAAGAGATGAGCGACGGAGGGAAGCCTAGAGGAACAAAGGGAAGAGGCACTGGCACAGAAGCCAGGGAGCCGGCTGGCTCTCTGGAGGGAGCTAGAATCAAAAGAGGGCAGACAGGCAGTGACTTCCAGCGGAGACAACAGGAGTGGGGAATTGGGAGAAATGGGAGAATCCCAGGTCCCATCCCGCAGGTTCCTGCCAAGGCCTCCCATTGGCTCATCCTCACCAGAAGCCTTTGGCAAGGGAGCTCTGGGGAAGCGGAGTTTGCACAGGGCAGTCCTCTGGGATGGGAACCGATGGAGGAAAGGAGGGTTTGGCTCTGAGAGCAACATGGCCCATGACCAACCCACCCCTGTTCCCATACCTCTACATTAACTGATGAAGAGAACACCTTCCTACCACTTGGATGTAGAGTTCATTTTTTAAGATGCGTTTCTCGGGACAGCAAAAGGCTAAACATTTAGTGTGTCTTTGTTCTCAGGGTGTGGGGACCTCCATCTGATTCTGTGCTAAGGGCTCTGTCTCTTGCTCTTTGGGAGCTTATGGATGCAGTGCCTTACTTTAGGATTTACAGGCTATCTCAGTTTCATAAATCAGCGATGTGCGCTCCGCGTGTGAGAGTCTGCAAATTCTAAACTAATATGTCGCTCTCTTTCTGTCTAGCATCATATTTATGTTAAGGCTCCATAAATCGTGTTGTACGTTTCTGCAGCACAGCCAGGAGGAAAAGTGATGTAACCAACAATAAGAAAGAATGGAAATTAAAATGCAAGAAAACAAAATGAAATAAAAACTCACGTGACTTGCAGTTTCCAGCTACTTATTTCAGAAATGTGCATTGGTTAAGGGAAGGGAATCAAGGATTCAGTCTGCATTTAGCCATTTGGCCACAAAGCCATTCACCTTGTTCTGGCCCATGTCAGAGATGCGTCTTGCCAAGGCCCTGAGGATTGTCGCTGGATCAGAGGTGATGGGGAGCTTTTGAGCCTGAAAGTCTTTTCTGGGGCATAGAATTTCCAGAGGGACCTTAGGGGCCAGGGCATTGAGGTGGGATGGTAAGGGCAAAGCTGCCACTTTCAGAGACCAGATTTTCCCACTAGCAGGTGAAGGCAGAAGAGGGACTCACAGAAGCACTTCTCAGGATTGAGTTAGGAAGTTTGCTGTTTCCTGCCTAGCTTAGCAGACAGAGCAAGGTGGATTTCAGCTGCTCCATTTTAGCTCAAGCATTTTTGTCATACAGATTTTGGTGTCTTATATACACACAGATCTCTTCGCTCTGTATAAGACTTGGAGAAGACAGGAATGCATCAGAGTTAAAGAACAAGCCTGCTGAGTCGTTCGGTTGGCTGGCAGAGGGCAGTGATTTCAAAGGGAAGCCACCCAGACAGAGAGCATCTTCCTTTTCTTTAGGGGTGTTTGCTTTTCAAGTTTGTTTATTACATATGAAAACCAACTGAAACATCAGGTTATGCATTAGACCAAGGAATAAAAGGTAATATTTTAACATGCTAAAGGAATTCTGCCAGCCAGTCATAAGTATCAATCCATCACAATTATTAGAAACAATGTACTCTGCAGCAGTAAAGAGATACAGCCAGTATGCAGACACACACTAAATAAATTCCTTCTTAGACTGGCTCTTTCCTCCCTTGCCCTGACAGATGCAGAAACTGTTTATACAAAAGAGAAATGCTGAGAGGTGGAACTCAACAGCGCATAGGTCCCCCTTCCCCTCCCCCACCCCAGATCTCATTCATTCCTGCAAACTCCCTGAATAGAGCTTATAACAGCACCGCCGTTCCCCTCTTAAAATCACAGATTGGCTCTGGATTCGGGGGTTTTCTACACACACAACATGATTATAATATGAATGATTACATGTAAGCATCAACAGAAACTGCCTTTGGGGAGGAAGAAACTGAGGGGTGGATGGAAGGTGCAAACTGATTCAGCCCAGAAAATGGACCTCACCTAGGCATTTATGCACATGCAGATACCTGCTTTTGTTTCTCTTCGAGTTCCTTTCTTTTCCAGCCATATCGTCATTAGCAGAGAGAACGCTGGAGGCAGCCCCTCTTTCCTGTAGCCATTTGCATTACGTAAACCAGCTAGCAAACCGCTCCGTTAGTATTGATGTAGACATTACCGCAAATCGCCACTTAGGGACCTGAACGAATTGACTAACTGGTTTCAGATCCAATACACATAACTTGATCAGACACAAAGTTTAAGTACACTTGCAGGCGTGCCAACTGCACCTACCAGGAAGTGACTCTTTGGCTGCCAGCTTCAAGAGGCCCTAAGGGAAACCCAGGAGGAAGGCGTGCAGACCTAGGGGTGAGGCAGCGAGTCTGGACGTTTCAAGAAGCACAGCCCAAGGTGGAAAGAAATAAGGCATTCAGGGCAGGAAGTAAGGCAATTTCAAAAGCCACATGGCCCCTTCAGGCCAGGGTGCATTTGATACAACTTTCATTAATTTGGCTTTTTATTCTCCCATCCAGTGGCTCTGAGGTCTGGGAGACCGAGTGTCAGATGACTTGGGAGATGACTGAACTGCGATCAGAGAGAAATCTCAGCTGATCAAGGGTCAGCTGCATGTGCATCTGCCCACCAGGCTGCCGGGCGCCTGAGAACAATGGCTTTTGAGTTACTTGTCTTCTCAGTAGCCAGAAAATGACCTGGGCAGAACTGGGCAAAGGCCTTGGGCAAACTGAACAGCACCGACCCTGAGAGGTCAGGGCTGGTGTGCGGTGGGCGGCGTGGTGGCGCTGAGGACCATGCCGGCATGTTCCACCCAGTCCGAATGTTAAAGCGTCTTACTCCTTTGGGGTAAAAGTGTTTGCTTTCCTCCCTTCACCCTGGAAGTAGGCACGCTGCTTTTCTGTGGCGTGGAGCTTTCCCTCAGAAATTGTGTAATAGAATGCTGGCTGTGCAAGTGGAGGGATAGGTTGGATGTGTAGTCATGGGAGTTTCTGAAAAAAAGAAGAAATGAGAAAAATCTGTCAGTTCCACAGAGGTGCATGAATCTGTATGCATGTGTGTATATGGGGGTAGGGGCAGTATTGATAAAGGTGAAGCAGGGAGGGTCCTGGCAAGAAAGGAATGCGCGGTCTATTAGAAGCAGGCAAGGCTAACAGCTGCAAAACAGTAGGTGGCTCAGGGCAGACAGAAAGTTAGAAGGGAGTGGAGGGCTTAGCTGCAGGGAGAGAGTTGGATATGGGGGGACTTCAAGAAGAAGGATTGTATTAGAATGAGAAGCCTTTAAAACCAGAAAGAAAAATCCTGGTTTAAACATAGACAAAATCCCTTATTTCTTGTGATATCATATATTTATTATTATATGTATATTTAATATTTTGTTTTATTATTTGTTTAATGGTTATGTATTGACCACCTACCCTGTTGTCAAAGCATTGTGGATGCAGTGAGAAATAATACAGACATGGCTGGCGACCAAGCAGAGTTTACAGTCTTACAATGTTATCTGTGAGCAGATTATTAAAGGCTTAAGGCATTTGGCAGTGCTTAATCCTTACAAATTGAAATAACTTAATGTTAAAGGTGATTTTAAAAGTGATCTAATAATAACACGAACAAATAATTGTGAAACGTATTGAGCACCAAGATGTACCCAGGAATTGTGTGGTAGATCTCTATATTGTATCACTTAATTCTCACGACCATTTTATAAGGGAGAAGCCTTTAGTCCTATTTTGTATCTGTGCCTTAGAGAGGTTAAGGTACTTCCCACGCATTATGGAGGAAGAACTAGGTTCTGACCCCAGATCCTCCCCTCATTCTGTTCTATGCAGCTTCCCTGGTGGCAATGTAGAAGTTGGGTCAGGGTGGAGAGAGACTGGAGTTAGGGAAACCAACAAAGGGGCTAATAATATTATTATTCTATGGAGTAACAGTGAACCTACAAGCTGTAGAACGTACATGGGGCAAGGGAGATGGAGAAGAGTGTCAGATTTAGTAGTCTTGTCGGGGCTACCTACAGAATTGGGAAGCATCTGGAATTACGAAGATGAAGGAGTCGGAAGTGGCCCTTATGGTTTCCTGCTCGGGTGACTAGGAGGGTGGGACGTCTGAGACATTAGAGAAGGTGGAAACAAGGCAAAGAGGCAAGAGATGGCAACAAGTTTCATTTTGAACAGATTTATTTAAGGAGGCAGTTGGACATCCAGATAAATATAACTGACAGTTGGATATATGTCATTTGAGAGAGGTTAAAATGAGATACACAGACTTAGAAACCATCAACAAAGGGACCACGGAAGCAGGAGGACATAGCTGAAAGCAAGCAATTGTTCAGAAACACTCAGTGGCACAGTGGGCAAGATGCATTTCATGGACCATCTGGTAGGCCAAGGTTTCTTAAACTGAGTTCCATTGACAGTATAGGCCAGATAATTCTGTCTTGTGCATTGTAAGACGTTTAGCAAAATCTCTGGACTTTACCCACTAAATGCCAGTGACAACACTCCTCTATAACAAAAATGTCTTTGGACACTGCCAAATGTCCCTTGGGGGATGAAATTGCCCCCAGTTGAAAGCCACTAAGGTAGATGAAAAAAGTCCATTCTTGTCCGTGTGACTATTTATAAGTATGCATGTCATGATATATAGCTTCTTTATACATGTTACATATATACCTATGCTACTTTTCCCATCAGTGGGACTCAATGTTACCCTTGTAATTGCACACGCAATGAAAAATGACTCTGATATGAAATGGTCAGAATGCTGCATATTTCTGAATGCTTTGGCTCCAGTTCCTTGCTTATGATTTGAAATCTTTTGAGGCTTGTTCAAGCTCACTTAATTATACAGTTTGCTTTTAGTGTCTGTGTCAAAGACAGTTGGAACTCACTAACCATCTATGTGCTCTGTTATATTTCTGAGACAGATGAGTTAGAGCCAGGTGACTAGTTCTAGTCAATGGATTGAGAGAGAGAATGTGACCTGTATTACTTCTGGGCTGAAACAGATAAAAGCCAGGTGCCTTTCCATTTATCTCCCCCTGACACAGTGGCACCAGAGCGCATATTCCAGATGACTTAGCTTCAAGATGGAGAAGGAGTTCCTGAGACTTTGCATGGATATTATGTGTCGAGTCACTGAGGCTTGGGGTTTATTTGTTATCACAACAGAGCTTAGCTTTACCCTGACTAATAGAAATCTCATAAGTATAAAAGGCAGGAGGAACAAGAATATTTTAATGAGGTTTTGCCAAATGTATATCTACTTTATAAAAACATGACAACTGCATATAAAAACTATACCTAATTGGGGTGCCTGGGTGGTTTAGTCAGTAGAACGTCTGACTCTTGATTTCAGCTCCGGTCATGATCTCAGGGTCATAAGATGGAGCCCTGTGTCAGGCTCCATGCTGCATGGGGGGTCTGCTTGAGATTCTCTTCTCCCTCTGCCCCTCCCCCTGCTCCTGTTCTCTCTCTCTCTCTCAAATATATGTTATAGAGTCATAAGATAAATGTTAGTCACCATGACAAATCTGACATCATATTATATATTCATTCAAAGAAATATCAGTTAGCAGTCACCTCTAGTTTCCTGGTTTCAATGGAGTTAGCTTTTATTTTATTTTTTTAACACTAGGTAATTCTGTTAAACAGAGCTTATGTCAATGAAAGGTGGAATTATGTAACATACCAATTCAGTCTTGATTTCAGATGTGTCATGAGCACCTTGACACTAATTCCCATATAGCTTCAACCAAAATAAAAAGTTCGCTAGTTTGAACAATAAGGGAATCACTTAGGGTTTTTTTTCCCCCCTATGTGCTTAAAAAGTTCTAAAATAGGAATTGGGCAAAACCTCGCAACTCTGTTACAAACAAATACAAAAAACATCCTGTCTTTGGAAAGTACACTTGTGGAAGTGCTGGAATTAATGTGCCGATTCTGGAACTGGATGTCTCAGTTACTCCTCCGTCCTGAGTGGCAGTAGAATTCTTGATAAAATTGTTAGCATGTTGGCCGGTAGTATTTTCATTAATTTTAAGGTGAAAATATAAATGTTTTAAGATCCTCTTCTAAAAGTGTTTGAATAACTACAATGAAATTTTGTGGGAAGAAATTTGTAACAATTACATAAATGGTGCATCTTCGTTTTTATGCTTGATATGTTTTTCATATTTATATAGCATAAGTGGAGATGCTTTAGTCACTTGGTGATTTTATTGAAGTATAGATCAGACATCTTGACATTGTGGAACACAAGATTTAAGTGACTGATCCCTGCTCTTAAAAGAAGGCTAATAATGTCGCAATTACTATGAACTTTGTTTTATTCAATTGAAAAAAAAATCTAAAAAAAAATGTTTAAGCATTCTGAATCAGAACTTTGGTTCTTATTATAAAGTGTTATCCCCTAGAATCGTATTCTTAAGGAGGGGGAAATTATATTGAAACCAGAATTATTTGTGAATATTTTTCCTTAGAATTGATTTAGAAGAAAGCAGGATTTCTAAGATAATGCTGCTTAAAGAAGGTTACAGAAGAAAATTGCTAGCAGTAGTATTTGTTGCAATTTTGATCCAGTGCATGAGGTAACAAGGGTGTCTCATGTTAATTATTGAATTATTCCAGAGCTTTGAAAGGCAAATCTCAGTGCTTCTATGAATTATGCTGGATTCAGTTGGAAAAAAGCCCTAAATGGGATGATCTGGAGAAGATATGGAATCATTTCTACGTTGTTCATCTTACTTTGTCATAAAATGATCTTTTTAATGAACTTTCAGTTCTTAAATCATATCTTAATGAGAACTTGCTAGCCAGATGGGATAGAAATAAAGATCAACTATAGTTGAATGTGCATATAGATTTTTATCAGGAATATATTAGAATCCCAAACATAAGGAAATACAGAACTTTCTTCTCTCCCTACCAGTTTCAAATGCTGTGATCAAGAGGGCATTTTCCCTAATTAATATATTTTAGGTATCAGAGAAGGTATTGATGGGATTCAAATGGTGAGATCTTTGTGGATAATCCAAATGCATTACTCAGAATTTTGAGAAAATGTGGAGCACTAAATAACTATTGAAAATAATGATAATATAGGGGCGCTTGGGTGGCTCAGTTGGTTAAGCATCTGCCTTTGGATTGGGTCATGATCCTGGGGTCCTGGGATCGAGCCCCGCATCAGGCTCCTTGCTCAACGGGGAGCCTGCTTCTCCCTATGCCTGCCACTCCCCCTGCTTGTGCTCTCTCTAGCTCTCTCAAATAAATAGAATCTTAAAAAGTTTTTAAAGAGAAAAGAATGATAATATAAAGAGTTTGCTATGTACCAGACAGATACTGTGCAAAACACTTTGAATATATGATTCTTTACAATCATCACAGCAACCATACGAGATAGGAACTATTGCTATTTTTACAGATGAGGAAACTAATGTTAAGTAAGTTGCCCAGGGCCAACAGCTAGTAGGTGGTTAAGGTGGCACTGGATTCTAGAATAGATGCTCTTAATCACCATTCTGTCCTCGCCCCTATCAACTGGGCATACAAATGGACGTCGACTTCAATAGTGGATGGGATGATGAAAATGAAAACAAAAATATTGTCTAGGCTGACACACAGCTTTTGCTGGGTTTTGTATGCCCTGTCATGCAGCTTTATTCATTGGGCATCCCATGCTTTCCTAAATCACAGCCAACTGCCTGGAATGGAGGAAACTTGATCAGTGAAGCTTTTCCCAGTAGGGTAACACCCCACCCCCCAATACCATGTATTCGTGCTCCAACAGAATCCTAGGAGACAGCCATGAAGATTTACATGCTGTATCCACCCGTGTCAGTATCAACAATACTCTGTTACCCCTTGGCTCTCCCAGCATGGACCTTGGTACTGGCCTGCTATTTGGCCACGAGATCCCTGCTGTTTGGGTTCTGTTATTCTTTACATCCTTTTGGCTTTCCCTTAACCCCACTCCAAACAGTGCTGGCCCATGTTGCTTTTGTCATTACCACTGTAGTGGGCTGTCCCTCCTTCTTTTGTAACCCTCTTCTTGGCTGCTGTCTTTAATCAGCCATGATATTGTTAAAACTCTGGGCAGACAGCCCTAAAGGATGGCCCCATTCTTTTAGTTTTCTTACAGTATTTGTAGCTCTTTTATCAGTTCCTGGGAGAGCAGCCCTGTTCTCTCAAGTTCTTCTAGGCTCCTCTCTTGAGGACCTTGTGTCAGTCATTGATTGCTGAGTAACAAATCACCCCCCCACCAAATTAGAAGCTTAACATAAAAATGATATATTATTAGTTCATTCATCTGTATGTGAACCATTTGGGCTGGGCTCAGCTGGGACAGCTCATTTCTGCCCCCACATAGTGTTAGCTGAGCTCTGGGACCTCAGTTGGGTCAACTATAGCTGGACCTCTCTCTTCCTTTGGCTTCTCCTTCTCAAGACTGGCCTAGGCTTCTTTCACATGACGCCAGAAGCACCAGCAAGCAGCAAGGGAAGACAAACTCCAGTGCAGGGGCAGTTTTCAAACTTCTGCTTGCCTCACATTTGCTGAAGTCCCATTGACCAGAGCAAGTCACATGGTCAGTCACTGCACTAATGTGGGAGGGTCTACATAATCACGTGGATCACACAGAGATGTGATTCACTGGGCCATTGCTATAAAAGACCTTTATCAAAGTCCTGGAAATGTTTCAGAAGACATTTGAGCGACTCTGCCCTATCATGCCAAACCCAAAATGTCCATCATCAACTAAAATCTTCAGTTTGATATTCAAGGCGCTCACCAATGTGGCTCTCTTCCAAAACTATCCTTTTATAAACCTCCTCAGGAATCCTGTACTCTCGCCACTGTTCCTTCCTATTCACCATCCCCTTCCCATTTCCTCAAGGTCAAACCCTTGCTCTTTCTGAATAGGAAGCTATTTCTGCTTAAGGAACACTATTCTTCTACCAAACTCCAATCTCTAGTTCCATTTCCCATCATTTCATTTCTGTTATTGCTGTCATCTCATAAGCCTGATTTTTCCAAGGAGGTTTTATGCTCCAACACATGTATACCTAAGACATAAACACTCAGGAGCCTGCACTGAATTGGGCTTATGATGAAAGGAATTTGCCTCACTGTGAATTCCCTGCAAGGGTTGAAGTGGTCTTGTTCTGGGTTAGGGGTAAAGCCTGAGATCTTGAAGTGTGCAGAGCAGGCACAGCACACAGAAGGATATATTCTTTGCAGTGTTTGTAGATAAAAATGAATTCCATTTATGAAGAGGAAAAAATAAGGAAGGGAGGCCCTAGATTCATCAGGAAGTGAGGAAAGTTCTGGGCTGGAATGAAAACCACATGACAAAACCCATGAGGCCAACAAGCACCATTGAGCTAATTTGGTATTTGGAACACACACTGGTCTATCTTTATGTTGGGGCTTGCTGGGAGTCTTGAATTGATAGGCTTTCTGGCAAGCAGAATTCCCCACTGCAAAAACAGAGTAGTGGAGAAGTGCTATCAAGTGACACTTAAGGCCCTCAATTAAGCTGTTGGAAATCAATTAAGCTTTTGAATAATCACATGGTATTTATTTAACACACGTTTATGGCTCAACTACTACGTGCCAGGCACCGTGCTAGGTAATGGGGGCACCACAGTGAACAAGAGAGAGGCAGTCCCTGCTCTCAGGGAGCTTACAGCTTTGGAAAAGTGAACAATTAGAGAACTTTCTATTAGGTTCTAGCACTGGGCACTGTGAGAGCACATAGGAGAGGGCTTTCCTCACACTTGTGGTGTCAGAGAAGGCTGTCGGAGGAAGGAGCATCTAAGCGGAGAGCTGAGGAGGAGGACACAGATGAGTCAGCCTCAGGGGTGTGTGTGTGTGTGTGTGTCCACGTGTGTGCTGACAGGTGCTTCCGTGACACAGTAGAACAGTGCGTCCAGAGAGTAGTTTGTGTTGAAAGTAAGAGGTGAGAGAAAGCATGCTGGGTTCAAGACACTGAAACCCGCTTCGTGTGGTTGGATTTCTCAGGAGCAAAGGCGGAGAAATGAGGCTGGAGAACTGGGATGTGCAGGCCTGGTCAGCCATGCCACGAGGCAGAGCTAGAACAAAAGCCCAAACACAGTCACAAAATGGAAGGGAACTTTTTTTTTTTTTTTAATCAGAAATATATATATTTTTTTTTGCTTAAAAAATAATTTGTAAATGTTAGAATTACACTCCCTTCCCACCATCCATCCCTGGTTTCTCTCCATAGAGACTTGAAAATTTCTCTCCACAGACACTTGAATCCCGGATTGTACCTAGCAGTGGAACAATTCTTTATTTAAAACTCGCCAGGAAGGGAACGGTCAGGGGAAGCTGCAGAAAGAAACCTGGGGCCAGTTTTTCCTCCGTCTACTGAGTGGGGTCTGAACATTACAGAGCCAAAAGAAGCCAGCATCCTGGGCCCTACCTCTCCCCTCAGCTCCATTCCCTAGATTACCCATTGGTCCCATCTGTGGTGACACTGCGCAGGCAATTTGTCATTTCCTTTTACTCATTATTCAACGCTCTGTTTGACTTTGCTATGACCTGATCTCTTTTTAGTCTTTCTCGTGTTTTTGTTAATTTTCCAAATGTGCACAACTCGCCATTAGTTCTCTCTCTACCCTTTGGAGGACGAAATTGGTGGGATCCTTTTGTACCTGTGTCTCTGAGGATACTTCAAACCTTATAAAACAACTTTTTTGTTTTCCTTATGGGAAATGCTGTCTAGTTTTAAAGGTGTGTATGTGGCTGTATCTTTCCAGTTAGCTAAGTGGAAGGTTCCTATTCCCATCCATGTTTTAACACTGTACACTTATGAAATGTAAAAAATAAAATGCCAAGGCAATGCATGAAATGCCCCTATGCCACAGGAGGAATATAAATGAAAGACCTATTTCCAGAGAGGCCTTTTTCATCCAAGGCATTCCTCTGGCAGAACAAATAGATGGTAAAACAAGGGAAATTGGAAGGTGATTGCTTTGAAGGAGAGAGTGCTTTGGGAAGTGTGTTTCTTCGCGTTGTAGCTTTTTGAACACAGTTCTAGCTGTCCCCTCTGATGCCATGCCTCTCCTTTGGGGCAATTTGGCCCTGAGCTGACCATTCCCCTTCACTCACCCGTGCCACACAAAGGGGTGAGCTCATCCCAGCGTCATCTGATATTCCAGTGGCCCATCTGGTCACCAGTCACCCAGCTCCTGGGAACATGGAATTAGGCTATCTCAAGGGAATGCCCAGGGCGAAAGTCTCCAAGCCTTTTCTGCTAGAGTTTGGGGCTTAATGCATTGTGATTGGAGGTGTCCAGGCTGAGTATCTGAATTGTTAAGACATTAAAGGCAGCCAGAACTTAACAACCTTTGGGAGTGAGATGGAAGACAAAACCCAGCTCTGTCGGAGGACGCCATGTTCTCTGGACCACTGGAACAAGGCGAGGACACTTCCTGGAAAGAGTACTTCCTCTGACACATCAGGTCCAAAGCCTCTGTCATCACCCACGGCTCTGAGTCATAACATTTGCCCCAGGACTTCTGCGCCTTTCTTACCTGCAGGCCTGGGGCTCTGGCACAGAAAAGAGGCTCTTCACCCCACCCATGTTCTTCCCCCTTGCAAACTTGACATTCTTGCAATCAAGTCCCTCACCGTCTGGGGGGAGGAGGGGATTTCAGACTGTTTTCTTATTACTAAATGGAGAGGTATTAACAACACAATGCAGAAATTAAAAAAAAAATAAAGGCAGAGGGTGAGGAGTGGGGGGAGAAAAGAAAAGAGCCGCCTGCTCTTTTCTTCTTGGTATTATTATTTGTGACAAAGCCCTCGGTCCATTTTTCTTCATAATTTGCAGGACTCCTAATGGGAACAGCACCTCCCAATTACCATGGCTGCCAAAGGCTAATTTGGTTACCCTCCGGATCCACAATAGCGAAACTGTGTCGAGCCTTTGTCGATATTTGCATACTATACATACCAGGAATGTAAAACAGCTGCCTGGCCCCTCTCCCACTATCATGGCAATTATGGGTCATTAGTTTACCCCCCCCCCTCCCTTTTTCTTGTTCCCGTCTTCCAGGGTCTGGTAGGCAGTGGTAGGCAGCTGACGGATTTGCAGAGACAAGAAATGAGAGTGCTGAGCTGCGTGGCCTATTTGTGGCGCGGCCGAGGCTGACGGACTGCTCTTGAATTGCGCTAACACGGCGCGGCGCTTTTATTCATGATTACCTCCTTTTTTTCCACCCCGCCAGCCCCCGCCCTGGCTCTCGGCTCTCCTCGGAGGGTCGCTGCCGGCCCCGCACGTGTCTGTGCGTGTGTGCCTTGGTCCTGGCCGCCCGGCCCAGACCGAGGGGCGAGGCGTGTGTCGCCACTTGGCGCTGGGGACGCGCGCTTCTGCGGACGCGCTCTCCTTGGGGATGCGCCCTGAGGAATCAGGCCCGGCCGGAGGCCCAGAGCACCAAAACTGTTCCGCCTTAGGAGGAGGGGAGGCTTCCCTTCTCAAGTTTTCTTACTGAATCTTAGCCCCTTGGAGTAGGGGGGAGGGCAAGAGGGAGGCGAAGAATAAGAAAGGGGCTTCACCATGACGCGCTCTCTCTTTTGGAACAATGTGTTGTGTCTTGCGGTAGTTAATGGGAAGTTATGGTTTTGAATATAATTTTTCCCCCTTCAAGCTGCTAATTTTATTGACAATATGGATAGATTGAAAGACCCAAAGCTTTTGTGTTGTTTTGTTAAAGCAAATAAGTGAGGCACAAATGTAAATTACATCTCCAGGTTCACATTAGAGGTTTGCAAATAATACTGAGCTAATGGTTATTGCAAAGGAAAATAGCACTGGGATCAATATTCTATACAGTGGAAGGCGATACCTCTCTCTCTTTTAATCACCTCATTGCAGAAATGGCATTGAAATTTGAAATCTCATTTTCTCCATTTGTACAAATTGAACATAAATCACCATGAGTGAGGGGAGGTGGCAGGCAGCTTCACTCTTTGCGGGATTGCATTACTAATTAGTGTTGGGCTAAAGCCGTGCATGGGCTGGGAGAGGTTTCGCTAGACCTCTGGCCAAAGGCAGGATGCTCTGGAAAGCCTGGACGTGTGGGGGGAGGGGCCCTGCCCCGTCTAGTGGGGAGCCAGTGAGGCCAGGGTCAGCCCTGCGAGAAAGAATGGAGACAAAGGGCAAAAGGCGTTCAGACCCTCACTGGCTTAGATCATTTTCTGTGCTGGGATGGCAGCACCCCACCAAGCCCCTTAGATTCCAGTGGGTCAGAATGTGGAAGACATCACTGTTCCTAATAAGTAGCAGGCGAGATGGGAGCTTCCAAGCCTTATCTTTTTCTGTATCTGTAGGGCTAGAGCACGGGGTATGTGAGTTGGAAGAACCCTGCCCGGACATGGGCACCCCCATGTTACCCCCCTAGCCCCCCACAAATCTGCCTCCTGCCTACCAACACCATCCCCGCTTCCTTCCCTCTTGCGCTTCCCTTCTGTTGTTCCTAGATTCAGACACTTGCATCTAGGGGCCGGCACACCTCTGAGCTGGGTGACAGATACTATTGACAAAAGATCCACTGAGATGTCAAAGGGCTTCGAGTATTCAACCCACTTCAGCTGTATTTTCTCAGTGTTACAACTTACTTTACCTTGACTGTGGGATCATAAGGGGAAAAGAAGTCAAGACCTCTTCCCCCCCCATGGAGCTGAAATAGCCCGGGCTCAGGCGCTTTGGGACCAGGGAAGGTATAAGGGAAGAATGTCTTTTCTTAAAGGTGACAAAAGATGGGTGAGGAAGTTGGTGTCTGAAATGTGGTGGAGGAGAGAAGAGAGCAGGGGAGAAGGGCTTTGATGTGGCTTGTGGAACTCCTGAGTTTAGGACTTTGTTCTTAAGGATTTGGGAAGAGCACATAGGAGGGAGTAGTGCCCCAAAGGCTTTGACTCATCTTTGCAGCTGGTCACTTGCCCTCTCACTTGGAGTAAATAACGTTCTGCTGGGTGATGAATGGAGATGTTTAGCTCATTAAACTTGATACCCCAAGGGCAGGATGGACTGGTAAAATATTTATATATTTATATGAGAGGCTGCTCCCATAGGGGCCAGTGTGTGCAGATTAGCCTGAAATGGGACAGGCTAGTGTCCATCAAGGTGAGGCTTCGGTGGTCACCACTGATACCAGCATCCCCTGATGCAGCCAATGGGTCGCCATTAGGCTAAAGAAAGACAGCTTTTCATTGCCAGTCAGGAAGGCCATTAGGAAGACCAGAGTGGGTCCTGCCATGGCTCAGGAGGATGGCCAGCCAGTGTGGAAGGCAGCCCAGACACCTGCAGCTTCCCAGGAATACTTGCGCCCTCTTCTGCCTACCCCTCCTTCTCCGTGCCTGGGGAGAAAGGCGGAGGGACTCCCATAGATTTATCAACACCCCAGGAATTTTCCGTCCTTTTCCTTGCTCTTAGCAGTGGCAGGAGGAGTTAAAAATAGGGGAGGTTAGGGGGAAAAGTGGAAACAAGATTCATTACCTAAGGTCCTTCTCATCCATTTCAATAGATGAAAGCAAAGAAAATACAGCAAACCCCATCCAAACAGTAAGCAGGTGGTGGCCGCTAATAGAGAAGAAATAAAAACCTTTTAGAAATCAGAGCCAACTACAAAAAACACTGACAAAGTGGAATGAAAGTTCTGAACAATCAGTTCAAAGAAAAGGGTGTTTGAAATAAACCCTTAAAAACATTTCAAATGGTGAAGAAGAAAAAAAAGAAGCTGTTTTAGATATTTGAAGCCAGGATGACTTAATCTGGAGAGAGGATTTTTTGGATTTTACTTAAAAAAAATAAAATAAAATAAAACAAAGAAAGCCTGATAGGTTCTTGGAGGTGGTGGGGCTTGGAGGACAGACATCCATCAGGTGCACATGGACTGCCTTGATTTCCAATCACAGGTCCATAACCAGCTTCTGGGTTGACCTGGGGCTTTTAACCTCCCTGTGCCTCCATTTGCCCAGCTATAAACTGGGGTTGCTAATAGGCATGTCCTCTTACCCCCCAGGTCCCTGAGGAGGTATAATAGGATAATGGCCCAGATCCTATTGATGGAGCATGAGTAACTGCCATTTTGTGACCTCTGCCTCTAGAGGCCAAGCAGGTATCCTTCCAGAGACCTTTGGAGGACCTTCCCCTTTCCAGTGAGTTTCAGTATTCATTAATTTCACATGAGGTGAGCCTGCCATAGTGGTATAGTGGTATATAATGACAAAATGAGGAAAGCACACTGTCCCCTCCTTCCGGTTGATCACAGGTTGAAGGAGGCAAGCAGATTAACAGGTGACTATAACACAGCATGAGAGAGCAAGCAAGGGATATCCAGGGAGTGCAGCCTGGAGAGGCTTCCTGGAGGAGGTGGTGACTAAGCTGTTTCTGACAGAATGGCAGAAGTGGCTGGGTGTCGAGGCTGGAAAGGCGTCTCAGCCAAGGCAATAGCATGTGCAAAGGATGAGAGGATGAGTTTTGAGAACAAGAGTCAACAGGACTCCTATGGCAAAGGATTTGGGGCACGGAGGGCAGAGTGGAGACGGAGGAGCCAGGGTGGGAAGCAGAAACTACACCAGTGAGCATTTGGTGAGTCAAGAATTGCATTCAGTTGTGCATCTTGACGTTGGCAATTCACAATTGTGGAGGCTCTGAGTCATCAGCAACCCAGGATCCTTTTATTTTCCCACACCACCTTCCTTAGCAGGTGGCTTTTATCTTCAAGTTTGCTTTGCAGGTGAGGGGAAGAGTAGGAAGGACATGGCATAGGTACCGAGCAGGCTCTAGCACAGCCTTTCCCAACTTGTGAAGGAGTGCATTTATCTCGGGTGTGGTCTGTGATCATTATCTCCATGAGACGTTCACTCATCTTGCTTTCACACCCTATCGGATATTTGCATGTCACTCTTGTGTGTTTTATGAAAGGCCTAGCAGTCCTAAGGGATGGACAAGCTCACAGAAAAACACTTAGGTGAGAAGAGGGTAAGACATTTAGAGATTTGCTGCAGTGAAAATAAAACCCCAGAGTCCTAAGACGTAGGCTGACAGCACACCTTAATTTGCTCAGGGGAGTCCTGGCATGTGCCTATTTCGGTGTCCCATGCAGCTTAACATTTGTCCCAGATTTTCCTTTTATTATTTTTAACAAAGTGTCATTATTACTCGTTGCATTAAAATAAGCCAGGAGGGGCTGGTAGATCTTCATTTTGTTTCACGGGCTCCTGCCAAGGTCTTATCCAGCTGTGTGTGAGATGCAAGTTCGTTGAACAGAATTCTCATTGTAACTTTTGGTGAAGGCTAAAAGACTTCCAGGGGTGACTGGTCTGTTCTCCCAGTTTGTTCCAAACGCAAGGTAACGGACACCACCTTCCCAAGTGCAGCGTGCAGGGTGCTTGCCGCTGATGCAAGGTGTGCTCAGCTGTGAGCACTGAAGTTCATTAACTCCTCGGGGGCCCTGGTGGTGCTGGGAAGCCGCCGCTGCTGCTGCTCCCGCTGGTTACCTGTGCTTGGGACCCACGGGGTACCGCGAGCCTCTGTGATGCCTGTTGACAGGCTTTCTGGGAACCGGAGGAAACTGTAAGTGGCGCCGTGTAGGAAAATAGTGGTCCCATGAAGGAAACCGAGTCTGAGCAGCCCTCCCATAGAACAGAGAATGCTCTTGGGAGGGCAGTATTATCTATTTGCATTTAAATCCCCAATGTTTATTTTATTATTTGGTAACACTTTTCTTTCCAAACCATTTTGGCAGCAGTGAGCTCAAAAAACTAAAGTACATGTTTGATGAAAAATTCATTTCTGAGTTTCTTAGGAAAGTTGATGAACTTGCACAAAACGTTTATCAACAATTTCCATCCACGGTGGCCAATGACTCCAGGAAAAACAGGAGACAAAATTTGCTAACAAAACATCAGCATCTAAGTTTAAGAATTGGTAATTATTTTAAGAAGTGCTCTATTACAGGTGATGAATCTGCAGAAGGTGGGCTTACAGAGCCCTCTGCAAAGCATGATTTTTCATTTGTATCGAATGATTTTTTAAAATAAATTTCACTCATTTTAATTCTAAGTCTTCTTACACATGTGCAAAATGTGAAGTGTTTGTAGTTAATAAGCTGGCACTTTAAGGAGAAGAAAAACTGCAAATACTTCAAGGCTATCAATTTTACTAGTGCTGTGAGTTGCTTCACAAAGAAACTCAGCTAATTCTAATAATTGGTTCAAATTTTTACTTCCAAAGGACGAAATGAAAATAAAGTTTCTAGAAACTTATTCTGACGAAGGTGAAATATCTGGCCTTCTGGCGAACACTACTGTCAAATTCATTTTTCAAAAATAAGCTTTAGTTTAACATTGAAGATTAAATGATAAATTTTTATAGTGAGAATACACATTCTTACATGACATGGCTTCACGGCAGAAGCAACGTCATTACAAAATGAAGAAACTTACGGGTGCAGAAATCAGTTTGAGATTGGTTTTGGTGTTCATATAATTCATACTTTAGATCAATTAAAAGTTGCAGTGGTTTAAATTTACAAATTACAAATATTTTTACATATCCTGTTAGAGCAGTTGAATGGTCCTGTCTCAGTATGCTTTCTCTTTGCTGTCTACCATCTTTGCTGCCGTTTTAAAGAATTTGCACCTTCAAAGAACTACTTTTGTAAATCAGCCTACATGTTTTGTGGTGGTATTGAACTTTCATAATCACATTTGTAAATTTTGGTTGCATTTTATTCAACGTCTTTTGGATAACTTGAACCTAAATTTCAAAAGAATAGCGTGTTCACAAAACTTCATTTTAAAGCTTTGAAGCAATTGTAATCTTTCAAAACACTGCTTACTCATAGGAAGAGTGAAACTTATTATAGCAGAAAGGAAAAAGGTGAACAAATTAAATGTGAAGAGCTCAAAAAGTATAGAAGACTTTAGTTTTAAAATTATAATTGCTCTTTGGATATCTTGATCTGTTGGAAGACTCTTCTGATGACATTTTTATTTTTAATTGCATAAAGTTATATTCTTGCTGGATGGAACGAAACTGAACGGCTTATGATTTGGAATCATAGATACAACTTATTTGAAGAGTTTTTCCCTCAAAAAATAACTGAAAGTTAAGGACTTGGGAGACTAAAAGACAATATCTGAGAAAGCATTTGGGCTAAAATATTTACGCATTTTAGTATGAAAAATAGGGAATTGGAATACACACTAGTAGAATTTGCTTTAAACTTACAAGGCATCTTCGTAACTAGAGAAAAAGTATTTTTCTCAATTAAAAAATAATATAATCTATAGAGGAGATTCAATTGAGGATGTCAACAGTTTCAAATTTATTAACAATAAAATGCAATGTTAGTACTTTCCAGTATGTAATACTTCAAAAAGCTTTAAAAATGCAACTTTGAAGATTATATGCAATTTTATGAAACAAAAAGATTAAAAAAATAAATGTGTTAAAAAAAATTCTTCAGGAAAATACCATGACATAGTAATATTAGAAATAAATATGACTTAAAGAACCATGAAAATATATGAATATATGCCAAGCACCATTATTCTGCTAATGGTATTGTTTAATATTTGGATAATAGATGGAACAAAATAAATTATTTCTAGTTTGCTTTAATGGGCACAGATATATTTATTTCATTTTTGAAAAAAGGTTTTAAATAAAACTATTTTATAATTCCACCGGTATAAATAAAATCGGCCTATTGGTCAATAAATTAATATTTTAGGTTATAGAATTTTGATTACTCCTAGCACTCCCTTTGACTCTCAAAAATGTCCTCATTCAGTTGATAAATTATGTGACCTCCCCAATAATAGAAATAAAAGCTGAAGAAATCCTCAGCAAGAAGAGAGAGAAAATGGATGGAGGAGTTAGCAAAGGGAGGAACAGGAAGGAAACCCATAAGCACAGAGAGAGGAAAGGAAGGAGGCAGGAAAGGAGGTGGGGAGCCCCAAGGGAGCTGGGGCATAGCACTGGGCTCAAGAGGACGTCCCTCCTAGGGACTGCATAGCCCAGGAGAATCTCAGGTGTCAGGCAGACACCTGTTGGTTTCCCATGTATCCCCTACCTTATTCTTGTCCTTCCCCTCATTTAAATGGAAGTGACCCCATACACAAGTCAGCTAATGTAGGCTCTGTTTTCTGATACAGTTCCCCCCAAGGGTACCCAAGAGAGCTGGGTACACCAGGGTATACACCCGAGATGAGGGTGGGCAACAGGGAAGAAGGAGCAGTGAATCCCCATGAGTTCCTAATATATGTCCCTCTGGTGGTAAGTATCCATCCCTCTTTCTGCAAGAAATCATTCATCAGCTAGAAAGACAGTGCTTTCAACTGTTGATTCGTCCATTAACTATTTCATCCTTTACTCATCTGCTCAATTCATTAATTCATCCACCCAAGAAGCATTTGCTGATTACTTGTTGACAGTGCGCCAAGCACTTTGTTAGACACTGGTGGGGCGCTAAATGGAATCAGGCAAAATTCAAAGGTGTGCATAGTTTTTGGTTCCACAGATAGTCAAGGAAGCTGCCAGTTGGAGTGGGGGCATGTTGGAGGGCTATAGGGTGCCCAGAAGGAGCATCTGCATAGAGGGGTACATGGAGGGAGGGACGGTGATACCAGTTTCTCCAATTAAAATAAGCTCCCTCCTCCTCCCCC
>NW_024424341.1:25398479-25436891 GCF_017311325.1 Ursus maritimus
CTCCTCCCCCCTCCCTCCTCCTCCCCCCCTCCCTCCTCCTCCCCCTCTCCCTCCTCCTCCCCCTCTCTCTCCTCCTCCCCCTCTCCCTCCTCCTCTGCTGCCTCCTCATCCCGGCCCTCCCAGCCCATGCTGTCTTACCTGGCAGGTAAGGGTTTCATGTCAGAATGCAAGCCACTGCCCTTTGCTCTTGATATTTTTAATAGTAAAAGAAGAGCAATAACGCAGATTCCTAAGAATGATTCTCTTTGCTCCTCGGTATGGCTTCCAACTGTTGTTGCATTCCTGTCTGGTCTCAGACAGTGTCCTGGAAAAACTTTTAGGACCCAGTAGCTGTTTCCTGTTCCAGGTTCCTCATGTGTTGTTTCTGGGCACAGAAACAAATCCAATTCAAGCAAATAATGCTGTCATCAGGATCTTGTGCAGGCGTTGGATGGGGGAGGCCTGGCCAATGGAGTGCTATGTTTAAAATATCTTGAGATCTTCAGAAACATTTGTTTTTGTTCAGAAATGTTCATTTGATGTTTCCCTGACCCACACAGTTTCCCTATGGGCTTAAGCTCCCATTTGTTAAAGAAACAGATGGGAAAACCTGTTCAATTTGTGTTTGTTTTAGCATTTAAGACAGCTTGCCATGAGTTGGTAGAGTTTGGACACGGCCGATAGGGACACATTGTATTTAGCAGGCAAGCCAGGGAGCAGAATCATGTGACCAGTTTAGAGAGGTAGAAGCCGGGACCTGCCTGGTTCCACAGAATCAATCACCGGTGGCACTGGGGGTAGAATCCTATGATCCTACTGTGGGGTCAGTTACCCTGAGTGGGATGATCTAAGGGGGACTGGGAGAATCTTAAGTGTCCGGCCGACTTTGCCAGCTGCTGGTAGTTTCCCATATATCTCCCACCTTATTTTTGTCCTTCTCCCTATTCCAATAGAAGTGACCCTATACATAAGTTAGTGAAGGTAGGCTGTTGTTATCTGATACAGTTCCACCCACGGGTACCGCAGAGAGCTGAGGAGTGCCCCAACCCACAAGGATGGCCCCTGTCATAGTCAGGGTCCTGGAGGGGAAAAGCCAGCATGCTCAACATGTTAATCCAATGAAGAGCGTTTAACGATGAAACTGTTTGCAAAGGTGAAAGGGTGAAGGGTAAAGGGAGCTGACAAAGGATGATGACGAACGTCAGAGGATTGAGGTGGCAGGCGGAGAGATAGTGTTTCTGGTCTCTGGTGAGACCTGTGGCTGCTGGGGTTGCTGTGGCTATTGGTAGAGGGTTTGGCAGCCACTGCCAAATACATGGTGAGGCAGGGAGGGAACCAGAAAAACCAGTACCCTGACCTCTGACCTCCTCCTGGGCCTTCCCATAGGTTAAGCCCAACTGTGAGCTGAAGGACAAGCTAATCCAGGGGCTGAGTCTGTGGAGGGCAGTGTCCCAGGACACAGAGCGGAGTGGAGAGGGATGAAGGCTGGCAGGTGGGTCTGGAGGGGCAGACAGAATAACCAGCACACCCGTTACTTTTACAACACCCTCTCGACTCAGGCAACTATGATCTATCTGAAATACCATATGCTGTTTCTCCCATTGCTGGCAGAAGCAGAGAATGTGCCCTTTCAATGTGGTGGAGCTTCTGGCAGTAAACTAGAAGCTTCGTGGCTCCATCCCAATGCACAGTGGAGACAACAGCCTACAAGCCAGCTAAGGGTGACTTCACCTTGTGCCACCATAGGCAAGATAACCCAAGAGCTATTTCTTTGAGTCTTTAAGTTTGCCCGTTTTTAGAGATTAAAAAAATAGAGTTCTGAATTAGGCGTCAGAAAACCTGGGCTCCTGTTCCGGTTGGCTGTGGGTAATCCGCTCTGGGTGTTTTCTCATCTGTGAAATGAGGAAATTGGGTTAAAAGCTGGCTTAAACCTCTGTTGGCTCTAACATTTAGTAGGACTTTAAATCAAAACCAAAAGATGACTTAGGAGGAAGGATCCATGTATTCAGGGAAATATCTGAGCATCCTCAGACGTGAGGGTAAGAAGAAGCAAGAGGAGGTTCTGAAATGCTCAGGCTGCTGGACTGGTTGGGCATCACATTGTCAGAATCAGAAGGTGAGTGGGTAATTAAGCAGGCTAGCTCACATGCTGAGAATGCTAGTTGCTCTCAGAGGCCTCAGCTTGCTTCACGGTCTTCTCCAGGCCAAGGCTAAGCATAAAGAGTCAGACAACTTCTTACCTTTGCCCTTTTCCACCCAGGAGAACAGAGAGAGAGAGAGAGAGAGAGAGAGAGAGAGAGACATTTGAGTCTCCCTTAAGTGAGCACCTGCCACGGGAGACTGCTAGCAAATGCCTTCCATTCCCTCTAGCCTGGTCCCCAGGGACCTCAGACCCTTAAAGGGTCCCCTGAGATCTCCTTTCCCCACCATTACCCAAGTCATTTGAACCTGTAGTTAAGGGTAGACCTGAAGACAAGGGAGATTTAGAAGGGCGGTCATGAAGTGGCTGTCTGTCTTGTCCACCTGTAACACGAGTAGGGGGATGAATAGCCTGCCTTGGCCCATCTCTTTACCTGGGATTCGGACTTGGAGGTGGTGCAGTGGGCAGCATGGGCCTCCAGAAAGAGGCGACTTGGCTACACCCACCACTTTGTAAGAACAGCCCCCCAAAGCAGCTCTAGTCACACATCCTAAGAGCAATCAAGATTCCTACATGGCACAGTTAATTGTTGACTATGATAACACATCTTGTTATCAGTTTTTCTTTAATGAATTCCCTAATAGATGTCATTAGGCATTAAGTGCCACATTACTTCCTCTCAGAAGAAATATTTAAGGAAACTACACACACACACAAAATTCTGCATTCTGAATCAGCCCTGAACGCCATCCTTAGCAATCACAAACCATGCTATGGAGTCATGTTCTTAGTGATGTGCTCATGTTAGCTTCTTTGGCTCCTGAGAATCTGTGTTTCTGAGGATTGAATTTGAAGCTACAAATCTATGCTCATTCAAAAAAAGGGGGTAAAGACTTTGAATTCTAAGAAATTCACTGGATCTCATAGGAGACACAGAGTCATGATGAAAAATAGATAAACAATCTCAGTTTGTCAGCACCCTGTGTAGGAATTAAACTCACAACTTCCATGTTAATGACACTTTCACATTTAATTTCCTGTGTGCCACACTGAAAATGCATCCGCCGAAAGTGGAATTTCAGTCCATAGAGCTGTCTTATTAAGTGAGTGTGTGTGAGGTTGTACCTGTCAAAACAAGATTCTGGAAGCTCATTTAGAACTATAATTTGGGGGGGGGGAGTGTATACAGAGAAGATTGTACCATGTAGGACTATCATTGTTTTCTCGATGTCATTATTGATGTTAGTAAGTGGTTACTTATTAGCACTATGCATTAATTATTAATATTAATAAGAGCTGTATTGAGCACCCGTAGCCCGCTGTCTGCTATGTCCAACATGGGCCATTCTAGATCATCAGCTTAGGGGATGACATGCTGAACATGAAGACAGTGTAGACCAAGCAGCAAGGAGCAGAGCTGGAGTCCTGTCAGGGAGGGTCTTGTTACAGGGGTGAATCTCGTCTGGCCTCCAGACAGCCTTGCATAAGGACACAATGCATCAAAGCCCCCAGGAGGATAGCAAAAATGCACATTTATCTGTAGGAAAAATGCAAGAGTTAAACTTGCTACTCAAAGTCAAGTGTGCCCCCAAGATGGGCAGCATCAGCATCACCTGGGAGCTTATTAAAATGTGGTCTCAGGCCTATCCTGGACCTTGTGAAGAAGAATCTGCATTTTGCGTTATCCCGAGGATTAATCCCAACTGGTATACCACCTATAGTTTCTTCTCCACTGGCCAAAATTCCACTTCTTAAGAGTTATTTCTTTGGATGTTAAAGACTTGTATCACTCACTGGGAAAGAGCTAACAAAATATGGATTCCATAGCATGGGCTCCTAGCTTCAGTCTTTACAAGTGACATTCTTAGCAGGTTGTCCAGTGCTGGCAGAGTGTGTGGACAGCACTGGGCGGCTGAAAGGGCAAGGGAGACAGTTGAAAAAAATCTACCCTTTCAGTAATGTGCCAGTCCTCTTAGGGACAACTTGTCTTGAGGCATGAATTGATTATCTTGGATATGGTTACCTATTTTTCCCCAACTTTTTATTAAAAATGGCAAACACATACGTTGAAAAAAAAACATTTACAGTGAACACTCACACACCATCTACATTCAGCTGTGAACATTGGAGCATACTTGTTTTCTCTCAGTCCATCTGTTTGTCCCTTTGCCCATCCTTCAGTCCGTCTTTTTTTTTTCATTGTATTTTGAACTAAGTTGCATGCATTCGTACACTTTCTCTTGACTCCTTACCTCTTCCCTAAATTTTGTTCATTTTAATAACTTCTTTGTTTATGTTCAAGCCCATTTCCCTGCAAGGAAGGAGAACAGGAGCTCCAGGGCCAAGAATTATGACTTAGAGATCCGCAGAGATCTTTCCCTTGACCCTTCCAATACCTGAAGTTACAGGGCAGTGAATGGAAGATGGGAGATGCTGTCCTTCTGGAGGTATCTTGCCTCCTCACTCTCTACTCTTAAATTTGCTCCAAGATTATTCTCTAGGTTTCTTTGAGCCTTATAGGTCTCCCTTCTTGCCTAACTCCTGTCATTTACTTCCATGGCTTGTTGAGGTACAAAGATCATTCCTCCTTAGCCAGAATCTTCTGCATTCTCTTCAAATAGATTTTCCTCCATAAGCTCTGCAGTGAGGCCTGCCTCCCTTTGTCCCCTTCTTAGGACATCTGCCCAGCTGTTCTGTCCATGTCACTCTAGAAAATCCGTTTACCTCCCCTTGGCTCAAAGCTCAGGTTTGGCTCTGTGTTTCTTATCTTGGTGCTTCCTGTGGTTGCAACTCAGTCTTTTTTTTTTTTTTTTTTTTTTTAAGATTTATTTATTTATTTTAGAGGGAGAGAGAGTGTGTGTACAGGGGGAGGGGCAGAGGGAGAGAAAGAGCAAGAATCTCCAGCAGACTCCCCGCTGATCGTGGAGCTTGACCTCACAACCCCCACCCAGATCAGGACCTGAGCCATAATTGAGAGTTGGATGCTTCACCGACCACACCACCCAGGCGCCCCGCAACTCAGTCTTCATTGGAGCCTTAGTCTCCTAAGCGCCCTCCCTGTTGCTCTCTGGAAACCCCAGAATATCAGACCTCCTGGAGCTGAAGAGGGAATGAGGAATTCAGGATTTGCTCTCAGAGTTTCTGGCAACAAGATAGGTACCTAGAGGGATTAGTTTGATTAAAGCTACCGCTGGTTGAGAACTTGCAATGTGCCAAGCACTTACCTCATTTTATCCTTGCAGCTGTACTTTGAGGTAGGTATTTTTATTTGTCTTCCTTTTATAGATGAAGAGGCACAGAGAAGTTAAGTAACTGGCCCGTGTTCGCACAGCTAACGAAAGTCTTCTAGTATGTTTTGAATCAGGGAAGCTCAGGTTAGAAAGGATGAGTTTTGTGGGGAATGTGGGCCTAGTCCTTGTAGGGCTACCGGGTTTTTGTTTGTTTCTCAAGGCACTGTTTTTCAAACTAGAATCTTCAGACCCCAAAGGTTTGTGAATATTCTTGTGTTTTACTACATTTTCTTTCAAAGGGCTGTGTGCATTCTTGCAGTTTGAGAAACGCTGGCTTAGAGAGAGGGGCGTGGTGTCTTCTTCCCAATCTGTCTTCTCCCTGTTGTCATGGACCCCAGACTTAGTCCAGGCCATGTTTTTACTCCTCTCCCCAAACTAGGTTTCACAGTCCTTTTGTAATAATTTTCTTACCCATCTCATCTGCACATCGGCCTAGAAGTGGGGCTAGGAAAAGGGAAAAGGACTCAGAGAAGTGGAGAGAAGGGAGAGGTTGTATTCCAGGTAGGCGGCAAGTCATAGCAAAGGCTCTGAGGTGGGAATTTGCTGGAGCTCTCTGGAGTAGTGGCGAAGCTCATCACCTGTGGTTGCAGGGCAAAGGGTAATGGCTGGAGGAAGGTCTGCAGGCAGCGTATCTGTAGAGCCTTGAATGCCAAGTCATAAAGTGTGAACCATGCTATTGGCAGTGGGGAGCCACAGAGAAACAGATGAGCAGTTCCTAGTGAAGCCTCAGAGGAGACAGAGGAACCCGGAGGAGACTGGCAAGGTGGCTTCCCAGACGGGCGGAAGTGAGGCAATGAGTGGACAGGGCTGTTCCGGCAGCCCTGAGCTGGGCCTGCCCAGCCACCAAGGAGAAGCCACGCAGGAGATGGGGCCCTCTGGTTCCTTCCCCCCACCTGCGGCAAGGAAAACGTAAGCCCTGAAGATCTTCAGCTCTCAGACCCTAAATATAGTTGTTAGCTTCCTTCTTCCGAAAGAAAAATGTTTAATTCTGCTTTTTGAGCTGCCCTTTGCTTCAGTGCAGCATAAGCCAAAAAGAGAGAAAGTAACTATTAACCCAGAGAATTGAAACCAGAGAAATGCAGTCAGTGGTTCTCTGTGTTTCTTGTAAGCACTGGCACTCTGTCTGTACCGCTCTCGTGTGGACTGGGAGTCACAAGCTCCTGGGTCCCCCAATCTAGTGACTGCGCCAGCCCTCTCGCATGTTCCCATCCGGCCCTGCCTGCCCCTAGGAAGGCGAGAGCCCCCACTGTGGCCCAGCCTTAGCGGCTCCTGGGATGTTCCCACTGCCCCGAGAACCTGAATAAAACCAATAGCTCTGTGGCCTTTGATGGTCAAGGGACATACCGGGAAAGCGAACTTTCCCACGTGGACAAAGGAAAGCCAAGGAGAGCGGGACCCAGAGGTAGGTCAGAGACTAAGTTAGTCCCCAAGCCCCTCGGCGTGACTGAGCCCCAGCACAGCTGTGACATTAGCAGCCGGCATTTGAGGCACAATAATAATTCTTCAGATCAAAGCAGCTCCGTCTTTAGACAATTATAGTAAAATTGAAGCTCTCCTCTAAAAGAAACACATGCTCTTGTTGTGTTCCCCCCCGCCCCCTTCTTATTTTATTCTTTATGAACAAATTGGTTTTCAGGGCTATAGAAAGAACCGATTGGAAGCTTAAATTCTCACTGTCTGCCCAGGGGTGGATTCGCAGGGGTGGACCTGGAACATCTGAAAGCTGATTTTTTTTTTTTTAAATTGATATCCAAGAATAAAAGAGAGAATGGTAGGAGAAGCTGATCAGGAATGAATAAAGTCTTCTTTTAAGCTGAAATAACCCCCTCCCCCCATCTTCCCTCCAGAAAAGCCGGACTGTAATTGCTTGCAATCACTCGGCACAAATTGTCTGCTCGTATTTGCTTTTTAATTTTGTATAATCTGGTCCATTTCTCTCTCTCTGCCTTTGAGCTTAACCTCTCTTTCTCTCTCTCTTCCTCTTATTCCTTCTCTCTTCCTCTCCCTCTTTAATTCTTCAGGGCTGTTCAAAAAATTAGTAATAATTCTCAATGATATTTGATGGCTTTTACCAAGCAAAGGCGCTCAGGGAAAAGAAAAAAAAAAAAATACACACACATGCGCCAGAGTAGAATGGATCCGGGCTGCATCTGCTTACATGTTCATTTCTGCATCCAAAGTATTGTTGATTTTAGTGAATTAATACAGTCTCTTAAGGCAAGGTAGACATTTTAATTAAAAACTGGACTGACCCCAAAGTGGGCAAAGAAAAAGCCAGAACAAGAGAGGTGATTTCTCAGAGTGACTGTGCAGGCTTATGTCTACTGGCCCCGATAGGTCCCCACTTGTTCTCGCTCTAACGGGTGTGCATTCTGTTCAGCACGCTGCCGTGTCCGTCCTGCCGCCCCACCAACCAGTGCCTATCCCTCTTCTGCCGGTGCTTCACGTATGTGGGGCCCGGTGAATCTGAAAGGAGGCGCATCGGTTGGTATTGCTTCCTTTCCAACTATACAAAAGGTGATAGGGAGGTGAGGGGGCATTTCAATGGGGAAAAGTCCAGAGGGAAAATCCTCAAAGGACAGAGAAAAGAAGAGAAATAGAAAAAGAAGTGGGTGTGAAAAGAAGGTAAACAAGACGAAAAGCACAGGTTATTCAAGAAGCCGGGGATGTGGCTAAGACTCAAATATATGCTTTCTGTCAGCACCATATGCCCTGGTCTTCTGAAAGAGACATTTTATGCCAAGAAAAGGAACTTCACTTGAGCAGCATGGCTAAGAGTCTGGTATTTGTCCTGCTTCAGATCCTTACTGTGGGTTTGTTTACCGCTTACTTCTCTGTATTTCAGTTTCCTTTTCTGTAAAATTGGAATGACAATATAACCTTCCCTGTGGGGTTGCTTACGTGAAATAACACATGGAAAGTGCATAACAGGTGCTTGCCGTGTTTTAAATGCTGAGGAACTCTTAACTGTTATTATCATTATTTCGGTTTAATATCAGATTACTTAAGATATCAGGATTCAATCAGGGAAGTAGATCAGAGTATTAGGAAATAAAGAATTTATTATAGGCATTAGAAGTTGCACGCTTGTGGTAGAAATTGAGGAAGTAAGATCTGGGAGGAGAGCTAGAGGAACAGACAGAAATCATTGGCCTGGTGTTTCACTGCAGAATTCTACCAAGTGTTTAAGGAATTAACACCAGTTCTACATAATTTCATCCAGAAAGAAGAAAAAGAAAAAAATACTTCCCACTTCATTTTATGATGTTGATAGTATCCTGATACCAACACCAGACTAAGAGTCCAAAAAAAAAAAAGAAACTATGGACCATATACCTCCTGAACATAGATGCAAAAGTCTTTAACAAAATGCTAGCAGATACATTTCAGCAACATACAAAGAGAATTATATACCATAACCGAACAGGGTTTATTACAGGACTGCAAAGCTGTTTACATATTCGAAAATTGAACAATATAATCTACCATATTAACAGGCTAAAGAAATATTTCATGATTATATCAACTGAGACAGAGAAAACATTCGACAAAACGCAATACCCATTCATGATAAAAATTCTCAGAAAAATAGGAATAGAGAGGGACTTGTTCAACTTTATAAAGAGCATCTACAAAAACCCTACAGCAACATTATGCTTTTTTTTTTTTAATAGGCTCCACACCCAGTGTGGAGTGCAGTGTGGGACTTGAACTCATGACCCTGAAATTGAGACCAGAACCGAGATCAAGAGTCAGACACTTAACCAACTGAGCCACTCAGGAACCCTGCAAACATTATACTTAATGGAAAGACTGAACGCTTTCCCCCAAAGATCAGGAATAAGGCAAGGATGACCACTCTACCATTCCCGTTCTACACAGTGCTGCAAGTTCTAGTCAGTGCAATAAGGCCAACGGAGAAAACCAAAGGCACGCAGATTGGAAAGGAAGAAATAAAATGATCTTCACTTGCAGAAGACGTGATTGTCTACATAGAAAATCCCTAGGACTCTACAAAAATTAATAATAAAACCTTCTAGAATGAATAAACAAGGTTAGTAAAGTCAGGGAACATAAGATACACATACAAGAACCAACTGTATTTCTATAGACTAGCAATGAACACATGAAAATAATAATTAAAAATATAATGCTATTTATAAAAGCCTAAAAAATGAAAGGTTAGGTGGAAACCTAATAAAACATGTATATCTTGTATGTTGAAAACTGCAAATGCTGATAAGAGAAATCAAAAAGACCTAAATAAATGGAGAGAAGTACTATGTTCATGGTTTGGAATATTCAACATGGTAAAGATGTCAATTTTCCTTGAATTGATTTATTCCTCAGTGTAATTCCTATAAAAATTCCACCAAGATATTTTCGTAAATATATACAGAATTATTCAGAAATTTATATGGAAATTCAAAGAAACTAGAATAGCTAAAACTGTTTCAAAAAAAGAATAAATATGTGGCAGTTTAATATCAGATTACTTAAGATATCAGGATTCAATCAGGGAAGTAGATCAGAGTCTACCCAATATAAAGACTTCTTAACTGGCTACAGTAATCAATGTCCTTCAATATCGTCACACACATCAGTAGAGAAGAATAGAGAACCCAGAGGTAGACCCACACAATTATGCCAAAATGATTTTTGACAAAGATATAAAAGCAATACAATGGAGGAAATATGGCCTTGCAGCAGATGTTGCTGGTGCAATTGGACATCAATGGACAAACAAAAATAAACTTCAACCTAAGTTCACAAAAATTAATTCAAAGTGTATTGCAGAGTTAAATATAAATCATAAAATTATAAAAACTTTTAGAAAAAATAGGACAAAGTCTTTAGGCTCTAGGGCTAGGAAAGTTTTCTTAGTGTTGACAGCAAAAGCCCAATTTATATAAGGAAAACTTGATAAATTGATTCAACAAAATTAAAAACTTTTGCTATGTGAAAGATCTTTCTAGAATGAAATAATAAGCTACAGAGTGGAAGAAGATATTTGCAAACCTCATATCCAACAAAGGACCCATTTCTAGACTATATAAAAACGTTAAAAACTCAACAGTAGGAAAAAGCAAACGTTCCAATTAGAACACGGCAAATAACATGAAGAGTCATTTCACCAAAGATGATATACAAATAGCAAATAAGCACATGGAAAGATGCCCAACATCATTAGCTATTTGAAAAATACAAATTAAAACCACAATGAGCTATCGTTACCCATCTATTAGATGGGATAAAATAAAATAAAAAATAATGACAATACCAAATACCGGTAGGGAGGCAGAGAAATCAAATCACCCATACATTGCTGGTGGGAATGCAAAATGATACAACTGTTCTAGCGAAGAGTTTGGGAGTTTCTTAAAAACTGAACATGTAATTATACAACCCTGAGCATTTGTACTCCTGGACATTTACACAGGAGAAACGAAAAGCTATATACTATGCAAGAACCTGTACATGAATGTTTATAATGACTTTATTTGTAAAACAAAAAGCTGGAAACAGCCTAGATGTCTTTCAATGGGTGAATGATTTTCATCAAGAAGGAAAAATATACAGAATATTGGGGATAAAGGTTGGGACGAGGAACATGGAGAGGTGAACCACAGTAGGGAGAGGGAGGTGATGAATATAAGGACAAAAACCAAGAGTCAGAAAAGCTCAAAGTTCAAGTATAAGGACTTTACTTGGGTGTCTTAGGCAGCAAGTAGGTAACCACTGTGGGGCTGAAAATTATGTTTAAAAGGACGAGACAAGAAAGAGGGGGAATAATAAGAGAAGTTTGAAAGAGGGAGGGGGAGAAATTTCTTTAAGGATAAATTTTTGAGTTGACTAAAGAGGGGACAGAAAAAGGAAAACCAACAGCTATTACCAAAGTAGGGAACTACCGGGGATGCGGGTTGTGATGATGCGGGCCATAATGGTTCAGGTAACTTTCTGTGACACCAGCACATACAACGTGACAGAAGGACCTTTTCAACAACTGAGATCAAGCACCTTCTTCTTCAGGTAGTGTCAGGCTTAGAATAAGCTGGAATGGAGTGCAACTCCAACCAGGCTAACTTGTCTTGAGCTAGGCTGTGTGCAAAGAACTTTCGTGCATTGTCTCTTTTAGGCATCACCATGAAGCAGGTATTACTCTCTCATTTTATAGGTGACTGAATGAGGTTCAGAGAGGTTATGTAGCTCCTACAAGATCATTCTGCTAATAAGGAGCAGATCCATGTGGAAAGAAACTTTCCAGCTCCCACAGTGCAATCAAAGCCAGGTGCTTCAGGGCTGCTACTGGTGGGAGAAGAGTTCTATGGAAGGAAGGCCAGAGCTCATGGCCTCCATATTTGATGACCAGGGTTTATACTCCCACTGGAGGTGTCTCATCATTACCTCTTGACCCACCAGGCTGGTTGCAAAGAAAATGCTACCCCATGGAAGAAAACTGTTGGTTTCCTTAATAAAAATCCTCCAACACTAGAAGAGGACTATATTGGTTGGGGGGGGGCAGACAAGGGAGAGATCTGGGTCTTCCAGTCTACTTAAAAACACAAGCCACCTTCCATATATAGTGGTCCCCCTTCATTTCTAACCTGAAGCAATCAGTGGACTTCCTCCCTTCTGAATGTTATCTCTAGTGTATCTGATCCTAGAGCCCAGTATCCTTCCATTACCCCATACCGAAGGGAACTTATGGGGCAACACTCTGACTGACCATTCAAGTACTTATGCCTGAAAGGTGATTACAAAATTTGAGAGGGAGGTAGGCAGAGAATTATTAATACCTAAAGTGGATGCATGTGGTTTTCAGTGGTTGATGGTTAGTAGTTTTTTGTTAAATAAATAAATTATCAAATGCAGCTTGATTCCATCTTTCCATCCAGATAGAACATAGGATTACATCTGGATCCCATTCTCCAGGCTTTGGAGCAGTTCCTCATTCATTTTAAGGTTGTAATTTTCATTTTGATGTCAAGGCAGCTACTTTTAGAACCGAAACAGAAGAGATGAAAGCTTGTGATTTTTGAGTGGCACCTGGTTTCTTTTTTTTTTTTTTTTTAACCATAGTTGGCTGTGGTCTTTTCTATCAGAACATATTGTCCTATGTTTTCACAGTTTTTAGCAGTAAGTGTTCTGTGTCTAAGAAAGTAACATTTGCCCAAGAGATTCAATTGTGGATATTTTCTAGAGGATGTAGCCTCAGTGACACTTTGGTTTGTGTTTTTTGCTTTGTATGGTATGGAAGGTGATCTCTGTAACCACATGGGCCTTCGTGTGCTGCAGCAGATGGGAAGGAAAGAAGGAAGGAAGGAAGGAAAAGGAAAAGGAAAAGGGAATCTCTAATTTGAAAATTGATCCCAGTCTCTATCTACTTTAAGAACTCAACAAATTGAGAAAGCTCTTTCTTTTCTCTTCTTTCCAGGAATTTGAAGAGAGAAATGAGGAGCAATTCTAAAGTGTCTCTGTCTCATGGCCCTGTCAGATTCTCAAGGCAATGAACGTATGGGAGGCTACAGGATATCCTAGCAAGAGAGGCAGCAGGCTTCCGACTCTTGAGATGAACTCTGCCCCCCTCCCACACGTCCCCCGTTGATGGGCAGGCTCCTCTAGCACCGTGATCTTTATGGACTGTTCAGAGTCAGCAAGTATGGTTTCCTGGCCTGGAGAAGTCTGACTACCAGTTTTCCCCAGGTAAGTGATATTTCTGCTTCAGATTCTAAGAATTCTAACGGATAAAAAATAACCAATGTAAGAAAAAAAATAAACACTGCATTGTTTGGGAAAGGGCACCCTTTGCCCAAGTGCTAGGGCATGTATCACAAGTGGAAATAATGTTGGAAGCACCTACCAACCTAGATTAAAGGATCTTTCCAGTTGTGCCTCCCCACCCCTCCCCAAATCAAACATATTCCCTCCGTAAAAATAAATTGGTACCTGCTTCTTAACAAACAAACCCTTTAATAAACACTGCATTGTTTGGGAAAGGGCACCCTTTGCCCAAGTGCTAGGGCATGTATCACAAGTGGAAATAATGTTGGAAGCACCTACCAACCTAGATTAAAGGATCTTTCCAGTTGTGCCTCCCCACCCCTCCCCAAATCAAACATATTCCCTCCGTAAAAATAAATTGGTACCTGCTTCTTAACAAACAAACCCTTTGAGGGCAAAAAAAAAAAAAAAAAAAAAAAAAACAATATAAAAAGGAAAAAAAAAAAAAAAAAAAAAAAAAAAAAAGCAATATTAAAAAAAAGAAGAAAATTACATGTGTATTTTCTCCTGGCAGAGTTTTAAAAGCTGTTTGTAGCTGATTTACAATGCTCATAGTATTCAGCTTTTCATTTGAAATTCTAATAAGTGCTTTGAATGGGTTGGAGCTTGTTAGAAAGTAAAGGGAATGAAATGTCTTCATTGAATTGTGTGGTTTTACTGGCTTCCTCATGGATGTCCTAGTTCTCTCTTCACTGTCACCTTTCTTTCCATGGCGCGTTGTTGAGCTGATAGGACAACAAAAGCCAATATGGAGTCAGAGGATGACCATGTAGAACCATCATGTATGTTCCATTTTTGCAGTCCTCTGGGTCTGTATGTCCACCCCTTGTTCTGCATTTTCCTATGCTGAGCAAGTGAATTCGAAGAATTGTTTTTTCCATCCTCCCCAAGAAATTCTCCTCTAAAAATACAAATATAAAGTCTCTGGGAAGGGTTCGGACCTCTCAGGTCAAAGGTGCCATTTTTGTGGACTAAATGTGTTCACCTTTGTTCTAAAAGCAAGTGTTGGCTGATAGGAAAACCAGGCCTTAGCAGACCTTGGTTCCTATCAGTAGGCCCTGCTGTAATTCCACAAGCTGCCCCATCTGTGATGGGCACCAAACAAAGCCATAATAATTTTAAAAAGGCAGTCAAGTCAGTATTCGTTAACGATACGCTTCCATTTCTAAATCATTTACACAATAAGTAGCATGTTCTTGGCATCAAAGGTCTAATTCTCATTTGGTCTGACCTTGGCAAAGATAAATCAAGGGCCAGGTTAGTTTGCTATAGCAGTTTTTTTTACTGCTTTATGTTCTAATATCCTCGCTTTCCCAACACTGTTATTATAAATGATGGAAAAATCTTGAATATTTGCATAACATTATAGAAGATTTGTGACTGAAAGGATAGGATGTTACTTATGCAAACCATATATATCTTTTCCTGTGTGTTTGTAGTCACTTCTCACTCCTCTTCCTTAGCCACACAACCCCTTTCTGGGGGATGACTTTCTAACTTGGAAAAAGAAATAGGAATTGTGAAGGGTTTGAGTGGGTTGAGGAACGAATAGAAGGTGAAGAAATTGAGAACATGTGGATTGGCTCTTCTGAGAAATTTGGCTGTGTGAGTGAGGTGAAAGAGCCTTGGTATTTCCTAATTAACCTGAGTAAAATTTCTGGAGAAATGGCTGAATTTGGTAGGTCTACTGGTCTCAACAGATGTGAAATCCTCATAAGATATTTATTCCCTTGGGATTGTCATCAGCTTCAAAAATCTGACTAGTTTTATTGTCTGCTGTTTGCTCGAAAGAACACATCATCTTTATATCATCTGTAAAACAGTTTCTGGTTGTTTAAGGTTGTCTGGATTTTCTCTCTAGAATAAAAGTAACAGGGATCTGAGATGGTGGCAAAGGCATAGTTGCATATTAAAGCCTCTTCGGATTCCATGTATCTCTTGTTGCCTTACAAACCACCCCAAAATGCAGTGGTGGAAAACGACACTGAGTTTATAACTCTCGTGGATTCTGTGGGTCGAGAATTCGGATAAGGCGCAGTGGGGATGCTGCCATCTCTGCTCCACAGTGTTTCGGGCTCAGGGCTGGTTAAATGAGAAGAGATTCTTGGCTATGTTGGATTCAATGGCTGTGTCTTCATGTGACCATATTTCTGGCATCTGAAGAGGTTGGAAAAATGTTTCATATACCTAGGACTTCCTATGTGAATTAGACTCTTTGGTGTCTTTCTGCCAGCTAGAAGAGTTCATTATATTTTTAATGTGATTAAAAAATTTAAATAAAATAGTGATTTTTATATATAGACGTTGATGAAAGATGTGTTTTTAAAGCAGTAAATTAAAATCTCATTAATATTTCAGTGAGAATATTTTGTGCTTATCTGTTTCATCTCTATTTTTGACCTATGGCTTAGAGTTCACAGCATGAAGGAGATGGTGAAATCTGTTCACCATAAAATGTTAATTATAAATAAATTACAGCACAAACGTTCAATCAGCCACATTAATTCTATATAAAGTGAATTATTGTAGCAGAAAATTTTGAAATGTGACTGAATTTTGTAACTTCAGTTTCCTTTTTCTACCTTTTACACCAACTCTGATTCCCATGTGTTTATCCCAGAAACTGAGCTCTTTGTGTAGAGTTGAGCTCATTCTACTCACTGTGTTTTGAAAGTTAAATACAGTGTGCACCACCCCCTCCACCTCTCCAAATGATTCTGATTTGTACATAACTCTGTTTGCCCATGGCAACTTAAATGAAAGCTTTGATATTTTTCAAGCAGAGTTTGGCTTTTAAATGAAGGTGTTGGGTTTGTCATATGAAAGAGTTCTCTCCTAAAATATGATCAAAATGTCCTCACATATGTCATATATATATATATATATATATATATATATAATTGTCATTTTCTCTTGGATTTAGGTCTGTTTTAAAGTTGCAAACTTTTTTAAAAAATTGCTTTTATAGCCAAAACCCAATGGATCTTCCATCTGGGATCATCTTAGTCACAGAAAAATACTAAGGGAATCAAAAATCTTACCCAAAGAGTAATAATAATTTAGAAAATGCTTAAAACATCCAGACTGCATATGGAAGCTAAGCTAATTGTTCATTAAGAACAAAAATACAGATGCTTCCTCGAATAAGAATGCCTCAGTGTATTCATTTTGTCATCAGAAATAGGGATGCTGCTCATTATTAATAGGGTATTTAATGCAGTGACTAGATGCTGTTAGGTACCGTATTCAAAAGAAGATACAGATTTTGCAAAATACTGGGGGGTGTACTTTTTTATTATTTGGTACATCGAACAGTCAACTGAATTTAAATAAGTAGCCTAAAGGACTTGCCTGTTGGGGTTTTCAGCTCCTAGTTGTTTTCAGCTCTGAAGTGTTTTGTGATGGATGTGGTGTGCCTCCTTCCACTTATCAAGGTCTGGTGTATCCTGGTGGATCTGGAATGTTTATGTTGAAAATTTGGATTGTATTCTGGAGGATTCATTTCCAATCCATTTCCTATCCCTAAGGCAGACGCTGCCACCTCTCTCCTGGTCTCATCTCATCCACTGTGCTAACATTATTACTCAGGTATCTACTCTGTGACCTCAAGAGAACTCCATGACTTAGGCGAACATAAAGAATGGCACATGTATTGTTACCTACCAATGCCAGGCTTCTATATTAAGGATCAGTGTTCCCATTAGTTGAAGGAGGTAGTCTTTGTTCCCTCAGATAAGCCATTCCATTTAACACTCATTAACTCAACAGAAGGCTGAAGCATCCAAGAAAAATGGAAATGCTTTACAGACTGCATTAATAAAGGAAGATGCAGAAATGGGAATCATAGTACTACTAAGAGAAAAAGACTCCCACTATAAAAGGGATGAGGGAAAGAATTTCCAATTTGCTAATGGAAGAAGCTGTTAATCTGCAAATGGATGCAGGCATTGGTGAATCTGCCTTTGACATGCTCAGGAAACCTTGAGGATTAAAATATCTGAGAGAGTCAGAATTAGGGATCTGGTAACCATTAAGAGAAAAGGAGCATCCATGTCCTAAGAGGCTAGATCTTCTAAAGAAAATAGCAGAATAAACAATGTAGTAAAATTGAAATGACAGCTACTTTAATTTGAAACCATAGGCAAAAATATGAAAAAAATAAAAGTGATGTGATACTTCTATTATAATTTTCTCCCCCTTTCTTGATGCCCCAATTTCCCAGTCTGGGCTCTTAGTATCTTCCAGTGTCTACTTTCCTTTTCTGCCATGTACAAAATCATAAATACATTGATAACAAGGTGATAGAAGCCTGTATTTTTCTTTTATAGAGTAATGACTACTGTTTTTGCAAAAATTGTGTATGTTCACATTATAAAATTAAAAAAATGGTAAAGTACAAATAAGAAGGCAGAATTTCACTAAAAATCTCACTACTCAGAAACAGTCATCTTTCCCACCTGTTGAACATTTCCCCAAGAATTTGTTTACCATGCACATAGAAAAAAGAGAAAAACAAGTGAGACAAAGACAATGAAAGGCTCAAAGAGACTGAGAAAAAACTGAGATTTTTAAAGAGGCATTGTGTATGACAAAAATAACAACTACTAAGTGAATGGTACTAAATTATTTTTTGGGGTACTAAATTATTACATTAAAATATAACAGAAAAAGCTTAAAGGTGAAACTGAAGGAATTTTGGATCCTTGGGGGGGGGATATTTTCATTAGACTATACTTCCTAAATGATCTATCTATGATTAAGAAAAAAGATAAGGAAAAAGCTTTGTCTAGATTCCTTATTCTTTTTTAACTTCATGTTTCATTATTATATAATAGTGGTTGACTCCCTGCTTAAAAGATGAGAAAATTAGCACACAACCACCCAATTTCCTTCTTGTTTCCTGGTATTTACTGGTTATTGCTTTACTTTGTCATAGTGGTGACATTTTGTCATCTCGTAATGAACCATGAATAACACGTTAATTTTGTCATATTTTTATACATCTAATTCAAATAACAATTCAGTGCTCAATTCTAGTTTTTAGATCTGTGTTTTTACATTATTAAAATTCTATTTCTTTTTTAGTTGGATGAACTTTAAGTAGACTTTTAGAAGATATTTAAATGTCACATTTTAAGTTCTTGCATATCTGAGAATGTTTGTTGCCTTTATATTCAAGGTGTAGTATGAAGGGATAGGAAGTAAAATAAAAATGAATAAATGAATAATTAAAAGGACACTTTAGCTGGTGATAAAATGTTCAGATCATGCTTTCTTTCCTCAGAACTCTGTAGGCCTTTATTCATTGTCTACTGGCACTGGGTACTGTCCTTTTATCACAAAGTTGTTATTCGTATATTGTTTGATTGGAAGATAGACTCGTGGATCCCATACTCCGAGTCCCTTCGTAGTTGAGAATGTCTCAGTGCTGTGTTTGTGTGTGAACATCAGCTTGACTGGGTGTGATACTCTACAGAGCACACTTTTCTCTTCAGCACCTTGTAAATATTGCTTCCTTGTCTCCTGGGATTAATGCTATGGAGGAGACCAAGGCTCATCTAATTTTTCTGTTTACAGAGAACTTGATTTTTCTACCTGAATAAATAAAAAAACTTTTCTCTTTGTCCTTTAAACTCAGCAACTAAACCAGAATATGCCTAGCATCAATTAATTAGGATCAGTTTTTCTTAGAATATACTGTGTCCTTAGATTGATAGATCTACTACTTCCTTTTTTAAGGTACTTCCCCCCCATGATAGATATCTGATTTTTTATCCCATCTGTTGTATTCTCTGCTCCAGGGCCATAGAGTATTTTTTTTTTCGTTTTTTCTTTTCCTTTTCATTCACTAAGATTTTCTCAACCCTTTCCCCCATGCCACGAATTCTATTTTTGGTCATGTTTATTATATTCTACTTTTGCTCATGTATTTATTCATTATATAATGATGTTTTGATTCTCCCTTTGTCTCCAAAGCTCCACAATCTCTTTCTATCATTTTGCTACTTTAATAGCCTACCATTTAGCAACTATTTTAGTAAATTTGTGACATATTAAACTATTCTACAGCATGAAGTACTCAAAAAGAAATTTTGTTTTTCCTTGGGTTGTATTTTCTTCCAGATGAGTATTCCATCTCTCTTTTGCATGTCTTACTTCCTTTTTAATGTTCCTTAACATGTAGTCTTTTGAGATCATGGCTTAATGTGGGGAGGTCTCTTATTAGATTCATTACCCTGGATGGATGGACGGTGGGCATACTGATACCTCTCCCACCTCACATATAGCAAGACTGTCAAAACCGAAATCCAAATTTTCTCATTTGGCAAATATCCTCACTCACTGACAAATGCTGGTGGGTTAAAGAGGGGCTCTTGCACTCCGCATTCCTTTCAGAGTTCTGGAAGTCCCTTTAGTTTGATCAGATCCTTGATTTCTCATCATTTCTTCATGTTTTAGTGTTTTATCCTGCATATAAAGTTGATTTCAGCAGAAGGTCTAGTCTAAAAGAATTATCGAAAACAGAAGTTTCTTCATGTTTTTTTCATTCATTCATTCACTCACTCATTCATTCATCTGTTCTAGCTTAATATGTGAAGCCATGTGGAGATCTTCTTTTTGCACTGACAGACGTTGGGTAAATCTTATTGACCCCTTCCTATTTTATCTGAGGCCTGTTTTTCCTCCTACTAACACCTTAATGTTCTATCCTATTGTCTATATCCGAAGTACTCTGAAGGAGGGATTATTCTGATGGACTTTGTCTCAGAGAATCAAGGACTCAGCTCTTCTCCTGAGATTTTGCTAAATGTCACTCATCAGAGTTCACTTCACCAAGTTGGGAATATATCTTATTACCTTGAAGCCCTCTCTCTAAGATATTGAGTCTGGGCAGTTTTTCCTGCCTCTAGTAAGACTGAGGTCTTACAGTGATAAGGCTTCTATTCTCAAAATTACTTTCCTGACTCAACCCAAGATGCCTAAGTGTACCTTTCATTTGTTTCCAAACTGTGAGGTAGTCAGGGAAAATTCTAAACATTTTCTTTACTTCTTAATACTCATTCTAATGTTCAGGGTCTAGTTGAAAGTAGCATGGAGGTACATCAAAATATATTTCCTCCTCTTCTCAAATGATATTTTTTGAAGTTTATAGCTTGAGGTTATTCCATTTTCTTTGTTTGACTATCCCTGGTGAGCATTTTGCTGGTTTTCACTACTTTTTGCTCCTTTTGGTAGATATTGGAGCAGGGAGATTCTATGTTCCAAATTCACTCCCCCTTCTCCCCCTCACACACAAATCTAAGATTCTGCATTTAAGAGAAGACTTCTTGGCAATATTGATGCTATCCCAAATGAATGACTACATTGTCTTTATAGAAATAGAAGTAGACCCTGAGATAAGTATCCAAGTAAAAGTCATTTATCTGTAGGGTGATCCCAGGAACTAGAAAAAGTGTGGGAGAAGCAAAGTGGAGAAGGGAAGGTGCTAAGAAAGAGTATATTAGCAAGCAAGTTGACATTGTGGGCAACAGAAGCTTAATTTAAATAGCAAAACTCAGGGAAAAACAGAGAACATACACTTCACAGTTATCCCACCCAAGGGAAAAAGAAGCTGGTGTATTTGTTCACTAACTCCTGTTATTTATTGGTTAAGATCTGCTTCTAGGGGTAGTAATTCCCTTTCGAGTTCTACCTACCACATGTATAAGCAATGCAGCAGGCTGAGACGGCCAAAGGAAGAGCTCAATGAGATCTGGTCTCTAGAAGTGGGAAGTTGGGCTCTCATACCCTGAAATGGTAAAATGCAAGGGAAGATAGGTAGGGCATGCTGTGCGATTGTGAATTTTAAGCATCTTGGCACTTGGGTAGAGCAAGCCTGGGAAGAAAAGAGATCAGCCCAAGGTTGCTCAGTGGTATCTATTGAGTGGTTTCCTACTTAATACCAAGTAGATCTTAGGCGATGGTCCTTTCTAGTTTATATAGTTATACCATCTCTTCAAATTCAGTGGATGCACTTCTAGAAAAAATTAGGGGAAATATCTTGGGAGGCCTAAAAAAGGGTAAGAGGCTGCTGTTTTAGTTAATAAAGCTGGGAAAACCATGGATACTTTCTAGAATTTTATATATAATGACAAATATAGAGATACACATGAATTTTGCCTATTGTATATATGTAAATATTTTTATAAGAGGGGAGTATAGAGGTGATGCACACACAATAAATGTATGATGCAGTATGTTGCATGGGTGCTTTATGGACACTTTGAGAGCATTAAGAGTGTTGCTGAATTATATTCCCATCTGTTCTGATCTGACATACAAGGAAGGGATCACACGGTTCTTATGGAGGACACCACATAAATACATTCACCCACAATCCTACTTTCAAATAATCCCTCTTAAAAAGGTATCATACTAATTTCAGTTTTAGAAGGGACATTGCTTTTGACTGCTGTACACATCCTGTGTCAGAATGGAGTCCCATAAATCCATCCCTTTCCCTCTGCGAACTGTAATCTAGGGGCTAAAAAGTGGTCAGTTACATTAAACCTGAGAGGAAAAAACTAAAAAGACATCCAAGCTTATTGATTAAGTTAGAAAATGATCATGTTAAGTACAGCAAGGTGGGGAATTCCAGTCAACTCTTTTGCATATAAAGTATACATTCAGAGTATTATACTTTGAAAGGTAGGTGTATTTCAGAGGTCCCACCTGAGGGATTAGAACTGTGTATATATTCATGTGGTAAAAACATATCAACTTGCTTCCTTTGTGGTACTTGACAGAATTATCTGCACTAGAAATCCTTATTTAAAAAATTTTTTGAGTGTTCTTTGTATGTTTTACTGAAGAAAAGCTAAATCCAGGATGTCAGGTGGGAAAGGGGAGGACGTTTTGATATTTATTTATATTATTAAGTTACTATGTATAATATAACACAATTATTATATATTGTTATCTTTTTTTCTCTTGTAAAATAAGAGAAAGCCGAGGAGTAACTTACCAACTCATATATATATTTTCTGTGGATATTTCTGAGTAACGATTCTCCAAATGAACAAAGGGAGGAAGAGAGAGGAGGCGGGGACTGGGGTAGCCAGAACAGAAGACTAGCAGGGAATGTGAAAGAGAATGAATTCACCAAAGTCGGAAGCCTTGAAATGCTGAACTTTGGCTTCCATTAGCAAGAGATTTGGGTCAGACATAAGAACCAACTTTTTGGTAGGCAGAGTAGATAAATCAACAGAGCAGATCTCTAAGGGATTTTGTGGAGTGCCCACTTCTGTAGTATTTTAGAGAAGAAACTACCATCTTTTACTAAAGGCTTATGTGAAAGGGCTAGGCCAGAATTTGAACATCATTATAATGCCTGGAAGCTCTGATTATTCCGTGAAGGGGGATTATGTATTGTTTTAGGAAAATGTATCTTCAGAAGCACATCTCAGTAACTTCCATCCACAAAACCATCTGCTTCGCCGAACTCCTTAGTCTCCAAATCTTTGCATTTACGTCACTGAACATTTGGGCTTGCGTAAGCTTGCAGATTTGTTTCTTCTGCTCTCTATGCGTCGTTGTCACATTAGCTTCAAATCCATCTATGAATTTATATGTTACGGGCTAACTGTGGCCCTCTCTCCCCACCCCCAAATTCACCTGTTGAAGTCCTACTCCCTAGTAATTTAGAAGGTGACTGTATTTGGAGATAAGGTTCTACAGTGATAATTAAGTTAAAATGAAGTCATTACGGGGGCTTTACTCCAAGATGACTGGTGTCCTTGTACGAGGCAGTGTGGACACAAAGGTGTGCAGAGCGAAGGTGATGTGAAGGAGGAGATGACCATCTACAAGGTGAGGAGAGAGGCTGCAGGAGAAACTTGGTGGCTTGATCTTGGACTTCCTGCTGACACCCTGATCTTGGACTTCGGTGTGCCAGAACTGTGTGGTAACAAATTTCCCTTGCTCTGTGTAACTGCAGCCCTAGCAAACTCACACAGATGACCTTCTCCTTTTATCATGTCTCCCTTCCCTTTGCCTTCCCTTGGATGACCAATTAACATTTCTTTTCCTTCTAGCCATCCTTAAAACATACCCCACCCTCCCCTCTTTAGGTTCCCATTCCCATGTCTTCCCTCGGAGCTGTCATTTTCTTGCTGCCCTATCCAGGCCCCCATCGAAGACGAGAGAAAACAGTGTGAAATCCCAAGACTCTGACTGCTGAGCAAGTTTCCATGCACACACATGTTGTCTTCCATCGTTTCCATCTTAGAAAAGGTGCACATTTTCGAGTAAGTTCTGTATCTGTGTGTGGCACCTTGCAGTTTACAAAGCATTTTTGCAGATACAACTTTGCTTAATCCTTCCCACATTTCAAGTCCGTGCTTTTTCAAGACAATGAAATTCAGAGAGGTTAAGTAACTTGATCAAAATTACACAGCTGGCAAATGGTAGAGCTGGGATTTGAACCAAGGTAGAAAGAAGGATTGTTATCGATTCCCACTGCAGGATAGTCAGTGGAGCAGTTTCACGGTGTGGCTGCTTTTTCTCTCCTCTGAAGCGGCCATTCTTGAGCTTTATCTTGGTATGTGTCGTTACCTCTGGCTAGGTGTTTGCTCCGGAATCATTATTATCCCAAATACATTGGAAGCTCTGGGGAGGCAGGTTCTGAGCTGTGCTTTCTGTTCAGTTACAGTGTTTGAGGAACATTTGTTGATTGATTAGTTAAGTGGACTTTTTTGCCAGAGAATTTGGCACATTTCTTGGCATCCAGCTTTCCAAAGATATATGCAAAAGTGACAGGGATCTCACAACATTGATCTGGTCATTGTAGACGAAGATTGGGAAAGGGTATGTATAAACATAATACCGTGGATTGACATTATATTATTATTATTATACCCTGTATTTATATATCATTCTCTCTTTCTGTCTCTCTCTCTCAGGGGTTCATAGTCATTTGCAAGCAGTGGGCCTTATCCTGCTGCTAAATAGAAAATAAATTGCTTATCTCTTGGAAGAGAATTAACTCTTTCAGGGCACTGGGGTACCATTTAGTAAATTAGTAATCCTCTAAATGGCACTCTAGATACGTAAGATTCCCCATATAAACTGGAAAATGAACGTGTTCCCAGTGCTTAAAAGAAATCAGGGCATGCCTAACAGAAATCAGACAGCAAGCTTAAAATATATGTAATATACTTATCTCTCTCCTCTAATAACTTTGTATTTATTCTCATGGAAATCTGTTTGTGACTAAAGATGAATCTATTTGCTAAAAGCTGGCACTTCTGATCTTTTAATCTACTAATATGAGAGCAATAAAAGGGAAGGGAGCAGATGATAGGAGGAGTAGAGTGGTGTTTATATGCATGGGATCAGTGATGATTTGTTCGGCTATACACATTTTGAGAAGCTGATGAATTTAAAAACAAAAACAAAACAACATTTGAAAGGCTGGCCTTGATAGTTTCCTTAGGTCCTAAGAATGTTTACCTACTACCAGAATAGTAGTGAGTTGGAGTTAGCCCCGTGGATCTCCTTGGAGCCATCTAAGCAAGGTAGGGGCCTAACCGTGAATCAACAGTAGCTTTAGAAATTCAACTCTCAAGCAGTCGGAAATGAAGTGGCGGAAATTAACACAAACTCGTAGATGCTGGAGATTTTCCATGGCTGGCACAGAGAGGCAGGAATGGTGAATTGGTAGTGAACTGGACCATTTTTTAAAATGCATATCAACTGCAGGCTTTCTCTCATTTTCACTTTCTCTCTCTCACACATCCCCCACCCACTGCCTTTAAGACATTGCTTCCAGAATTATGATCTGACCACTTCATCTCATTTAACAATTTTGGAGTTCACTCGTTGACTCAAATGCTTCTTGGACGCACTTGCTCGTTGAGGTATTGCTACACTGAATTCTGATTGTAATTCAGTAACACATTATTGATTGTTGAGACTTTCGGTTTATGTGCAATGAGATAGAATTTGGAAACTGGTGGTGTCTTATTGACTTTCTGATTTGTGCTGCTGGGAAGCTCATTGGACGGTCAGATGGGTTGCTGCCAGGCAGTTTGGCAGTTCAGTAAACACTCTGTGGTTATCATTCCCAACAGTACCCTCTCCCTCAGATCCCGCTCACTCAGGAGCAACGCATTTGACGACGAACTGCCACACCTGTTCCTCTCACTCAGCCCCGCGTCCAGGAGTGAGCCTCTCTCTCGAAAGCGCCATCCCTCCTCTTTGGGTTTTTTTTTTTTTTTTTTTTTCTTCTTCCTTTCCTCTTCCTGCCCCACTGACAGCCAGCTGCCAGGGGCCTCTTTACACAAGCCTCAGCTTTTCAAGGTAAATATGCCACATCAGTTCAATTTCAGCAATCCACACACCTCTGAGCCCCTCCAACTCCAAGGAGCATCCTTAAAGGGAAGAAGCAGCAGGCTGCTGCAAAGAACTCAAAGATCAGCAAAATGTCTTGAAAGGGGGAAGGAAAGACGAGCCGCATAGACCAATGGCCTTCATTTTTCCAGTAAGCAATGTGACTGGCAACAAAAATAAACACTATTAGGGAAAGTGTGTGTTCAGTCTAATTGTATAATTGCAGGTTGCTTTCTGTACATCACACGGGGACTAAAGTAGCGTAGCACCGGGAAGGAGCTCAGTAGTTTCCCTCCTGCATCCATAAACATTTTGCATGTAGTTGCACTCTGGCGTAAGTCGAAGCCCAAATGGACCAGGCTTGAGGATTCTGTCACCTATTACTCACCATCTCAAGGTGAAGGTCAGTGGCAGTAACGCTCTGAGCTCAGAGGTAGCACAGTGAGGTGAACAAAGCTGGCAGAAGAAACAGAGCCACTAATTCATCTCCCAGGTGGCCCTTTTAATATTCCAAACTGCATTTAATCATCAAGCAGGATGTTGAACCAAGGAGCCTGGTCAGCAGTGTCCTTCTGCTGACTGACTTTTCAAACTTTCCAGCAAGTAAGGAAGCTGATGGATTTCTTATCCCCCTCCCCCCTGCCACCTACTGCTGATATGAGACCCTCAGAGACTTTTCCAAGGATGAGAAAGCGAGGGCGTGTTCATTTCCTTTCGTTTTGTGAGGAGGGCAAAACCCCCATTGGGTTCCCTCCTAGGATCATATGAGACAGATGTGCTCCTCTTGTCTAAATCCCCATTCCTCCCTTTTGGGCATTTTATCACTCACAGATTTTCGCTCTCCTCAGCAAACACAGTCCTGGCTTCCTTGCGCTGAGCCATCAAGCCCCCTTTGTCTCTGATCCTGGCTTCCATTTCCTTTGCTGTTCATGACCCTGATTTCCTCTTGAGTGGAAAACACCATCACAGCCTGGGCAAGTGGGAAGTTTTTACAAAGGGGGGCATTTGCACTGCTGTTGTTGTGGTAATTACCACATTTTATTTCCGATTTTTCAAGAGGAAGCTAGGACTGTGGGAAGAGTTTGAGATTCTGAAAATTCTAATTCAACCCAAATTTAGTAATAATTTTCAGGGGTTATCATTGACACATTATTATTTTTTCACTTTATAACTGAGAATTTTTTTTTAATTCCTCAATTTTGTATAACCCAGAGGCAATGCATAGATGAATAATATAATTTGCATTTGATATTTGTTATTGTTTCCTGTCAATATAGAAAATTGCTAATTCACAAGAACTTAAAATACATTTGGATGATTATTTCTTTCATCTAGTTGTATGCGTTTTGTAATTTGCTTTCACTTCCTCTTTGCTCATGATTTTTGTGGCTTTGTTCAAACGGCCAAGACTGCCTTTGAGCCACTGAGTTCCTAATGATTGATGGACTTATCCCAGGGACCGAATTATCAGCATCTACCCTTCTGCAGGGAAAACATCTTTACCAGGGAAGATCCAATTTTTGTTTCCCCCTATTTGTTGTTAATCTGACTTTGTGATAATGTCATCAAGCCTTATTCTGTACTTTTTCTTGATGAGCTGGAATTCTCTGAAGCTGAGAGTTGCAGGCATGGGAGAGAGTGATAAACTGGGACCATGGAATTAGGCAAATATACTTCTGACATCCCTCTGCCTCAGACATAAAATTGATGGGCCCACATTTGCTATTTCTTAGGTTTGGGGCGCTTGGCATTCAAATCAAGCTCTGTTAGAACATCTGACTCAAGAAAAGGAAGCCAAAGAGAAAGTTGAACGTCCATATTGAAAGAAAATATTGCCTTTACTTTCAGCTTTCTTTTGTGTCCATTGGTTTAAAAAAGAGGCATAATATTGAGAAAGACTGCAGAGGAATTTTCAAGGACCCCTTTGGTCTGCCAATACTTTGAAAAATTAACAGGCATTAATGCTTCATGGATAAAAATGGCAAATAGGGCGTATCTAGAAACTAGTGAGTTAAAACTTTTTTTTTTTTTTAAAGATTTTATTTATTTATTCGACAGAGAGAGACACAGCCAGCGAGAGAGGGAACACAAGCAGGGGGAGTGGGAGAGGAAGAAGCAGGCTCCCACCGGAGGAGCCTGATGTGGGGCTCGATCCCATAACACCGGGATCACGCCCTGAGCCGAAGGCAGACGCTTAACCGCTGTGCCACCCAGGCGCCCCTAAAACTTTCTTTTGATTAACATTTCCAAGTTGGAAATAGTGTTACCCTCCAAAAGCTGGTAAACATAGACTTGTTAGTGAAAATGTTAATAACAGATGATCTCATTTATTCAGAAATTGCATACGGTACTACTGACTATTTAGAACAAAATAAAAAACTCCCAAGTAATGGGGAGGGGGAAGCCTTCTACAGAAAAAATGGTATGATACCAAATGCACACACTAATACTGATTAGGTCAAAATCTTTGACATATTCTTATTTAAAATGTTTTAGAAATATTTTCTTAAAAATACATAAAGTGAGGGGCGCCTGGGTGTCTCAGCTGGTTAAGTATCTGCCTTCGGCTCAGGTCACGATCCCAGAGTCCTGGGCTGGAGCCTCCTCGTATTGGGCTTCCTGCTCAGCGGGAAGTCTGCCTCTCCCTCTGCTCCTCCCTCTGCTCATGCCCATGCTCTCTCTCACGCGCTCTCTCTCTCTCCCCCCCAAATAAATAAATAAATAAATAAAATCTTTTAAAAAAATACTTAAAGCGAAAGCAGAGCTTTGGTGCTTGAAGGCATAGGCTTTAGTTTTCTACCTCATTCGTACACGAACACCCCTTAATCCCATGCCAATAAAAAAGGCACTGACGTGCAAGACCCTTTTCCTAGAATTCTACATTAGTAGCGTTAATTTCTAGAAGCCTTTTTGTAGTTTGCAAGTTAAAGATCGTCACCAGGAAGGGAATTGAGCATCTTGTTCTTTCCTCTGTTACTTGTTAGTTGTGTGACCGAACCAGTCATTTAATCTCTGGCCTTAAATTTTTTTAATCTGCAGAATAAGGTATTTCTCCAAAATTAAGTTTCCCCTATTTGTAAGAAGTCAAGTGATTCTTCTGCTTCAGTGGTTCTAGTTGTTATATCAGGCAGCTGGTGGGCTCCAGGCCTCCCCAAAGTCTCTTTGGCCAAGAAACTGAGGAAGTTTCTGTCTCTGAGAAGTCAAACTAGCTTGAATCAATTATAAGGCATCAGTGGAAGGCAGAAACTCATGATCTGGAACTCAGGAGTGCTGGTGACACGGGTGTGTGCTTTGCGTCAACCCCTCTAAGGCTCCTGTGTGAATCCGAAGACCTGTTTTCATTGAAGCTCTGTACCACCCCCAGAGAACAGGTTGGATGGCTTTGGTGTCCATCTGCTGGAGTCTGAAAACAGACCAGAGCCATTCCTCCCACTTCAGCCAGGATATCACCTGGCTTCACTGCATGGATGGTCTCAGAGAACACCGGGAGCTAGCCACGTGGGGCCCTGATAGCCACAGTGGCAGTAGTGATGGATAGCCATTGCCCAGCACTCTGGGCCAAGGGATAACTCGCCACCCATTTGGGGAACATCAAGTATGTTCTGGTATGGACATCAGTGCTGGGAGGGCATTGTTGAGCTCTGGAGGGCAGCCCAGCCTTTCGTGGCAGAGAATCACTAACAGGCTGAAACTACCCAAGAGGCAAATAGCAGTTTCCTAAGGTAGTTGCAGTGACTCATGTGTGAGTTCCTGTAGGAACCAACCTGATGAGCAAGGACACTTGAGTGGAGGCCAGGTTTCTATGACAGCATGTGAGGGCACTAGACTGGGAGATACAGCTCATGACTGTGATTGTATCTTTGTGGTTCTTATCCAGGGCAACTTTGCCCTTTGGGGGCATTTGACAATGTCAGGCATTTTGGTTGTCATGACTGTGGGGAAGGGAGCGCTACTGGTATCTGATAGGTAGAGGATGCCAGTGTTACAAGATGCAGGACAGTCCCCCAACAAAGAATTATCTGGTCCAAAATATGAATAGTACTAAGACTGAGAAACCCTGCGGTCCTTCAGGCAGATGTGACAAAGGGAAACACAGATTCCACCTACGTTCACCAGAATGTGTGTGCCATTCTGAACATGTGCCATACGGCCAAGCAGTTTACCAATGAGGACGATTCTGTGGTCAGAGTAACATAAATCATATCACTGATAGTATCGCTAACATGTATGGAGTGTTATCTTTTACCTGTCAGAATCTACTAACCATTTCACAGGTATTCACTCATTTAATCCATATCCCAACTCTGGAAAGTACGCATGGTTCTTATCCACAACTTATAGGCAATTTAAATAATGGTGCTGGCAGTATCAGCCAAAGTGCTCGTTTGACCACTGTGAGTGATCAGCTCGGGCAAACTGTGCCTAAGGGACCACTGAAGTCACTGACCTTGCTCATCTCCACCACTGTCGCAGCAGCTGGAAAAGCAGAAGGCCAGCCCAGCACGCCCACAGGCCTGTTCTGCATCTTGAGATCAGCCCCGATTGTGTGATCAGATCACCTCCAAAAATAGATTATTGTTTTCTCTGGGGTGGGACAGGGGTGAGGGGAGAAATGACAAAACCGGAGACAAATCAACACAGCACAAAGTCCCATCGAAAGGGGTTGGCAAGAATCCAGTGACTCCACGTATCTATTAAAATGGATCATGAAGCCTCCAAACTCTGTTTTTGCCTCAATTATTCAAGCACATGCGGATTGTTTGTAAATTACCCAGATAACTGGAGCACGCTAGCCCTGCTCTGATTTTATAGGATTTTAGTAGATACACTAATGAGATGGACTAATTAGTTCCTTAGTCCGTTGTGCTGTGGCATTGGTGTCTTTAGAGGAATACCACAGCCCTCCCATTCACCTTTTATCCCAATCAATCGCCTTGTATTTACTAAGGGCCCCAGGAGGGGGGCGTGAGAGGTGTAGATCATTCAATTTGTCACAGCACATATTTTCAGTATTATGATAAGAAGACAAGGGACTCTGCATTTTGTCAACTCACAAGGCCAAGATCGATCCGCAAATAGATGGGCCTCCCCGTATTCTGAATTAAAGTGTGTGTTTTTTGGCGGTTTATTGACAGTTGATAACTACTGACCACTAGTCCTGATAGAGTTACAAAGGTCGGGTCAAAGCAGGTCACAGCCACAAAGAACACCTCCTGCTCCTGGAACCCACCGCCCTCCCAGAAGGGATGTGCAGGTCAATAACTAAGCCACCTGTAGGGTCTGAAGTCTTTTCCAGACTTTCTCCTTCTGGCTGTGCTGTGAAACCCCCCCCCCCCCCATGCAGCCCTGTCCTCTCTTTTTTCACCCTGACATGGCTGCTGCCCTGGGAGTCCTGCAAGTGCCTGCGAAGCCAGGACTCCACCCGCAAGGACAAGAGACGCAGGGCCACCATACTGTGGGCTTAGCTCTGCATCCCACCCCAGAGGCTCTCCTGGAAGGGGTTGCCAGCACAGGCCGTGCTTCTGCCCATGACCTCAGAGAGTTAAGGATACATAGAAGCAAAGGAACTGGCCGTCTGTATGGCTCCCCCATGAGCGCCAGCCCTCCTGAGTGTATGCGTACCACTCTTGGCAAGCAGGAGTTTAATTAAAAGCCTCTCAGAATGCCTCTCCAGTTGGGGTGGGCCTCGGTCGCCAGGAGGGGCCTTTATCAAGTGGATGCGAAAGCATACAAATGATAGGCCTTGTTCCTAGGAAATGTCATCTGGTCTGGGCCTCTCTTGGTGGCTTGCTGGGGAGGCGAGGGGGATGTCTGTGCCTGTGTGTTTGATGCAGTATCCATTGTCTACCTGGAAGATGCAAATGAGATTCAAATTTGGTTCCAGTGTTATAGGCTGCTTGCATATACCCCACAGCAACCCTCCAGCAAGTGACTAATGGGAACATGTGTTCTTTCTATTTTTATAAGACTGGGAGAACAAGGGGATGGAGGGCTAAGCTTGTGGGGTTTGAAATCTTTCTTTCCAGGGGACTTGCTGCTGTCTGGAATGACAGTAATACCCAGTGGCAGCTCCATGGCAGTGGCCCAGACCTGCCTACATGCTCTGCTCCTTGGAGGCCCTGAGGCTGGGTACATGGCCCTGCCTCTCCCTTCTATTCAGCCAGAAGAAGATGGACCAGGGGACACCACAGGGCTCCCAGGACAGTGGCAGGGCCCTTATCTCTCCTTCCTGATGGCTTGCCCACACATCAGTCTTGGCAGGCCTTTCTCCCAGCCAGCACTAGTGGAGTGCTTGCCCTCAGCGTCATATTGTTGGTACCACCTTAGTCTGGGTTTGTTTGTTTTTTTTTTAAAGATTTTATGTATTTATTTGACAGAGAGACAGCCAGCGAGAGAGGGAACACAAGCAGGGGGAGTGGGAGAGGAAGAAGCAGGCTCCCAGCAGAGCAGAGGAGCCCAGGGTCCATCCCAGGACCCTGAGATCATGCCCTGAGCCGAAGGCAGACACGTAACGACTGAGCCAGCCAGACGCCCCATTGGTCTGAGTTTTTAATGAGATGATTTCTGCTAGGAGGGAACTTGAATGTAAATAAAATCATGCCTATCAAAAGCCTCCTGTAACCTCTTACAGCCCAAATCAGAAAAAAATCAAAAGAATGAGTCTATCCAAGATAGTCTTAGTATCCAGACTCCATTGTTGTGGCTAAGTCCCCATCGCTGAGACTGTTGTGAAGGCGGTGGTGGGCCCCCCATGTTGCAATTGCTTCTGCTTCCGCCTCCCTCCAGTGACCAGTAGTCAGGTGCAGAGAAAGAGGGCAAACAGAAGGCAAATGAACTCTTTTCTGTGAAAGGGGATCTCTCTCTCTCTCTTTTTTTTTAAAGATTTTATTTATTTATTCGACAGAGATAGAGACAGCCAGCGAGAGAGGGAACACAAGCAGGGGAAGTGGGAGAGGAAGAAGCAGGCTCCCAGCGGAGGAGCCCGATATGGGGCTCGATCCCAGAACTCCAGGATCACGCCCTGAGCTGAAGGCAGACGCTTAACGACTGCGCCACCCAGGCGCCCCAAGGGATCTCTTGCCGTGTGAATGACAGTGTGCCAGAATCTTGACATGCTAGGTTTTGGAGGGATTGAAACAGATCAATGGGATTGGTGACCATTCAACAGGAACCTAAAAATTCTTTTCTGAAAGGAAGGAAGTGGTTTGGACTCTAGACTCCTCAACCCTTTGTACAACAGTCTAGCTCCAACTGATTTGTTTTATATTGTGTGTTTCTGTAGCCAGACTGTAAAATGAGTTATGTGCTAACTCCAGTCAACTAATCCAGCCTACCTACATGGCTGTGACGAGGACCCTGAGGCCAAATCCAAGATCTTTGAAAAAGAAGCCTGGAATCACCAGGCACAGGACTGGGGGTAGTAGTGATATAAACCATGCACTCACTATCCCAGGTGTCCACCTTGTTTTAAAGAAATGGTTCTGAGATTTTTAGAAGTTTAAAGACCATCAAACTCCATTTTCTTGTGTTTCGATAGGAATCTTCATCGAAACCTAGGTAGAGATACATTTTGATTTTAGTGATGAATTTTACAAATGCTCATGGGAAGCCATTATCAGCTGAGGAGTTCTTAAAACCTCTTAGTATAAGGAAACCAACTGGTTGCCTTCATAAAAAATCAAACCTCCACCTTCCCCCTTGGCAAATGGAGGAGAATGTTAGGGGATGAGGTTCCAAGGTGGTGCCAAAATTTCGTTACTTCTCCCTGTGTGGAAACGCATCTCTACTGACATTAGTGGAGGTACCAGCTCGTCTCAGTTGGGTGTCTCTTTACACCTGGTTATAGTGATTCTTAGAGGTCTGGTGCTTTCTGTGCTTCGAGGGTCTTAACCAAAGTGCATGCCCTTGACCAGACTTCTAGGATTTTCTCTCCTGAAATAAATCGTGGAATCATGTATAAGAAAAGAGGGAATCATATAAAAAGATGCTCATTGTTGTAAATAATTTTTAAAAAACTGGGATTAACTAATTGTCTAACAATAAGTTATTGCACATATAAGTAATAACAATTATGGATTTTATATATGTGTGGGTATACATATATACACATATATGGAATAGTATAAGGCTTGTAAAGATCTTCCTTTTTTAAGAATATGAATGTTTTTGAAAACTATGAAGTGAAAGGAACAGCATACGAAATTACATAAAATAGGATCACAAATTATTGTATATATGTGTAGGTGTATACTGAAGGGGAGAAATAATATACACACATGTATACATGTGACAAAAGGGATAGAAAAATGCACCAGATATTGACAAGGACTATCCATGAATGTAGGAATTGTGGGTGAGTTTTGGGCCTTTTGTAACTTTTCTCTGTTTTACAAATTTTACAACCAAAAACATGTTTACAAAAAAATAAAGCCCAGGTTCCCATAAAACTTAGGGTCCTTTATTTTTAAGGGTATCTCTCAGCCAAAGTTCCTAGAAACAAGTTGCCTTAGAGAGCATCTGTAAATGCAAAGTGAAGTGAATTTACTTTTTTTTTTAAGATTTTATTTATTTATTTATTTACTTATTTATTTATTTACTTATTTATTTACTTATTTACTTATTTACTTACTTACTTACTTACTTGTTAGAGCTAGAGCATGCCCAGAGGGAGAGGAGAAGCAGACTCCCCACGGAGCAGGGAGCCCACTGCGGGGCTCAATCCCAGGACTCTGGGACCATGATCTGAGCCGAAGGCAGATGCTTCACCGACTGAGCCGCCCACAGGTGCCCCGTGGATTTACTTTTAATATCCACTTGGGCTTAATATGTACATTGCGTTATTCAGCCTAAACAGAAAACCGCTCTTTCTCTGATGTTAGTTGTTTGGCCTTCTTTATCAGGGAACTGGCTTCCAGTTTTTATTTCGCTTTGCTTGTGTGGCAAGCAAAATTCAAGTCTTGTGGTGTACTAAAGCAGCCAGAATTTGACCCACTGATCTGGCCCACTGAGTCCCTGCCACATGCCAGCCATGTGCTAGGCACCAGAAGTACAAAGATCATTAGGATGCCATCCCTTCCTGCAGGGTCGGTGGATGAAGGGAGCCCAGAAATGTAGCCGAGTAAAGGTCAGTACTACAGGTCACCTGTTGCGATGCTTTCCCCCACTTACTTCCTGCCAGGCTTTGTCCTAGGACCATACCTGAGTACATTACTGCCTCATATGTTCACATCAGCCTGCAACACAGGTGTCATGTCCCCGTTTCTGAGATGAGGGCGATGACCCCTCAGGGGGTTGCTGGCAGGTGGTGGAGCTGGGACTCAAGGACTCCTCTGCCTGGACTGCCTTCTAGTGTAACTCTTGAGCCAAATGGATTGATGTCAGAACAGAAGAGGAGACCGTTGATTCTGCCTGCAGACCCTCGCTCCATGTGGAAAGGGATTTTGGTTTCGATTTTGTCGTTTGGGTCTACTTTTGTTTCCTGCTGCATCCCTCACATCTAGAGCAGTGCCTGGTAAGAATGTAGGGGGGGGATGCTGTAGCAAAGGTAGGGTGGTCAGATTGAATTTACATTTCGCGTTAGCAGTGGATACTTTTTAGCGTAAGTATGCCTCATGCAATATTTAGGGCATACTTATACTTAAAAATTATTCTTTGTTAACTGGAATTCACATGATCCTGGGCCTCCTGGTACATCTGGCAGCCCTGAGCAAGTGAGGTAGGTTGTACTGAGTGAGGTTGATGGCAGGTGGGACGGCCCTCACCAGTTACAAGAGCCAGACAACGCAGAGTCATGAGCAAGGTGTGGAGGGGTGAGGATGTGGCTCATTCGGGGAACTGTAGACCGCATGTCAGGATGAGAGTGGGGAGCGGGCTTTTTGTGAGGAGAACGGTGCATGAGTAGATTATCCAGCGGTTTTTACTTCCAAATAACAACAGTCAGTAGGTGAGTAGCTGCCCTTTCGTCCCTTTTGCCAGGGTGATAAAGGAGGCTGGGCCCTCCCGTCAGCTGCACTCTCCTGGTGCTTTCTTTGAATGTATATTCTCTCTTCTTGGGCCATACAAGCTTCACTGTTTGCTGTGCCTGTCTGACAGTGATTGGATTAACAGCTCTCCCAGTGTGAGGTGCCTGGGGAATCACTATCCTGGTGTGGGGTGACTGAGGGAATTCTTACCCTTGATGTGGGGTGACTAGGGGTAATTGCTACCCCATTGTGGGTGACTGGGGGGAATTACTACACCCACTATGGTATGACTGGTGTAATTCCTACCCCCGGTATGGGGTGACTGGGGGGAGTTGCTACCCCCAATGTGGAGTGACTGGGGGGATTGCAACCCCAGTATGGGATAACTGGGAGGAATTATGACCTCAGTGTGTGGTCTGGGGGAATTGCTACCCTGGTGTGTGGTGGTTCCGAAAAGATGAAAAAATTAGGAAGGAAGGAAGGAAGGAAGGAAGCAGTCTGGCCGCCCTTGTCTAGGTTGCTAAGTGCCTGTAGACCATGCCAAGGAATTTTCTTCTACAGACAGAGGGATCAAGTGGGTGCTTTGGAAACTGGGTGTGTGGCTTAGCCACATGTCCTTTGGAATGTAATGCAGGTGACGCCGTGGAGGATGGATTGGAGCAGACAGTGAGTGACGTCAGTATGGAGGCCGTTGCGGTAGGTGAGGATGGTGAGGATGACAGGGAGAACAGGATGTAGAAGACAGCCTAGATAATTGTTACCCATCTTCAGGTCCTTGTAGAAGGGACTGCGTGCTTCCAGAGTGTTCGATTCCCCTCATGAGCCAGTTACTACTTTGCAAGCTCAAGTGGAGAGCATGATAGGTTTAGGGGATGATGACATATAGTGATCTGCATTCATTCAATCTGTCTATTTGTCTATCTGTAATTTATTTATGGTGAGTGAAGAAGGAAGAAGGCAACAGATGGAGTCAGAAATAGGCACGATCCCCCCATTTGCTTTGCCAACTCCCCTCGGCTTGAGGAGATGTAGTTATTCCCCTGCCCTGTGTGTCTGGCTGACCCAGGCTGTCCTTGCTGGTCACAGGTTGCTGGGGGCAGATGCATTCATAATGGAAGAGACGAACTCACCATCGGGGGTTGGAGGGAGGGCATCCCGTGTTCACCCGATCAGGAAGGAGCATGGGGAGGTGTTTTCTTCTCCAGTAATAAGATTGTCAGGGCCCCTTCCTGGCCTGAACGGACCGATGGAGGCTGCCAGGATGGAGAGCTCACTCTTCTTAATTAGCACTAATGCAGTCAAGGCTGTTTTCTTAGCCTGACCAAAGGGAATAGTAATTAATATGGTGGGGGAGACAGACGGAGAGTTCAAGGCCGGCATGTGTGCCCCTGACCCTGGGGTCATGGGGAAGGAGAGCTTGGAAGACAATAGCCTGGCTCCTGCAGGCCTGGACAAAGGCTGGCCCTAGTTCTCAAACCTTCGCTCTCTGTGGCCTTCCCATTAATGAGAAATTCTGTCCTCCCACTTCTGGAAAAGGGGCTTAGCAGGTCTCCTGGCTAAGGTGTGTGTGTATGTGTGTGTGTGTGTGTGTGTACATATCAGTCAATGTATGTGTTTTAAGAGATAATTTTTCTCCCACTTAAACTGCTAACTTCACAAAGCCTGGGGAGGTTCTTCCTTCTCAATGCTAGTACATGGCTCCTGTTGGTGATGGTGGGGCCTGGGTCTGTACCTCCACCAGGCAGAACAAAACACAGGTTCCACAGTATCCATTTCACCCTGAAGCTTGCACAGCAGCCCCGGGCTGGGAGCTCAGCACTGAGGATGGTCATTTACAAGCTGGGAAGAGGTCCCTGAGGGGCACCAGTCGTCAGGGGGCTGAACAGCAGGCAGACTGACCCTCACATGGCAGGGGCTGAAGCTAGAGGAGGTGCCGCTCCACCTCCCGGGGATCCCTGCAGAGAGGCGATGGGAGCCAGTGGAATGGTGGTGCGCGCAATCTACGTGATCGTCTCCCTCATTAAGGATGACCTCACCGCTCCAGATGACAGGGGGACGTGCGGCATCGTGAAGAAATGAAAATACGTTGGACTCTCAGTGCCTCTCCCCTAGTTCAAGCTGCTGGTTTTCCCCGAGGTGAATTTGGTTCTTTCAGATTTTGCCCTCAACTTTCCTCACTTAGACTGGTGGTTTTTCTTCTTTTTCTTTTTCTTTCTTTCTCTTTCTTTCTTTCTTTCTTTCTTTCTTTCTTTCTTTCTTTCTTTTTTCTTTTCTTTTCTTTTCTCTTCTTTTCTTTTCTTTTCTTTTCTTTAATTAAATATTGCTTCCTGACTCTTTCAGGTCAGCAGCAATGTCACTAGCATCAGCCATGAATCACAGCCGAGCTGACATTTTAAAAATGGCATCATCAGGGCAGCAAGTGCAGGCCAGACACCCAGGCACAATGGCTGGACCCCGTAAATTACACTAAAAGTCTAATCAGAATAATCAACACACTGACATCTTTATGCATGTGGACAGAACTTGGGGAAGGGAAAGGCACTGTGTTGGATTTCTCTGAGATTTCCCTTGCAGCAGATCCGGGTGCTTTTTGAGGATACCGGGAGAATGCTCAAGGCGTGTCTTTGAGTACTCCTTCTTCATGTTTACATTGTGTGATAAAAACAGATCTAACGAGTGCCTCTCAACAGTGTGTTGGTTGATCTGTACCTCGTGCAGCACAGCCATATATTTTTTGCCTGTTAAACACCCCACATATTTCTCTGTCAGTGCAGGTGCACACGAGTGGCTCACTCTTGCACACACACACGCACACAGGGACACACAGACACACACACCCAATAAATGTGATTGAAGACATTCTTGGGTGCTTCTGGCTGTGGAACTATAG
>NW_024424341.1:25436896-25905063 GCF_017311325.1 Ursus maritimus
TCTTTCCTTGTAAGAGTTTCCTTTCATAATTCTGACCCAAAGTCTTTACCAGTCCCCATTAATGTGATTTCGTAAGGCTAGACAGGACAGCCACCGTCTGGCTGAGACCATTCATCAGCCTTCGTACTCCATGTTAGTTTCTGACCTTTCCCTTTCTCTCCTTGGAGTCCTTTCTCTGTCTCTCTCTCAAACTAACCCCTTTCCTTTCTACTCTGGTTTTAAAAAAAAAAAAAAAAAAAAAAAGAACCTCTCCCAAAGCTTTGGGCTCCCTGCCTCTAATGGAAGGTCAGGGGTGCTCTTGGCCATACATATGCAGAAACAGAGCCTCTCGGTGATTAATTGGTCCTAGCAGGTCACAGGCACAGAGAGCCCATTTGTCACCAGCCTTGCTCTGGCCATCATGGCCAGGCTGCCCGGAGCTTGTGGGCGGCCCAGTGCACACCAGCTGGGACTAGCCAGTTAGTGCCCACTGAGGTGTGGCCAGCAGGGCCCCTAGGGTGAATGCCATCAAGGGTGGCATGGGACACAAAAGAAAGAATGAAGAAAAAGTGAAAAAAAGAGGGTCACATTTGAAAAACGAAAAATGGAAACGTTTTCTTAAAACGTAAAGAAATTGGTGTCTGTTTGTTTTCATTGGTTTTGCAAACATTTATTGAGTACCTACTATGTGCCTTAATCTGGTGCTAGACGTTGCTAATGGAAGTGCTTTGATGGATTTTGCCCATCTGATTTTTGCGAAGGTCTCAAGGGAAAGAATGGCTGATGTTCATATGCTGATTCTGCAGCTAGGTGTACTGAGCTAGGTGCTCTGACTTGCCCAGGGCCATCCTGGGAGACCTGGTACACCTCTTCTCTAGAGCTTCTTCTGTGATACCACACATGAGGGCATCCACCAGGATGACTCAATTCTACCATGTCCTTGGGTCCTCCAGTATCTTCTGACCAAGGGACAGCCCCCAAACCCTTTGGCTCCTGAATATAACATGTTTGGGCTCTGGTTTGAGTTTTGACTGCTTTATGCATTGGCTATATGGCCTTGGACAAGTCACTTTACCTTTTGCATCCTCAGTGTCTCCATCTATAAAATGAGCTTCATACCCTTAGATTGGTGGTGATTAAATGAGATACTAAAACTTGCGGGCATTGTGTCTGGCACAGGTTAAGCGATTAGCAAATTGCTAGGTATGTAAAGTGCATATGTTTGTATATAAACATTCTTTCTGGGCTGGGCCGTCTGGGCGCCCCCAAGTGGCCGCAGCCTAGGCATGCATCCTGAGCCACAGTCTGGCCAGGGAGTTGAACACAAGGACAAATGTCCCACAATGCAGTTTCCAGAAATAGGCTTCCTCAGCTTCTCCTTGTCGATCCTCCTATCACCAGTCTCTCCCCAACCTTTGTTATAATGATCCCTACAGCCAAGGATTTGTTCAATAAGCACTTGTGGGTAATTACTTCTGGAAAGCACTGTATTAGTTGTGGGGCAGGGCAGGTGGGGGATGAGGGGAGAAACCAAGTAGTGTGAAAAATAGCAAAGTATAGGAGAGGGCAGAGGTAGGCAGGACACAGTCATGAGACCCCAGTTATGAGACCACCATGCAGATGTGTCCTGCTTAAGAAAACTCCATATAAGAAAGTACAGCCCGCTGTATGGTGACTAACATAATATAATAAAAAATCATTAAAAAAAAAAAAGAAAAAAAGAAAGTACAGCCCAGTGAACGATTTCAGGAAAGGGTGACTCCTACAGGATAATACATACTTTTTTGATAAAGAAAGAGGATTGACTTTTAGGTCAGTAGTTTACACTACTTGACAAATAGTTGGTTGCAGAGCTCCTTGAAATAACAAGCCATCTTGGTGAATTTGATTATAATTCTGCACGCAAAAGTATCAGTAGCCCAAATCGTTAGGCCACTTTGCTTACAAACATGTATGTGGGAGGTATGAGAAGAGCAATTTCCAAGATACCAGAAGCCCCAGGAAGAACGAAAGGTAGTAGCAGCCCTTGTTTTTGAGCACCTGCTAGGTAGATGGCGCATCGATCTCACTCAAGTTATACAATAATGTTGGACTAGAAGTATTATTATTGCTATTTTACAAATAAGGGAAACTGAGGCACTAAGAGCGACGAGTCAGTGTCTAGTAAGTGTCCTGAAGCCATTCTATTGGTTAGGATGATTTTAGATGGAAGTGGTAAAAATCTACTTGAAACTGGCTTAAATAATAAGAAAAAAGTATTCATCTCACCGAACAACAGTTGGGTGGTAGGGCAGGCTCTCCAGTGGGTGGATTTCATGGTTCAACGATGTCATCAAGGATTGGATCTTTTCAATCTCTCCTGAACAATGCTGTCCTTGTGTTAGCTTGCCCTTACTTCATGTCCCCTGGAGGATGCAGTAGAGGCACAGAAATTCCAGGTGTCTTCCCAAGATCCATTATGGTTCAATATGATCCAAGATCGATATGGTTCAATTTTACCAATATGGTAAAAAGTAAAAGGGAAGCTCACTTAGTAGATTTCTTAATAGCAAATTTTGCTAAGAAGCCCCCAGCAGACAGGCCTCCTCTCCCTCAGGCCAGACTTGGGTCACCTGACCGGACCTAGAGCAACCACTAACAAGTGAGAGGAATGACCCAGATAGCACAGACTGGTCAGAGGAGATTAGGACACAGGCGCACACACAGAGGAGAGACCATATGATGACACGGGGAGAAGACGGCCATCTACCAGCCAAGGAGATGGGCCTTGGAAGAACCAATCCTGCCAACACCTTGATTTCAGACTTCTAGCATCCAGCACTGTGAAAAAGTAAATTGCTGTTGCTTTTGGTCCCCAGCCTGTGCCACTTTGTATATGTGCTGCCGAAGCGAGCACCAGCCTGTGCCACTTTGATCCAGCCGCCCTGGCAAACTAATACAGGGGAATGACAGATTTATAGTTTTCCTTCCAATCCGGAGTATTCATTGCAGATTGGGAATGGCAGGGGAGGTTTTGGGAGAGAGGAGGAGGACTGCGAAGAAATAGAGGGAAGGTGCAGAGGAAGGACTGCAATCAAGGACTAGATAGGAGGTGTGGATGTGCTTCTTTCGGCAAGTTGATCCATCATGCAGTAAATTCAGACCTAAGCCTGGGTGCCTGGAACATTCAGAGCACTGCCCGCTTACTGTGAATTTGAAAGGGGGAGTCGCTTTGGATGGAAAGATGAATTTAATTTAGGGAATGGTCTCTTTAGTCTTTGGTAACTGTGAAATAAATAATTTATATATTTTTCCTTGCCAGTTCCTGTGCCAGGACATGAAGATGGATAGACAGTGTGACCCTTGACTTGAGGAAACTGATACTTAAAAAAGAATGAGTTTCGCATTAGTGGTGGGAGGAACATTAGCATCAGGAATCTCGCTGCCAACCTCCAGAACTCTATGCTCAGAAAGTTTATGATATGCTGGAATCATTGCTATTGGTAAAGACGCATGGCCCCAGCCAAGGGTAGAGCAGAGGAAAATATCTACAGAGTTAGCCTCCCAAATAGAAAACAAAACAAAATAAAACTTCTTAAAACATTCAGTTTGACTTCCATAAATGATCTCCTTGTGCTTCCTAGATGGAGGGGAGGAGTGGAGAAAAGGTGCTTGGATTTAAAGTAGAAATAGGTAGAAAGCAAGGACTTCCAGGAGACAAAGTATGTTACCTGTTGCCCCCCCCCCCCCCAAGCATGGTAGAGCAGGTATACTTCTCTCATGAGGAAACCCAAGGCAGATGGTGGGTCTTATTGCATATCTGTGCTTCCTCATGCGATCTTGCACGTTTTCCTGGTGGACTTCAGAAGATTGCTCCAGTTGAAGGAATCTGGGTTGGTATCATTTGTGACTTTTTTGAAGTTCCATCAAACCTAAGGCTTTATCCAGAGTAAGTCAAGGCAGAGCATTTTCTCGAATCTCACCCTGGGTCTTTGTGCTTCTGAAGAGAGAAGACTACATTCTGCCTTGCATCCTTCCCCCGCCAGTCTGAAGTCTTAGAGACATAAAACTATGGTGGCCCATGTATTAACAAGCGTAGGGCATCTGAAGCCCCCCCCCCCATTCCTGCAAATGGAAATTCCATATCAGCCAACCCAAAGGGGGGATTTATGGCAGATCTACAAAGATGACAATTTATTTAGGCTGTCCTGCCTTGAATTTCTTGTCTTTTTTTCTCTTGATTTTTATTGACATAAAATGTTTTACATTTCCTTTTGCCCATTTGTCACTATGACAGCGATGTTTGGATGAAGACTGTAAATGAAATATGTATGCATCCTAAAGATATTTATGTAATTTAGCAAAATTATTTTTCAGGTTCTTTGAAAAGATTCTGCTCAGTTCATGTCTTGCTAGCACCACAAAAACATTTTACCAATCGTACCCCTAATGTGGGAATGAACACATGTTACTTAAACATACCAAATATGGGAACATATAAATAGTGTTTAAAATATCTCTTACACAATAAATTATGATCGCTATGTTGAAATTCCAATTTTTAGAGAAAATTGATTTAGGAAAAATAGCTAATCACAGTATCCTGTGAAAGCAGCATCCTTTCAGTATCATTTAATTTTCAAGCCAAGAGATTTGGACTATTGTTTCATTTTGTGTTCCATTATTTTTCCCCATTCATTTGCGGAACAATAATCTTCTAAAACATCTCACTTCTGCAGTGGTATCAACTGGCATGATACCAAAAAGATGTAAATGATTTAATTGAATTAGTTTAATTAGGTAAATTAACAGTTAAGCATATCACACACAAGCTTGTTCTGTTTATCCTACGTTATAGAGATAATTTAGTGCAGAAGGAGAACGGGCATGACCAAAATTCCAATGCAGTGAGCCAGATTAGCTGGCAAAGGAAAAAAATACACAGATAACAGTCACTGGAATTAAATCTGAGTAAATAATTTATGTGCTGGATTCATTATGTAGTTTGGGTTGTAGACAAACGCTGATAGTCAACGAATGTGCAAAAACATTGCTACTGAGCAAAAGTGTAAGGATAACCAAAGCGTTTCTGACCTTTCCAGAAGCATCTTCCCGGGAAAATTTCAACATTTCTTGGTAATCTGGACACATTGAGGCAACGAAAGCCTGTCTGCCTAGTCAGAAATCTGAGTTAAAGCAGAAAAAAACAAACAACAACAACAAAAAAAAACGAATAAGCCATAGTTTGATTGTTTTTGAGTACACGCTGTTGAATCAGATAAAATAGGGTTTCACAACCTTGGCACTATTAACAATCTTTTTGAGGTTGTGGGGGGCCTGTGTCTTGCACTGTAGGATGCTTAGCAGAATTCCTGGTGTCTACCCACTAGATGCCAGCAGTACCCCTCTGCCCCCAGCTGTGACAACCAAACTGTCTCCAGACATTGCCAGATGTCTTCTGAGTAGGAGGACCAAAATCACCCTGGTTGAAAACCACTGAAAGAGAACCATTGAATATTATCCAATATGGATCTTTAGTAATCTTGCTTTAGTGAATTACTCACAGAGGCTTGTATCATTCATAGCACTTACATAGGATGTTTATAAAAATTTGAAAAATATTGATTACCTTAAGTATTTGAAACATCCTGTTCTTTCTCTTCCATTCATTCATTTGGCAAGTGGGTATTCCGCCCTGAGCATAGGGTATTAATAGATACAGAGTATCACCCTCTTCAGCAAGGAGCCCTAGGCAGACCTGGGGATGGAAAATCATGGGGTATTGAATGAATGCTGGCGGATGTGGGGAGGGGGGCAAGGAAACCATGTGCTGTGGTAAGAGAGCCCTAGCCTTGGGTGACTTGCTTTTAGTTGTGTGTGACAGAACACAAGGCCAGAAAGGATAGCAGGTGCCACTACCAAACATCAAATGTTGGCTAAGACATTAGTTGCCCCAGTGGCACTGTGAGAAATTGGAAGATTTTAAGCAAGAGTGTGTGTTACATTTGGTCAGTGTTGACCTTTGGTAAGAACAAAGGTGTTAAAGTCATGCCCAAACAGATTAAATCTGACTCTGCCACTCATGAGTTGGGCGACCTAAGCAAATTGCAGATTTCTGAGCCTTATGTTCTTATCTATGAGATGGAAGTAATAATAGTTATGTCATCGCAAATTTTAAGTGGGACAGTGTTTATAAAGCACCTGGCATGATATCTACTGCATAAAAGTCACCCAATAATTATTAGTTTTTCTTTTTTTCACTAGCCAGAATGTCCTACTTATATCTTTCTCACCAAGATGCAATGGGAAACATACATTTGTGAGGTCTGCATTCCCCCACATCTGCGTTGTATCATTTAATGGCACTGAAGTTGTCCTAACCTTGCCACTGGATTTTGTTTACTCTAAAGCTGAGTGCTTAAATCCCTTAAATTGGTAATGTCAGTTTGACGTCCGTGTTAATCGTCCATAAGATTTTAGAATCTGAAATCTGGAGGTGGCTTTCTCTACCACGTCCACTGATCTGCAGCCAGATGTGGCCGTTATTACCACGGGGATCAGGGACAGCATGGAAAAACCCCCACTGCAAGAAATGCTCATTTTCTATATATACAAAGGAATTGTAATGTTTTGCCAAGCAAGTTTCTGGCAACATGTCTTGAATGCCTGCATTTTCATTCTCTTAGAAAACAGGGACAACCAAATAGAGGGGAAGGGAGACCTGTTTTGCATTTGGAAATACCAACAAAACCACATTCCCACCCTTCTGCAAATTTATCACTAAGCTTTGTATATATAATGGAATGCAGGGCTAAGCTGTTTTCTTTGGGATTTTGACATGTCTGTTTCTCTCACACACACTCTTCAGTGATATATGTAAAAATGAGGAAGACGTTTCCAAGAACACACTTCATTGTCAGACACATATATACATAATGTAGTTGACACCACGGACAAAGATGTCCTTTTCTTCCCCCCTGCCCTGAACCCTTGGCTGGGCACCCCCTTCCTGTCGTGTCCTATGGTGATGGGATTCCTCATTCCAAGTTAAGCCAAGTGAGCCTCTGCGAGTGCACTCTTCAGGGTGGCTGGACTCAGACCCCAGCCAGCCCTGAAGACACTTCACATCGCTCCCTGCTCCACTGGCCACCAACTGCCACTGATGAGGAAATCAAGACTTCTCTAATTTCTTCCACAGCTGCGGACTTATTCTCAGAAGTTTATTTAACCTGTGTGTGTTATGACTGTAATAACATACAAGTTCAGATTAAGCCAAGAGAGCACTGCAAATTCTCAGTGCCCTCAGATTCTAGATGGTTCTAGAAGGAATGGTCAGCTACTGTGCTATATCTCTATCCCGTTATCCATTCTCTGTATGCCCACCCCCTACCGCCTCCACAGCCTTGCCTTTTCTCTCTTTTCAGAAAAATTTGTTTTGAAATCATTTTAGGCCAAATAGAAAAGTTACATATCTTCTTCACCCAGCTTCCCCTAATGCTAGCATTATATGTAACCATAGTACAATGATCAAACCTAAGAAGTTAATATTTGTACAGTATTAGTAACTAAACTACAGTCTTTTTTGGTTTTCACCTGTTTTTCTACTAATATCCTTTTTCTGTTCCAAGACCCAACATTGCATTTAATTGTCATGTGACCTCATTCTTCTCCCCTCTACAATAGTTCTGTCTCCCTTGTCTTTCATGACCTTAACACTTTCGAAAAGCACTGGCCAGTTGTTTTATAGACTGTCCCTCTATCACTGTGTGTCTGATATTGCTCATGATTAGAATGAAGATACCCATTCTGTGAAGGATACTGAGGGGCGCCGGGGTGGTTCAGTCAAATAAGCATTATCTGACTCTTGATATCGGCTCAGGTCATGATCTCAGGGTTGTGAGATCGAGCCCTGCATCAGGCTCCTCGCTGGGCGTGGAGCCTGCTTAATATTCTCTCTCTCTCCTTCTGCTCCCCCCACCAAAGAAAATATTAAAAAAGAATACACGAGAAGTAATATGCTCTTCTCTGTGTGTCCTATCAGGGGGTGCATGATGTCTCTATCTTCCTATTGATATTAACTTTGGTCACGTGGTTAAGATAGTGTCTGTTGAGTTTTCACAGTCTAAAGTTAGTTGTAGTTTGTACAACTTTGTAGTTAATAAATATCTTGGGGGAAATGCTTTGAGACTCTGCTCTTATGCTGTTTCTCCTCAAACTTTTGTCCTCTGGCATTAACATGCATGGTAGTTTGAACAGTGAAGGTTAGATTATTTGTTTGTTTTAAACTGCATGACTTATCAGAACCACATCTTGCCTGTACCAGTTGTCACCGTGCTGGTCTCAATGGCAATTTTCTACTCCTCTCATTCCTTCTACCTTTGTTAATTGGAAATCCCAAGACCTTTTGCCTGACTCCCCACAGAACTTGTATCCTGACCTTGTAGGGTTTTGCCTGGCCTCACACTCAGGTCCCTAAAAAGGGCTTTGTAGATATTTTGGAAATTGGAAAGGAGGAGAAAAAATAAACAAAAATATAAAAGAACCCAGAAAGATTCTAATCCGGGCTCCCCATGTGATTTTCAACAAGTCAATGTCCTTCTCTGAGCCTCAGTGAGTTTCTTCTTAAAATGCCATCTCTGAGCCCCTTCTAGCTCCAAAACGCTATGATTCTAGGACGGGAGGCCGGGCTGTGACTGAATCTGCAGGTGGTGTCACCAAACTGCCCAACAGTGAGATGAACTCAGGACAGCAGCAGCCTCAGACGGGAATTCAGGGAGGAGGGGAGGAAATGGTCCATGAGTCTTTTACAAGCACTAGTAATACTGACATTAATAATACTTTCTACACCAAGAGCCACATTGGAGGGGCATGCCAAGGTTTGGGGAGGAGGCAGCCCCATTTGGGATGAGGTCTTTTATCTTTGGCCCTTGAAACAGATGAATCAGCCCTTTCTCTTCAGATCGAAGAATCCACACTGTGTGTTTCCCCTGTCAATTTCATTACTTTGCATCAGGCCTAATACCCATTGAAGGCCTAATGGTTGCAGAATTACACTGGATATAAAATACAGTTTTTAGCAGGATAGTTAAAATGCTGAAGTTTCACTCTCATCCTCTATATAAAGTTCACCCAACATCCAGGCCTCAAGGCTAAAACATTCTCTCCATCTCTTCTAAGCTAAGTCTGTTGCTTTTTTTTTTTTTTTTTTAAGATTTTATTTATTTATTTGAGAGAGAGAGAGAGTGAGTGAGCACTAGCAGGCTGAGGGGCAGAGGGAGAAGCAGACTCCCTGTTGAGCAGGGAGCCTGATGTGGAGCTCGATCCTGGGACTCCGGGATCATGACCTGAGCCGAAAGCAGCCACAGCGTCTTTACCAACTGAGCCACCCAGGAGGCCCTAAGCTAAATCTGGTTCTACTGATTTCCAATGCAAAGCCAATTTTTGTTGATATTTTAAATATACAATTAGAGATTACAGTTTATTTTGCCTATCTTTTAGATAGTTCAGACATTAGACACCATTTTAAAATGTTAGACCTCAGACATCATCAAAAAAAAAAAAAAAAGACTGAGGACGAAACATTTGTGATTATAAAAGGGAGGGCTGGCCCCCAGAATTCACAGTGAATGCTGAATGGGGCAAGACACCCATTGATCAGTTGGGCTTTTCTGTTACAGAGGGAGAACATTCCAGAGATTAAGTAAAATCAAAATTAGTCCCCAGCTCTTTTTATTTGAGCCAGTACTTGTTAAACCCCTTTTCCCAACTAGTCTCTTCTCAGATCTGCTAGCAAATTAGGGGAATGTACTGATTTGGGATCATACCTCTTAATTCCCCTATTTCTAATAAAGGAATTTTTGAAATTTCACTCTAAAATTGACTTCTGTAAATATACTTTGGAAGATCACAGGGAAAGTGAGAGTAGGGGAATGAGTAGCCAATTTGGGACAAATTATGATGAAGATTATGCATTACTTGATTAAACATAAGTTCCTTCCGGACAGGAGCATATATCTCTTAGTTACTGCTGTGTCTCTCATGCCAACCACAGTGCCTGACACATAGTGGGCGCTCAATAAATCCCTGATACATGAATAAATGGTTGATTATAGAAATTATCTTTGTATGAGTTATACCCTGATACGGTCCCTTTTCATCTAGCTTCAAGGTGAGGATTGTAGGTGGGAGGCAGTCTAACAAGAATAATTGTACATCATGGGCTATATCATGTATTTATATAGTACTTTGTAGCAATAATTTTCAAAATGCATTTTTTTGGAAAGTTAATAGATATTATTCAGTAAAAAGATTCTTTGTCAAAGTTTGAACAGTAAAGATTTGACTATTTGTTTTAAGCTGCAGGACTTATCAGAACCTTTGATATCTTGAATAAGTGTTGGGACTCACCAAGGGAGCCATAAAACATCAGACTTCTGAATCTTTTTTTTTTTTTTGGTAGCATCTTTTATTTAATGACCAAATGAACAGCTTGAGAAACATCAGTAGTATACAGAGCATTTTATTTGCATTTATCCTTCTAGAACATTTCTTTTATCCTATCTTTGATTTTAGACTAGTGTGAATCAAGTGTATATAACATAAAAAAGTGCCCTCAGCACTCCACATGTTCAGCAAATGAATGAGTGAATGATTGGCTATATCAGAATAATATTGTTAGATGATATAGAAAGTAATATCATCATTATCAATATCTAAGAGATGTTGAGACTTCAAAAAACCATAGATACTTTCACATGTAGCCCTTTCTTGCCATTCCCATTGCCACTCCTTCCGCCCCTTTACCCCAAGCATAAACTACTCATTAACTTTTGCTAATTGCAGTAGCTTTTTAACTAGTCTTTCCACATCTGGTCTTGCCGTCCTCCACTCATGCCTAAGCATATAAACTCCTACAAGGCAGCATTTGACTCTTTTTTTGTTTTCAGTGCCTAGCACGGCTCCTTACACACAGTGGGACCTCAGCTACTGAGTTGAGCACTCATCTTAAGTAAGATCCATAAGTGTATCTCTGTTACTGCTTTTCAATAGAGCAGCACAAAGAGACACAGGTCTTGCCTTAAGAAAGCTCAAGTTCCAAACGGGAAGCCTGCTTATTTCTACAACTTAGAAACATCAAATTTACTACTGCGCTACATTGCAGAAGTTTATTTGTAAGTCTATTCATAGTCCCGCGTTCAGTTTTCCCTTAGAAACAGTATTATGCACGGTGGGTGTGTCTCCTAGCCAGCCCACAAAAGCCTATTTAACTTGTAATGTGTCTAAAGTCAGATACTAATAGCAGCCCCAGGGGTTCATTGGCCTCTCCTCTCAGGCCATTGCCAGTCTTAACACTACAGACCTTGCCCTGAGGCAAAGTATGAGGCGGGGATGGGATGGGATCAGGGGCACATTCTCTAGCAGCTGTGGATGATGGAGAGAAAGGAGGGAGGCCGGGAGGCGAGGTCTACTGTGAGCAGGAAGGAGCAAAGGGGAAGGAAAATGGCCATGAGAAACTGAGCGAGGGCACCCAGACTGTGATAGCCCTTCTTGCGTGATAGGTACAATGGGAGCAAAACGCATGGGGCTTTAGGGGATACATGCATTCTCCCGGCATCTGCTTTTATTAGAAAGTCATTGGAAGGCTACCTGCCTATGCCTGTCTTGGAGGCTTTGATGATTCTTCCTCGAGTTTCAGGAGAAACTAAGTACATCAACAAAGAAACCAAGGGAAGACTTATTTCAACATGTGGAGGCACCTGCTATGATATAGACTGGAATGCACAAACTTAAATGCCTAAGGGGCCAGGCAGGCCATGGAAATCCATGATGCAGAACAGGAGTAAGGATGTGGGGGCTCTGGCGACAAGCAGAGCACACACTCCATCGAAAGGAATCCTGTCCTGCTTCCCATAGTTCAAAACATCCATAGTTCAAAATATTCAACTTTTTCAAAAGAAGTCATCAATCTGACTTTTTATGTACTGTCCCCTGGATTTTATATGTTGACAGTTAATTAGACCATTTTTAAACATTATGTAAAGCAAGCATACATACATACACACACGCAGAGTTTTGGACCCCACCCACGAAATCTTTGTTGTAGAGGGTCATATTTCACTTACAAATGGAATCGTGTAGGTAGAATCATGTATTCCCATTCGATGGACATTGAAATTTCAGAGATGTGTTCCCTCAGAAAAAGATTTCAGTTCAAGAGCACCCTTGAAAACCGTACGTCAGGGAATTGTTGATGTACATATTTCAAGGAGCAATTGCCAATTTCTGACAAAATCATAATTATACACCAATCTCCATTACATTTAATTGCTAACACCTCTACAACCTTGAGATTTTCAGCAAAGGACTGGGATACTTGTGGACAGAAACTCATGTCAGCATTTCTGAAGTCATCCCCAGCACATGGCCATTGCCATTCTCCACAGAGCATCACGGCACCACATCTCTACAATTCTCCATCTATTTACAGTACACACTAGGGTCACTCACCCAGCATCCAGGGGCCCAGAACGTTTCTGGCTATGCTCTTTCACCCTTTGATAGTGTCCCCCAGCATGAAAGTTGTGTGGGTGGTCATCAAAGCTATATTTTGAAGACCGCTGGCAGCACGGCCGAAGAGAACGGCTATAGCCGTCTCACGAGGCAGAGCTCGATGCTCTGTATGGTGGACAACTGGCAGTCTAGAGCACGGCATCTTGCCTGGCTTTGGATGGTGGATTCCACATCTAGAGCTGCCAGAGTGAGCGTGGGCAAGTCACTCATACTTTCTGTGCTTTCGTGTCCACATCACCAAAAATGTACCCGTCCGCTGGGTTGTTATGGGAGTAAGAGGAGATCATGCCCAAGCATAGCACATAATTTGTCCTCAGTGGATGGTGACCATTGCGATCACTCATTCTTAGTAATGTCATTAGCATCAAAGGGGAGTATGGCCTCTCCTGTTTGGTTCTTCCTCCATTCACCGTGAAGATCATACTGGTCCAGGAGCAGGAGATCAGCACCCAGCTGTGCTGTGGGTACAGACTGGAGACGTTTGTCCTTCAAGTGAGAGATATTCCATGAGTCAAGATTTCTTACCATTTCATCCAGGACATAGTTGTCTCCACACCAAATGTAACTGTTTTTTCTTGTCTCTGGGCGTCTTCGGGCTTGACGATTCAGCCACAGTGTGTCTTCTTTATGCTCAGATGCATCATCGAGCTTTCCGGGCAACAGGCAGCTTTTAGAGGACTGAGCATATTCTTCTGTCCTGCTGTTTGCAATGCCTGTCCTGACACTATAAACAAAAGGTACTAATAAGTTGCTTTTTTAGCAAGGAAAGTACGCATTTTGAGTGAAATATTCATCTCGAGGATGAATTAATACTTTCATTTCACCGAAGCTGGCTTTGAACAAATGAATGAATCCTTGTACTGAATGCAGGGAAAGAACTGTTTAAACGAACAGTGGGAATCCCTTGCACAAAGCCATGTTGAAATGAATGGGGAGAGAGCCAGTCTTCTTTGGGAATCCCTAGAGCTCGTGTCCACAAAGCTTGATCCAGTCTGGCAGATGAGGACAACTCTGGTGTCGTCTTGGCTGGAACTGGACGTGGCTTGTCATCCTCTCCCAAGGGGCAGTTAGGATAACACATGAGCCCCATATAAGGCCATACCTGTCTTCCTTCTGAGCTGTTTCTTCAGACACTGACGCATGGCAGCATCTTGGCCAAAGGCCTGACCCTCTGGTCTACCCCATGGGACTGTCAAGGCTACTGCTGCCCTGACTTCAAGTGTAAAGGGCCCCAAGGTCAGTTGGAAACCAGATTTCCAAAGCTCTGCTCTGTTTGTGCTCCCTCATTCCCAAAGGAGTGAGTATTCCCAGCCCAGAGCCTTGCAGACACCACACATTGAACCGCAGCCCTTCCAGCTGTTAGGATTCCGACTTGCCTTTATTTCTTGGCCAGACTGTGCTGCGGATGAAAAGGAAGGGCAGATGTGTCAATGAAGAACCAGTAGCAGCTGCATCTGCTGCTGGTTAGAGTTGTTGGCATCCAAATCCCTTTTTCTGTCACCCCATTGGCTTTAGACCTCAAGATCCCGTCAGGGACTCAGGCTTGTCCTGTTCTTCCCCCTGAGTTCGCGCTCTCTCATCAATTCTGCTCCCAGATTGTTGTCTCCACACATGTATTTTGATGGTGGATAAAACAAAAGACTTCTCTTTCCTCTGTATCTGTTCTGATGCTACTTAATGCAGAAATGCCTTTCGGGGCCTTGGAATGAACAACCATCCTTTTAGGTCCCAGGCCAAATCCCTCCACCCAAACGGTTAAAGCAGCTCCACAGGCTTCTGCAACCAGAGCTTCTCCCTACCCCCAGCCCCCCACCCCTGACAGCCTTCCCACTTCTAGCCTTGGCCGCCTCCCCAGTGGCCCGAGTCTCCTGTTTCCATCAGAGGAAAGAGTAGGTGCACTTCCCTCAATGACTGTTTGCTTTCCCCCGGCCTGTGGGAATCAGAGGTTGGGGTAGGAATTTATAAAAGCGAGCATTTTGCCATAAAAAGAATCTAAGAGGGCAATGGAAGGCCATCCGTATGATTCCCTAGGCTGTCTGTCTTTGAAAAGGAAGATCTGGCCAAACCTACAGAACTTGCTGCCTCTGGAGTTTACTCTTTATTTCACTCTGTGCAGCACGTCCTTGTGTATGAATTAAAGATTAAAGGCAACTTAACCTGCATTTTGCTGTATCTCTATATACAGGAGAGGAAGGGAGGGAGGGAGCGTGTGTGTGCGGCATGAGCTCCTGGTTCTAAAACCGAGTAGGAGAAGGCAGACTAAAGGTGCTCTCTTTCCGACCGGCTACGCCTTCATGCAGTGACCTCTCGCAAGTCCTGGAAATGGGCTGCGACTCCATTTCATCAACCATAGAATAAGTATTGTGATGCCTACTTGGACCACCGACGTGTCCTCTGCCCCAGTCTGTGGGTTTCTGAGCACAGATGACATCATTTCAGCACTGACCATTTGACACAGGCCACAAAGCATGAATTACCCCTCAGTGGAAAGATCAGCATTTGGCCCCACCCCGATTTTGAAATGAAATCAATTGTGGGTGGTACTAACCTGGAATCCCAGATGCTTCTAGTCACCAAGTATAGTAGCTACCTTTTGCCAACCCTTAGAACAGGGCTTCTAACCTCAGCACAACTGCCGTTTTAGGCTAGCACATTTTCGTGGCAGAGGGACGACAGCATGGGTGTGCATCTTTGGGTGTCTAGCAGCATCTCTGGCCGGTAACCCTAGATGCCCATAGCACCCCCAAACTGTGACAACCAAAAATGTCTCAGACTTTGCGAGATCTCCCCTGCAGGACGGAAGCACCCTCTGTTGAGGACCACTGCCTTAGAATCAGCGCCTCTTGGAGGAGGCATCACCAAAACCCTGGTCCGGTTAAGAAACTACAGCACAAATGCCTGGGCTGATGCAGTGCCTTTTTCAGGAACTGGAAGGTCACCAGACAGTATAAACCAATTTCAGCAAAATTTCAGGAAGATAAGATTGCAAAACAAAGTACATTCCCAAGTCATTCTCTGTGATCTTGCACACACGTGTTCTTTATGGCACTGATGTCCTGTTGGTGCAAATCATGGATCACTGACCCAAAGAAAAGACCATTGTAGAGCCCTAGTGTTGTACTAGCATCTTCTGGGCACTCCGTTTTTCGGGCACAGGCAGGATGTGTGCAGTAAAGCATTTTACAGATGCGTATGGTCTGGGTGTGCCCATTTGGCTCTGGACCTGTAGTTAAGCGTCTATATAACAAAGGTTAAGCGGAATTTATTGCATTCCATATGAATGTATGAGCTTGGAGCAGCTCCTTGAAGCTCTTGGTATCTGCCCAAATGGAGATGTCTTGAGGATGAGACTTCTTAAACATCAAATAGTAAAAAGGCAGGAACAAGCCCTAACAGTAGACACTGTTAGCTCTGGTCATCTGAAATTGTCTGTAGGTCTAGCAGGGTCCCAGCTGGTCCTGCCTGAACTATAATTCCATGCTAGGTCCTTTGGCTGCAGAGACCCCGCGGCAGGGGTTTGTAGATGGATACAGTGATGCCTCCATTATTTACTAAAACTCAGTCAGTAAGGTCTAGGTGCCCAACCAGAGTCACCGGCCATTGTCAGAACAGAAAGAAAGGGCTCTTGGTGCCCAGATCGGGTTGACTCTAAGATGGAAGGATCATTCAGGCTGCTGTTTGCAGCTAACACTCAACGAGGCATCCGCCAGGGCATCTTGAGGCCAACTTGCCTGTCCAGATGTTTTTGCTTTGCTGCCTCCTCCTAGAGAATCGGGAATATATATCCCCTCCCCCACTCCCTAGAGCTTGCACCCCTGCAGGCATCTACACGGGGTGACTTTTGGAAACCGCATTCCTGGAGGAATTGTTTGTAGGGCACTTTGCAGTCTCCCCTGGAGCCAAGAAAAGATTTACATTTTGCTGTCCTTGTTCAACAGGTCCCAGTCATTTCCTCTCCTTTCAAGAAGATTCCAAATGAACATAAATCTCACCCGGGCTCTGACAGCCTCCAGTCATCTGTTTACCAAAATAAACTTTAAGCATACATTGAAAAATAATTCCTAGTGAAATATGCATCCCCATGGCATTCAAGTCTGGTATTTAATGTCTTTTTTATGGTTAATAATGCATCAAAAGCATCCCCAGTCTGAAGCTGTCATTGCATCACATACATGATGTGCAGGGCCCATTCCAATGACTAAAAAACTTGGAGTCCATTTTTATTTAAAAAAAATACTAATGTATAATTACAGTGGCCTGTTTCCTTCTTTGTGTACTTCTTTTTAATAAATCTGCTTGATGAGATCAATCTGCCCAAAATACCTGGCGAGGTTCTTTGCACTATACAGATAAAGAGGCATGCTATATAAACAACTCCAAAATCCCCTCATTAAAACTGGGCTCTGGTTGAAAAGCACCCTGGTCTATATATATATATATTGCTTTATTAAAAAAAGAAGTCATCCAGGATTGTATAAAGGAATACAGCTAAGCTTTGTCCTTCTTGGTAAATGTAGAAAAAATAGAGTATTTGAACCAAAATATTGACATTCATTTTAATTCCAGCCTTCTGAAGTTAAAAAAACCCATTTGCCTTCTGTTAATGCAGAAGGAACTTTACTGGAGAAGTCTTTGCTTATATCCCGTCTGTGTGGTCACTGGTGCTGAGATCAGGGTGGATGGGAGGGCTGAGGGGAGGCAAAAGTATCCTTCCTGCGTCATCTAGAGCCTCCTCTCACCCTGCAGGTGTAAGAGCCCCAGATCCATCCCTGCCACATGTAATGACCACATTTATGACCAGAAGTGATTTCTTTGCCACCGTGGACCATTTCCAATGGTCTGAGGATGATGCGACTCTGTGGGAGCAGCCAGCTTATAAGTGCTTAGAGGTTGGGCAGTGTCTGCTTACCTTGATTTGTGGCTCTGAGGACCAAGAGAGATAATTAGATAATGTATGTAATTTGCTCAGGCTGGCCACACACCTGGGAGATTCTCAGGAAGTGGCAACAGGCAGGATTTGGAGGGGCAGGAGGGAAGCAACTAGAGCCTGGCTGTGGGCTCAGATACTCTGGGCGAGGTGGGACATTCCTAGACTCAGAAACTTAGTTTCCTTGTGTGTAAAAGGAGGATAATAGTTGCTGAGAAAGTAGATCTTAAATATTCTCACCATGAAAAAGAAATGGTAATTATGTGACATGATGGAGTTGTTAGCTAAGGCTATGGTGGTAATCATTTTGTAGCATATAAAGCTATCAAATCAGCACAAGGTACACCTTAAATTTACACAACCTTATATGTCAATCATATCTCAATACAGCTGGAAGAAATGGTAATGATAATACCTACCTTACTCTCTTACATAGGTATGATGAGGTGGACAATGAACTAATATGTATTAAGTGTAAAATATGTAACAACACCACCAGCAATACCTGTAATCAGCCCTATCATTTGCGAACACTTAGGTTATGTGACTGAATAGTCACTTCGTGGGCCCTTCTACTTAGGGTTAGCGAATGACGGATGATTCGGACCTGCGGCACTAAGGTTGAGCCAAGACTCATCCTAGAACATCCTCGGACATCCTCCCCTGCAGATGTGGTAAACACCTGGGTTAGCAAGTGGGGAAAGAAGTAAAGAACAGCTACTTTGGGGGCTTGTAGGTCTTACGTTTTGGATGGTTAGTTCGTGAGAAACCATTACAAACCACTGAATATAGGTTGCATTCACGCCTTCTTTTGTGCCTGGTAGAAGACCCTCTGTCCAGATACTAATGGCTGGCTTTGTCCAGGGCAAGCTGGGGCGGGGGTGGGAGTGGGCTGTAGGAGGGATAGGGTCCCCCCTCAGATGGCGTTAGCCTCTCCCCAGCTCTTGACACCCCTGACACTGGCTCCTTGGCTGCTCCCTACCAGGGTTAGAGCGCTTCCGAGACTGAACCCTGAAAGCTCCCCCTGGCACAGGGAGCAGTTTTAGTTTAGTTTTGTTTTCCTTATACTCTTCTAAGACCTCCATCGTGGGGATCCCAGTGGGACTCCTACTCCCTTAAAGCTCCTTAAAGGAGTTTTTCTTCCATCTTTGCCTGGAAAGTAGCATACTGATATCCAAAGCCGAAGCAACAGGGGCTCTGCATGCCACCCAGGCCCGGACATTTTGGGCAGTCTGTTTATCTGGCTTATTCACCCTTCATTTCTTCCTCACCCTCCAATGTAACTCTGGTTTCTGCCCCACCCCCACCCCCACCCCGGGGCTGACAGGCCTCACAATCCGGAGATAAATGCAGCAGGCACTCCCTTTCACGGGCGGTTTAAGAAGTTACCATTTGGCTGTGTTCACCACTGGCTTCCTTTCAGCTCCCCAGCACCCCCGCCCACCCAGTTCAGATCCTTTCTTGGTTTCCCTATTGTCCAACTCCACGGTACTTTTTAAAGTGTCAAAGCAAATTTGTGTTTCCAGTAAGAAAGCACCTTTTGCTTTTTGCTTTTTTTAATTGCATGTGACCCTCGTGATTCTAATTCCCACGGAAAACTTAACTGTATCTCTAAGAAAAGGCGCGCGCACACACACACACACACACAAATGTGGCCAGCAGATGCTCCTACGCCTTCGCACACCCTTGCAGACACACAATTGCATACCGCAAAGCTGGCTAATGTTGATGCATCCAGGTTGGAAATGACAGGATATTGTGGAGGGCCAGTCACTTAATGAACCCCTGCGGGACCAGTCTTGGTTACTAACAATTTCTCTCCAATTCATCAGGCAGGGGAATCACAGCCCTCAGTGTTTCACTCCATCACGTCCCCCCACTGCCCCCTTCTCTCTGCTCTACACAAACAAACCAATTATAGCAACGGATATAAATTGGACCCCTTTTCTGAAAATGCTCCCTGAACCTTCTTTCTGCCCTTACTTACTCAGCTCCAATCAGCCTGCCCCCCAAGTGGACTGTAGGTACACGCATGCACACTCATGCACACATGCACACACATGCACACCCCCGTGCACGCGTAGGCATACCCAGGTATACGCTTTGTCCCACAGCCTTCACCTACTTCCTGTTCTTTCGTCCAGCAGGGCTTTGGCTATCTTTTAGCCCCTTAATCTACTATCCCATGGAATACAGATTTAGAATCGCTTTTCTTTATTATTTTTTTTTACTTTCTTTTTATACAGCAGCCAGTCCCAAACCTTTCTCTCCCTCCATCATACTTTGGGGTAACTTCCTCATTGATTCTTGGAGAGTGCCTTGTGTAACTCGTCTTGGTATTAATTCTACCCTCCATTGTAGTTATCAGTTGATTACTTAGCTTAGAGGCTTTATATAAAGACCTCTTCCTGCTCAAATACAACTAGTGTTAAAACATCAGATCTACAAAGTCTTATACGAAGTGAGAAGTTGAGTAGTTGGGATTTGAGCCATTGTAAGTAAGGTAGCAAGACCGTCTGTTGTGTCTACAGCAGTGCTACTGAAATATGGTCCCCAGGCCACTCCTGGTTGGTGAACCATTTGTTAGAGGTCCTCAACAAATTTAGCACAGAAATTTAGAATAAGAATTTAGAAACTTTTATAGTAATCTGCCATCGCTGCAACATTCAAGCAACATTTTATGGTCCTGGTAATTCATTTTTTATATATTTTATGAAGTGTTAGTCCAGGAAGGATTGGATGTGAACAATAACAGTGACAGAAGGGTGTTCTTCCCCACAAAAATCTGAGAAGCAGGTTCTTGATCATTGTGAAGATGTTCAGATTTATATAAAGTGATGAGGGGTCCCTTTGAAAGATGAGTTAATTTGGGCACAATTACATGTTTGCTTACCGAGCTCTAACTGTTCGAGTGGACAGTGTGATAAAGATACTTCTGAATAGAGATTGCAAAGAAATGAAGATAAACTTAGTGTGGACTTCATGTAGGTATGTGGGAAATGATCACATTTTGCAGTGATTCTGTTTTGAAACAACTTTTGGGAAACAAATTGATCATGCTTGGGTCTTAGAATGGCGAGCCCATATCCATATTCTAGAGGGTGACTCTTTTATCATGCTGGAATCAGTTTATCTTCCTAACCTGTCTATTAAAAGCTTGATGCTTTCATTTTCAGAGGCGGATATTATTAGTCCTTTGGCATCTACAAATCTCCATGGAGTCAAAACCTTGTTCTTACAGGGTTCTCTATACCTAAGCCTCCAGAGAGATGTACAAACATTTCAAAGAGAGACTTTTGTTCCCTCTGGTATGAGGAACAATTACCCACTTATCTAAGTAGAATGATAGGTGTCTATGACAGATTGTAGGCTGGCGACATTTTAGAAATAATAATAACTTGCATTTTTAGTGCACTTTCCCATTTACAAAGCGAGTCCACCTCTATTAGTTCCCTTGATGCTCAGAGCTGGCCAGCAAGGGAAATCAGGCAGAGTTTATTACCTCCATTTTAAGGCGGGCGTCTGTTACCTAGAGCTCATCTGCTCCACCGTCTGTATGTGTCTGTCCAGATGCTGCCCAAGGCCCAAGGAGATGCCAAGGAAATGGAAAGAACCTCTCCTTGCAGTCATTTTTACATCTTATAACTCAAGGAGAGCCTACCAGGGGGACACTGGGAGATTCCAGCCATCCTCTGGGTTTTGGGGTGTTTTTTTTTTTAAAACCAAATACCTGTGGGTGTTATTGGCTGGATTGTGACTGGAGGCAGCCAGGAAAAGGAACACCAGGCATTAAAAATGACAAAGCACTTTCATTTGTGAGAGCCATCCAAGAAAGGTGGAAACGAACATATTTTTCTGAGGGAAAGCAATTTCACAAGCCCTGCCCGTGTACAGATGAGCAGGACAGTGAAGAGGCACAGGATGGCCTCCGACATTCCTGGGCAAACACGGGTGATTAATGTTTTCTCATTACGTGGGCTGGGAGGGAGTTTTATGCAAAATTCAAAGGAGGAAAGAAACCCCAACTCCTGCCCTCCTTCCTTTCACAAGGGCCTTCCTAGAAGTGGAGACGGCCAGATGTGGCCATAGAGCAGACCCAGAATTACGCAGAGGTGATGAGATCGTCTCTGAGGGTAGTTAGATGAGCCAGACACAGCCAGGTCTGGTTGCTGGAGAGGGTAATGTTTCCGCCAGGGAAGAAGGCAAGGTTATAAATGGCTTTTGCAGCAATTAAACGCAAGAGCAGCAGGTGAGCCTCCAACTCTGTGGTCCATCTCTTTGTTTTCAGAACAACAACATCAGAAATGACCACAAGGCACCGATTGGGAAGAACCATTCCCCTAACCTGGATGCAGGCAGCTGTCGGCTTTTTCCCTTGGTGAACTCTCTTCTCTGCCTCTCCTTGTGGGTTTCACAGATCCGACGTTTCGTAGGAGCTCAGAGAGTCCCATTATATCTTGCATTTGCTAAAATGCATTCAGAATCACATTATTATAGATTATGCAAGATTGGAACATGGTTGAGATGAAAAAGTAGCCCTTGATGCTTCTGAGAGAAGGAAGTCAGACTGACCCTTTGGAGACCAAGCTGCTGACTCTTTGTTTTTCCACAGATCTACTTGCCTGAGGGAACAGTTCGGCTCTTCCTTCCTTTTAATTCCTGTCTTATGGGAGATGTGAAAACATGAAGCAAGGAGAGACTATCCCTGAAAACTCCTGTCACATACCAACAGCTCTACACATAAGCAAGCAGGAGCGTGTGTCACACACACACACACACACACACACACACACACGGCGTGAAGTCAAGGTTTTAGAACTTTACTTAGACGGGGCAGCTTGCTTATGGGAAAAAGGTCTCAAGAGCTGCGGCTCAGGAAGGCTGGCATTCATTTCTACTCTGACTAGCTCTGTGACCTCACAGAAACCATTTAACCTCTCTGGGCCTTTGTTTCCTCGTTTGAAAACATATGAGGCTCTGGATTTGATGACTTGTGTGATTCCTTACAGACTCAGTGTTCTCTGATTCGGTGAATCCGTTTCTAAGTGAAAGGCTCATTCTGGAAGGCTCGTGAGTTGTGTGTGTGTGTGTGTGTGTGTGTGTGCAGGCATCCCAGCTGTGCACAGCAGATAATCCAAGGACTGCATTTTGTTCCCTCCCAAGCTCACGCTCCGTGGATGTACTGTCTGCAGTCTACCCCTCCCCCTGCCTTCTGTGCACTTTTGATGGCCCTGTTCTATTCAGACAGCTACATCTCCTGAAAATCATAATTAGAGTGAGGCTAGCATGACACATCTCTCAAGCCCCAAACACCAGTGCAAACCAGCACTCGATTCCTGTTGGAGGCAGCCGAGGTAAGCACGGCCCACTCGAGCGTGCGGGGAGGTTGGCTCTATGCTCCAGTGCGCCGTAGCTTGTCAATACTCCTGAATAAACTAATCAACCCATTTGCACCTTCGTGAAAACACATCTTGGAGTCAATGAAATAGGTGTGGTAGTAACAATACCAACATTGAGTAGGGGAGAAAGAAGGAAAAGGGTCACAAAGAACAAGCTCACTGCTTTTTCAGAAGGAAGGGAGGTGTCGTGTGTCCAGCAACTCCGGGCGAGGTTAGAGAGATATGCCAAGCCTCCAAGTTCCCTCTGCTTTCTTGCCTCGGGGCCATGGGCCCCCCTTGATGTTTCCACCAGTGTCCCAGAGGGAAGAAATTTCCCAAGTCCCCAGTTCTTTCGCAGCTACTGTTTAGTAGAAACAATACTGTGTTACCTTTCTGAGGACTCATTCTACACAAAGTTGGATACTCGGATTCCAAACCTTCCCTTTGACTTTTTCCCCCAGGCCTGCTTCAGACGCACTACTGGTGACCATCTGTGTTGTGATGGCAAGGGACCGATGCTGGTTCCAGGTGGGAATCTTAACGAGAGTTCCTGGCTGGTGGGACTGCGCCACTGCGGGCTGTACATTCTGTGCCGTGTGTGTCAGCTCACGGAGGAGTGAGGTCCGGAAGTGTGCACGGACGGCCTCTGCAGATCCCACCCCACTCCTCTGATGAGGCTGAGTCCTGTGTCCCCCGGAAGTGGGAAGGGCTCAGTGCTGTGCTGAGAAACTGGCTCTCAAATTTTATAAAAAAGCCCAGTTTGGAGCATTTGCTGATTTTTCTAGTATAAATGCTCCCCCTGTGATTCCCCCGGTAATGGCTATGGTTAACAACTGGCTCTCACAATTCCTGAAAATTTAACCACCAGCTCTTGTGAGCCACAGGCTGGTCCCAACATCTTCCTGAAAGGGATTCCCGTGATGCTAATTAGAATTACCAACAGTGGCACGGTTTTCTTCCTTCCCCTAGAAATCTGATGGGTTGTTTATTCCAGGGATTAGTAGAGAAATGCTAAATGTGTACTCAGCCAATTCTACTTTTCCCTGGACTCCTTCTCTTCTTTCTCCATTTCCATGCCCTAAAAGGACAAATCTAGGCCCATGATTGTATTTTTTAAATTTATTTCTTAGAGAGGAGGAAGGGCCTTAGGGAAAGGGAGAGAGAATCTTAAGCAGGCTCCACGCCCACTGTGAGCCCAACACGGGGCTCAATCTCACGACCCTGAGATCGAGACTTGAGCCAAACACAAGAGTCAGACACTTAACTGACCGAGCTACGCAGGCACCCCTAGGCCCATGACTTTAAATTCCATTGATTTGCTGAAGACTCCTTGAATTATCGCCCCTGAACCCAGACTCTTCATTTTACCCTCTAACAGGCATCTCAAACTTAGCCCTTTTACAACAGGCCTCTCAATGTCCTCCCCCCAAAATCTTCTCTGCCAGTCTTGCCTAATTCAGTAAATGGCACCACTGCTTGCCTGCTCAAGACAAGAACTCTCCTTCATCCTCCACATTCTATCTGTCAGCCAGATCTGTTGATTTGATCTCCAGAACAGATCCTGAGTCCAGCCCTTTCTCCCGTCCCCACTCCCAACATCCTGGTCCCAGCCACCATCATTGCTCACGGAACCACTGTACTGAGATCTCCACTGTTCTTCTTCATTCTGTTCTTGAGCCCTGCACCCTGACCATAGCCAAAGTCATCATCAATCTTCAATCAAATCGTACCTTTTTTGCTCTCATTCCCTCTATCTACGCACACTCACACACCTACACCCAGAGTAAAACTCCAAGGGCTTTGTATCCCATTTAGAATTGCCTCCAGACTCCTTATTCTTATTCTCCACCCTCACCCAGGACTGTTACCCTAATGACTACATCCCAGCCACATTATTCTCCTCTTCCATTCCTTACACACAAGTTATTTTCTACTTTTGCATTCAGTTTTCCATCTTGCTGAGTCCTCAGGTCTTTGCACGGCTGGCTGTCCTTACCATGTCTCACTGTATATGCCACTTCCTCAGAGAAACCTTCCCTAACTACCCTCAGTATATAGTGTCTGTTTAGAATGTAAGTTCCATGAGGGCATAGACTGGCATCCATAACAAAGGCTCTTATGGCAGAGAGGCCGGATGGTAGAACAGCCAAAGGACAACGAAATGAATTTCTTGCTCACAAGAGAGCTGTTCAGTTTCCTCCCTTCATGCGGTTCTGCTGTCTTCCAGGGATCACCACCACCTGTAGAATCAAAGCTCACAGAGGAGTGAGGTGCCGCCCATGGGAAAGGGATCAAGTAGGAGGCAGCATACCCAGGGTCTTAAGGCCTAGGCACAGACATGGCTCACACTTCCTCCACCCCTCCTGCCACCAGCAAGACTCCTCCACATGCCCACCCCTAACTACATAGGAGGCCAGGAAACGTCACCTGTCCATATGCTGGAAGGATACCTGGGTACTTAAAATGCATGGAATGGATGAACAACAACAACAAAGACTCTTCTGGTCCAGCAGGTACACATTTCAGTGTTCCCTGTTTTGGAAGCTATCATCGCTGCAAAAGGTTAGGAAGGTCAAATACAGCTCTCTCCTGTTTGATTTTACATAGCACACTTGCACGACGGAAGGCATTCACAAATAAACCAACTTGCAGTCATCACAGAATGGACACATTTTCCATTCTCTCCTCCCCATGAGCTTCTCCCCATCCTAGAAACTGAAAAGGAAGGGAGAAACATGCCCCTGGGAGGCCAACAGAGAAAACTGTGTCTTTCCCATTTTTAATCTCCCTACCTTCTTCTGAGACTCCTCAGCCGCTTCTCCCCAACTTCAGCAGAATACTGCATCCCTCTAAGGCCCTGTCCTATTTATTTCAGGTAGGGTGATGATTATAAAAGAATGAAGGAGGAAAACAGGAATCTTACAGTAAGCCGTTGTTTTCCTCTAAACCTTGTCAAAAGCTTACCTCTACCGAACACGTACATGTGAGCACATTTAACTGAGTCCTATGGGACAGCTGGTATGTACAGGAACAAATCTGAAGATGCCTTGTATGTCTGCACTTAAGGGAGGAAGCTGGGGTTTATTAGTGGGATGCCTGTAGTGAGCTTTGCACACCAGGACCCCTATTCTGCTATGAAGTCCAGTCTATAGGCCTTTTCAAGGTATTCATCACATAATCACTTATGAAAGAAAAACAATTGGTGTCCTTAAATAGCAGTATAGGAGCTTTAATAACTCAGAAACACAATCCATTTGGTGATATTTATAAGACCATTAACAGTGACTACATACTAGGTACTGGGAATAAGGCCATGAGCAATTCAGAATTTCTTAAAGAAAAACTCATATAGCACGGCATAGGGTTTCTCAGCCTTGATCCTGTTTGCACTTGGGGCTGGAGGGTTCTTTGCTGTGGGGGCTGTTCCTCTGCATTGGAGGATGTTTTGTTGTATCCTTGGCCCCCACCCACTAGATGCCAGTAGGACCGCCATCCCCAGGTGTGACAAGTAAAAATGTCCCCAGACAATACCAATGCCCCCTAGGGGTAAAATTACCATCACTGAGAACCACTGCTCTAGTGAGGAAGTACGGGGTCTTTGGGATCAGATCTGGGTTCAAGTCCTAGCTCCACCCACTGTTAGCTTTAGAACCCTCGGGAAATTTCTTTGTTTTTCTGGGCCTTGGTTTCCTGATCTGTCAGGTGGTTTTATAAGAGAATGGATATAAGATGGCTGAGGTCAGCGTTCAGTGCGTAGAAGTAGGGTTCTGGAAATGTTATCTAAAGGGTATGATGCAGTTTCATTTGCTCTGAGACCATGTTAAAGTTTCAGTTAGTATAAAATCTAGACAGTTATTTATCATGCCAGTTTTGAAGATTTCAGCAGGTTTTGTGTACCTTTGTAAGCAGATCTGTTCATGTCTCTGTGTAGAGTTATTTGAAATATTAAATAGGACATTAGTACATTAGTAGAGTTGGTGGCATAGAGATGGAAACGGCTAGAGTTCTTGTTCTTAATCAACAATTCAGTATTTTCTAGCAGTTCCCTTTGCAACAGCTCTTTGGCCCACTGCATATTGTAGTGACTCCCATTAGAATACGTTTTCCTACCTCTTTCCAGAAATCATGTCCCCACTTCCTTTAGTTTATTCATTGTGATTGGAGCTGGGAAGTAGCACAAAGTGTCAGAGGGAAGATTCGTGTGAGAATGGAGGTGTCCTGCCAGCAGAAACGAGCGTATCTTCCAATGACTTTATTTATTTATTTATTTATTTATTTATTTATTGAGGTTTAGAGACACTTTAATGTGGGGAACAGTGTTTCCTAGAAGGGGTTGAACCATGCAAACATTTTAATAGTCACAGACTTACTTTAGTGTCTGTAATTAAAATAGAATGGGTACATCCAACCTGTGAGTTTGGTAGAGTTGTAATGTTTCCTTTTTTTTTTAATAATATTTTTTATTATATTATGTTAGTAACCATACAGCCAATGACTTTAAAGTTGTGAAAGGCTCCAGTTACAGTAGGTATGTGTTCATTTCTGCTTCAAATTCAAGATCATAACTTTGCTAACAAAGGAATTACCATGTGAACAGCTGGCCAGACTAGTAGCACTGAATGTCAGGTTTGTGTGGAGGAAAGGAGAGGGCCATGAATAGCAGGATCTGGATGGTGAAATACTGCAACAGCTGTGGGGCAACCATTAGGGCCAATCATCGGACTGTGGGCACAGACAAGTGTATCTTGACAAGTGACATGCTGATTCTGTCAAGGAAATGTTAAGCTTAAATTGGGGGGTCAGGAGGGAAAAAATATGAACCAAATTACATTTTAAGAAATTAAATAAGGTAGAAGATTATGAAAAAATCTTGAAAGGATAATAGAAGTTTTCTGATACTTTAAAGAAAAAAAATACAAGAATGATCATCAAAGATAGTCTTTATGCCCCAGTTTTCTGTATCCCAGCATACTTTATGTAACTAAGAAACAAAGCAAACTTGAAAGTTTAATGGAGGTATGGAGATGTTCTGTGAGTTCTAAAAATGTAACAGTAAGGTATGGAATCCTTGAACCAGTGGGCTGAAACGTGGTGGAGAATGTGTACCTATGGGTAAACAGAAAGAAATGGAAGAAGTGATATCCTTATGGGAAAGAAATGGAAGTGGTGTCTTACTGTTCTACTCCAGACCACCTAGACAGATCTCTTGGCTCATGTTTTGTTTTCCACGACTCTGAACTTCACATACACAAAATGCACCCTTCCACATACATTGCGTATCTCCTTCTGTTAAAAATACACTTCCTGGGGTGCCTGGCTGTCTCAGTCAGTGGATTGTGGTATTCCTGATCTTGGGGTTGTGAGCTTGAGCCCCAAGTTGGGTGTAGAGATTCCTTAAAAATATATCTTTAAGAAAAAATACACTTCATGAAACGTTCTTGACCTCCCTTGCTCAGCATTTCATCTATTAGAAGGTTGAGACAAAAGAGTAACTGCCAATTCTGGACTTGATTCTTGATACCTCTTGAGCAGAGACCCGAAGTCCTCACAACCTTCCAAGTGTAAAAAGGACAGTGGCATCCAGGAGCAGTGACAGAGGGGTATTCTAATAAATCTAGAGGAACAGGTGATGAAATCAATTGGTGGGATACATTTCAATATGAATTTTAATTGTTTTAATTTAATCTCAATTTTATCATTCATACACATTGTTTTTAGATATATACTCTCCCCTGAAAGTCACCCCCCAGTGCCTACTGTCCAGAGATAAACTCTTTGAATTCTTTTAACTGAGATTCTTAGGAATTTATCTCCATAACTGTAAATACCATTTTTTAAAATTCCCATTTCTTAATTTTTACTTCTAAGCTTTATCTGTTGACTTCCCACCATGAAAAATGAGACCCAACTCTCTTTTAAATCCCCTCTCAAAAAACCCCATAAAATTCCCATCCTCCCAATATTGTGATACCATAATTTCCATTAGATCAGTATTCAGCCTAGCTGAGCCACGTAGTGTAATTACTCATTTTCTGTTTTCAGGAGTTCTATTTTTGCTTTTCTTAGTTTTCTATGTAGTAATCATGGACACATCTATAAACTCTTCCCCATTTGTGTACATCTCCTCTCAATATATTCAAATATATTGGGTGTTCTGTCAATTTCATCTTCGTAATAAAAGTCCTCCCAGAGCTTTCTGACCTGCTCCCATCAAGACCGATGGTCCGTAAGTCTGAAGTCCAGTTGCTGCCTCAGGATATCCCTTCCCATCATCCGGGGACTTTTTCCTCCTCTGTGGTATGTTGGAATCCATTTCCTGCATCCAGTTTCGTTTAATCCCCACCCAGGAGTAGCTACTGTTATTAGTTCTATTTGGCAGATGAGTAAGCCAAGGCATGGGGAACTTCAGTGCAAATTTCCCAAAGGCATATGGTTTGGGCACACATGGCACAGCCAGGCCTCAGATCCAGAATCCATCCGATGCCAAAGCTGTGCCCCTAACTGCTCGCTGAACAGTCACAGCAAACGTCTGGCAGTCTGGAGGCGGCCAGGTGGTGGAAGCTGGGGGCATTCACAGGTGGCTAAGGGTCCTGTGTGGGCTGTGCTTCCCACGTTCAGGGCATTCTGTTGCAACATTCCTATTTCAAAGCACTTTTACGGCCCCTGACTCACTGTCCCTAATGGCAGCTTCTTATTTCTGGGATTAGTGGGTAAAAAAAATAGCTTCTAGGCATGTGACACTATTCTCAGGCCTTTAATGTCAGAAATAATGATCGTGTTAAATTGGAGCTCATTACCACAGAATGAGACCTCATTGAGCCCTCTTTTTGGGGGGTTGTTTAATGATTTTTTTTCTTTTTTTTTTTTTTTTTTGCCTCCTCCTCAGTAGCTCTGACATGGTGCACCAGGGGGGATGTGGGTGTTTGGAGTGGCAAATTTTTAAATAATAAAGAAGATCTCCTTTCATCGATGTAAGGAAAAGGGTTCATCCTCCATTGTTCTCACCAAACGCTGGCTGTTCCTTTGTTATGGTCTCAGGGAAATTTCCTGAGCCCCTTAAGCCACTAATACCAGTTGTATCCCCAGCAGCCACAACACGTGCTTAAAGCATTATATTCAGCACAGCCTTTCCCATAATGAATCTGACAATCCCATTTTATGATTTGTTGAGTGGTTAATTCAATACGCCATTCTGTAGAACCAGCTTTCTGGAAGCCTCTAGCCACTGGCACAGAGGCCTGGCGTGATGATTCTCAGAGGGTACCACAGGGCCTGATTAGAGCATGGTGTTACCCTGTGCCTTGGACTCTAGAAAGAGAGCGCTCATCTCTGCTTTCTGCCCTCCGAAAGCTCCTCTGCTGACCTATCAGGGCTGTGCTGACAGAAGTGAATGCCCTGCTTGAGCAGAGACCCGAAGTCCTCACAACCTTCCAAGTGTAAAAAGGACAGTGGCATCCAGGAGCGGTGACAGAGGGGGCAGGGAGCTTACTCCACACCTCGCAAGGAACAATACAGGGCCTGGGGCCTTTAATCCAGGGAGGCAAAATACAAAGGTAAAGCTCGCCAGTTGTCTCAAATCTTGATGTGTTATTTTATAAAGGGGTTGTCCCGCTTTTCCTGACTCGTCCCAAAGGGCAGGATGGGAACCAATAGTTAGAAATTAAAGGAAATTAGATTTTCACTCCAAATTAAAAAAAAAAAAAAAAAAGAGCTTTCCAAAGGCTGTTGGGAAACATTGCAGGATTTCCTGTGAGCAATTATGTGTTCCCATTGATTGGAAATGTCCAAAGAGATGGGACATCCGCAGATATTCCAGAGGAGAATCACACACACAAGGCTTCAGGTAGGACTAGTAGTCTAAATACATCTTGTAATTGTAGGGTTCTGTGAAGCTAAGAGGTGGAGGTTTATGAATTACTTTTATTTTATTTTTTATTTTTCATTTTTATAATAATTTTTTATTATGTTATGTTAGTCACCATACAGTACATCCCTAGTTTTTTATGTAAAGTTCCATGATTCATTACTTGCATATAACACCCAGTGCACTATGCAATATGTGCCCTCCTTAATACCCATCACTGGCCTATCCCATTCCCCCACCCCCCTCTCCTCTGAAGCCCTCAGTTTGTTTCCCAGAGTCCATAGTCTCTCATTCATTCCCCCTTCTGAGTTACTTTTAAATGAAAGAAAGACCTTTTGGCAATTAAAGAAAAGAAAAAGATTTTCCAGATCTAAGGTGCTACTTTAGAGTAAAGGTCAGTAGTAAACTTTTTCTTGAAGGGCCAGAGAGTAAATATTTTAGACTTCGTGGACCATATAATCTCTGTTGTGGCTGCTCAACCCTGTTATAGTCCAAAAGATAACACACAAGTGTACGACACACAAATAAGTGTGTCTGAGTTCCAATAAAACTTTATTGACAAAACAGGCAGGGTGGGATTTGGCCTGTCACCCCGGCTTTAGAAGATACTAAGAAACCCAAAGAAGAAAAAGGCCTTGCTAACACCATGAGTGTGCTTGTGAGTGTCACACTCACGTACAGTACACATATGTGCATCTTTGTGTCAGTGTGGCTTTGGGAATAATGAGTAGAGAGTGACAGAACACACATCTGCACACAGAGAGAGAAAGCCTCTAAGGTGCGCTGGGCATGGTCTGCACACACCAGTTCTCAGTCACAGTGATGTAAAGGCTCCAGCCCTAGGGTTACCCCAAGGGGAGTTGTACACAGTGTCTGAAATTCCTACTGTTTCACTCTCTTTGCTTTTGGCATCTACCTTGTGAAAGAAAAGGCCTAACTGAATGTAACTTTGTCCTGAAGGAGGGAAAAACAGGGTTACCCAGATTGGCTGGTTGTCACATAGGACTTCAAACAGGGGATTCAGGCCAGACTGTGGTGCCTGATGCAGCCGGCACAGCAAGGAAGTGCTCAATTCCTGGAAGGGAGGTAGCCAGGTAGTGAATAGAGAGGGAAGAGGAGGAGCAGGAGGCAGAGATTTGCACTGCCTGCTTGGCGGGTTTGCTTAGGGCTTACCTTGCCAGCCTGCCTCCAACCCCCTGTCCTTTCATCTGGGACAGTCTTGGGGTCATTTTAAACAAGGTATTTCTAAGCAGCTAATGAGCATTTGTAGAGACATTTTTGGGTCCTTGATCTGGCATGATTATAGTTGGAGGTGGTTACAATACTGCAAATTCCAAGCGTCTTGTAGTCAACATACTTTACTGGAGGGTCGCTTCACCCAAATCTTCACCCTTTACTATTCTCCGGCCGCTTTCCTTGTCGACTGCCCCTTCTTTCTACATGACCCCCTTTTTTGCACCTGAACCTTACAAGCCTCCCAGCCCAGGTAGCACCCCTGGGTCCCCCCCCCCGACCCCCGACCCCCGACCCCCGACCCCCGACCCCCGCCCCGGGCATGCACATACATCTCCTCCAGCTCCCGGGAAGCCCCTCCGCCGCCATTTGCAGCTGCTTCGCGTTTCCACAGCGGCCATTTTGTCACATCTGAAGGGAGGGAAAGCACAGCCTCCCCCGTTCCTTGTGAAGTGCACTGTGTAGCACTGATTTTTTTCCAATCATCTCTAAATAGAGCTTTCTCTCCCCCTCCTACCAGCTCAGCACCCGAGCGCGCAACGAGCGTGCCCTGCATTTGAAATCTGACATCTCCCTCTCTCCCTCATTCACTCCGTCTTCGGCTTGGCAGAGCGCTTAAAAATTGGTATCCCTTTAACTAGGCGAGCTATTCTTCTGCTGGGAGATGACCTTTTATACAGAAGATAGGGCTGTCATAAGTGATCTCTGATATATGGTAGTTTCCTGTGTGTTCCGCCAAGGAACGGTACCGCACAGAAGAGCAGTGGGTGTTTGCAGCGTGTTCCTGTGCCACGTGTGTAAAGATGTATTATATTACTTTATACGGACCTGAATAAATTATTACCAGTTCTTGAAAATACTGCCAGCCCTCATGAGGCACATCCGTTCAATTTTTTTTTTTTAATTAAAAATTTTTTTTTGTCCAATTCAAAGGCTCTTGGGGGAAAGGTTGGGGGGAAAATCATTGAAAATAGGAAAATTGTCCATGGGTTTTGTAGAAATTAACTGCATTCAAAATTATGAAAATAATCGTTAAATAATTCTTCCCACAGACTTGGGAAATGAAAACAATGAATGGCTTTTTATTCTCCAAGGTAATAGGTTATCCTGAAGCCTTCAACATTACCCCTCTTTTCTTATCAATCCTAATGTCTGATTTTTCTCCCAAGCAGACTATTATTTATCTTTTTTTTTTTTCCCAAAATGTTAATCTACATTACCATGGAGTTGTGGGATTCATGAAGCAAAATGAAATGTGAAATTTACAAAATGGGAAATGATAAGGATTTGCTTGCCTGGCACAAATCCACTGTGTACCGCACTTAGCGTTAATGAGTCTTAACTTGAGGACCTTGTCATTTGCTCAGATAATTCACCTAACAGAGGTTATTAGTATACCAAGGAAACAGGACTCACACAATCTCCACTGTCAGATGGGGTAGAAATACCAGGGATGTGCTGACCACCTGCAATTGGCTCTATTTTGTCAGTTAAGCAAGAATCCTGGGATGACTGCTCTTGGAGTGAATGAACTGCTTCCCTTTGCCCCTGAGCCCTTTCTTCAAGCTACTGGAACAATGGATTCTGAGGGTATTCTTAGTTTTTCTGAGGGAGAGCATTTACAGACTACTGGTTGATGCCATCTTTGACTTACGTGGTAGGAGGCTCTTGGCTGTCCCACCCTCAGCCAATTCTAGGATTATCCGTCACAATTCAGTGATTATAATGACCTCTAAGAACTATATATTTTAAAGCCTGAGTGTTACCCAATGGCCACTCCAGTCTCTGGAATCCCTCTTTTGACTTCTGGCCATAGGGCCTGTGTTTTGATTGTCAAGGTCATTACCTAAGGACTATGCACACCGCCATTTTCCAAACATAATCCTAAGAACGACTCTGTTGCTGTGACTGAAAGTCTAACATTAGGAGTTCCTAATGTTGGATTAAAGAAGGAATTGTTCCCTATAAGGAACTAAAACTATATTAATATTATGACTATAATATGATTTTTACAATGTAGTGATAGTCTTACTACTAACCACTACATGCATTCTTTCATCTCACTGTGATAACCCAGCAAAGTAAATATGTTAAAAATAAGGAAATGGGGATTCAGAGAGTTTAAAGTTACCCATACTCATACAGTAAGTGGTGGGCCTGGGATTCAAATCCAGATCTACCTGATTTGAAAACTGGTGTAGTTAATTCCTATGGGTTGTTTAATAAGCCCCTTTCCAATCTGTTTACTATGAGGGGGGGGGGGAACACACATTGGTTACTTTAAGGTTGAGAAGATGCTATGAGAATCTGGGATAGTACTGAAGAAAACATTACCCACTGTAGTTTTGCCTGGGGTGACCTGCCCTTTGATAGTTCTTTGCTCAGTTGACTTGAGGCAGGATTCATGAGCCTTTTGGCCAGGAATTTTGTTCTGGAAAATGAGGGAATGTTGTGACATGAACTGGTGGCAGTTGGAGAGATTGAAGCTGCCACGGTCAGTGAGCAATAGCAACTTTGGTGATGGCCAGGCAACAGGTGCCCCAGCTCCAAGATGGGTAGCTATTTTTTACACGCTCTTGTGCCGATGTGCCAAAATGTTTTCAAAGATGCAGGAGTCTTAAGAAGAGCTTCCATGGATGGTGGGAGTGCATGTGGACCTAGATGTTCAACCACAGTCTAATGGAAAGTTTTATTAACTTTTCCCATCAGGACTTTTTTTTTTTTTTCACTTGTAAGGCACAGATACCCCAACTCCAAATGGCAGAAGCAGAAGAGGATGTATGAGCTCACATAACTGAAAAACCAGGTCAGAGGAAAGTTTGCTTAGGGACTGAAACCAGGTCACCAGCTTTCTTCTCTCCCTCTGTCACTTGGAGCTGTCTCCTCCATACTGGTTCCTTTTCCTCGTCTCTTTTCAGGGTCATGAGATGGCTCCATCAGCCCAGATCCTACATTCTCTCGCTACAGATGTTCTGGGTAAGAGGGAACATCTTTTTCACAGAAGTTCCCACAAAAGTCCCATGGGTCACATAATCATCCCTCCACCAGTAATGGTGGTCCAGGAGAAATGCAGTATGCTGATTGGGTCAGGCCTGGGACAGATGCTGTCTCCTGCCCCTAGCCCTATGAATTGGAATGGGAGGAGAGATAGATCTCAAAATGGCTGCCATCAGGAAAGGAGTGAATGGATGCTGAGGGTCAGAAAGCAGAATCTGTGTAACTTTTTGGCTGTTCCCAGACATCTAGATGAGCTGAGGAGAGAGTTCCAGTCCCTTCTTTTGGTAAGTGCTCCTAGGCTTGTATCAAAAAGTGAAGCCAGTAAAGCAAGGATACCCAAGACTTTATTGGATTGTGACTTACTCAAGTTACGTGAAGCTACGGAACCAAATTCATGCCTTGTACATGGTTGATACTTGAGGTTTATTAGTTAGTTCATCATACCCTTGTTTTGTTTTGGAAAAGAATGTCCTCAAAGAGGACAAAGAGCTCCTCAAAGAGTGGCTCACAGACTATCTGCATCAGTGTCACCTGGGAGCGTCTTAGAAAACCAGAATCCTTGACCCCCACCTCAGACCTGCTGAATCTAGACAGTGGCCTGGAGCACAGGTCAGCAGATTTTTCTGTAAAGGGCCAAATGGTAAATATTTCAGTTTCACAGGCCTTATGATCTCTGCTGTGGCTACTCAAGTGTCTTGCTGATGGAGCTCAAAAGCAGCCCATAGAGGATATATAAATGAATTGTTGTGGCTGTGTCCCAATAAATCTTTATTTAAAAAAAAAAGACTGCAGGACAGATTTGGCCCTTAGGTAGTAGTAGTTTGCCAATCCCTGGCCTAGGGGATTAGATACCATGGCAGGAATTAATGTCACCTGGTCTTACCTCTGCTTTGGATTTTTATATATCCAGATAGATTATTAGAACATGAGTAAAATAATCTGTTCATTCATTTCTTTCTTCAGAGTGTATTGAATATCCACTTTTGGGAAGGTATTTTGGCAATACAAAAATGATCGAAGGGATCCAGAATTTCCTGAGCGCCTGCAACGTGGTAGTCCTCTCCAGAGGGCACTCACTCTTCTCAGTAGGCAGAAATGTGTGCATGTGCACAGTGCAAGGCACTGCTGTTAAAGACCGGCATGTTTGGCCAGTGGGGCCCTTTGTGCCTGCCTCCTTGGGGAACCAGACGCAGCCTCGGTCATGGAGAATAGAACATCGGCAGCTTGCCCTGATGCAGCTGTGCGATGCAGATTGGCAGAGAGCTAACAGTGTCCACCCACCCCCCCGCCAGTACCTTCAGATCCACTTTCCTTTGCCTGCTCCCCAAGGGATTGCAGACAACAGAGAGACCTCCACAAAGATAAGCTGCATAGAGCTCTCTGGCAGGCTGCAGGGTCCCTCTGTGGAGATGCTGTTCTCTTCCCTTTGCAGCAAATGTCAGCTCTGCTGCCTCTCCCCAGCAGCCTCACGTCTGTGTGTGTTCTTTCATTTTTCTCTAGAGATCCCTCCTGTCCAGGACGTTTTTTATTTTACATTTGAAAAAGCAGAGTCTCTGCACAGAGCCTGAGTTACCAGCTCTAGGCCCAATGCTGCTGTGCAGCCTCAGATTTTTGCCTCAGGCTCCCTACACTTTGCCCAGGGAAGGGGAGCACTCCTTTGTGCTGTCACTCTAGCTGCTGGTCCTGCTGCGAGGTGGGTAGACCCCACTTGTGAGCTGAGGAGAAGCAAGTTGTTACTTCACTCTGACCACTTACCCATAGAAAACTCTTGGATTCACGCACGGACGAAAATGACTCCCAGCCAGGCGGCTGCTTCCCATGCCCAGCCTCATCAGGGCAAGAATTCACCAGTTCGTCGGGATTGCAATGAGTCTTCTTGCTTCTCCACCACCTCCCCATAACCAGAGCCAAGAAGGACAATCAGATTGGACCACGTGGACCAGTAAAGCAGGATTATCTCATGACTCATCCTGGCCAGAGCAAGCTCTTGGGTTCAGACAACCAGTGGCCCACGTTTGTTTACACGTAAAAACTTAAGAGAGTCATACCATATTCTGAACCTTGTCTTCCCTCCAAGAAAGGATCAAGGAGTCAGCCCAGAAACCTTTGGCCGAGAAGCCATAGGGAGCATGGCATAGTTGTTTTCATCAAAACCAGCCCATGTTTATTGAACATCTATTAAGCCCTCTCTGGGGAGTCTGCAAAAACATCCTGGCTGGCCTCCCTGGTTCTATGATTGCCCCCTGCCCCCAACAATCCATTCTCCACACAGCAGCCTGAGTGGTCTTTTTAAAACATAAATCATTATCGCTCCTCTGCTCAAAATCTCCAAAGGCTTCCAATTGCACTTAAACTAAAATCCATACCCTTTGCTCGTTTTTCTGTTGGGCTGTTGGTCTTTTTCTTGCCAGTTGGTAACAGCTCTTGAAGATTAGAAATATCAGTCATCTGTGGTACAAACATTTTTCTCAAATCTATTGTTGTGTCTTTCGACTGTTTATGGCATCTTTTGTCATATAAAAGTTTTACATTTTTATATAGTCAAATATATCCAACTTCTCTTTTATGGCTTCTGGTTTCTTGACTTGATTAAGATGGATGCCCTTCTTAACATGATTGTACAGCTAGTCCACCTGGGTTTTTCTTCTGAAAGGTTTTTGTGGTTTATATTTTACGTTCAGGTCTTTACTCCTTTGGAATTTATATTTGTATTTGATCAGAGATGAGGAGAGCTGGGGGGTGGATGCTAATTTTATCTTCTTCTAGAGCAGAGATTCATAACCTATGGTCCACAGGCCAGTGCTTATGTTTGTAAATAAAGTTTTATTGTAATACAGCCAGGGCCACCCATTTACATATTGTCTCTGCTGTTCTTACACTGTAATGGCAGAGCTGTGCAGTTGCATCAAAGACCACGAGGCCCACAAAACCTAAAATATTTACTGTCTCTTTACAGAAAAAGCTTGACTACTACTGCTCTTGATGGTTAGCCATTTGTGCCAGCACAATTTGTTAAATCAAACCACCTCTGTCCCCTGAAATGAAATTGTCTTTGTCATATATGAAATTCTAATGCACCCTAGGATCTTTTCCTGGATTTTCCATTCTGTTCCACTGAACTCTTTGTCTCTCTGCCAGTACCGCTTAGATTTGATTGCTGTGACATTATATCTGGCAAGGCATATCCTTCATTACAATTATTTTTCATGGTTTTTTATTTTTTTACTGTTCTCATGTGATTACCCTTTCATTAGAATTTAAGGTATTTTTTATCCATTTCCAAAAAAGGGAGAAAACTTTGTTAGAATTCTAATTAGAATTGCATTAAGTACACACACACACACACACACACACATACATACATACATACGTATATACATACATGGAAGAACTAATAGTTTTCCTGCGAAAATACTTTTCTATCTTTTCAGTTCTTGTTTGGGGTCTTCTAATAAAATTTTACAGTTTTATTCATATAGATCCGTATTAGTCAAGGTCTGGTCATAGGCAGAAACCACACCAGTAATTTGAACATGGAAAATGTATATAAAGACTTATTAACTAGTGAAAGGTGATTAACTTCTAAAAGAGTTAAAAGACTTTAAGGAATACAGGAATAGCAAATGTAGGAAGCAGCTATTATTTGTAGGACTGAAAGAAAGAACACAAGGATGGAACCAAGAACTTGGAAGAGGGACTCCCCACCCCCACCCAAACCCAAGGCCAAAATTCAGACATCACTGGAGAAGGTGTAGCTGCCATAGGAAAATGTAGCTTGGGTTCAAATTATTTTGTGTTAAATTTGTCCCTATGGATTTTTATGATTTTTTTAAAAATTCTATTATTATTTTTTCCTGTTCTCACTTCTAGGTACTTATTGCTAGTAGAGAGTGAAGCGATTAATTTTTGTGTATTTATCTTTACTAAACTTTACTAAATTGTCTAATTTACTTGACTAGTGTTTGATTGGAGTCTCTTGAGTTTTCTAGGCATTCAAACATATCAGCACAAAAGAGATGATTTTATCTATTTTTCTGAATATTGATACCATTGATTTTGTTTTCTTGCCTCAGTGCATTCGCTAGTTTATCAGATACTGTTAACTTTAGCAATTTATTCTTCCAAGGTGTTTTTTTTTTTTTAATACTTAATTCCCTCTGCCCTTACTTAATTTTGTCTTCTAGATATGTCCATTTCTGGGAGATATGTATGAATACCATCACCTCATTTTATTTGAATTAAAATCTTCTTGTATGTTTAATAGCTTTTTTCTTTATATATTTAGCTATTATGTTGCATAGTGCATACAAGTTTGCTGATATTATATCTCCTTTATAAACTGTGCTTTTTAACATTATACTGTGATCTTCGTTCTGTTCTGTATCGTCAACCTTAAATTCCATCTTTTCTTAAATTCATATTGCTATTTTGCTTGCTTGCTTGCTTGCTTTCTGTATGTATGTATGTATGTATGTATGTATTGTATTGCCTGGTTACTCTTTATATTTTCTACTTCAACTCTCTTCTCAGTTTCTCATTGTAGAGCCAAATAATATAGCTATCACTCTTGAGTTTCTTTAGAAGTTTCCATAGTAACTGTGTTTCTGGACTCCAACACCTCTTGTTGTTGTTTCCAGTGGGTGTCAGTAACACTTCATGCTACCTTTAGTCAGAAGTAAGCATTGCATATACACTCTGTTCTTTCCATACCAGTTTACCCCTAAAACAACATTGAAACCAGTACGCTACAAGTAGGATAAGAATATTTTAGCAGTAGACCTCAAATAAGACCCCAGCCCTTTGTTCCTTATCACCCTTATCACACGCCTGATTTTATTTTTGCCCATGTTGACCCAACCTCTTCATTCTTAAAGGACCCCAAAGACCAGCAAGTTACACTTACTTTCTGCTTATATTTTCAGTGACTTTCACGTATTGAGTTTGGCTCTACAGCAGACACTTTGCCTACTCCATACACATTATCTTACTTAATCCTCATGGCAATCCGGGGGAATATATTACTATCCCTGGTTTACAGATGAAGTGAGTTAGGTAGCATGTTTATGGAAATACAGCCTGTAAAGAGCAAAGATGGAACTTGGCATTTATTTTGTTTTACTCCAGACACTGCTTCTCCGTTCTCCAGAGTCCACCAGCCCACAGTGCAGCTCTACCCTGTGCTGAGATCGGGGCTGTGCAGTCATAGAAGCAGAAACAAAAGTATTCCAGAACAACTCAATAAAGGCTATTTTGCCAACTTCACCAGATTGGTACTAATGCCATCATAATGTCTATTTGAGCTGACCACCTTTACTTGTGGCTCAGAAATCAGGTATTATTATTAAAACCTGACAGTTCAATAAGAATCTTTCATTACAAGGTTTGGTGTTATGCAGATATAAAAATATTTTAAAAATTAGATCTCCCCAAGTTGCCATTGACAGATTCCTCTCCATAGAATCATGGGAGTCATCCACACACTGTGTTCTTGGGACTTTACACAAGACAGTGGTATAAAAGAACTGTAAGTTGTGCTATCTTCCTCCTTGAGAGTTTTACATTTAAGTTAGGATGTTTGCTCTCTAAGAAAAAGTTTTTAGAAGGTAGATGGCAAGGAGCACAGGGAGGTGCTGCAGTAAGTGTCGCCGAAATCGGAGATGATATTCTCCCAGGGAAAGATTTAAGGGGATAGAGCACTTGAGGTAGGCATAAAAGGAGAGAAGAAAGGGACAGGTGAAAAGAAAAAAATAAGATGGGAACAATGAGAGCAAAAGCATAGAGGGGGAAATATACCACAATGGGAAGGAATGCGGAGCAGACCAAGTTGGTCAAGGATGAAGATTTGTGTGAGAAGAGTTATGGTGGAAGGTAATGCTGGATCCTTTTGGTGCAGGTCATGCTCAGGGTCAGGACTTTGGATTTCATCTTGTAGGTAGCAAGAATCATTTGGAAGTGTTGGAGCAGAGGTAGTAGGTACACCGTAACTGCTTAGAGGTATTAATTTCACAGTGGTTATACCTGGTGGGTTGGAGTGATGTGAGAAAGAAAGCAGTTTGGTAACTGTTACAAGAACAAAACAAACATTTCACAAAAGAAAAACTTTAAAGGGCCAATAATCATTTGGGAACAAAAAATAACTTCACTAATTATTAAGGAAACACATATTAAAACAACCATGAGGTAGCCTTCTTCACCCCCACAATGCAAAAGCATTTTAAAGTGTAATAGTGTTATCAGAGAAAGTGACCTTGACCCTTTCATATGCTGCTATTGGACATAGAAGACATTTTAGGGAAGAATTTAGAAATTTGGACCAGGATTTCCTAAAATATCAAAATCCCTTTGACTTATTTTTTTTTGTCTGAAGACTAACCATAAGGATATCACAATCATAAGGAAACAGGTCTGTGTTTAACAATTTAGATACAAAAATCCCCATTGCAGCACTGTTTTTAATAGCAAGAAAATAGGAGCAACTTAAATATTAAGAGCGAGGCATGATGTTAAATAAATGGTGGTACTAATGGCATGTTCATACAGTGCAATACCCTGTAGCTGGTGGCTGTCAATAGCAGTTGAGAGGGAAATATGGTCATAAGACAATGTGTTCATCCTTTCCTTTTGGTGTCCCTAACCACCTCTGTCATAAAGCAAGCATCTAAGTGTGCAGGTGTCTGTTTCTGGGCTTGTTGTTCTGTTCCATTGGTCTCTTGCTGACACTGCACTGTCTTAATCACTATAGCTTTGTAAGTCTTGAACCTGGTTAGTCTAATTCCCCTGACTCTGGCTGCTGTGTGAACAGTAGACCTGGCTGGAGGGACAACGGGTGGTCAAGTGGGACATTCTTGCAGTAGTTGAAAGTTGAGGTGGCAGGGGAAATGTTTTTGGAAAAAAAAATGGGGTTACTCTAGTGCTCTACCAAGCCCAGGGTATTAAAGGGTGATACTAAGAACTTACACCATGTATGGGCCACTCAACAAAATATCTTAGATCCTGGAACAACTCCTCTCTTCTCAAACCAGCTTCAAAATTATGAAGGAGGAGAAATCATTTTCTAAGCAGAGTGTTGAATTTAAGGTTCTCTGTCCCCTAGGTTACCCACCATGTCTTCCATTTATGCATCTAAATACGGAGGAGGGACATATTCCTCCCCCAACTACCACATTCCATTGATCTTTTTATAGTTTCCAGAAAGTGTGAATCGTCTCGTCTAGTCGCTGCCATTATAAACAGTGTGAATTAGGACTTCAACAGTGACTTGAGCCAATGGTGAAAGAAGTGCAACATTGTTACTCACACAACAAACATTAAGAAATCCCAAATGGTTTTGCTTTTTTAGAAGAGCTAATAAATAATGTCAAGGGGTTGCCTTCCTTCCATGAAAAGGAAATGAATTAAAATTTGGCAAGTAGGTGGTGAAAGCCTTGCTGACATGGCTGAAAAATTCTATTGAAGAGCTGATTGAAGGTTCAGGAGGGAAAATGGTCCAAGACCAAAAATAATTTTTTCAGGAGTTTTCTACAATACGAAAGAATTATAAGTCGTCAGTAATGATCTTAAATTTGAACAGTTCTAGGATTTAAAACTGTAATTTCAATAATTATGATCCAGTAACAGCATGGATAACTCATTGGTTCTATATTAAATATATATTTAATTATATATAATTAAACATTATAAATATTATAAATATATCAATTAATATTAATATATTAATATTAAATATAATATATAATTATTAATAAAGTAATGATATTAATTATATATTTACTTAACTTATTATTATATAATATATATTATATTTAATATACAATGCAATATATATAAATATAAATTATATATGTAGTATTAAATTATTGGTCTCTTTACACTAATACACAATTTCTGACAATAAATTTTTTACTTTATATATATGTATATGTGTGTGTACATATATATATATATATATATATGCATGCAAAAGGCAGGTGTTATTATCTTCAGAAAGAAACCAAATGAAGTATCAAGCATAACTTTTTTAAAAAGTTACCTATAATGGGAAAAGGGAACACAATGAAGAGGACCATGGTAAATGTCAGTAATTAAGCTTGTTGAAATATACCTTGTTTTCTGCATTTGACCTTGGAACTGTGTAAAGATTTACATAATTATAAAACAGAAGTAAAATTTTAGAAGCCATCCTTAAAATCAAAATCAGGATGAAATTAATGGACCCAGCTATGTGTTCAGTGGGTGGCATGACCACAGAGATGGATTTGTCTCAGTGAATTTAAAACATAGTAATTTGATATATATCATTAAGAATAAAAGAACTGCAAAAAATATCAAGCTGTTTCCAGTAACGACATTATGGATAGTTACAGTGTCATTGTTATTCTGGGACCACTGGGTGTAGAGGGTGGGAGAAGACAAATACCCATGAACCATCTTGAAGAAGCTTCTAATAGCCAAACATGACACAATATGATTATCGGTAATAGTAACCACAGTGAATTGCACTGGATTGAAATACAACAAATCAAATAAGCTTAGATTTATGAGTTCATAATTTTTCAAAACAACCAACCAAACAAAACCCAAAGACTCAGGGTAACCAAATCAGGGGAAACTCCTCTCGTGTAAGTATCCCAGCTTTATTAGAAAAAGTTGTGAGAAACGGGAAGAGGAGGAGGTGGTTGGAATGATAGACTTAAAAGATCACCATTTTGTAATTCTTAATGGATCCAGGCAATGTTCATACGTGACTTTTCACATCAGGAAAAGAGCTAATCAAGCATTAAACCCCTGAGAGAGATACAAACACCACCACCTATGAAGTAGTCTTTCCAAGGAAATGCGTCTCATGAAGCCTCTTGATTCAAATGCCAGTTTACCATAGGCGAGGGGAGCAGCAGAACATGTTAACACCAGCACAAGGATACAGTCCGCAAAATCCAGACTGTTTGAAACTCTGTAGGACACATAATGCAATTTCTTCAACAACAACAAATTTACAAGGACAAAAAGAGTTTGAAAGGGAACCTATTGATTAAGGAGATTTAAGAGACCCAGCAGTCAATCTCCAAGTACAGACCTTATGAGATCCTGATTCAAACTTTCAAAAGGTATAGTTGAAAGGACAATCTGGGAAATTTAAACACCGACTGGATATCTGATGATGTTAAAGAAAAATTTGGGGATGTGCCTAATGGTATTAGGACTATGTTTTTAAAATATCTCAATATCTTTTGGAGAGGCATACTGAAATAGTTACAGACGGAGCGTATCTGAGACTGGCTTCAAAATCATATGGGGGGAGTGATAGATGAACCAAAACTAGCCATGAGCTGGTACTTGTTGAAGCTAAGTGATAGGTACATGGAAGTTTGGGTTTTTTTTTTTTTAATTACAGAAGTTTTCAAAAGACATAATCTAAATAATTTCATATTACTTATGTATATAATTCAAAACTTGGCATTCTTTAAGAAGTAACCTACCCCACCCTCTTATGTTTCACATTTTGCCCCATTGTGGGCTCCCTTATCTTCTCCAGTAACTGCTTTCCTTGCTTCTGCTGCCAACGATGAGTTGATGGGCCCCAGGAAGGGCTGGAGGGTCTGGCCGAGCTGCTGTATCCCAGCCTGCCCCATGCATGCTACTACGTTCCCTCCCCGTTCTCATCGCAGAAGTACGTGGAAAGCCCATCAGCCTTATGTGCAATAATATAATGTAGAGTTTATTTTAGCAGCATTACTTCTTTCCATAGCTTTGTAAGTCATTGTAGTCCCAAGTTTACACAATTGTTTATAGTCTGAAAGGTTAGCTTAAATTTTTTGCTTACACTTTATTGTATTGTATAGGGAAATTGTATACCGTAGTAATGACAGAAAGGGGAGTTTGTGAAGCTCTCTGTAAATTTCTATACCAAAGAAGTATTCAGAGGCATGGTCTGAGGCATGGAAGGAGAATTTTATCATATACCCTTTCATTTTGTTCTTTGAACAAGGATGATCTTGTGCTCCTATCCCTAGTAGAACCCGTACCTTTTGCTTTCATTTTGCCAGCACCTCTCCAGGTGGACTGAGAGTGGCTTGATTTTCTCACTAACAGGAGTTGAACAGGGAGGCAAAAGGGATAGAACCCCAGGTTGTCCCCATGTCCTGGTCCCCTTAGGCTCTTGGGGTCAGCCCACAGGGAATCTTCCTTGGACGGACCAGTCGTAAGAGGCTCTTCCATACTGCCAGTAGGGGCTTCTGTGGCTCCTAGGTCAGGGGGACAGAAGGTAGCTGGACTCTGCTCTTGTAATCCATCTCACCCCAAATTCCGGACTCGAGAGCTATGCTTTGTTAATGACAATACAGCCAAGCCAAGGGGCTGTGGAATGAACAGCCACCCAACTGGTGAGAAATGGAAGCTGAGAAGCAATCTGACAATTTCTCTTTCTTAAATTAAAGAAAATGGATCTGGAGACTTTGGGAACCTCCCAGCCCCACAACTTTAAGTCCCCAGGCCCAAGTGCTCTAATTCTTCACACTGGAAAACTTAGAAACCTCAGGACTGGCGGTAACTACAAGTCTGTCTCTGGATGCTCAACTCATTAAACTCTGCGAAAGCAATTTGACAGCATCTGGGACGTGTTTTGTCATTAGGGGTGGGACTGGCACTGTTACTTATTTTAGCCAGGAAGAGGTGTGTGTGGAGGTGTCTGTGTGCGAGGGGGTATGTTTCAGATGTAGGTGTCACTGAGTTTGTGTGTGTTAGGAAGCGGTGTGAGGTTTTTGAGGGTTTCAGCATTATTTTTGTTTTGTGTGGTTCCTCCAGGAGAAATGTCCCTAAGCTCCTGCGTTTTCTGTCCTTAAGCTCCTGGCAATTCTGTGCTTTCTTCCTGCGTTACTAGAATCCACCAAGGCACTGTCCTTCCTCTGAACCATTTTGACCAGATCATTCCAAGCAGCCACAGAGCATCATCTCCAAATTTTACACACCCCTGTCCTTTCACCTAGATGAACAAGTTGTCATTCTAATCGAACAACAACTTTATTCCATGATGCAAGGAGTAAAATCTCTGAATTACTCTCACTAAATTCCAGTTTAAATAAAGTCTTGCAAATAATTACTTGAACATAAATTATTTACCCATTAATTCTTTATTTGAATTTGAAGGAATTCAAATATGTTTTCTGGCAAGTGCTTCATGATAAATGACTTGCTTAATTGGCAGTAAGTGTGTTATTCTTATAATTTCTAGCATGTAATAAGCAGAACCCAGACATTTCTGTCTCATGTGTTCTTTTTAAACCCTTTATCTCCCTTTTAAAAAATCTTGTTTAATAGATCACAGACATGATCTTTTAAACTGTTTTCAGTAGTTATGCAAAATCTTCACAAAAGTACTGGTGGGCAGACTACAGGGGCTTCTCGACTTTAATCAGCCACGAGAGTAGCAGGATTTAGAAGTCATTTCTCAACTCAGGATCACCTGCAGAAAATGAAAAGTCCCAGGGAAGACTGCTGAGTATAAAATGCCATTGTGTACATAGACTTTTATGGACTCTGAAAAGCCCTTTGACTCCTTGGAAACAGAAGCTATGTTGGAAGTGGAAAGAGTAGAAAAATTTGTGTGACATGCGCATGTGAACACAGCACTGATGTTTAGGCTTGAAAAAGAGTGAAGAGGTCTGGGAAGGGGCTCGTAGCCACTGAAAACCTTAACTGCTTGCCCAGAGGGGCTGGGCTGAGACCTTGAATGGGAGGGAAAGGGCATCAAGATCAGTGAGAGAGGCTTTGAACTGTTTGCCAGTGACATTGACTTCAGAGCCCCAAACCAGACAGCAATAATCCAAGAACTGGAGCAAGGTATGGAAAATGGGCTCAGCATGAAGATGAAGAAACCATATTTAAAGGAAGCATGATAAAGGATAACTACTGTTTAGGAGAAGCTGTGGACCTCACTAGTGTCTGCTAGAGCAAACCAAGATGGGCGACTCGGGGTTGCAAAAAGGCCCACTGGTTTCTGCTGGCAGATGGAGCTCCCAGTTCTACCTATGACACTTCTCATTATGTGATGTTGGGCAACTCATTTAGCTTCTTGGGCTTTGTTTTCATCACCCATAAAGTTGGGGGTTAGGATGGCTGACGTTAGGAACCCTTGCAGATGTAACATTCTACTCTTCAACAATGATATCTAAGAGGGGAGAACTTAGCTTTCTAAAACACTCCAGTGTTAGAGAGTTATCCCAAAGAGTTTTTTTCCTCTTTTCATTCCTAAGCATCTTGCAGCTCTGGGTAGCCAGCCACCCACACATCAACCATAGACTGTCCAGAAAACAGGGAAGGACCCATCAAGTCTAAGACGGCGGGATGAAGAGAAGGAGAATGACCTAAAGTTTCTTGTGGCTGGGGAGGTAGAGATAGGTTGAGTTTCAAAGCAGTCAAAACCAGGAGAAAAGAGGCAGCAGTCTCACCCATTGCCCCTTGACTGAACCAGGGCACTGTGCTGTGTATGTCCACACCGGCAGGGAAGCCTCTTCCCATTGACCCTCGTAACATGGTAATCACACCGACAGCCCTACTATAAATATATAGGGGGGGGAAATTACAGCCAGGAAATTTGAGTTGAGCCTACGTCTTATTCTGGGGTTAGCACATGGGCTTTGCTGTACACTGGGTAACCACTCCAGGTACCTCTGAGCTTCCTATTTATGTTCATGTGCCACCCAATTAACACCCCGTTAATGGCTGCACACATACATGGGTTTTGCCTTGTCACCACTGCCCTGCAGCTCTTAACTCCCCCCCAACCTGCCTTCCCATATAATAGAACCTTAATTAATACTTTCCCATTCAGACAAAACACAATATGTTAAAAGAAAAAAAAATCAAATGGCTTTGAGGAGAGGATGCGTGCAACTTGTCAAATGTAGCCATTCTGTGGTTCTCAGAAACAGACACCCAGGTGAGAACCTGGGTGAGCTATGGTGACAAGTGCCAGGTGGCATGAAAGCTATCACCATACAATCAGTTTTCTGCCTGGATTTGAAGTATTTCCAAAGAAAAGCTGCTGTTGTAGATCTCTTCTCACTGGCACTGGTCTTTTCTGGTTACGTGGCAACCAGAAGCCAGAAGGTTGGCGGTGGGAAGCCAGGAACTCTGTGAAAACTTTGGCCTTGAAGTTACAGTTTCAAATGAGGAATGATTCCTTGCCTAGTGGCATAAAGGGAGTCTTTTGTTTGTCCTAGAGCCGTATCACTGACAGAATGACCAAGTGATACATTGAAACAATTTCATAGGGTGGGTTTCCAGGGACTTGGAGCTTCAAATGGGCCGACGGTAATCTCAAGACCAAGGAGGGACCGTCCTCATCTAAGTAATGAAGCAGAGTGTTTCTATGGTCTACCTTCGCTTTTGCTTGGTAATACATTGCTACCTGATCCTGTCTGTGCCTCCGAATCTCCTGGAGCTTGATAATAATACAGATGCACAGACCAGAGCTCCTGGGTCTGAATCTTCAAGAGCAGCCAGCATCCCCCTTTTTAACAGGCTCACGAGTGGTTCTGATGCACAGTCAGGGTAGGGAACCTCCAGCAAGGAGATTGTGGTGAATCCAGCAAGTTTCACCCTTCCCTACAACCTGTGATGCAGGGAAGCTTTCCACATTATTGATGAGAAATCAGGGAGAGACTCGAAAGTTTCCAGCATTTTGCTCAAGGCCACGGGGCTGATACGTAGTCGAGGCAGCCTGGACGTCCCCCGCTAGGATTGTCTTCATGGGGCCTGTGTAGTTGCGCGGGATCTGGCAGTTAGGGGCCCCGTGCTTTGTTTAAATCTCTGCCACTGCCATCTTGAGATTCGTAATAAGTTTTGAACAAGTTTAGAACACATTTTCTTTTTGCACTGGGCCACACAAGTCATGCAGCCAGTCCTGCTGTATACACTGTGTTGCTTCAGCTGGAGAAGAGGGAGTTTCTCTACAAAGCGAGTCCCAGTTCCAGAGCTGTTAGCTTGAGTGCGCTAGAATGGTAGCCTAGGGGAGGGTAATAACAATAGATGAAAATACTTCCATTTACTGAGCACTGTGTTCTGAGCTTTTCATACATTTTATCACCTCATTCTCATAACAACCCAGTGCTATTATTTTCACCATAACAATTTCCAAGTGAGGAAACCGAGACATGGAAAAATTAAGTATAAAAACAGAGGTCATGTTTCTGTGTTGACAGTGGTTCTGAACTCAAATCTTACCTCTGCCATTTATCAGCTGTGTGACCTTAGGCAAGTTACTTGACATCTCTGAATTTCAATTTCCACAACCAGTAAAATGAGGGCGATAATAATTGCTTCAGAGAATTGTTCTGAGGATTAAATGAATTAATATGGACAGAGTGCCCAGCACACAGATACTCAATGAATACTGGGGCCTTTAACAACCTTTGCACTCAAGAATATTACCCATTACATACTGAAATAGGTATTTAAATGGTACCTTACTTAAGGATCTGAAGTGTTTTCACAGCACTGGATAATATAGTCAAGGTGCAATTAGCCATACATTATAATATTTTTAAGTGATTCAAGTGACACCTCTTATGTCTAAGTGTAGTCTTTCCCACTTTAGCATTTATCATAGTTTAATAACTCCTGAATGCTGTTGAATTAAAATACTATTCTGTCTGGGGACACATTGACCCTTAGTGTGGTAAAGCTCATCCAGAGCTCAGCTAAAGCCTAGGAAAAGGCTCACCAGAGCAACTGAACTCACATGCTCTTTGGGAAACACACACACACACACACACACACACACACACAAACAAACAAAAAATAAGTAAAATGAAGAGCCTGTGACCTGTGGGAGAAACCAGGCAGCTTCACACCCAGGTGAGGAAAATGCATAGGCTAGGGGCTTAGTCATCATAATGATATCTCTACAACATTTGACAGAGATTTTTTTTTTTTTTTGGTAGTTCTTGCATACTTCATAAGCTCATTTGATTCACCCAACAACCTGTGTGGTAGAAAGATACAATGTGTAGACTTTCTTTATTGATCTCCTCCATATATGCCCATCAGAATATACCTACCATATGCCTCTATCCTTTACTCAGTGCTGTATGTACATTCACTCTCAGAGTTCTCATACAACCTGTAGGATAAGTAATACTGCCCATTTTACAGATGAGAAGAGTGAGGCTCTGTGGTTAGAACCAATGTGCCTGGTGGTGGGGGTGCAAACCCAGAGTGGGCTGGCCAGAGGCTGCATACCTTAAGTCCTTATTCTTTCTATCCTCAAGCCGTATGTTCTTCATGCTCTTTGACGAGAAGGAAGAGGCCAGGCATAAGGAAGGTGGTCAGTAAATACATAGTGAATGAAGGAATGTGAGCTGGATAGAACACCAGGTTTCAATGACCTTGTGAACTGGCTCAAACATGTGCCCTAGTCAAATGTACCATTGTTCTGAATTATTCAAAAGCTATGAAATATTTGGGGTTTTTTTTAGGGGCCACTCTTCTTTATTGCCTGCCATTCTTCCTTCACACCATGAAGAGAACCACCTTGATGTAAGGGCATGTGGTCTTCTTGGGCAGTTAGCCATCTTGGTTCAACAGTCTCGTGGAATCTCTTTCTGTCTTGTGCATCTCAGACCTGGCTTGACAGCCGTGGGGTTTCATTTCCCCAGTGACTGTTCCTGAGAGAGAATTTAGTATTTTATAAAGCTGTGAGAGGTCACTGAAGAAAGAAATCCCTTCGCTCTTCAGAAGAGTTTCCTGTTGAGCTCCTCGGGACCTGGGAGACGAGATGAGGATTGCTCCCTGGGCGAGAGAGCAAGTGTGTGCTTATGTGTGTGCACACACTCACAGTCAGTGCCAAGTCCAGCAGAGGGAGGGCATGGGCCCCACAGGCAAAGCATTCGTGATGTGGGTTCCCAGCTTGGGTGCTCAGAACGTTGGGAGAGAGTTGTTAGACACGAACCGTCCAGCTGTCTCAGAGAACTTCAGAATCCCAACCACAATGGAAGATAGTTTGTGATATGGTGCTTGAACTGTACTCTGTAGTCTTGACATGGGCATAGAGCCCTCTGTGGAAATAATGAAATCTTGGAGCTGGAAAGAATTCACACACACACACACACACACACACACACACACACACACACACAGTTTTGTAAGTAATATCAAGTGATTTGTGAAATCTCTGAATTCCTTTATAAAACCACTGCTCTGTGGTATTTCTTTCCTGTCTCAAAACAGTCTCCAAGACCAATGTCTTTCTCTTTTATCCATTATTTTCCGTCACTTGTTCCACTTCCAGGTCAAAACAGGGCATGATTTTATTTTCTACAGCTTCTTTATTCACTGTGTTATATCGTAGGTCCTTTTCCGTGTTGCTACAGAATCTTCGTAAAGACCATTTTTCATGGCTGCAAAATATCCCATCTGGTAGCCATCTCAGACTTTTCTTAAGCCCTCCATTGTTGGTAGATGCAGCACCTGGTTTCTAATTTTTTGCTATTTTAAGTTAACATTTCAGCAGAGAGTTTGCCCCAAGCATTGCCCATTCCCCACTCAAACTGCCAACCCGTTTCCATTTTCTTGCGGTAAAATGGTCGTCGTCATTTCTATTTATTTGATTTAAACGTGCTTCTCTCTGTCCTTCCTCCCTGCCCGCAGTGCAGTGTTTCTCCTGCAAGTGTGCAACTAGAGGCTTGAGTCTATCCCGTCTTGCCACCACCAGTCATTCCTTTTTTTTTTTTTTTTTTTTTTTTTTCCTCTCTTGTGCCTTTGGTTTTTCCCTTTCACCAAGCATGCCAGGTCCATTTTGTCTAGATAAATCTCTCTTGCCTCCATGAATTTGCATGTGCTGGTTCCTCTGCCTGGAATACTCTTCCCTCCCGCCTGCCCCTGGGAATCTCTACCAAGCGTTAGACTGAGAAGAGATGTTGCTTAACGACGTGACTCCAGGGTGGGAAGGGGCAGAATGTGACTTTCTGTGAGGACTGTAGATGATGGTAAGCTGGGTTCCAGAGGGCTGATGTGGCTCTGTGCCCATGTTTAAGGATTTCAGTCACTGCAGAGGTAGAGATCTTAGGGATCTTTGTAAGTTCCCGAGGCAGACCAGTGTACTGGAAAGAGGACATGTTTAGAATTGGACTGACATTCAATCAAGTCTCAGCTCTGCCATTTACTAACTCTGTGACCCTACAGATGTTGCTAAACACCAGTTTTTTTCATCTGTAAAAGGATTAATGACATATTATTTGGCCTGGTACTGAGCCCCTTCGTTAGTGTCTCATAAATGGTTTCTCTCCTCTGTTTCAAGCCTTCATATGCCAGCAGTGTCTAGCCTTATGCTTGGCTCAGAGTAGACACTCAATAAATATTTGTTGAATGAATAAACATTGACTGATAGCTCCAAGGTGTGGGCACTGGCCCTCATCTGCGTCCTTGCTTGTCACAGCCTGGGCTGATGAACAGGCAGTGAGTGCCTGCTATGGCCCAGGGCGATCTCTACGTGAAGCAGAAAAGTCTGTGATTGTGAGTGCGCACACGGCCCGGCAGCAGCTGTCTCCAGAGAAGGTGGTGGCACCAGGCCAAGTGCCCGTGGCCTCTCCACAGAGACATGGTAATAATTACAATCCCTCATGTTCCTTCTGCAGAGTGCGTCTCTTCTTGGAACATGTGGCACTTCGCATTGTCTGCGATCACTGCCACATGCCTGAGAGGGGGCAAAAGTGCTACGCACTTGCCGCATGCCCTGTGGGCACAAGGCAAAGGAGGGTAGATAATGAGAAAGGATAGGAGTGGGGGAGGAAGCTCATGTCCTCATCCTACAGGTGGAAAGATGGCAGAGAGAGTTTTCAACAGCTCAGCCATGGTGGGGCATCGGGAGCAAATTCAGGGTCTCTTTTTGGTCCTGGCGCACCTGGGCAATTCTGTGGGCCTGGGTCAGTCTCAGCTGATCTTGGCTGGGGCTCGTGGACATGTCTGCAGTCTCAAGGTCTAGGCTTTGTCTCTGCCACTTGCGTGAATGGAAAAGTGTCCCCCCAGTGGCAACTGTGAGATGGGAAAAGGAGGGACATAAAACCTCACAGACCCAGACTGCTCACTAGTTAACAGTTCGAGCCCCCAAACTCCTTGAAACTCAGTTCCAGGGCATTAAAACTACAAAGAACAGGAATGTCCTAAAATTGGCCAGCTCAGGTTGGCATGATGTTGTGCCAAGCTGTTGGCTATGCCCAGGAATTCCCCAGCCATGCCTCACTCAGACTAGGTCATGCTCCTCTGTGACAGTGCCCTGTGCTTTTCCTTTGTGACACTTGGCTGATTTGTAATGATTTGTTTATTAGCATGATTATACGTATAATTACACATGTAGTCTCTTTGACCAGACTGAAAGCTCTGTGAGGTCAGAGAATACTTTTGTCTAGTTTACTATCTATCAATCAATCTATCTATAGATATCTATATCTATATATCCATTACCAAGTACACAGAAGTCAATAAGTATTTGTTGAATAGATGAATGAATTATACATTTTAAATGAATAGGAAAAAAATAAGCCAACAAAAATCAAGTTACGGGACAAGAAACACCTTGTACTGGAATGAGATGGCTTTTGTTCTGGATATACCTAAACCATAGCCTCACTTGTAATTTCAACCTACAGTTGTAAAATGAAATTAGTTATTTCTTTGTTACACAGAATTGCGGGTATAAATTTCTACAGCTCTGTAAGGTCAGGGATGCTATCCGTCTTGCTTATCCATTGTATCCTAGGAGCTAGCATAGTACATAGCACAAATTGTATACTAAATAAATATTTGTTGAAGGGTGGAAGGAAGGAGCCTGCAGATGCTTTAAAATTCATCAATCCATGCCCCATTAATTAAGAATATTGGATAATTAAGACAGATCCTAATTGAGTTTTTCTCTTTACATTTTATTTATTTATCTTGTATTTATCATTATTCCCCGCCTCATTTAGAAAAAAAAAATTGAGGTGCCAGCAAAATACGTCTATTTCACACTATTCTTTCACTCAACAAATATTTATTAGCTGCCTCTTCTAAGCTATGTAGAGGATTTGGTGTTGAAGCTGTAATGGGAGAAAAGACAGCTCACAGTGTCTGTCTTCATAGATGTTCCAGTATTGAAAACACGTTGGCCAACGAAGTCAATAGAATTTGGAGTATTGTTTAAAATATGTACCAGTTAGCTTTTGCTGCATAACAAAGCACCCCAAACTTTGTACTTGAAAACAAGAACCGTTTATTTAATTTGTGACTCAGCTTGATCGTGTCAGCAGTTTGATCTGAGCTCCTCTGGGCAATTCTGACCCAGGTCAGACTTAGCTGATGTTGGCTGGGGCTCATTTGTGCGTCGACAGTGAGCTGCGAGGCTGGCTAGGGACTGGCTGAGGCCGAGTGCCTCAGTTCTATTCCAGGTGGCCTCATCCTCTGGCATGCTAGCAGAAACTTATTCACATGGAAGTCTCAGGGCTCCAAGAGGTTGAGAGTAGAGGCTGCAAGGCCTACCCGCCAGAACTCACACAGGGTCACTTCTGCTGCATTCTGTTGGTCAAAGAAAGACACAAAGCGAGACCAGATCCAAGTGGTAGAGAACCAGATTCCATCTTTTGATGGAATGAGTTACAGAGTGCTATGGTCATTTTTGAGATCTACCACAACATAGTTTTTTATTGTGTTAAAATATCTGTAACATAAAACTTACCATCTTAACCATTTTTTAAAGACTTTATTTATTTAAGAGAGAGCACAAGCAGGCAGAGGGGCAGAAGGAGAGAGAGAAGCAGACTTTCTGCTGAGCAGGGAGTCCTATATGGGGCTCGATCCCAGGACCCTGAGGTCATGACCTGAGCTGAGGGCAGACGCTTAACCAACTGAGCCACCCAGGTGCCCCCATCTTAACCATTTTTAAGTGTACAGTGCAGCAGTACTAAATACATTCATAATGGTGTGCAACCATCACCACCACCCATCTCCAGAACTCTTTTCATCTGGTAAAACTGAAATTCTCCCCATTAAACAATAACTTTCCATTTTCTGCTCTCCCCCAGCCTCTGGCAACTACGATTCCACTTTCTGTCTCTGTGCCCTCTATAAGTTACTTATACAAGTAGAATCATACTGTATTTATCCTTTTTGTGACTGGCTTATTTCATTTAGTGTAATGTCTTTAAGGTCTATCTAAGTTGCAGCATTTGTCAGAATTTCCTTCCTTTTAAAGACCAAGTAACATTCCATTGTGTATATATACTACCTTTTGCCCATCCATTCACCTATTTATGGATACTCAGCTTGCTTTCACATTTTAGCTATTGTGTATAATGAACACGGACATATTAATATCTCTTTGAGTTCCTACTTTCCATTCTTTTGGACTACCTCAACATATTCACCAAAACATGTGCTAAGTCTTTTTATCTTACTTTAGAAGTTCTCACTTGTATATAAACTAAGCACGATACTTAGATACAGAGCTGCCAGGAATTTTATTTGACTTACTGTTAACTGCTTAAGATTCCTTAATTCTGAGAGCCTGTCTGCCCTCCCCGTAAGCCCCTATTAGGGTGATGCTATTGCTCATTTTCACCTGCAGGAGACAAAGACTGCTTCATCACTGTAAACGCTCGGGGGCAGCATCACTGGCTGGTGTTCGAGGACTCTATTTGTCCTGTAGCATCTTGCGTCAAGCTACATATCCCAGTCATGTGCCAGGTATTGAAATATCGGATGAATTCATCCCTAGTTCTGGATGTTTCTTCGTAGCTCATTTGTAGGATCCTTCAGAATACTCTGTGAAGTGCGCCATGTGTGTCGGGGGAGGTCTGACACCCATTAGACGCTCCTGCTGTAATTGGATGCACCAGGCCCCATGAGCTGGTGCCAAGGTGTGAATTAGATAGAGATGTTTTTGACTGTTCCTCTGGCCTCCTGACTCTGTTCCTGGGTCATTCCGTGGCAGCCCGGGCCTCCAGGCAGCGTGCCTGACCTCAGCTGCCCAAAGATATAGGTAAAACAGTAGGGAACTGTAATAGCTCCTGCATCCTGTTTGCAAACTGACAAAACACAAAGCTCTCGGAGATCAGAGCTTCTGCTGAATCCTCTCCTTGGATGCAAATATTCTTAGGTAGAGAGTGTTGTGGGACACACAAATCCTGCAGAGTCCAGGAAGGCAAGAAGGCATGTAGCCCAGGGTGGAAAGCCAAACCATTTTTGGCTACCATAATTTCTCCCAAATCGTGTTGGAACAAGTTGTCTGGGAGGGATTTCCCCTCCGTGAGGATATGAGAATGTTGCTCACTAAGTCCCTCTGGGTGCAGAATAGTTGCTGGCTTTTAAGGAGACAAGCCCAAATGTAAGCTCTTACCAAGCTCTACGCGAATGGAAGGCTGATGTCCCATTGGCGAAAGCACATCACATGACATCAATGACATCACTGTGGGAGGGCAGACAAGGGCATGAATCCCAGGAGGCATGGTTTGCTAGGGGCCACCAATGTCACAGTCTTCCATAGTCCTTCGGTTATTCCAGACCCCATGATTCTCTTGGGGACAGGAGTCAGGCATGTTACATACATGGCAGTTGCTGACACTTTCCAAGCTTTGATGAGCCCTTCTGAATTGCAAACTCAGGCTTCCAAAGCTACCTGCCTTCCCTCATTTTCTTTTAAACTTGCTTTTGCTTTTTTATTTTCTGTTTCTTTCTCTACTTTCCTCCCTCATCCAGGATTTTGGGTGGGGGCGGGGGGGGATGGGGTAGAAGGTTCGCGATCCTTCATTACTTTCTTTTGCATTACTCCCTGAACTGTCCTGAGAGGAAAATAGAAGAACTGATTCCAGAAGCTTGCAAAGAGTTAATGAAAGGGACAGCATGAACTTGTAGGTCCTCTCATCAACATATATGGCTCTCAGTTGTCACGTGTGTTCAGTACTTGTATACCAGACACTGCCGTACATACCTTAAGGCTGTATTCTCAGGGGTTAACAATGCCAGCTCTGGACGTGGGTTAGCATCTTCAAATGCTGGCTGCACACTGTGTAACCTGTGGCAAGCTTCTGTGCCTCCGTGTTTTCATTGGGTGGTCGTGAGAATTAAATTAGTCCATTAGCTCAAGATTATCCATTGTTGTTATAATTATCCTCATCATCATCATCGCCCAGGTTGTAGATATTAGCTCTCTCATTGTACCTATCAGGAGCCTGAAGCACAGAGTAGTTGAGTAACTTACCCAAAGCCACACAGTTAATAAGTGGTCAACCCAGGATTCAAACCAGTATCTGTCTGGCTTCAAAACTATGCACTCAGTCACTACATGATATCTTACTCAGGTTTCTGGCCCCTTGGGCCAGGTGGGTTCTGGTGGGTGATTCTAATTTAGTTTTCTACCAATAGTTGTTTGATCATTTAAAAAAAACAGCATCTAACAACACCTGCCCTATGATCAATACCCGTCCACACTGAATCTTTAATGCTCTGTCTTATCAAATTAGCAGTTTCCACCACAGCTCAGGGGGAAATTCATGTTCTCCTGACTTGAAACACACACTAACTTGCAAACACTGTGCCTCGGGGCTTTGGTGGCTTGTGGGTGAAGGGAGTCACCCTCCGGCACATCCATTTCAACCCCGTGAGAACGCAGCTCTGGATGAACCATGCCACCCCAGACCCCAGTGAGCCCCACAGTCATAGCCCCTCCATCACCAGGCCTTCCTGTCCCTTCTTCCAGGGCCTGGGGTGTTGCCAAATGTTCCTGGGTGCACAGTACGCCACCAGGCAGCTTCTGGTCTCCACTTTTTCCTCAACTCAGCTATAATAATAGCTTGGGCTCCGGGGTCTCCCTTCTCTAAACCCTCCTGGCATCAACACTTTTCCCAAATATGTAGTGAGACAGAAACTTGTCCCCCCCATCCTATAGGCTCTAGTCTAACACGTGTCACTGCTGCACACCTTTCTGCATTCATTAGTGTCATTCCTTCCCAGTCCTCCTCCTCCACTCCAGCCAAGTCCCTTGCATGCCTGGTCTCCTATTTTGCTCCAACCTCTTGTTCTGTGCTCACACTGGGGGTCCCTGCTGCAATTCCCTATTCCTTCTTTTGATGCCCTCTTTGAGTCTAATAATCCTTCATGCCTTGTTAGAGTTTCCTCGCAAAACATTCAAGAAAAGCCCAGCCAATTTCTTTTCTTTACCTCTTCTAAACCCCTTCACTATTTTGAGTCTCAAGAGCAATGGTTTAGCAATTGTCTTATACCTTGTGTTGTCTTTCTTTGTGAGCTGTGCTATCTCCCTAGGCAGAAAGCAAGATTCTCGTTTTCCAAAAATTATATTATGCCTTCTTTTATAATCTTCATAAGAACAGTAATAGATAACATTTATTAAGTGCCTATTAGGTACCAGGTAGTGTTTTAAGCAGTTTACATATGTTATCTTGTTTAGTCCTCACAACTGATTTATAAGGTGACATTATTACTTGAATTTTGCAGATGAAGAACCAAGGCTAGGGGTCAGATAATGGCACCAAGTCATCTTGGTGGCAAGTGATGAAGCCAGAATTTAAATCCTGGTAGTTGGACCCCAGCAGATGCTCTTAGCCACTACGCTTTCCATAGTTAACACAGAGTTGTTTTATAATCAATACCTGTTGTGAAATTGTTCCCTAAAGCATGCATCGTCACTGACTCTATGGAGTAACCACATATAATGATGAAATATAATCTGAGTTTGTTTTTCTATTGTTGCATTGCAAATTTCCCCAAAATTTAGTTGCTTAAAACCATGTTTATCACCTTAGCTTCTTTGGGTCAGAAATCCTGGCAGAGCTCAGCTGGGGGCCTCTGGCCCTGGATCCCACACAAGCCTGCAGCCAAAGTGTCAGTCATCTCAAGGCTTGACCGGGGAAGGGTTTGCTTCAAGCTCACATACCGGGTGGTTGGCAAGGTCCATTTCCTCTCAAGCTCTTGGCTGGAGGTTGCCCCCAGTGCCCGGCCATACAGCTTCTCCATAGTGCTGCTCACATCATGGCAGTTCGCTTCATCAAAACACTCAGGGGGAGAGACAGAGAGAGTGCAACCAAGACAGAAGCCACAGTCTTTGTAACCCACTTCTGGAAGTGACATCCCAATGCTGTTGCCATAATCTGTTCATTAGAAGCAAGTCACAGGTCCAGCCCAAGTCCAAGGGGAGGGTGTTTCAGAGGGTTGCAAATACCAGGAGGTGGAAATCATTAGAAGCCATTTCAGAAGCTGCCTACCACAAATCCATAAAAGCAATTAGGGGAGGCCTGCCTAAGGAAGGAGCATTCAAGCTGACCCTTAAAGATGGCGAAGAGTTGGCCAAGATCCACGAATGGGGTGAGGAAGCCAGACAGAAAGAAGGGATTGTGGGAGGCCCGGGAAGGAGCTGATTTTGTCCAAGGGACAGCAAGACACTCCATGAGATGGGAGTGGCAGGGGGACAGGGAAAGGGACCCAAGATGAAGCTAGGGTGAACCCTCTGGGCATGTCTGAAATCTTCCTCCTCCTGGGAGCAATGAGAAGTCCCTGAAGGATTTTTGGGAGCGGCATCAGAGTATGGAGAATGTGTTAGAGAAGACGGGAGTGGAAGAGGGTGACAGACGGGGGGCTGTTACAGCTGGGGAGGAGAAGATGCGATGAGTTTGAGATATAATTGGGATGAAGAATTGACTCAACCAACCTGCTGCCCAAGGCAAAGGCCTGTTCAGATTTCAAAGTTCTAAAAAGTTCCTTCTAGATGAGACCTGACTACTTCCACACTTCTGTGTGCGGGTTCTAGGTAAAACTATCATCCTTGGACTCTGTTTAGAATCTGGAGGAAAGGGGTCCTTTTAGGGTAACTCCTCTTGTTTCCTGGTAGGACCACGCTGCCCCTGAGGTGGCTCAGTTGCGATAGGGTTGTGTGTCTTCTCCAGGCTGTGTGTGCCTCTGTGGGTCTCTCTGTTTCCTCTGTCTCTCTCTCTCTTCTAAAAGGCCCTGGCCTTCACTCTACTCTTCTTACTTGCCATCTGAGATACCCCAGGCCATTTCCCTCCCCATTTGTTCCCTTCCAGAAGACTTCCCCATTATCTTCACATTCCCGTTTCCTCTCTCTCAATGTTCGTCAATAGTATTGTGAACGCTGATGTCTTACTTTGAGTTTTCTCAGACGCAGAACCAGAGATTAAAAACTTGAGAAAATATCTGTTCGGGAGGTGATCCCAGGAAACACCAGCAGGGACACGGGGAAAGGGAAATAGGCCCATAATATGTGTATTATTGAGGACGTTGCCACTGTGGACAACTGGAGCTTTTCCCTGCAGGGCTCCTTCAGGAGACAGTACAGAACAGATGCTCGGAGTTGTCCCACCCAAGGGGTTAGGAACCCCGGTCCATCAGTGCTTGATTGCTCCCCACCGTATGGGCTCTTTGGCTCATTCCAGCACAGGCCTGGAGACTCCCATGGCCAAAAGAGAAAGCTCCCAGTGGGGGGTCACCGGTGTTTGCTGCCGACAGCCCTCACATGGAGGTTTGTTGAGAGGACATGAGTGGGACTTAACAAAACCTAATGTAGTAATAATAGCTAACATACTTTCATATAATTAGTCTATTTCATCCTCGCAGATATGCTTTCTCAGTCCTTGACACACGAAGGTGCTCAGCAAATGTTAATTATACTTGTTAGTGGTGCCCCTGTGTTGTCCAAGGTCATCCAGCTTGTAAATGTCAGAGCTAGGACTCCCACCAGGTCATCAGTGCGGACTCCACTGGTCTTTCGACCGTAGAACAAGGAACATGTCACTGCAGTGAGGGGGTCCTGCCTCAGCTTTGGAGACGTGTTGAGGAGAAAGGTGGAATGGGTAATCCGGAGGCCTGACTTTGCAACATTGCCATCTTGCCCTGGGTCAGCCCAATTAGCAGGGTTTGTCTGATAAAATTACAGAGAGGAAAAGCCCAGAATGACCTCTGGGGATACACAGGAGAATCCAGGAAGAACAAATGAGGGTGAAAAAGTATATATTGACTCTCTATCAAGCCAAAAGTACCAGATTGAAAAAAAAAAATCATTTAGGCACTATCTCGTGTTTGCTTCTGGAGACCAAACTAACTCAGCCCACTGCCTTTCTGGGAAAATGCACCACTCAGAAAGGGCCCATCCAAGTAAAGCCTGGTTGATTCCTTGGTTGTATCTATTGTTGGCCATAATCTTTTATTTTGGCTCCTTGATGGTCTTTCAGAAATGTGGGTAGATTCTAAGCAGAACAGCAACCATGGAACAGGAAGATTACTGGAGGGGCAAAGTGAATGCAGGAAAGAAAAAAACCCCTACATTCGAGAAGGACAATGGCTCTAGGCTCGGCTGTCTAGGTACCCAGTGGTGCTGCGCTGAGTGAGAAAGGGGAGAGAACCTAACATCGGGTACCTCTGCTGTGTGTCAGGCAGTGTCCTTGGCGTTATGAGCACAGAGGCCCTGTGTAGTAGACGTTAAAGTCTGGGGCATTAAACAGCTGACCTGCGGTCACCTGGCTGTCAAGCCCAGAAGCATTTGAACTCAGTTTTGCCTGACTCTAACATCCTTGCTCTTTCCTCTCTGCTGTGCCTCAGTTTCCTTCTGTGCTTTATAGAACTATTTATCAAATGCATAGGAAATGCCTTTCCTAAAGTATGATTTTCTGTACACTTTGCTATAGATTACTGATGAAGCAGTGAGCCTCAGCTCCTGCTCTGCTGGTCAGCACCCCTTTAGGAAGAGCTGGTCCCAGAAGACTCCACTCGGTGCCTTTTCTGTACCAAGCGAAGAAGGCTATTACTTGGGCAAAGGTGCTCCTCATCGTCTGCAAATCATTGGGACCCCGTCTGGTTCTGGCCAGAGAGTTAGCAAAACCCAGATGGAGGTTTTTTTTTTTTTTTTTTTAAGCCAGGTTTCCTTTTTATTATTATTATTCATGCCAGGAGTCCACTGGGAAAATCTTTATCTGCATTAAAACATACATAAGAAGAGAGAAGAAAAGGCAGACAAGAGTGTGTCCTACAAAGGGTTTCTTTGAGCCCAGCTCTGTTCCTCTGTCAAGTTCTTTGCGGCGCTCTCCACAAAGATGGAATCTGGGTTCAAGGTTGAATGGAAGCCGGCTCCTGATGGAAAGCATATCCCCTGAACACACCTCTAGGAGATTAGCCCGTCATTAAATATTTGTAGGATAACAGAAGAAGCCTAATTTAGTTTTTGTTTCTTTCTCTCTGTGGTTTAATCACAGATGAAAGAGACTAATAGCACTGCAGAGCTTTCTGGTGATCAAAGGCCAATCAATCCCCTTTGTGGAGTAATTAACTATTTGCTAAACTTGCAGAATTGATTTCCATTTAGGGCTAAGAGAGAGGGTTTTAAATGAAGACCGATTCACCAGGCGAGAGGAGGGAATCTCGGGGCTGATGCCAGGAGATACTCAGGGTGATGAATTGGAATCTGCTAATTAGAGACTGAAAAATACAGCCAGAACCTGACCCTATTCAGGAGCACTTTAGGGGAAGGACAGGCAGGAAGGAGGTTGGACGCCAACGCTGTCTTTATCCGCCAGGCAGCTGTGCACACTTGAAGTGCACACTTGGAGAGAGTGTTGGCATCCCTTTTGGGGCCGAAAAGGCTTGATCGCAGGCAGATGCTGAACTGGGCAGGAGGCAGAGTGAATGTGGTGGGAAGTCAGAGTGGAAGTGAGAGGTGACGAGGGTGTGGAGCCCCCGTGACACGAGGGCCTCGTGTGGGCATGCCCCAAAGCACCGAGCTGGTCCTTGTGGACCCTTGAGAGTCTGCTCAGGCACTTGAAGTCAGTCAAGAATTTAGATCCTGTTGGCCTAGGTGCCCTGAGAATATGACCAGTTGAATACACGTGGGACCTCAAATGAAAAGTTTATGCCCACTTGGAACTATGAAGACTTGAGACAACCTAATAATACCTCTCTTTAGGGTCGCCAGATAAACCACAGGATGCCCAGCTTGGTGTGAAATTCAGATAAATGAATAATTCTCTTTATTATAAGTATGTCCGAAATTATCTGTTGCTTTAGTAAAAGTATGCCTCAAATGATTTGGGGTTTCTTTGAAATTCATATTTCACTGGCTGTCCTGTAATTTTATTTGCCAAACTCTGCAGCCTCACTCTAGTTGGATTCTGGTTCTCTATGTTCTGAGTTAGGGCTTCTGAGTCTGAGTTTTCTTCTCTGTGTAGTTTGCTTCTCATAGTAGTGACTGACTGTTTTATTATGAATAGTGAATAAGATAACTGAATGTGATCCCTGCAGACGGTGTGATGCCTGGCACATTTTATATTCTCTGCACATGTTACCTGTGATTATATAGTGAACACTACTGATTTGATAAATACAAATAATAATCTTAAATATTAAAAACGTATATCCTTTTTTCCCGTTTCCTCCTGTCCTGTATGCCCAGCCTCTTTTCTTCTTCCCTGTCTCCTCCTTCTTCTTCTCCATCCCTCTCCTTTTGCCCTGTGAATTAGGTCTGCACTACCAACATTAATATTCTGTTATAAACTACAGCATCTCTGTCCGTTCTCCCTCCTGTGGAGGCGCAGGATGGGTGAGTGGCCACGAGCCAGCTCGAGGTACTGATTCTGTGGTCTTGGCCGTGCTCTTTTACCTCTCTGTGCCTCGGTTTCCTCATGTGAAATGATAATAATGTGACACATCAGCTTAAATGAACTCATGCAAGGAGCGCACTCAAAATAGCATCAGACACATTATTACCATTATTCCTAATAACATGTATGGGTTAATTAGTTTGGGTTGCCCCAGAAATAATGCAGTAAATGTTCATCTCTTTCAGTAAGATCGCTTGAGTCGAGCTGGATGCTGGTTCATCCTGAGGGAGCGAGTACATGGATGTGGGTTCTACCTTTGGTTTTCCCAGTTCTGCTAAGACCAGAGGAGCTCAGAGGTAAGTGAAAACCAGAACTCAGCCTTTGGTGAGATGAGCACGTGGATGGTCTCAGTGTTTGAAGTAAATGAGAACATTCTTCTTGCCTCCTGCACACTGGTCTAACCGTGGGTTACCATTTCAGAGCAGAGGCTCCTAGCAGGTCGACTGTGATTGAACGGTGTTTCTTGAGAACTTCCATGATCGATTTCCCGAATGGCCACCACAACCTCTTTGCCACAGCCAGTGTGGGTTCCCCTGGGAGTGAGGTCAGGGACAGGCGGGGGCATTTTTTTTCTGTGTCCTGTTCAGCCCCCAAACCATGCAGCTTCTGGGAAAACAGCCCAGCCCAGGCACAGGTGCAGGCTGGGGACCCTTGCCCCATACCAAGCCAATTTAGGGAGACTGGGTGGGCCAGCACTACTAACTGATCAGTGGATTTCACAGTAGATGCGGTCTCAGATGACGAAAAGATCCGGGCAGGCTGATCCTATTGTGCTGTCTTTACACTCCCCCATAAGTAGCCCATCGGGCCTTTACTTAACACTTTTATATGGAGCAGGCTTGGTTCCAGAAGCATGGCACATACTGACTCAGTTTATCCTTATAACAACCTGATGCAGCAGGTACTATTATCACCCCCATTGCACAGAGGAAGAACTACATGAACAGAGAGGTTAAGCTATTGCCCAAGTTCACACAGCTATCGAGTGGCCCTTTAGTCATTCCAGATCATTTAAACAGGACTCCACGAATAGTTGCTGAGTCCTAGGTTAGACAGTGCAGCACCAGGTGCAGGGTGCCCCAGGATGCCTTAGACCCCATTCCCACCCTCTCTTTGAGCTAGAGGCATGACCTAAAGAGATGTGTGTAAGATATTGCCAGTATGGTGAGTGTTCAGACTAAGAGAAATATGACTGGAACCATGCTGCCAAGAAGCCTGCAGAGAAGGGAAGAGGTTAAACGTGGTAGTGTTTTAAAAGGATTCTGTTTGATTCTTTATTGTAAATTGAATTCACCTATCAAACAGCCAGGACTTGATATTCATTGGCACATGAGACCAGTGTCTCTGCAGCTCCCCGTAAACAGGAGCAAGACAATGGCCACTTAAGATGGAGCTGTGCAAAATCTCCATTGCTCATTACATTCTTTAGGAAGGGGAGAGAAAAGTAGCTGGAAAGAAAACAGGAAGGTTTTCCAAGTGGTGTTCGGAACAGGCACCTTGATGCCGGCCGTCCCCCGTCCAGGGCTGGCCAGCAGCGTTTAAATGCACGGGCTGCCGTGAACTGACTCACTGCTGGATAATTACGTTAGGGACCAATACGGCCTGTTGAAAATCAATTCTGTTGGACCAGTGTGTTTGTTCGGAAAGCCACTCAGCCAATTCAGGAGTATATTAGGCAGCAGGCCCAGTGCGGTGACCTCTTCCGGATTGGGGTTGACACTTGAACGAAGGCGTTTGTCCAGTTAAAGGACAGTACTAGCAGCAGGCCCTTATCTCCCCTAAATTGGATTACTCAGATCTGCTTGTTCTCTTTAAAGATTGCTACTCTTGGGTGTTTTCCCCTCTCTTTCTATCTGTCTGAGATGGTTACCTAGTGATTACTGTTTAACTCGCCAGCCTTATGTATTCTCGGACAGCTAACGCTTGATGCCACCCGTGTCACTTCCCTTTCGTCCGTGGGGAAGGTCATCTGATGCTGATACCTTCCTTTTTCCAGTCATTGGGTGCACCGATGAGTGGGTGGGATCGAGGTGAGCTGGCCTGTTGGGTTCTTAAGGGATCGAGAGTTGGCAGGCCCGTGATTTGCTTTTCAGGGAACAGAATACAATCCCAGAGATAACACAGACTTCCCCTCCAACATGCCAATTCCCTCCAAAGGAATTACTCCCAAGATGCTTTCCGTGCCTTAAAAACTCTCAAGCCTGCTCACCAAACAGTGTCTCGCGAGTAGGGGTGACACCAGGCCACTGGGATCATAGCCAGCAGCTGCCTGCAGCCCCCTGGAGCATTAAGCACCCTGATGGAAGGTGAGAGTACAGGAGAAATGCGCACCGAAGAGGGCGCCTCTGAGAATCCTGCGAAACCAAGCATGGGCCCAGCTCTCTGGGTGGAGTCTTCGCTACCTGGAGTTGCAGCAGCTGCCCCCACACCTAAAGTGGTGTAGGGTGTCAAGAAGACATTGAGAAGCCCAGGGAATCCCGCATACACCTCTCGAAAGAATCCAGGAAAGACTTATTGCCGCAATTATGGTTCCTTTAATGACACATAAAATTAACCGCTTCACATAACCATTCACTTTGACAGCTGAGGATTTCACTGTGATAAAAGTAGGGCCACGAACACTGTCAGTGATTTACATTTCCGTATCCCAAACCCTGTCAACCAATTAGACTGCAAGAGCGAGCGGCACCATTTTCTAATGAAGCTATAATCAGGCTGCTCCCTCACCCAGAAAGAGCAGATATTCTTGTCCTGAATGGAGAAGGTAATCATCAGGGAAAAGGGTTTGAATAAATCAGATGTGATATCAGCGCAGCCTGCTATAGGTCCATTATAATTGGAATCTGGGCTGATGGAGGCTCAGCATCCCCTTCTAACCGTTTCACTTAAAAGAAAGTACGCTTTTCTGTGGAGAGAAGGGCAACCTGGTTTCTGAAATAAACAGCTGGGAAGGCAGAAGGCATGGATATGCCTGAGCTCTCAAGGGTCCACTGAAACGTGAGGAGAGGAGAAAAGAGGGGAGGGGAGGGAAGGTGGGCAAAAGGGAGAGAGAGAGAGGAAGGCAGAAAGGCGGGAGGGAGGGAAAGAAGGATGGAAGGAAGGAGGGATGGAAGGAAGGAGGGGTGGAAGGAAGGATGAATGGATGGAAGGAGGATTAGAAAAAGGAGGGTTAGAAGGAGGGAGGGATGGAAGGAAGAATGAGTGGAAGGAAGGAGGGGGTGGAAGGAAGGAGGGGAAGATGAAGAAAGATAGCTAAAACTCACTGTCTACCCAAGCTTCTTCACATAGAAAAACTGATTAATAATATCTATGCTCCTTATCTCTTGAAATGATGGAAAATGAAACAAGATCCTGTGGCTGAAAGATACAATGTGATCGCCTTTTATTAATGTGGCTGCTGACCCAACTCTTACAGGGATAGTACTAACCGCTGTGCAGCAGCTCACAGAGCCTCTTTGGTGATGATGATTGCACACTTGGCTCATGGTAATTCTTCTCATCAGCTAGTTCTCCAACAGGTGTCCAGGTAACTCCAGGGAGAGGGGCAGGGTGTGTAAAGGGCATCTAGAGGAATTCCAAGTGAGTGTTGTTGGCAGCAATGACCACAGAGCCTCCCAATTCCTTCCCCTGAGTCCTTTCCAGATTTTAAGATTTTCAGTACAATTGCTGTGGCAGAACGAAGGTGTGGAGGCACTGGGAAATGGTAAGGACTCCCTTGGGAGATTCCTGGGTGGAAAAGTATAAAAAAAGGTTCCCTCCCTGGGAATCTTTTCTGCTTCGATCTGTGTTATTAATGCCCCAAAAGGAAGGCCAAGAAATGCAAGAGCCTTTGGAGCCCTAGACAGGATAATGGAACCATCCCTACACTGTTGCTCCAGATTTTTTAAGTATTATTTTCCCACTGTGTTTTAAGGCAATCATTGTTCTCAACTGAACCGATTTTATTGCCACAAGAAAACATCTGATTCCCTACATAAACACATCAGCCTCACTTCCAACAGTTGAGAATTCCCTGGATTTCTGGCAGCTGAGTTGGCAGGGCTATGCTCCATGCCTGCCTTGGTGAGGGCTCGTCATCCACCAGGGAGTTTTCCCATCCTTAACTGGGAACACAGGTCCCACCAGAGCCTCCCAATGAGCGCCAAGGTTCAATGAGAAGAGATTTGAGTGCACTGCTTGTGCCAATTTGGCTTGTTGGCTAATTGCACTGTGTGCAGAAAATAACACCTGCAAAGATCAGTCCATCCTCTGAACGCCAGACTCTCAAAGTCAACGACAAAGCTCTCTGGGTGAAGCCCATCAGTAGAAACACCCATGGAAACATCAAACGCGGCTTCAAGTGGAAAGGGACTGAGAGCAAAACTTTAAAGATCAAGGAGAAGGCTAAATTGAACCGAATTCTTTCAGGGTCTGAAGAGGATGGAGGCCCGGCTTGGGGGCTGGGAAGGGGGGAGAAATGACACACCCTGAGGGTGAAGGACCCTTCCAGAGAGGTTATTAACAACACATTGTAGAAGACTTGCTGGCCCCTCCCATTTTTTCCCCATTTCCGGGAAGAATGGGGCAATACTGAGCTTCTCCTTCAGACCTATTTTCTAACCAACGTTAAGCAAAGTTGGAGTGGTGGGGTGCTGGAGATATAATTACATGGACTATGCCTTGACCACGAGCACAAAATAAACCATGGCTTTAGTTTGTTGGGGGCAGTTTCCTTTTAAGCAGGCTGCCTTTCCAAGTTCAAGGAGATTAGTAAACAGAGCTAGAGAGGCCTTGTTTATAGTGACAGTGAAGCCAGCCACACTGGCCCTTTAAAAGGTGTTTGTGAAGCTGCCTTTTTTCCCCCTACCCTCTTCACCAGTGGCCTGCCTAAGGAACAAGCTTGATATTCTGTCTGCTTTTTAAGAAATACTTAAATAACAGAAGTTTTCGCTCTTTTCTGTGTGTGCAAAATATCAGCTTAAAACCCAATGGGAGTCAAAGTTCTTGCTTAGCATACAAAGGCTTATGAGTTTTATAGTATTCAGGACTTTAATCTACAAAGTATAATTTAATCCTCTTTGTGCTATCTGCAGCACAGAGCCATGGTTGTAAATAAACCATATGGTTGCAGCAGACGCAGCCACAGCTGCCTGCCCCCATCAGTCACCCTTAGTAAATATTTCTGCAAAACAGATGAAATTAACTACTGTAACAGGTAAATAGAGAGTGCAGTTCTCAGAGCAAAGGTTTTACCATGGCATTCATGCTGAAACACAGCCAACAGCTCCACGGTGACACTCAGCCACCTGCCAATGACTTTCCATCTTCACTGAGCCCCGATGTACCTGGATTCTGGTACCTACCTCTGAGACCAGTGAGGACGGCACAGAAATACCCAGGACGCAAGGGGGGGGTATTGTGAGGAGCAGGCTGGATCAGCCATGCTCCTGCCCAGGTCCACTGGTGTGCTGATATGTGTTGCATTAGTCTACAGCAGGGCTGTGGGTGCTGCTAGGATTTGCAGGGGATGCCCAGTTCTGGGCATCAAGGCCTGGAGAGGGGAGTGGAGTCAAGTCAAGGAGAGGAGATGATTCCCTTGGAGTTGAGGTTGCTCTAGGTGAAAGGAGCAATGGCAGTTGTGAGTCCTGCCATGTTGGGAAGTAAAATGAGATGGAAGATTACTGAGCGTGACCCGGGTTGAGTACGTAACTGATAAACTTGGACTTTGTGGTCATTTGAAAGAGCAAATGTTTGAGCAAGTCATCTCTGTATGACTCAGGTATAACAGAGACCCAGATGTGACACCAGATTCTTGTGTCCGACTGCTGTGGGATTTTGTCCTGGCTCTTTTACCTCGCCGAGTTTCCCTTTCCTTCTCCTGTAAAATGGGAATGATCGTACCTCCTTACGCATTTATAAGCATGGAGGTTAATTGGAAAAATCATTATCATTCTTAAAGGAATTATTTATTATTTATAATTGCAATAGTGAGTGTTTAATTCATGATAGAGGGAGGAGGAGAAACTCCTATCTCTGCCTTGTGCTTTCTAAGCCATGGGTCTTTTTGGCTAGGGCTGTGGTCCCATTTCTAGCATCTGAAACCATGATAACTGGGGCTGTCCCATGTCATGGCTCTGTCACTCTCCATAGGAGCTTCAGCCAATCAGTGGCTCCTCTCTGCTTCAGATAGCACAGAGCTTGGCTGACTAAGCAGTAAGCTGCCTGTCTTCTTCTGAGCTCCACCAGGCACAGGGGCCCCTGTGCATACAGCTGGGGTGAGGCGGCAGATAGCAGGAGAATACAGAGGGTCATAGGTGTGTGAGGTTTCTAAGCCAGGTGTCAGTGGCCTGGGAGGGACAGGTATTTACCTGAAGGCTGAGGAAGTTCCAAAAGGTGGGCAGAAGGTGAGTCAATCAGGTCGATACACCCACTCTGTGCTGCAGGGTCCCTGAGCCTTCAGGGAAAGAAGAGGTGCCATGCTTTCATCCTGGCCTGGGAGACATACCCAAAAAATAAAGCAGTGCACAGAAGTGGCTCAGGAGAGAGTCCTGGTTTCTTATGGCTCAGTTTCACAGCTCAGAGCCAGGAGGTTCCAAATCTGAGCAACACCTCCGTGCCCCAAAGGTTGGCGGGGCCCTGAGCTGGAGTTGCCAAGGGACACAGCGGCGCCAGAGCAGCTTTCGAGAGTTCTCGCAGATTAGCATTGTGTTTGAAAATAGTCGGGTCTAATTGGATAATATTTTTTAAAACAATAAAAAGGATTTAAATTCTAGGCCATACGAAAAAAATTGCTGTGAACTGGGAAGAGGATTTTTTTTTTTCTCCAAACCGATCGTATTCACACCGTTTAAGCAGGGAGTGGGGCTGAGTAATTCCACGAACAGGATGGGAATACTGAAGGAGGGTTTGGTCCAGCCTGGAAAACAGAGACCCCAGGGCCCCACGTTGTCTTCAGAGCCCCCGAGTTGCTGCATAAATGTTTACGCTGAGATGTGGCATGTATCTATGACATTTTTCTCAATCATTTGAGAATAAATTGCTGATATTGTACCCCTCTACCCTTAAATACTTCAGTGTAGATTTCCTCAAAACAGGGACATAATTTTATATCATCGCAGGACAGTTATCTGAATCAGGAAATTGAATATTTGTGCAATATCATCAACTAATCTGGAGTCCAAATTCAAATGTTGTTCCCTCTTCCAATAATGTGCTTTCCCCAGGACTACATGCTGCTTTCAGTTGTCACATCTCTTCAGTTTCTTTTGAACTAGAACCTTCCTCAGTCATTCTTTAGCTTTACCTGTTCTTTCTCTCTCTTTAACCTTGACATTTTTGAAGAGTACAGACCATTTATTTTGTAGAAGGTTACTCGATTTGGGTTTGTCTGATGTTTCCTTGTGATTAGATCTGGGTGATGAATTTTGGGCAGAAACACCCCAGAAGTAATGTTGTGTCTCCCTCAGTGCATCCAGCCAGAGGGATGCGACGTTGGGTTGGTGTCGTTATTGGTGATATTATCTGTGATTACTTGGCCAAGGTGGTGTGTGTCAGGTTTCTCCACTAGAAGGTTGCTTTCTTTCCCTTTGTGATTAATGAGAAATGTATGGGAGATACTTTGAGACTATGTAAATACGCAATCTACATCAAACTTGCACCCACTAGTTTTAGTCTCCATTGGTGTTTCTTGCCTGAATCAATTATTGCTTAGAATTATTTGCCAAATGGTGATCTTTCTCATTGTGTGATTCCACATTTATTCATTCAGTTCTACCAACGAAGAACCTCCCCATCCCACATTTATCTGTTTATTTATTGATTCATTGATATCAGTATGAATTTATGGAATGTTATGCATTATTCAATGGATTGTAATCCATTATGACTACTATTTATTTTCACATCCAAATTGTCTCAGAGTTGAACAGTGGGATTTCTTTCTGTCCTTTGACATTCAAATTTTGAGCCCTTTCTGGAACGAGATGTTCAAGCTCATCTTGTACCTTACCTGCCTTAGAATCAGCCAGTTGTGCCAACAGTTCCTAAATCCTTTTAGTGAGAGTGGAATTTAAAAAACCAGGATCTGGGCATCGGGTTCTGGGCATGAAGCCTACTGGGGTGTCATTGTTTCTAGGTCCTCTCAATGGACAGAGCTGAGATCTGTATCTGCTTTTAAAAACACAGTGATACTTTCAGTTCCAATCCCACAGCATGCTGGCCTTCCCTTTCTTGTATATTAAAAAAAAAAAAAAATACTACTTCTCTAATAGTGAGACATCTAGCCCCCCCTTTTTTCCAATATATTTATTCCTTTGCTCAATCCTAGAATACATACAAAGTAGTTTTTGAATCATTCACTCATACCACCGTAAAAAACAAAACCACTAATTAGAGTTCAATATTTCTGTACGTGCCTTTTTGTCTTTAGACTGAGGATATGTAGTCAAAACACTGTCTTCAAAAGTAACTTCAAATAATTCTCTCTCCACCCTTTGTTCAGCATGGTTATGCCATTCATTTGAAATCTAATTTGGTTCATTTGTTTCTGTTCGGGGCTTTCTCCCCATCCTTGTGGATTTTTTTGAGTATATGAAACACGAATAGGACTATAAACATCAAAACTAAATTAAAAAAAGCTGATCCAGAGAAGTGTCACTCCTTCAACTCCTCCTCCCCATGGTCACGCACCCCAAACATGGAACTAATCTCCTTCATTTCTGGTTTTCTCCCCCATGTTTCTTTTTGCTAAAATAATTAAATAAATGTATAGTTTGTTTCCTCTTCTTTCTTATTAAAAAGAGAGAGAGAGAGAGAGTATGCTATACATGAACTTTTGCACTTCGCTTTTTTCCTTTAACAACGCATCCTGGCAATCAGTCCCACCAGCTCATGGAGCTCTTCAGTGTTCTTTTCTGGCTGAGTAGTATTGCACTGAGTGGGTACCACGGTCTGTCCAGCAGGTCTCTTATTCGTGGGGATTGAAGCTGTTTCCTGTGTCTTCCAGTTACAAACAATGCTTCAGGACACGAGCTAGCATATAGTATTTTCATATAGTTGGGCAGCATCTTCAGGGTAATTTCCTGGAAGCGAGACAGCTGGCTGCTGGGAATACAAATATATAGTTTTGCTAGATTTTGCAGAATCCCCCTCCTTAACGGCCATACCAATTTGTCTTCCTTCAAACAAGGTATGAGAGTGCCTGTTTGATTTCCTTTGGCCTCATGAGCAGAATGTATCAAGCTTTCTGATATTTACCACCAGTCTGATAGGTGGGCGCTGATATCTCAGTGTCAGCTTTCAAACCGACTTTATTGAGATATAATTCATATACCACACAATTCACCCACTAAAAGCATATAATTCAGTAGATTTTAGTATATTCACAGATAGCAGCAACAATCACCACAGTCAAGTTTAGAAACTCAGTACCCTTCAGCTACCACTCTCCTAGCTCCCCATTCCCGCGATCCTAAGCAATGCTGATCTACTTTCTGTCCATAGATTTGCCAGTTTAGGAAATTTCATATAAATGGTATCATACTATGCATGGCCATTTGTGATTAGCTTCTTTCATTTAGCCTGTTTTCAAGGTTCATCCATGTTATGGCATGAATCAGTACACCATTCATTTTTATGACCAAATAATATTCCATTGCATGGTCAAGTAATATTCCCTGTTGTTTATTCAGTGATGGACATTTGGGTTGCTTCCACCATTTGGCTATTAAGAATAATCCTGCTCTAAACATTCATGTATTATTTTTTCATGTGAACATATGTTTTTATTTCTCTTGGGTATATATACCTAAGAATGGAATTGCTGGGTCCTATGGTAACTGTGTGTAATTGTTCGAGAAACTGCCGGACTGTTTCAGTGTGTTTAGACTAGCTCACTTAAGTGTGAAGTTGAGCATTTTTTTCTTATGTTTAAAAGGTTATTTTTATATATTTTTCAAATTGTCTGTTCATTTCCTTTGCCCATTTTCCTATTTGGGTGTTGATTTTTTTCCCTTCAATTTTTGAGAGGTCTTTGTGTATTGCAAACATTAGCCTTTTATTTGTAAATACATATTGCAAACATTTTCTCCCATTTGTTGTTTGTCTTTTTATTTTGTTTATGGTATTTTTTTTCCATACAAACCTAAAAATTATTTCTTCTTCTGCTATCAGATTTATCATGCTTTGCTTTTCTTGTCTTGTGACATTGATTCAAGTTAGAAATCATTTCTCCATACCCAGGAATTCACCCATGTTTTCATCCAGTACTTGTCAGGTCCATTTTTTCCTGTAGCTCTCTGATCCTTTTCAGAGTATATTCTTGTGCATGGTTGGAGGCATAGATGTAACTTCATTAAGTCTACTAACTGGCTACCCAGTTGTCCTAGCAACACTTATTAAAAACATTATCTACACCCTAGTGATTTCTGGTGCCACCTTTATTTTTAGGATATACTAAATTTTCATATACACCTGGGTCTCTTCCCAGATTTACTGCTTTCTTCCAGGGGTCTGTCTATTTATTCAGGCACCAATACCATGCTGTCTCATTTCTTATGAGCAAGTTTGATGACCTCCTCTGGGCACCTGTTCTTTTGCTATGACCCTTGCTCTCAGGAAGTCGTTCCCTGTATTGGTGCTTTGGTCTCCTCCTGCAGCTTAAGCCCCTTTCCTCTGTGAGTTCCTGTGAACGCAGATCTCCCTTTGTATACCTCTCCCTGAGATGTCAGGTGCTATGAGCTCTCTCCTTTTATGTAAATGTGGCCGCTGCTTTCCAACCCAGAGGTGACTCTCTCATTGACAGCCCTGACTGCCGACTTTACAAGTAATTTGCTGAGTTTGTCAAGCACTGCAGAATCATGTAAATGCCATTATCGTTTTTGTCATCATCATCATCAACGAAAGATTCAACCACTTCCCTTCCTTCGCCTGTTGTTTAGAGCAAATGAAGTAGCTGCTGGTGTTCAGAACAGAGGCTTTATCTGTAGGGTATCCAGAGTCGTAGCTCCTGGAGGGCAGTTCATGTCTTAAAGATATCATACAGGCCGGGAGAAAGATCATCATACACCACCTACTCTTTGTGACTGGGGAGTTGATGTATCTTACGGGGTTTGGACAAGCAGTCCTCTACCTGCACCCCAAATGAATTTTCTTTCCTGCTTTTGGTGTGATAGCAAAATGTCTAATTGAAAATATATTTATGCTTAAGAAATAGTTGTTTTGGGGGCACGTGGGTGGTTCAGTCAGTTGAGCATCCGACTCTTGATTTCGGCTCAGGTATGATCTCAGGGTCATGGGATCAAGCCCCACATCCAACTTTGTGCTCAGTGTGCGGAGTCTGCTTAAGATTCTCTCTCTCCCTCTGCCCCTCCCCACTGCTTGTGCTCTTTCTCCCTCTAAAAAAAGAAGAAAGAAAGAAATTGTTGTAGACTCCATAAACCTATTTCTCTCAGGGTTATAAGGGAGAGTATAAGGTTATATACGCCTGGGACAGTTAACCACTATTTGAGTCCATTCAACAAATATCTGGTGAGCAACTGGTGTATATAAAAGCACTCTAGTAGAAACTGTGAAGGACTCAGGGATGGCTAGGACAGGATTCTGACCTCCAGGAGTTCACTCACAACTGCAGAAGATAATGGGAAGAGAGAGCTAGGCACAAAAATGTCATTACAAGGCAAATGAGAACAAGTGAAAAAAGGAAAAGTCCTATGGGAATGTAGAAGAAAAACTATTCATTCTGGGGCCTCTTTGGAAGAGATGAGACTTAAAATTGGACCCTAAAAAATGAGTTGGATGACCCAGGAAGATAATCTAGCATTTAGAAAGACTTACACAAAATTACAAAGGCAAACAAAACAAAACAAACAAAACCCTTATATTGAATTAAGCCATATGAAATGACTGTTTTGTAGTCCAAATCAGTCACACTTGGTCAAGTTTATATGATTTACTCTAATACATCATATATGAGGATACTGTAGACTGGTTATAAATCTCATAGAACTAATAGACTAGGGGCACTTGGGTGGCTCAGTCGGTTAAGCGTCTGCCTTTGGCTTAGGTCATGATCCCAGGGTCCTGGGATTGAGCCCCACGTGGGGCTCCCTACTCAGTGGGGAGTCTGCTTATCTCTTCCCTCTGCCTCTCCCCCTGCTCATGTGTTCTCTCTCTCTCTCTCAAATAAATACATAAATAAAATCTTTTTTTTTTTTTTAAAGAACTAATAGACTGATCAGGACAGGTTAAGAGAACCTATATGGGAGACCAGGTTGAATAGGATTTTGAAAGTCAAGTCAAAGAATATGGCCTTTATTTGGTGAGATTCATTTAATTACTTGTTTATGAAATATTTGTTAGGTCCCTATTACATGCTCAGCCTGCTGTTGGGGAAGCTCTGAGAACAGAGCCATGTTTCAGAAGGATAATTCTGGCAGTGGTGTACTTGGTGGGCTACAGAGAGGAGGCAGTGTGAATGAGAAGACTACTTAGAAGTTCTAGGAACTGAAGGGCAAACGAGGACCTGAGGCAGGATGTCATCATGAATAGGAAGGATGGAAGTGAAAGCCATTCCTGAAATAGAATTGACACCAAACATTTTGACTGAATCAAAGTAAAGGCAAGGGAGAAAAGGCAACCAAAGTCTCCAAGCTGCCAACTCAGGAGAATTGGGAGGCTCCCAGTAATGACCTCTATCTATTCATCCATCCATTCCACAAGTGTTTATTGAGCACCAACCATGAGGTGAGCAGTGTTCCAGGAGCTGGAGACACAGCAGAGAACAAGAGAGGCACATATGTCTAAAGCAGAGAGACAGGCAACGAACAGATAAATAAATTAGCATATGATGTAATAGTAGAGAGTGGGAAGCACAGAAGGAAGATTATTCAAGGTAAGAGAACTGTGGAGAGTGGAAAAGGTATGTTCCCAAAGGATAATCAGGGAAGGATTGTTGGAGCAGACAGTATTGGAGCGGAGACCTGAATGATGTCAGGGAGGGGAGCATGGGAAAACCTGGGGAAAGGAAGTCCCAGGACGAAAGAACAATGAGTACAGAGTCCTTGAGGCAGGTACAAGCTTGGAGAGTTTGAGGATCAGCTATAAGGCCAGGACGGTTGGACTGAATCAAGAAGTAGGGAAACCAGTAAGACATGTAATGGCGGGATGTGGCAAGAGCATGTCATGGCAAGGAGTTTGATTTTATTTTGAGCATGCCAGGTTTTGAGTTTGAACAGGTGACCTTTTAAAGTTTCTCTGGATCCTCTGTGGAGAATTGACTGTAAAGGAACAAGAAAGGAAGAAGAAAACTAAAGTGGTGGGTTTGGTGAGAAGTGGTCAGATCCTGGATGAACATTGACATTAGAGCTAACAGAAGTTGCCAAGGAATTAGGAAGGAGAAGGGGAAGTAGAGGATGACTGCCATTTCCAAGTCAAAGAAAGGAGCAGGATTTGCATAGAGAGCCAGGGTTTCTGATTTGGACTTGGTAAGTTTGGTATGCCCAGAAGACACTCAAGTAGAGAGAACGAGCAAGCAGTGGGGTGCAAGAGCCTAGAACTCACAGGAGAGGTTGAGTCTAAATTTGAGGGTCACCAGAATATAGGTGCATTTAAAGCTCTGAACCTGGATGAGACACCTAGGGAACAGGTGTAGACAGAAAAGGAGGAGTTATCAAGCTCTGTGATGGTCAGGTAACAAGGGAAGGAAGAGCCAGAAAAGGAGGCTTGGAAGGAGGTGCCAGTGAGAGAGGAGAACCAGGGGAGTTTGGTGACTGAGAAGCCCTGTAAAAGAAACATTTCAAAGAAGAGGGGTTGACTGGCTGTCAATGCTGCTGAGAGGTCACATAAGATGAGGACAGAGAATTGACAAGAAAATTAGCAAGAAGGAGATGTTGGTGACCTTGCCAGGCAGTTTTAGTGGAGTGGTGGAGGAAAAAAATCTGAGGAGAGAATGGAAAGTAAGGAACGAGAACAGAACATATAGACCTCTCTTCTTAGGATATTTGCAATAAAGTGAAATAGGAAAACAGAATGGTATTTGGGGAAGAGGAGTCATATATGTTTGGACATGGAAGGGCTGACAATAATGATCAAAATGAGGGGAACGTTATGACTAGTAAGAAGGGCAGAAGGAGCGAGATTGAGGGCACAGTGGGGATGTTGGACCAAGGTAGGAACTTGGACCTTTCCCCTATTTAATGGAGGACATAGATGAAAGGACAGAGATGCCAAATCCATAGATTTGGCAGTAGAAAAAATGAGGAAGTTCTTATTATCATCATTTTCTTAGTGAAATAAGAGGCAAGGTGAGAGTTAGGATGGAGGAGGAGGTGCTTGACTTTGAGGAGGGTGAAGGTAGGAGAGAGAGCCGGGTGAGTGAACTCATTAGCCATGTGTGCTGGGGTTGCTGGTGAGGTCCAGTGCTGAGGTCCACATGACGCTCATGGTTGTAAATTTGTAGTGAAATCCATCATCCTGGCTTTGTTGTTTCTCTTTAGCATATTCTGCTGCTCACCTGCAGGTAAGGACTTTTTTTTTTTTTAGAGAGAGATAAAGAAGTTGCATTTACATGAGTGGGGGGTGTGCAGAGGAAAAGGGAGAGAGAGAATCTTAAGCAGGTTCCGCGCTTAGCATGGACCCTGACTCAGGGCTCAATCTCATAACTCTGAGATCATGACCTGAGCCAAAACCAAGAGTCGACTAAGCCACCCAGGTGCCCCACGGTAAGGACTCTTTTTTCTTTTTCTTTCTTTCTTTCTTTCTTTTTTTTTAAGATCTAGATTTAAGCAGAGTTAGGGTTTTGACAGGGACAATAAAAGGTAAGAGGGTCACAAAGAGGCTGAGGGTATGTACAAGAGAGGGTTTTTTTATAAACCCTGGAATAAAAAATGAGTAAGGAGGGGAGTGAAACCTGAGGCAGATGGTAGACAGAGAAGGAGCCCAGAAAGGGGTTGAAGATTTGGTGAAGCTGGAATCCTAGAAAAAGTGAGGTGGGAAGATGGAAGCTTAAAACAAGGGGATGCTTCTAATAGAGGGTGTTAGAAGTGATGAGGTTGCTGGAAATGACAAGGTCTAGGGTATGACTGTGACCTAAGTGGGATAGAGAAAAAGAGCGTTGGAAGTGAACAGGTCAAGCAACTGAGAGGCCAGTGTTAGATGGATTGTCTATGTGGATATTGAAGTCATCGAGAATGATGACAGGGAGTGATAGAGACAAAGACAGTTGAGCCAGGCATGAAAAGATTCAGTCGATCAGTGGATCTGCTGTGCAGGGCGATCAGTGACTGCAGTGAGGAGGGGTGTCGGGTGTAACCGTGCAGTAGCATGTTCCTCAAAGGAGGTTTTGGAGAAGAAAATAAAATGAGTCTTGAAGTAGCAAAATGAGGGGCTATGAGGATACCCACCAACCTTCTGGCTCTATGGTATATGGGATGTGGGAGGGAAAAAGGTCACCACTTAAGGGGAAGCAGGGCAAGTGATGACTTCCAGAGAAGACTGATAGAAAACAGTAAAACTTTTACAGGAGAGGTTCAAATGTTAGGGGATTTGGGTGGTACAGACCCTGAGTTCCAGAGATCATGGTATAAGGATTCGGGGGATTTAGGGATGGACGGAAGATTGGGTCAGACTAGATTAGAAATGCACAGCCGTGGAGGGCAAGCATCTGGGGGTGTAGGGATGATTTGGAGTCTTGTATTTAAAGATAAACTGAGGTAAACAGGGATGTAAACCATGATGGTATTGAACCTTTGGTTTTTTTAAGGGAAAGTCCTGAATTACCCCTCATTGTCGAGATACCTCTTAGGCAGGTGGTTGTGGTGGGAAGTGGTGGGTGATCAGACCAAGAGGCCAGGGAACCCTGAGGGTCTGCCTTAAATCTTTCTGTGGGTAGCATTACAACTGGATAGGGAGCTCTTAAGGGGAAACAGTAGAGGTTTATGGGATGTGGGGAAAAGGGGGAAGATGAGGACATTGGAAATTATAGCTGTTGTACATTTGATAAACCTGATGATCCTTGAGAGTAGGGGAGATGAGGTCACCAAGATGGCAAAGAATGGATTCAGCTTTAGTGAGTGGGAGATTTTGAGCACAGGATTATGAGGAGGGTTAAATGAGATAACTTGCATCTGTTGGATAGATAACTACAGTCCCTTGTACTTAGCAGGTAAATAGGGTTACTTCCCTCCCTCTCCACTACCTTCTATGACCTCAGCTTCCCCTGCAGGTGCATGCAAGTGGACCCCACAGGACTAATGGCAGTGTGGGTACGGATCAGTATAGATCCATCTCCAGCTGTTAGAACAACTTAAAACACATGCGCCGCTGCAGATGGCTAGAGGCAGAAGTGGGCATTGAGTTAGAAGAAAAGGAATCCGTAATGTGCAGTTGTGTAGAAATGTGGCCCAGACATTTCAAGGCAGTTGCAAAAGCTCATGATGTTGAGCCCAGCTATTGGGAGAATCGAATGGGAAAACCTTTAGTATATCAGGGACATTATCGTAAGTGCATGAAATTTAGCCAGAACAAATACAATCAATACCCTGATCTTCGTCTTCACTGGCGACCAATGGTAGAAACAGCCGTCAGAGTTGTATTTGAGTTTGTTTTGATGGCTTCAACTGTAAGTTATAGACGGTCACATCGGTACCTCACCCACATCAGTTAAATGAGACAAATATTCTGTGGCTGACACTTGGTTCTTGGAAATACCAGGTTCAGAAAAGTTACAGGATAAAAAATAAGCCTTTTGAGGAGTTCTTTATCACTTTATTTTATTTTGTGTCCAGTGCACTCCAACGTTTGTTGAATTCAGAAGTTTAAAATTTCTGGCAATTTTGAAGTCACTAGGAGAAGAAATTTGTCTTCATTTGTTTATTTGATTTGTTTTCTGGGGTGAGAAGCACAGGACCTCACACATAACGCTTGGTAAACATTTTTATTATTACTGTTATCACTACAAGAGTTTGGTACCCTTTTCTTAAATTTACCTTATTAACCTAGGAAAATGAAACACATTATGTATTTCTTGGCTTTCCTGAAAAATAATCACATTTGGGATATTTAAAACCATGGTTTTGTCACAAAATAATTGATCCCACATTCGCTCATTGAATTTACCTTTAAATGTTTTAAACTTTGTTGTGAATAGAGCTGCTGAGGTTAGGTGTTTTTTTTTCTTTCTTTTTCTTACCCCCCTTTTGTGAGAAGAAGGCAAACTCAAGAACAAAACAAGCCGTCAACATTAGGGTGGAACAAATAGTTCTTATGTCAAGCAGATTCAGAAAGCATTCATTTTACAAAAAGGAATGAGAAAGAAAAGGAGGGAAAGGGATCCCCTTATCCAATTTAATGTAAGATCCCAGGACTGAGGGGAGGAGGGGCCAAGTTCAAACTTAGTGGCAACTCTGAAGCCTGTGCACTTGCCCCTTGCCTCTATCTTGGAGCCTCTTGAGCCTGCAGCAACTTTGTTCTAATCTCTCCAAGCACAAAGGAGAGCAACTGTGAGTGGCCACTTGGCCGGCGGTCCTTGGAGCAGTGGACAGACAATGGGCTCTCTGCCACCCTCCAGGGCTGAAGGGGGCAGGAAGTTGACAGCCGTAAAGGAACCAAGTTCCACTTCCTTCAGTTCCAGGAACTGAAGTGGTCTCCTGGAGGCAAGGCTGTATTTCATTCTGGCCTATAAGTTTATTATTCTTTTTGTCCTCGGCATTTAGGATAGTTAATGAGTTTTTTGCCCTTACTGACTTTCTGCCCTCACCGTCCCCTCACTCCGTAACCCCCAGCAGTCTGTCCTCTCTCCCCACCACGGATCAATAAACTCAACAGCCTCTTCTCCCTTCTTACCCTGTGCAGCCTATGCTCAGCACAGAGGCAGAGAGGAAGCCGTGGCTCTCCCCAGACTCTGCTTTCTCAGAGCTCTCTCCTGCCCCAGCCCTGAGGCTCTGTCCCCCTGTTCCGCTGCCTTTCCTGTTAACTGACTCTTCTTTCCCCTTCTGCCTTCAGAACATAAGCTCTGCCCCAAAGACATGTCCTTGGCCTCTTCTTCTTCTCTCTCTGGTTTCATCCCGGACATTTTCCCCTCCCCATTGATTGCTGTGTGCATTATCCAATCTCAAGTCCACATCTCCAGATCTTATTTATTTGAGACTTCACCTTCTAAACAATTCACCTGCCTGAGTATCAGGACCTTAAACTCACTGGACATAAAGGTGGAAGTCAGGACCCTGTCCTTAACATACCCCTCCTCTTGTATGCCTTATTCCTCGTAAAGGTTCCATTGTGGCTTTTTGTCACTCGGGATTTAAACAAAACAAAACAAAACTCCTTTGACTTCCAGTTCTCCCTCATCCCACATCCAATGTGTTACCAAAGCTGACGCTCCCTGTTTTAAGCAGCTCTCTCATTTGTCTTTTCCTTTTCCATGCCACTTTGCCATTTCTTCCTAGTTCAGGACCCTTGTTACCCTGGAAAATCAAAATTGCCTTCTGACTATACCCCCACATGTTCACCTTCATTATTGCTCTGTGTCAGCTCGCCCTGTACCATCAAATTAATATTCCTAAAATAAGACCATGGTCAGGACATCAGTAGGCAGCATATACATCTCTCTTTCTCCCCTAAAAATATCTGGCAAATAGATGCAGAGGGAGGGAGAGATGGATGGATGGATGGGTGAAAGGAAGGGAGGGAGCAAAGGAGGGAGGGGGAACTGCAAGACAGCAACCATAAATTTCTTTCTAAGTTGGTTGTTAATTTGGCCTCTGGAAAAATCACTGACCCTTCCTATGCCTCATTTTCCCTCTTGGAAATTGTGAAAACCCTTGTCACCCAATCTTGTTGCATAGAATATATTCTTCATTGACTACTGCAAGGGTTCCGCGAGCCCTCATGGGAAGAGAGCACTACACGTTTATTAATATCATTGCCTCTTCACCTTTGTTTGTGGTTTCGATTAGTCCCAAGCCAAAGTAAGTGTTTGCTGGTCACATGGTCTTCTTCCATCCTGTAGGGTTAATACTCTTAAACACCAGCAAAATAGTCCATTTCTCCTCCTAAACAGATAAAAGTTTTGAGAGAACTTCAAAGAAGGTTTATTCAGTTAATGTAGTGGAAAGAGGCCAAAAAAAAAAAAAAAGTAAGTTTTTCTCTCGGGTTGTAGTTTAACCAGAGGCCTTTGTGATTTTCGATCCTCCAGAGCATTTGCAGCCAGTGAGATTGGCAAGCCAGGTTTCCTGGTCCATCCTTCTGGGAAGAAAGGGCAACTTCGGGCTTCATGTTAATCTGAGTGATTTCGTCGCTCAGGAACAAGTTTGGGTTCCTTCCTATCCCTCGACAGTAGATAGAGCTGGTTATGTAATCTCTTTCTTCCCATCTATAATTCCCGTATAAAATCCCCATCTCCTGAAAATGACTTCCTATTTATTTAACTGCTCCAATTTCCCCCAAATTCCATTTGTATCATCTGACTTGATTATGTAGTCAACTTTTTCAGGATACCGAAAATATCTCCCAGCTAGCCCTTCCTTGGGAAGGAACTTTGGGAAAGAGAATCAATTATGTATTTTTGACTGCTTGGGCTCTTTAAAATGCATCTTGTCCACTTACGATAAGACAGAGTTGAATGTGGGTAGGGGAACAGCAGAAATTTCATTGCTTACTTCTGCCTTGCTTTTTCTTCTGATGTATAATGCAGTACTTTTAATTACTGACTAACCAACTGTACTCCCGTGCAACCCTGCTTTGTCTCTTCCAGACCAAGAGAAACACTGCTGAGATCAGGTTGTGGCAGGCTTTTCCCAACTCCCAGATACAAGTTATTGAATAGGAATGTCAAGACTTAAAATCTCCCCCCCCCATATCGTTCTTAAATTTTGACATCTTCTCTACACTAGCCTTAAGTGTCAAATCACTGGAAATGTAGCAGAACTTGCCTATTCGTTATTCTAATATACTATATTCACACTCCATGTTCTTCCACAGAAAATGCCAAGACTTCTAGGTATTCTCACCATTGAAATAAGTCAGAGAATTACTCCTCTTAACTCCTTTCATGGGCAGATCATGACACTCATCAGCTCCAAGTTGTAGATGCACCCTCTGTACAGACCAGTTAGCATGGTTTTACTCTCTGGCAACAGGAGAACAAAGGACTCCAAGCAAAAGGCCAGGGATGGCCCAACCCAAAGTACTGCTCTTGTCACACCAGGGGATGCTGAACACATTCTTTCCAATTGTCTCTCTTATACATTTTCTGCTCTTGGAATGCCCTTTCTGCAAATGCTGCCAGTAACTTTCCCATCAAAGATAACTGAGATCATCTGTGATCAGCAAGCAAAAGGAAATAGAGGAATTCATCAGAATGAGACCAAAGTGAAGAGAAAGGAAGAAACACAGATGAGTATGGGTTTGATGCTACTCTTCCTTTCAGAAGAGACAGAGCCAGACAATGGGGAAAGCCATGGTGCCTTAAGCCTATTTATTGTCTTGGCAGCTTTCTTTTAGTTATCTCCCTGCCCTTCATCAAATCTCAGTGACCCATCTTCCCCAACACCAATATGTCCTCACCACCCCTTTATTCAATGGTCAAATTACCTAAACATATCCACACCTACCTATGAACTGGCAAGTTCTTTCCCACTCAAGCCTGCTTTCAAAATTCAGCCAGGCCAACTGTGTCTTAAAGAAAGCCCTTAAATAACAATCGAGGCCCTTTCTGACTGCAAAACATGACATTTGTTTCTATCCTATTCCCTGTGTGATATTTAATGTAATAGACTGTCTCCCAACACATATATGTATTGCGTGCCTCCTTTTGCTTTGCATGCTCTACCCTTCACCACACCTGCAATCAATGCCCTTTTTAATATCTATATTAACCAGAGCCTGAATGACAACACCCTGATAACTGTATCACCTAAACTGCTCCGGTTAATTTTAAAATCCAATTCGTTGACTGCTTCCTCTTTGCTTTTCTCTTTCCCTTCCTGGTCATTAGCTGCTCCCTGGGCCACCTGGGCTTGTTTCTCTTGCCCATCAGTAGGTGGCTCAAGTCTCTCCTCTCTCTTTCCCCCTTCCTGCCCTAAGTGTGCAGCTCTTAGAGCGGCGCTTAGGATGACCCTACTTGATCCCTGTTACATTCCTCCGGGCTTGTCAAAGGTTTGCATTGTGTCCCTGAGTAGCTGGGGCATGCCGAAGAGCGAGCACGGCCCAGCCCTAATCATGACAACCTCAGCCCCAGTGAAAGATGAATAATAACAACTACTCTAGCCAGTCCCAGAAGAGCCCACTGAGGACGTTTGTTTTGGAATAATGAATATGGAAATTTGGAATCCATAATAAACTGCAAGCAGTCTTTCAACTCACTCGTGCCGAAAATTCACACTCGCCTTTCCCATAACTTGTCACTTGTGTTTTTTATTGTTCGATATGTAAACAAGGCCGGGAAAGCCTTTGTTCCTTGGTGCCTACTTAGATTTGCCCATTAATCCCAATCCCCCTCCCTTTCCCACCAATGCATGCAGGATTACACAAAGCAAAAGTCATTAATTTTTATCTCTGACTATCTGTAGGGTTTTTAATGTGGCCTGGCTTGCTTATGCACCACCAATTACATGTCATAAGTGCTTGTAGATGCTGGAGCAGTATCATGGGCTGATGAATCACTGCCTCGTCTCCTGATTAGTATGCAAGGGGCCGTATTCCTCTTTGAGCAGCTGGCATGCCAATGAGGATCTGGCTCCTCCGGTCAAGGCATCTGGACATGAATTCAATATGGATTGCTTTAATTAAATGGCTAAGCGCACAAGACGCTAAGAAACAACTCCATCATTGAGTGAAACTCAAAAATATAGTCGACACAAGCGAGGGGGTGGAAAAGGTAGGAAGATATTCCATCATCACCATCCACTCTGCCTCAAATCCTTGAAAAGCCCCCCTGCCCCCCCCCCAATACCATGTGAAGCACAACCACCTGCTAAAAGCGTGATGAATTGGGGAATCCACAATGAAACACCGGAGGAGAGTCTAGTTCATCACCCTTAAATTTAGAAATCAAAACAGCAGAGCAAAACCTGCTCTTCTGCCCTTTGAAAAGGTTTTATTTTAACTATACACTTGATTGCAAACTACTGATGCAGCGGATTTCAAGAAGGAAGGATGCCAGGAGAGGTGGGTAGTAAAGTCTGAATGTACCTGTTACCAGCAGTCTTGGAGGAAAAGAAGCAGCTAACGCAGCTTTGCAAATATCAGGAGGCCAGAGTGGTCCGTCAGTGTGCTAATTGGCTGAAGAGGAGAAGGAAAAAGCAGCCTGGATTCGCACTGTCCACTTGGGATGGGCTTTGCATAGATCAGAAAGATGAAGTGTCCGCCAGCTCATGTTTGCTTTCAGCCTACCTTTTATTAGTCTATTTCCATAAGGAAACAAATGGAGTATTTTCATAACGAATGGCCGTTGTAGCAGTAACCCCAGTTTTATTCTTCTGAGGACTTTAATTCTGTTGCAAGTTTCCTCTTATTTTCACCCTCATTGCATTTGATTTGGTTTGCCTATGTATTTCACTGGGAGGCAGGATAGAATCATGGCTGAGAGTAGGGGCTCAGGATTTAGATGCATCTCGACTCCTATCCCAGCTTCATTCGTTTCTAAATATGTGGTTTTAGGCACGTTATGGGACTTTTCCCTATCTCTGAAACCAGGATAAGAATAATACCTACCTCACCAACATTTTGTGAAGATTGATTAGTCCACATCAATCTGTAACACACACTGGAGACTCTCAAAAATGATGGCTACTGTTAATGTTTGTGGAACGTGTTCTTGTCAAACGTTGATGTTTTACTGACCACATACAGGGAATACCTGTTTCCTGTAATTGATTAGATTTACCTACATATAGCAGCAAAGATTTAAAGAAGACCTTTAAAATATAATACTATGCAACCACTACCTCTCCAGTTTCTACTTCTTCTCTAGTCCCCATCAAAGATCTGGTACCTTCAGTAATAACATGCACTACAGATGGACCTGGGGCTCTATTTGCTTTTTTAAATAATTTATTAAGATACCATTGTTAAAAAGACCCTGAGGCACTCTGCTTTCAAAAGGGGGGAGTGATATTAAAATGGTAAAGCATTCTTGCTGGTGTGTTCCTCCCTTATTTTAAGCTGAAAGGTTGATGAGCAGGAGAGGAAGTTAAATGCTAGTACCTCTGCTTTCTCTGTCCTTGCATGGGGCATCTCATAGATTTTATAAATCCATGGAGGATCGGGACAGTCCACGTCAGCAAGATGATAGGGTCCGAAGAGCCCCCCAGGGGCAATGACAGAAAGCAGACTGTCCGTGGTGCACAGAATTCACTTAAACCACACACAGACAGTATATGAGATTGCAAATAGTAATCAATCACAAGGAGTCCATTTCAGGACAGTTCAACATTTGACACACCAGCCTACCGGATATAAGCTTGACATAAAGGCAGTATTCTTGAATAATAAGGCAAGACACTCTCTTTTGGGCCTTCAGAAAATGAAAGTCCAAGCTAGGTTCTCATTGGAACACCATTCATTTACCTGCCAGGTGCCACCTTTGGAAGAAAGCATGTTAGTAAAAATGGCTATCATTGGAGAAGGGACCTATGGTTTGATCTAACTATGTGTCTTCAATGTTTTAAAAATAGTGGGCTTAGGTCTCCTTCTGGGGAAGTTGGGGGAGGAGATAGAAAAGGTTGTTTGGTTGAAAACTGACTCCTTGAGGCATGGGAAGGGGCTCATATGTGGTCTCATGGAGTAATTGAGACATTGAGCAGCAGTCATTGCAGTGGTAGGTAGGACATAGCAGTAGAAAACAGTCTAGTCGGGTCTTAAAATCAGCTCATATGCCATAGATTGCTTCTCCTTGTTCCAAGTGGGTAAGAGTAATGTAGGGCATCCACAGAACAAGTAAACCAAAAGGCCTATCAGAAAACGAGTATGCCAACAAATGAAAACCAAAAATAATTTGAACATTAAGACCCATAACCATTTGTCCAGGCTTCTTTCTAGCCAAATGTTCTGTTTTATGTTATTTAGACAGTGCCTTTCAAAGAGCCTTTGTAGGATATGGTTTTCTCAGGAGTGAGACTTCTCTNNNACAAATGTTTAAGTCCCATTGAAGTTCTTTAAAACCACAAATACATGTTGAAAACTAAGATGTCAAGGTATGAAGTTCTGTGAGTTTGACAAAGGGATCAATTGCATTGTCTCCAAGGTAGGTTGGTGTAAGTTGTTTTAGTAGGTTAATTAATATGCTAAAGATCCAAATGAACACTGTAGCTCCTTTAGTTTTTGGTCTTTTTTTAAGATTTTATTTATTTATTTGAGAGAGAGAGAGTGGGAGAGCCCAAGCAGAGGGAGTGGCAGAGGGAGAGGGAGAAGCAGGCTCCCGGTTGAACTTTATAATTTCAATTATATAATTAAGAGTGGTTAGTATATTCATGGAGTTGTGCAATCATCACCACATTCTAAGAATATTTTCATTACCCCAAAATGAAACCCCATACCCATTTGCAGTTACTCCCCATTCTTTCCTCCCCATCAACTCTTGGAACCACTAGTCTACTTCCTGTCTCTATAGATTTAACTATTCTGGACATTCCTTATGAATGGAATCCTACAATGCGTGGTCTTTCATGACTGGCTTCTTTCACTTAGCGTAGAGTTTTCAAGGTTCATGCACATTTAACATGTATCAGTACTTCATTTCTTTATAGCTTCACTTTTTAAACTTATATGAGCACGCTATCCGTTGCACAGAGAGCTGGAATGTCAGCTCAGAATAGATGTGTTAACTTGCTAACTGTTGGACTTTAGCCTGTTATTGAACTTAAGATATATGATTCAGTTTCTTCTGGTCTGCCATGTAGATTCCTTCCAGATTCCCAAAATTTTGAATGGCCCCTGCATATAATAGGAATACAGGATAGTATTTTTCTTTATGATTTATCTATGTTAGGAAATATAAAGTGCTGTTGAAAAAAATCTTTTATAAAAATCATATTGGCTAACCCCAATATTCTAGATTTGTGAACTTCTTTTCATGGAAAATTACTTGGAGAAAAAATGAGCACACATTATATAAATGCAATGAGACTTTAAGGAAGAGGTAGGTGGAAACAGGAAGAGCTCCGAGTCACAAGGGAAGTGATCTGCACCTAACTACTGCTCCCACCAAAGCAGACCTTGAGATTGTGGACATGTCACTTAGCCTCTCAGCTTCTGTGTCCCCATTTGTAAAATGACCATGCCTCTCCCAGGCTTCGAACCTTCACTGGCACTGCCACTGCTTGAGACTCAAACGCCAACTTCCTAGCATAATCATCTGAATCTCTCATGATATGATGTGGTCTCAGCTCACTTGTCTAGCACCATCTCTCCTACCCTCACAGATTTGGGCCATATTCCCTAAGACTGGCATATGTACAACTTAATATCCTGCTCCCTCCACCTGGTGTGCCCTCCTGCCTTCCCCTTCAGGAAACTTCCCTCTCAGCCTCCCAGGCCCTACTCAGATAGCCCACTCCCACTGAAAGGCTTCTCTAAATTCCATAGGCAGAGTTATCAGACTCACCCCTAGATCCTAAGACACTTTTTTCATACTTCAGTTAGAATCACTATCCTATTGTGCCATAATTATTTGTTTCCACATCTTCCCCAGCACATCCCACACCAAATCTTAGTCATTCTTCATAGACAACATCTCTAAGCACCCAAGCCCTGTCACCATGTCTGAGCTATAGTAGATTTCTATAAATGTTTATTAAATTTGTAAATTAATGAATTTGAGAGAATTGACCTTAAGTAGCCATCCACTTTCTTTCCATCTTCATGCCACCATCCTAGACTAAACTCCCATATTGCCTCTTGCCTAGATTACTCCAGACTACCCTGTTCCTCTTCCTTCCTATAGCCCATTCTCTCCCTGGAAGTTCAAGAGGTTGTAAAAGAGTCAAATGAGACCAAATATACATGGAAGAGATTTGTAAATTCTAAAAACATTATACATATATAAGGTTTTTAATTGTTTAATTGTATGCTCATCCAATTTTGATTTTTAGAATAAAAGTGATCCAAGGTAGGGGCGCCTGGGTGGCACAGCGGTTAAGCGTCTGCCTTCGGCTCAGGGCGTGATTCCGGCGTTATGGGATCGAGCCCCATATAAGGCTCCTCCGCTAGGAGCCTGCTTCTTCCTCTCCCATTCCCCCTGCTTGTGTTCCCTCTCTCGCTGGCTGTCTCTATCTCTGTCGAATAAATAAATAAAATCTTAAAAAAAAAAAAAGTGATCCAAGGTAATTGTTGATTTCTCTAAGATAATTGGAAGCACTCTGAACTGTTACAAAACTGGGGTTGAGAACTACAGGATGCACGATTGTTTTCTCAAGCCTGTGCTCCACGCCCAGAGTCTGGCAACTCTAACTTCAACCTTTCAGTCTTCATAGGAATCACTCCAGAAATTCTATAGCTCCTGGCAGTGGCCCTGAAATCACAGAGTTCAGGTGAAGCCTCACCCGTTTCTATACCTCCTACCAGTAGCCTTTTCTACTGTGTGTAATGATGAGTGTAGAGGCTAATGTCACACCCATCCTAAATCAGTAGGACACTTTCCTTCTGCCTACTTTTGTCATTGCATTCTCTTTCTCTCTCTCTCTCTCTCTCTCTCTCTCTCTCTCCATTCCGCTGTGCTCCTCAATCTACTTTCCCTATTCAGTTTCCTTTTTGGAAACTACTATATAACTTCTTGGATCTGTGTTCTTTCCATAAAATTGACCTTATTCTTTCTTCGGCCAAAAATTCTGGCATCTTCTTATGATAAACACTATAAATAGAAGTATGAAATTGCCAGTACACTGTGATTCCAACCTCTATAGCTACCCAAAAAAAGAAGCTACTGAATCAAAATGCCCAAATCCATCTGCTTCTCTCAATCCTGGATTAAGGTGCCATTGTATCTTATCCCTGCATTACTGCAAAAGTTTCCCTGTTTCCATTCTTCCCTCCTGTGGGTCATTCTTCATACAGAATTCTGAAAGATCTTCTTAAAACAAAAATAAAACTGAATCAGATATATCATATCACTGCTTTGCTTAAAATCCCATAGAATTTCCCTATAGCCTATAAAATTGAGTTTAGACTCCCTAACCCAGCCTATGACCTCTGTGTGATCTGCCTTTGACCTCCACTTCGCCTTTTCTTCTCTTCCCTGCCACAAGCAAACCCAGTACTTTGTACTGTCTGTTCCTTCATCCTGGTATGTTCTTTCATTCTCTCCCATAACTAGCTCCTGCTTGCCATTCAGTTCTCAAATTATATGCCATCTCCTCTGAGAGCCTGTTTCTGCCGTCCAACCTAAAGTATCCCACTGTATTAATCAGGCTGAGTGAGGTTGTGCTGTGGTAACAAGCTTTCCAACCGGGGGAAAAAAAAAAAAAAGATTTGTCTCCTGTATTATTTTACTAGGGCTGCAAAAACAAAATACCCCAATCTGGATAGCTTAAACAACAGAACTTTCTTTTCTCATAGTTCTAGAAGCTGGAAGTCAAAGATTAAGGTGCCAGTAGGCGTGGCTTCTCTTAAGCCCTCTCTCTTTGATTTGCAGATGTCTGTATTTTCACTGTGTCCTCACAGGGTCTCTCCTTTGCACACACATATCCCTGATGTCTATTTGTATGTCCCAATCTCCTTTTCTTATAAAGACCCCTGTCACATTGGATTAGGGCCCACCCTCATGGCCTCATTTTATGTTAATCACCCCTTCAATGGCCCCATCTCCAAATATAGTCATAGTCTGAGGTTTTGGGGTTAGGGGTTCAACACATGAATTTCAACAACATTATTCAGCTCCTAGCAACTCCTTCACTCAAAGTCTGCTGAGGGTCCGGGTAACTCTCCAGGGCTGTTGTCCTCCATTCTTAGAAATCCATGCTCCTACCATTTCAACACAAGGCCTCTTCCATGATTGCCACAGTAGGGTTAAAAAGTTCTAGAGTATTGGGACGGATGGGTGGCTCAGTCGGCTAAGTGTCTGACTTCTGATTTTCGCTCAGGCCATGATCTCAGGGTCCCGGTCTCAGGTCGGGAGATCTTGCCCCACATTCGGCTCTGCACTTAGTGGGGAGTCTGCTTCTCCCTCTCTCCCTCTGCCCCTCCCCCCCACTTGTGTGTTCTCTCTCTCTCAAATGAATAAATCTTTAAAAAAAAAAGTTATAGAATATCACACACTAAAAATTAAATGACCCAGCCAAGGAGTGATACAAGTCACATCTATTCCCATTTCATTGGCCACATCATATCACATGGTCATGCCTTACTTCAAGGTAGGGGGGAAGTACACACATGTAAGTGCCCAGAAAAGAGGAGAATGGATATTGGTGAATGATGGTAATGCCTACCACACTCAAAGATCGATCCTACAACCTACAACAGAAAACAGAACATTGTCAATTTGTCCATGATGATTAAAAAATGAACTGAGCCTTTTGCCCTCCAAGAACGACACTGATGTTTCAGGAAAAATCAGTCTAATAATATCAAGTCCTGATTTCTCAGTGAATTTCAGAACCCTCCAACCCAATTGCTGCCATGCATATTAGTCACCTCCTGTTGACCATGTCCATTAGGTCTAGTCTGGCTACATTTGACTGCCTGCCCAATCCAAATGTTCTTGTCGGCCATTCTAGTCCCTTTTCACTTATCTCAGAGATAGCCCCATCCATTGGACTTTCTCCTGGACCAATATCAACCTGAGCCACTTGAGCATACACTTGGACCCAAGCCATAGACCCCTGCTGAGGGAAGTCATCAAAGCAAGTGGATGTGGCCTACAGTGGAGAGATGCTGTGATACTCCGTGATACCTCAAGGAGCTTTTGTGGCCCCTAAACAGATCTTGAATTCATTGTCCCATCTTCTTAGCCCCAGGCCAGCCCATCTGCTGATGTCAGGGAGCATTGCCCAGCTTATCCAACCCTCTCCACACCCTTCATTTCCTAGCTTTGAGCTCTTCAGTCCCTTCTGTATGCTTCTCCCTCTTCTCCCCTCACCTGCCAAATTCTACACTCAATTTTGCCTTTCACTCGAATTACAACCTGTATCCTTCTTCATTTCTTAATCAAACTTCCTGAACAGGTGACCCATACTCACTTCTTCCCATTCTTTATTTTCCTGTTCCTGCTCTACCTTCCACACTCCTATTCTGTTGAAAGATAGCCGGGGCCTCCTTCTTCCTCACTTCCTGCAAATCCACCTCCTCCTTGCCTTTGGGAATCTCACATTTTGCTGACTCACCTCCCACCTTTCTGATCATCCTTTCTGCTGGCTGCTCTGGAAGGAAACTGGCCACTCTAAGCAGATGGCTCTCCTTCTGTCCCTCAAACAACAATGCTGCTTTTTCCCTCTGCATCTTCGCCCTGACTCTTCCCCCCACCAAGAGTGGCTTTTCCACTCCTTTCAGGCTTCTTTCACTCCTTTCAGGTCTCACAGGCCCTATGAAGAGCCATCCTTTCCATTAACCCTTTACTCCCAGCCACTGTGATCACTCCTCTTCTGAACCTAGAACATCTCGACTAGGGGTGGACTATCTCTTTTGGTAAAAGACCAGATGGTGAATATTTTAGATAGACCATACAGTGTCTCTAGAAACTATTTGTCTCTGCCATTGTAGGGAGAAACCATCCATAGACAAAATGTAAATGAAAGGGCATGACTGTGTTCCAATAAAAGTTCACTTATAAACACAAGGAGCAGGCCAGTTTGGACCCACAGGCAGTAATCTGCCCACCCCTGATCTAGCTTTAATTTTTAGCCTTATTTTTTTTTTTAAATAGCATGTTACTTTGAACATATGAACACCTTATTTTCCAAGTAAATTATAAAGTCCTTGGAGGTAGAAACTCCTTTTCATACTAAGAGTATGTTGAAATACACTTAGCAAGATTCTGTAAGCATGTGTAGGTATTCAGTAAAGGGAGTGAGTGAGTGTAGAGTCAGGCCTTATCATGTTCAAGACAGCTGGCTGCTACATGGTTGGGGCACCCAGCAGAGCTCCCAGAACACATCAGGAGTTCAGTATTTTCTGTTGGAATTCTTCCTAGAAGACACTTCCCAAATCAAGGCCTGTAGAAGAAGATTGGAAACCGAGAGCAAGTCTGCCTACACAACCAGAAGCCACATGACATTCCCGGCTCTGCTCGGCAGTTGCAGGAGGACATCCCTTCCTAAATTTCCTCCTCACATTTCAGCATCTTCCTATCACCACTCTACCTGCTGGAACCGTACATCAAGGCATGCTGCATAACCTTATTATTCTGTTATGGCGCATTTAAATGGGGAAGTTTCTTTAGACCTAGCTGCCTCGCCATTAAACGTTTGAAAAGTATATCATAAGCTGCAAAAAACAGTCATGAGGATTCAGATGTCTTCTCCCTTTTCAGCGCTTTCTGACTGATTTCATCTGTGTCTGGGCTCCCCCTATGCCTCCATGTCTTTATTATGCGCACCAGAAGGGTGCACCGGCAGGTCTCGGGCCCCCCTCCCTCTTCGAGCTGGGTGCACACGACCAGCGCCGCCTGCTTACTGAGCAGAGGCAGATGTGCCCGCGCCGAGTGAAGGGAAGCAAATGAACTGTAAGGGCTGGACTTTGATGCCTTTTGGTTGGGAAATCACGAGTTTTATTTCCAGCCTCTACCTCTGGGATTTTTATGTGCTTAACGATTTCGTACACTTTGTAGTTATTTTGGTCCTCAGGAGGGAACGTGAGTGTAGCTGTCATGGAAAGTTGATAGACACCAGAAGGTCTCCCTCTTCTTTTTTTGCATACAGTTTACCATGCTTATGAGGAGATGCTTCCCCACCATTGTGGGGAGAGGGACAAAGCTGATATTTTGTCAGTAGTCAAAATACAAAACAAAATGAAAGGTGTCTAGCAGAGGAAGGCAAGTTGAACTGCCTTCCAGGCCTACCTCCCTGGGGGCATCCAGGCAAGAAAGTTCTGGAACAAATATATCCAAGCTGTGTTCTGCACTGGACTCTTCCTAAACAGTTTACAAAAAAAAAAAAAAATCTCTTGGTCTAGTGGTTAAGAGCTTCTCATCTGAAAATTATGCTTTTCTCTGTTGCTAAAGTAGTAATGGGATTAATGCTGCCTGCCACAGTCTGGCTAGGTCAACAGGAAGTAACGACAATTAATAAAATGTAAGTGCCCTGGATTGAGCATATCGGTTTACAACTATTACCTCATATATAATTCTGCCACCAATCTGAGGAGGTCAGGTACTCTTATGCTCCCACTTTTCAGATCAGAGAACTGAGGCTCGAAGAGGTCATGCAGCTAGCTAGTGACAGTGCATGGCCTCCCCCCCCCCCGACTTATCCTGCCTCCCCCACACTGGGTTTGTTTATATAGATTTATGAGGAAGCCAAAGTATGTTATACGAGCCTAAGAAATACGAAAGAGTGATGTTCTTCAGCCCGAGACTCAGGAAAACCTGGTGGTATTTGGAGTGGAGAGATGGAAATTGGCTTTGTTCTCTGTCCTAGTACTCGTCTCTGTCTGCTGGTGTCAGAGCTGCCTGTCCCCTCTCCTGTGCCAGGCCAAGGGCTCCTGGGGCCCAGGTCCCCTCTGCTGGCACCCTTGCATCCAGAGCACTGGCATAAAGTAGGTACCAGGTCGGTGGCGGACATGGAGAACTGAATCCTCTGACTCTAGGACAATTGTCATTAAAAAAAAAAAAAAAAGTGATGATGCCAAGCTCATCTTTCTGCTGCATCGTGATTCTGAAGCAGGAGGCTTTGTGGCTTGTGAGGCCACAGGGTTTATGGTAATGAGATTTTTAAATAAAGCACAGCCGGCCATAGCCATAGAGAGATGGGAAGGGGGTGGAATGAGTGAGGGGAGTGGGAATTTGGGGGGTTCAGGCATCTCACAGATGGTTTATGGTATCACTTGGAGCCCGCAGTGGGATTAGATGGCCCCGTAATTCCTGGCTTTCTCTTCTGTGTGCCATAGCCGTGCTTGCTCAACAGCGGACAGAAATCAAGAATGGGTAGGTAGGAAGGGCTGTTGGGATAATATCCGCAGAATTATCGCCACCCCTCGACGTCAACAGGGGAAAAAATTGTCACCACATTAAAGGAAACATGAAACCGGATTTCCAAAGGAAATGCTCCCCACTAGCTCTGAAGTGATATGATGTGGATCTGTGGCTGTCAATGGACTTTTACACTCAATAAATAAATGCTGTGTAATTTGCCACCTTCGTTGTTATTAGACTATTTTATTTAAGTGGCAGTAGCTGAGCTCTTCGTTACGGCGGCAGCTCGCGGGTTTGGTTCAGATCACTGTTGATGTTTTCTGGAGCTAAGGTACTGCAGGTTCGTTTGGAATGTGTTTTTTTAAAATAAGGAGTCATTAGCCCGATGGGCTGATTTGGATGATGAATTCCGTATCAAACAAGACTCAGTGTCTGTCTTCTGAATCTCAGGCCCTCAATTTAGACACAGAGCTGAGGATCTTTCTTTTCAGTTATTGTATCCCTGCGGTTTTTCCCTCTTCCAGACCTCCAACCTTTTCCTCCTCCTTCTTTTCTCCCTCATTTGTACTGGTTGCTAGTCTGTGTCCAGCTCTCTCTGGAGATAAAGACTCGCTTTAGCATACAGCGCGCTCTCCTTAATGCAACCGAGTTCACTCTCATCATTTTAATAGTGGACCTAAGGTATGTTGCCATGTGAACAAGCCATCACGTCACCATAGCAACCAGCCAGATTGCAGCACACCAGTCTGAGGACTGGACCTTTTTTCCCCCTCTCTCTCTCTTTCTCTTCCTCGCCTGGGCTCTTTCTTTTGTTAAATTTGCTGAAGTGCTCACAATAGGAAGATTCAGTCTGCTTTTTCAAGCAGGGTTTCGTTTAAACCTGTAAATTGTTGTATAAACAGAAAGGCCAGCGTGGCACTAGACTTACTTTCAAAGACGACTTGATGAGGACTTTGAATGTGGACCCCACCCCCACCCTCTGCTATGCCTTACAGTTTGATCAAAAAAGGGACGATCACACGTATTGGTGGCATTTGGACTTAACCAACCCCCCGCCCCTGAGTTTCTTCTTAGCTTCCCCCAGCAGGGACTCCGTGACTCTCCCGCACAGGCCTGGTGACCATAGCTAAGCCCTCAACTACGCTCGGACGCCCTTTACAGTTTCTGAGCTCGGTAGGACCCGAATTAGACCCAATTAAAGACGTGGATTCTCCTTCTCCGTTCCCTATTGCCAAGTAACCTGTGCCGATTCCAATTCCAACCGCGTGGGGAGAGCGGGGATGTTGAAAGGACAAATGATAAAGGGACATGTGTCGTGTCCGCCTGCCCATATTCATCAACGTTGCTTGGCCTCTGATGCTCCTAACCTCCTCGTCTTTGTTCGGGGAAGCATAAAGAATCATTCTCCCAGGGCCTCACATCTCTTCCCATTTTATGCCCTGCTCTCTTGTGCATGGTGCATCTATTACCTGCTCCGGTCCGCGCACATCTCTTCCCCAGCCCCCACCCCCCCGGAACCCCGACACAGCTCCCCTCCCCTTCCGCTCCTCGCCCCTTCCGTGGCATTTACTGCTGAGCTTGTACTGACAGCTGCACCGAGCGGGCCGGGCTGCGAGTGGGCCCGACCGCAGGCTCAGCTGCAGGCAGGCCTCGGTTGGAGGGTGGAGTGAACTGCCCTCCGTGGGCAAGAAGGACCCGTCCAGCTTTGTGCATAAAATTACAGCAAACAAGCTTCAAATAACGCAGGACACTTTCATAATTGATTTATGCAGGGGCGCTGAAAGTTCTATTACCTTTTGTTTAGCTCAGGGGGCCTGACTCTATGCAATCCATTGCTGAAACTAATTACAAGATATAATTAAACTGTGACACAAAGATATTATACCGTTAGTTTACTAATGACACCGCGAAGCTGTACCACCAGCACAGGACAGTGATTACGCTTCATTTATTATTTATCCTTTTGCTAAATGAGACGCTGACATTTTCAAAAATTACTTTGAGGTTTCTTAATTGTCGGCAGCAGGATGGACTAGAAGGAGATCTCCTTCCTCTTAGTTACTTATCCAAACCTCAGAAGCATTATTAGCCAAAAGAAAAAAGAATAGGGGAGGAAAAAAAAAAAGAGAGAGAGAGAGCAAAAACAGTCACCCAATAGTAATAAGTAAAACCTAATTGCATCTTTGGACATTCTAGAATTTTTACAAACAGCACTCCATGGTGGACAGGGTTGCTGACCAAGGGTTTAAGTCCAGGGGAGAGAAAGCGTTGTTGTGAGATTCAAAGTAACTCTAATTCTGTCACTTAGACAAGGGCAGGTGGCCCTGGGCACGTATGGGTAGAGGCTGGGCGTGAGGGGCTGGAAAGCTGACCCCAAGGCCTTTTCCAGGAGCCTGGTTCAGGAGGCAGAAAGCAGGTAGGGCTCTGATGTTAATATTATTGTTGAGTTTTCCTTTAGCAAGTTTCCCCCTTTCTGATTTCCCCAAACAACACACTTCATTAGCAATACTGACATGAAAACTTTTGCATGTGAAGAAAGACAGGTCTCCTTACAGTTGGAATTAGGACTAATGTGGTTCTGATTTAGCCTTTTTTGTGACATCTTCCGTGGATGGGAGGATATCCTATAAGGACCCCCTTGCCCCAAATGGATGCTCCTGCTTCACTGAAAAGGTTTCCTGATTCCTGGCTATTGGCAGAAAGTACCCTAGAGAAGATTGGCAATAGGAATTCCCTGTATCAGCTTTAAGGACTGGAATTCTCTGGGCCTATTTATCTACCATCCCTACATCTCCATGTATGGGCCTTGCTTTATTACTCTCTCATTCATCACATTCTCAGAACAATAAAAGATTAATTTACCAGCCGCCATTTGATGAGTTTTTGATGCCGTGAATCTGCGTGTGCACGGGTGTGTCTCCTGATGGCTCTTCTGGGTCAGGCATCCTACAAGGTACCGCTGGCCCCGAATGGCCACTAACCTCTCGGTAACCCCAGTGGTGATGCAATCACAGCAACCACTGGTCGGCTTGAGACAGGGTTTAATTTCTTCTGAGTGTAATGGCATCCGGCATCTATAATTATGCTATTTTCTCTCCTGTGCTGATTAAATACGATTTACCCAGAGAGCTAAATGATGAATATTTGAGTGGAGTGTGTTGAGCCAATAGCTGGTAAAATAGCCACAATAAATAAACTTGGAGGGGGGAAGGGGCTCTGCCAGGTAGCATGGGCAGGTGCAAGTGGAAAGAAAGCAGGATTAATGCTGAAGCCAGAACAATGCCCACCCCCCACCCCGCCCCTGCTTCTGTTTAAAGGAAAAACAACCCTGAAGCCTGGAAATCTCACCTTGAGATCTACTGAACCTCAGCAGTAGTTAAACAATCAGACCCCCTCCCATCAATATCGTGGTTGGGTGTTGTTTCCAGATCTCCCCCACCCCACCGCCTACAAGAATCCCCCTCATTCCCTAGCATATAGCTGAGAAATGAAATTCAGTATCACCTCTTCCCTGACCCTGGACCTGCTCATCTCACAACTCCTGTGTTTATTAAAAAGAGGCCTGGCTTGTCTCAAGGTTCCTCTTTCTGTGTCAGAGATTCTCACAGATTGAGCGAAATGTCTGTGCTCCTTCTGATGAAAGGGCCGAGAGCCCAATACCAAAATCGGTCAGGAAATCCTTGCAAGCTTTTCCCTATTCTTAGCCCAAAACACAAACAAAGCATCTTCAGCAATGGCTCTTCCTTTCCCCACCCATACCATAATTTCTATGTGAGATTATGACTTGGGTGTTTGAATTTACTGGTCGGGAAGACAACATGAAAGTGAAGGCCTACGCATTGCACTTTTTAGAGGCACGGACATGGAGGGGATACAAACTGAACAGTTTATCAGCAAGAATTTACTGAGGTCAGCAGAGTATTAGATCTAGTGAGGGTGGAGAGTCTCCAATGAGTATATGACAAGGTCCTTTCTTTCAAGGCACATAGAGTGTTATTTGGTAGAAAAGACCCTATACACATGGAACCATTTGAGAACAATACCAAATAGCATCTACTGAGTATCAGGTTGGAGGGTAGAGATGACATAAGTCATCTGAGGTCGGAGACAGAACAGGTCATTGTGGGTTGGGGGCAGCAGGGATGACCCAGCGCCCACGCAGTGACCCTTGAGGTGGGTGGGCTGTAAAGGGCTTAGGAGTGAGGGCATGGGGATGGATACAGGGAGGGAGGAAGGGAGAGGCTAGGATTGCAAGAAAGACAGACAGCATGTCTATATAAAAAGCCCAGTTTCCTGTTGCCTTTAGATTTTATTGCTTAAGACACCACACTTTCTGCCTATTCAGTTTGGCTTTCGTAGATGACATTCGCTGATGCCCAAGGTTATCTTGCAGTGGGAAACAGGTGCACAACGGAAACTTTCCCCTGGGGTGAGAAACCTGATGTCTCTGATAGAATACCTAGGGTTTGCGTTGGATTAGAAGCTCCTAAATTGTTTGCCTCTTCACATCCACTTTCTTTGTGGTGAAGCATCCAAAAAAAGGAGAGATCAGCCTCTGAGAGCCTCTCACGGTGGACCGGCCAGCGTGGCCCAGCTGTTCATGGCCGTCGCTGAGGCTGGACCAGGCAGGGGCAGCCTGGGCAGCAACAGTGGATGGTGGATGAGGTTGTGTCTCGCATATCTTTGACTTTCAGGCTTAGCATTTCCTACTTTAGCGGCAACACCTTCCTCCGTGCAACTCCCACGGGGGCTGCAAATGGATTTAAAAGCTTCTCTTACATATAACCGTAAACGGGAAGTGAGCGGGCAATGACATCCTCATAGGGAAATATTCTTTGAGCGTATGTTGATGCACACAAAGAAAATACCATTTCCTTGGGCACTTTGCATTTGTTAGTCATTTTGCTTTCCTTCCTTCTTTTGCTAACCTTGCTTTTTTCTTTCTTCTTTACTGCTGAAGGCTCATATAATAAAACCATTGTATTTCTGTTTGGGTCTGTTTCAATGCCTTTTTTTTTTTTTTTTCAATACCTGGTCCCATGGCATGTTTTTGTGCTGCTTTTGTCTGTTTTGTCTTTTTGTTTGGAAATTACGTGAAAGATGAGCCACCAAAAGAGAATACACTTTGGATGGTCCAAAGAGAAACCGATATTAATGGAAATCTGGCAAAAGTGAAATTTAAACTGGATATCAAGATGGTTTTCTTTTTTTTTTTTTTTCTTTCAGTGAAGGGTGTAGTAAACCCAAAGGTAGAAATGTTATCACAGGAATTGCTGAAATCAGGGAAGACTCGAAAAGCTTTGGAAAAATAACGGTACACATGCTTCTGCTTTTTCATCAGGTAGAGGCCGAGAGGAAATTTCATGTAGTTGGATTATTTTGAACATTCTGTATTTGAGACACAAATTATCCAATGAGAGTGGAGGGTAGGGGGAGGAATACACTTTCCTTTTATTGAAAAGCATAAAGTAGTCCGTGAATTCTTTCTCAGTCGAATCAGATGATAACAGGAGGAAGCAAAGGAATTGGGTCCTTTTGCCTTTGATCTGTCAATTATTGAGAAATGTCCTAAAGTGATAGAGGCTATTTGGAGAGGGTAAAAAGGCCATTTGGTAGAGGGAGGAGCCAGAGATGACATCCTTTCTCCCCAGCCAGCTCTTCCTTTTCCTGCTTCAGTCTCCCAATTTCATGTCACCAGGTCAGGAAAACATGCCACAACTGGTAGAGCAAATAGCTCCAGAGAACTTCACGTAGGAACTCAGATGATAGAGCCGGATGGTCAGTTTCTATGCTGGCTTGGCCATTTATTAGTCATGTGGCTTTGAGCAAGTCATTTGATGTCTGTCTGAGTCTCTGTTTTCTGATCTCTGTCTGAGTCTCTGAGTTTCATGTTAAAAATGAAGATATTGATTGTACCTACCTGCATTCTTTAGAGAAAGAGAACCAGTGTGTGTGTGTGTGTGTGTGTGTGTTTATAGAAGGAGGTTTATTATAAGGAGCTGGATCACATGATTCTAAAAGCTAATGGGTCCAAAATCTTCAGTGTGGGCCAGCAGGCTTGACACCCAGGAGAGCCAAGAGTATAGCTCCAGTCTGAAGGTCAGCAGGTGGATACCCAGAAGAGCTGATGGTGTAGATAAAGTCCAAACACAGTCTGCTTGAGAACTCCCTCCTTCCTGGGGAGGCCAGTTTTTTTGCTTTTTCTTCAGGCCTTCAACTGATTTGGTGAGGCCCACCCACATTATGGAGGGCAATCTGCTTTACTCAGGATCTACTGATTAAATTTGTTAATCTCATGCAAAATCACCCTCCAAGTTGACACAAAATTAGTCAGCACCCTACCTGATAGGGCTGTTGTGTGTCCCTGACACATAGTATGTGCTATATAAGTGTCTGTGCCGTTACTGCTATAACAGTGATGACAATGAGAATTATTAGTAGCTGTAACTGATACCATTATGGAGTCTAATATACCAGGTTTCAAAACCAAGATCTGCTGCGTGTGAGTCGTGTGACCTTGAGCAGGGGCTTCAACCTCCCCAAGTCTACACTTCCTCATCTGTAAAATGAGGATAAAAAGAAGTTGTATTGAATGAGCTTATGAGATACAGCATTTGGAACTGTGTGTAATACATGGTAAGCACTACACAGGTGTTTGCAGCTGCAGTTAATATGATGATGATGAGTATTACCATGATTAGCATTGGTACAGAATTTGACACATTTCTGGCGTTGGACAAGATCCTCAACCCTCCCAAGGTGCATCTATAAAATGGGGATACAGGGGCGCCTGGGTGGCACAGCGGTTAAGTGTCTGCCTTCAGCTCAGGGCGTGATCCTGGCGTTGTGGGATCGAGCCCCACATCAGGCTCCTCCGCTATGAGCCTGCTTCTTCCTCTCCCACTCCCCCTGCTTGTGTTCCCTCTCTCACTGGCTGTCTCTCTCTCTGTCAAATAAATAAATAAAATCTTTAAAAAAAATAAAATAAAATGGGGATACAGGTGTAGCATTTTGAACTATGTTTGATTATAGCAAGCATTATACAGGTGTTCGCTACTGCAGTTACAATGATGATAATTAGTCTTGCCATTATTAGCATTGCTATAGACCTTGATAAGTTTATTAGCTGTTGCTTTGGACACGGTCCTCAACTTACTCTAGTCTGCATTTTCTCATCTGGGAAATGATGTTAAGTTGAAAGGAACACGTTAGATCATGGGAAGCACTTGGCACCGTTCCTGGCGCATGGCCATGGAAAGCACTCAGTGAATGTTGGCTACTCTGCATTTCTTCATGCATTGAGCACTAGGTGTTGGGAACACATTAGCAGCAACACTACTGTCTCCTTTTCTCGGCTCTCTGTTCACTCTACACCAACCCTGACACGCTGTCAGTAAATCATTGATGGGGACCATATGACGTCCCAAGTTAGCCACCCTAGTTTTGGACAACTCTTAGATTTAGAAGAGTTTTCTTTTTTATTTGGAAATTATGTGAAAGAAGATAAGTTACCAGTTCATCTCAGTGCTTAGTGCTAGCTCTGTGGTCTAGGCCCTTGCAGAGCACATTTGTCCCTCTTCCATGTGACAGCCCACCAAATATTTGAAGACAGCACTCACTTCTCTCCTAAGTGTTTTGTCATCAGACTAAACATCTCTATCTCTTTCACCCTTTTGTCACATAACACAATTCCCAAACCCCTCGCTTTATTAATTGCTCTCATCTGGACCTGCTTCAGGTTTTCAGTGGTCACCCTAAAATATGCCATGTGGACCGCATTCAAGCCCTCCTGAGGGCCACATTTGCCCTACTGAGGACTGCTACCTACCCCATCCTGGTACAATCTTAATGTATTAAGCTGTCGTGGGCTTGCCATAGTTCTTTTAGCAATCCCATCAGTCCTCTCCTGTTTTATTTTAAGCTTCAGTTGACTGACACAATTTATACATGGACTGGTCATAAGCAAGACCATCCTCCTCCGGCCTTTGATAATTGAAGCTTTGAACCTATGTGTGCACGTCTCGCAGTCCAGTTATATTTTACCTTGTTAAGTTTGGCTTGTGTTTCAAACTACTAAGATATTTGACAGTTATTATATTATTATTAGAAAATTATTTTATGCTTACTGTAAGATATTTGGGAGATGGAGATAAGTGCAAAGAAGAAAATAAGTATCATTTATTTCTCACCATCTAAAGATAACTATGGTCGGCCTTTTGGTGACTTCCCGGGCCTATTCCTTGTGTTGTATATGTGTTGTGTGTATGTACACATTTGTCATTACAAAATTGGGATCACATTGTATATAGAGTTTAGACGCCTCTTTTTTTCATTTAATATTAAACTGTGAGGAATTTCTTACATAATGAAATTATATTTGGAAATTTGATGGCAAAGTACATCCTGTGGACGTCTATTTTGGGGAATAAAGATTATTTCCAAGATTTTGGTTAGAAATAATGCTTCAACGAGCATCTCTGTCTATATCAGTGTTTCTCAACCTCAACGCATTGACTTTGGGGGCTGAATAATTCTCTGCTGTGGGGCTGTTCTGTGCATTGTAGGGTATTCAGCAGCATCTCTGGCCCCTACCTACTAGATGTCAGTAGGACATGCACCTCCCCACCGAGTTGTAATGACCAAAAGTGTCTCCAGACATTGCTGAGATTCCCTTAGGGTTAAAATTGCACACCCCCCCCAAGTAGAGAACTGTAGGTCTTTGTCTCTTCAGCTGAATGGGGAGGGGGTGAAGGAGGACAGTGCCGTCTATCCCAACTGCAAGGAGCAAAGTAGTGCATTGTCAATAGAGTTTAAAAACAATTAATAAAACCAACTGAAAAATGGCCCATTTTTTATTATCATCATGTCCCAATAATGCCAATAATGAAATTCTCCTTCCTACCAGGATGGAATGCTCCCATTTCACTTCCATCACCACCCCCCCCCCAATGGTTTCACCATTGTCCTTTAAAAAAAAAAGTCCCAAAGCACACTGTTTATGTTCCCCCAAAGTTATATAGAATTTTAACAGCACAGCTTTTTGGGTGAATTTTGTCTATTTTTTTGCTTATAGCTTTCTTGTCACAGGTCTCAGACCCATTGGGGACCTTGCTAAGTGATCCTTGCTATACTCACAGTTATCTTGTCTCTCTGTTAAGTACTGTTTTCTTACTGGATCAAGCTCAAGGAGCCTAATTCCCTCTTTTCTTAGGGTGTGTTAATCTCTCCAGTTCCTGGGAACATATGCTTGAGGGTTTAAGGCACTTCCCTGGTTTGCCAAAATATGCTTTCATTATAATAGTCCTCTGTTTAAAAATAATTTTAACCAGTCTCCTTGCTGCTCCATGAGCATACATTAGACTTCATGGCTTCACATATGTTGTTCCACTTCCTTGGAATGTCCTTCCTGTTTTGGGCACAAACTCTACGCACAGGAAGCCTTTCTCGGGTCCTAAATCTCTCATTGATATTCTCCTTCTCTAAGCCCTTTTTACTGATCTGTATCATATCTTATCACTTAGTATCCTTTGGCACCTAGCTTACCCATCTATGTATTTCTAATTATTTTAGTAACTTAGTCTTATCTCAACAATTAGAACAGAAATTTCCTGAAGGCAAAGATGTCTTACCCTTGAAAATCTTCTCAAAAACAAGTCTGTAAATATTCAATAAACAGCTGCTGATGATGTATAATTCGTTCTGTTCCAACATTGCTTAACTTCCTCATTTCCTAGCTTAGCTCTATGAAATTCAGTGCAAGAATTAAAAATACATGTGTGTGTCATTCAAATATCTTAATTTAACCTTAAAATTAACTAGCTAAACATCCAAACCTAATTTCAAAAAAGGTCTCCCAGTTTTTTCCATCACTTATCTATCTGATAAGTATTTTCTGCAGGCATCAAACTGTCCATGATTATCTCTAACAGTTCTAGCCCCCACCCCTTGGCCCCTTGACTTGTTTATATCCTTCAGCTTTCAAAGCCGGGCCACCATTGAGCATGAAGTTTCAGGAACCACAGGAGCTGGCAACCTTGCTGGCTAGAGTGCTGGCTCCACAGAATCAAGAAACTTCCTAAACTTTCTGTTTAATGTTCCTGTAAAAGTAATTACTAACCTTCTGGGTACCGGGTACCCATTTCCAAATGTCATCCCCACAGTTCATTTTACATGAAAATAATACCTAATACTTCTTGTCATTTCCCCCAATTTTTCAAACTCTGAACTTTTAAGAAATTATCATTATTACATTATGGGGGGGGGGCGGGGATTAGGAAAGTTTAAAGTCTAAATTTTAACAACCCAGAATACCAAGAAACCGAAAAGATGCTGTAGGAAGAGGAGAGATGACCAAGGTGAGAAGGGAAGAAAAGAAGGATCTTGCAGCTAGGCTTCACTCGATGGTCAGCGTGCTGCTTTCGTCTGTCCATCTGTAGTTCACATTGCCATACTGCCATTGCGAGTCACAGGGGGAGCTCAGGGAGTACACCAGAACAAAACGAAGTTAACCTTGACTGGGTTACTGGCACGAGAGATTCAAAGGGCTGTCCTAGAACAGACCAAATTCTATTCTGAGGATATGTTTTTGCAGAAAGAAGCAGATTTTCCAGTTTCAGAGAAACAAGAGGGTCCTTTTAAGTCCAGCCTCCAAAAGCTCCTTGACCAACAACCTTCAGTGTTCACTGTCCTCTTGGGGTCAGCCCAGATTGATTTAGTGATTAACTCCAACATTTTTCTGGCTTCTCCGCTACACCAGCACATTTCAGGTTTCTAAATATAGGTCAACCCAGGCAATTAGGAGAGAGCTTCTGTTTTTGAAAGGTATTCAGCAGGCAGAAAGCCCAGTTTACAAATGAGTGATCATGTTTGGCCTCGGATGACTTGACTGACAGGGACTGATATATTCTCAGCGACACATTGGGATATATGAGAAGCTTCCACAATTATTAGTTCAAAGACTAGATTAACCACAAGAAACTTTAGCTTCCCATCAAAAAATGCATTTGTCACTGACCGTTGTTAAGCTCCTTCATTTTGGTTTGCCAATTTTGTGATCTTGCTGCTCTTGCTGCATTGGAGAGAAACAGGTTATGTTGAATGAACCCATTGTCCCACTTATCAGTTGGCCACAAGTAACTTAATCAGCAGAGGTTTCAATTTGGTTTCCGCCTTGGTCCACATTCTTCTCTCAGTACTGTCCTAAGCTAGGAAATGGATCACACTGTCTTGGGAGGCTGGAGATGATCGTGTGGCGTTGACTCTGGCTGGGTAGGACATTATTTAGGAGGCCACAACTCCAGGCCAATACTCTGCATAAATAATCAGAGTCCCTCTGGAGGAGGCCTTACAGCCTGTCATTGCTGGACCTCGAAGGTCAATTGGACCAGATCTTACCCTAACAAAGAGTCTCAAATATGCATTCTTGTCATTATCCCTAAATGAGATGATCATTTCATTTTGGAAAATTAGAAGTATTAAAGTATTAAACGTGAATATTCAAACTACCACAACTTTCAGACGGACTCTCTCCTGAGTTTGGAGGGAAGGAGAGCTGTACTGTGCACATAAAAACTTGGTGGAACCTAAGATCTTGTTCAACTTGAGGTCCAGCAGAGTCAACAGCACCTGAGAGCTTGTTAGAAATGCAGACTCTCAGGCCCCCCAGACTTACTGAACCAGAATCTGCATTTTAAGATCTCCAAGTAATTCCTATGCATTTTGCAGTTGGCGAAACCTCGATCTAGAAGTCCGCCAAAGTTTGGATTCAGTCATCAGACTAGGATTATGTGGATTTCAACGTACATGGTAGCTAGGACTATGCATTATTCCTGCCGAGATGTTAACTGAATTTTTCCCTCTCTGAAGAGGAAGCAGCATACAAAATGAAATAATCTACTGTTGTGAGACGTTAACATATAAAGTCATATTTTCTTTCTTCTTTTCCCGTGTTCTCTTCCACTGTAATGGATATGGCTGGCGCGTTAGTAATGCGGAAGCTTCCTGGAACATGGGATTTTTCAAAGGGGCAGAAATTCTTGGGCATTGTGGTGGTGAGTTCTGGCTTCAGCACGGCCAGAAGGTCTCAAGTTGCAGAGATGATAAAACATACCCGGCCATGCGGGTGCTCCTGTCTAGCTCAGCAGAGACATGCAAGTCAGTGAAATCTGGGAGGCAACTGATTATAATTCCTAAGCTATAGTCGTGTCTTTCTTCCTCATCTTTAGCTTTCAGACCACAGCAACTCATCCGAGATGTCATCTCCAGGCTATTTCTGATTCCATTGTCCTCTTTTCATGGACCAATTGCCTAGAATCTGACCAGCGCAACGACAACCTAACGGAGCCTCTGAAACTGATTTCCATTGCTCTCCCTTGCAATGCGTTATTGACTCAAAATGGGCTTTCCCCTCATCCAACAACTTTCCCTGGTAGAAACCTCTTTCTTCAACCACCCCAGGCGAATTGCTTCCTTGTCAAGGACTCTGAATTGCCTGGCTTATTCCTCCTTCTTCCCACCTAGTCACTGTGGTCACACTGGCGGCTCCCTCCGCTATTGTGAGGTAAGCATGGCTCCTTCCCTCTGGTCTTGGGCCATTTTTCCTAGGCTGCTTTTTTTCCCCTTAATTTTATTTTATTTTATTTTATTTGTGGTCTCTGTCATTCTGCCGGGGCAAGGGGGTAAAGAGATCTGACACTAAGTGCGGGGAAATGCTGAATCTGGAATCTATCTTCCAGACGGCACAAGAATAAAAATTCATGGCAGGACAGCAGCTGCTGACACACTCCCAAAGACATATTGCAGGTAGCATTATTTATTGTGGCAAGGAGTTCATAGAAGTGCTACCTCAAAGCACCCTGAGAGATCCTGAAAAGCCCATCTCCCATCACGTGAGGCAGATTTATGGGGGCTGCTCTTAGAGAGGTCAGGCGGTGCAGCTCAGGACGTGGCTCCTTCCAGAAAGCCTGGATTCCCTTAACATATTCAGTGCAGTTTGATTGGTTCAAAGGAGAGCTTGAGTCTGTAATGTTGACCATAAAATTGCAGTGACACGCTGCTTTAGATAAGAGGGCTGGAGGAAGGGGGCAGGGATGCTGTGGGCGCAGGAGCAGCCGGCACAGGCAAGACCCGAGCATGCGCTCATATTTTAGGTTAATGGGCGGGAAAAGGATGGGGGATGGGACCAGGCGGATTAATGTTCACACAAAGGAAAACTGAACCCACCAGCCTGGACACAGCAGACACCCTGCCTCTGTCCACATAAAGCCACGTGCGTACACACACACGGAGACATGCCAGGACCTGGAGGTACCACCCAGACAGAAAGAGCCAAAGCCAGGCTAGCCAGAATGACCTCCCCATTGTCCTGGAGTCACCAGGGGGAGGGGCTGCTTTCCCCATGACCCTTGCCAACTAGATCAAGTGTCTCCCAGGCTCTCCATCAGCCCCATTTAAATGGTGTCGTTTTCTACACTGCTCACTAACAAATTCCCCATCCACGCCCTTCACCCAGATGAAACCCAGAAATGAGATTCTTGTGCAAGCTCAGTGGGGGCTCGGGCGGATGTGAGGTTGCCAGAGAAGGGCGCTGATTCCTCTTTTCTGAAATGAGTGACATCCAGGCAGGCCAAGAGAATGCTGGCCGTGAGGAAATGACCTCCGTGCCTTTTCCTGAATCTAGGGTTTTAGAAATTCAATCAGATGGGTGAGCACCGCTCACTGATTCAGGGCGAGTGGCTCCAGTGTGAATGTGTTTATCCTGGTCGGTTTCTGCTGATAGTATTTCAGAGCCACCGCATTTGTAGCCCAAATCCTCAGCCTTCTGTGGGCGGCTTGGTTAAGAGATTTAATTGCTGTCAACTTTCCACATCTGAGTTAGAGAGATGGACTATATAAGGGGAAGAGATGGCCATCTAAATAATTGAGGTGATTATCTTTTTCTGAATTATTCAGCTAGGACCTAAATTGTCCTATAAATTCACAGAAAGGTAGGTTTTGGTTTGAATTATACAGATAATAGCCTTAATTCTTCACTTCACTCAATCCTGTAGGTCCAGTTGAAAAGTGACTCTTTCTTCCTTTGTTGAAACTGACCTCATTTAGATTTTTGCCTCCACCTGTTTTTAAACTGTCGCTCCCAACCACGTCTTCCTTATACCTTACGTGAGGCGTTTGGGCCGTCCATCTTGGTTCATGAGGTCGGCCTCTGGAGTGTGAACTGTGGCAGTGGGAGCATGGAAGTTTTTAAACTTACTGAGATGAGAGTGGAGAACCTATTAAAATCTATCCATTGCTTTTTGCTCCTTCAGAACCCATTTAGAGACTCCCCATAATTTGCATACTCTGCCAATCTCCCATCTCTCATCCACGATTTTTAAGATATAAATCGCTGCTGCTGTTTAATGTGGCCTGCCCCCAGCGAATAGTCCACGGCACTGTTATTTTTCTGCTTGGATTCCAGATCCAGCATCCTGGCAGGCTCTGTCCTGAGGGATGTGACCACTGACTTCGTCAAATCCAGGAGACCACTCGGAGACTCTGGGCGCCTCTGCTCAGGTGGTCATCCCTGCCCGTTGGCCTAAACAGTCGCTCCTCCGAGTACCACTGTTGACCCCCTGAGGTCCAACGCTTGACCTCATTAATACAAAAGGGGAGAAAGCTAAGTGAATGTTTTCACAGTCGCCTTTTTCTGCAGGCCACCTGGAGGTTATCAAGGCCAGAGGCTGCTTTCTAGTTCATAAACCTGTTAGGGTATTCGGAGTCATGATTCTCTTATTCAACTGTCTGTGCTTTTCCTTGGGACAACTAATCCCTCAGCGTGACTGGTGGAAGCCGCAGTATTGATTTCTGTGTCTCTCTAAACCTCAGTTGTGTTCAACGCTTGTTAGACATCTGAAGGAATATCCAGTGGGCTCTGGGGGCAATTTGAGAGCGAGGCGCAATAGGCCCGCTCTTAAGAGAAGTTTCTGTAAGGTTGCTGGGCAAGCCAATTGAATAAAATGAGAAAGAGAGGGGATGGAGAGGATGAGAGGGAAGAGAGGAGGGGAAAAAGAGAAAGAGGAAAGAGAAAGAGCAATGAGAGAAATAGGAAGGGAGAGGGAAGAAAGGAACGAAAGGAAGGGGGAAGAAGAAAAAGAAAGGGGACTCTGTCCTGCTAATAGGAATCCTGAAGGATTTTCATCTTTTCTGCACCTTTAAGTCTCAACTCTGCCTTTGTTAATAAAAGGGCATTTTTCGTTTCCTGGGCAGTTCCACATGTGTAGCTGGTGCACGTGCAAGGGTGTACGTGGGGAATGCACGAAGGGCATGGCTTTGTGGGTCCTGTGTAAATGGGGGAGGGCCTGGCTGAGGATACTCCTGCCAGCGAATTGAAGCCGGGAGAAAGGTTAATGCAAACTGTAGGGTTCTCTTCAGGGTTAGCACACTCTTACAAGAGTGCTTCTTGTAACAACAGCAACAAAAGCACTGGAATATGATTTCGTTGCAGGAATTACAATCTCAAAGCGGAAGACTGGCTCATCGCAATAAGGCATCCGAGACTTGGCAATGATTTTCCACTGTCATTCGGTAGGAATGTCATTCACTCCTTTAACATACCTAGGCTGCAAGGCCTCTAGGTCTAAGTCAGGATTCTCAGCTGGGGGCGGTTTCGCACCCCCCTAGCCCTCCCTGTCCACAGGACATTTGGCAATGTCTGGAGACATTTTTGATTGTCATGATTGGGGCGTGCGGCTGGTATTTAGCGGGTAGAGGTCAGGGATGCTCTTAAATACCCTGGACGCACAGAGGAGCGCCCACCACGAAGAATGGTGAGGCTGGAAATGCCAGTACAGCCAAGGTGCAGAAACCCTGCCTCAGCTCTGAAAAAGTACGATTTCCCTTTTTTTTCTCCCTTATTTTCTTCCCACCTTTACGTAAGACATTTCCTCAGCCAGTAGTACATGGTAGCACCTCTAGGGAATTGAAAAAGGAAAAAGAAAAAAGAAGGAAAGACAAAGATGCTTTTCTGTCCAGGCCACACTTAGCAAACCTCTCTGGGGATGAGGCCCAAGGATCTATATTTTGAAAAGTTATCCAGGTGACTCTTACACAACCAGATCTGAGGATCTTAGAAAGAGATAGGTGGCCCCTTCAAAATGCTGTGGGGTGTGAGAGCACGTGTCCAGATTATTTTTTTAATCAGAAATCTCTTTCCTGAGTTCTAGAATCAGAGGAAGGTTGGCCAGCCTGACGCGGCCCAGAGCAATGCAGTTCCCTCTTACAGATGTTCTGGTATTAAGGCTCATTTCTCCACCTAAGAGTTATATTCTGCTCCAGCATGAGTGTGTTGGACTCTTTCCAGCATCTTGCCTTCCTGTACTGGAAAAGCTGGGACCACTGGTCTGCAAAACCAGAAACGTCTTGGTTGTTAGAGCCCCCGTGCGCTGCGGCCCAGAGCCACCTGCAGGCCGTGCCAAGATTACCTTTGTTGTCAGTGCTCTCCAGGTAGAGTCTAGAGGAGTCTGCTCAAATACTCACAAGCTATTTGGGCCACATCAGACCTCACCTCCATAATGGCCTCCTGGTGTTTTTGTTTTTCTGGAGTGGGGCTATTGGAGGGGTCCTTTGTCTTACCAGCTGGCTCTTGGAAGGTATTTGGGAAGAAGCAGTAGGAAAGGAATCACACCAAACTCTTTAACTGGAAGAAGGCAGAGCAGTTTGTGGTACTATGTGATAGAATACAGCAGAGACTTCCGATGATGCCATGGGTCAGCCAGATTTATAAAATCCGTTCTTTCTGCCACTGAGAGGAGAGAGAGGGGGAGAGATTAAGAGATGACCCCAGTTGTTGTTGGTAATGATCGTAGTTCTGTGCTTTGCTGGGCCTGTGGAGAGCTGACTGGGAAACATAGAATGTTCCACATCATTTTTCCTTTGCTTCCCTAACTCCTGCGAACCTGGTAGTCCCTAGAATGTGCATGGTGGATGGAAGACGGGGCAACCTGCATAAATAGGGCCAAATGGTCGACCCTTGCCAGGCCCAGCCTTAGCCCGCCCCCCCTGGCCTGAGCCATTTTATTGGTTTCCCTCTTCATCTGCAGCATGGGCTCTTGCCCCTCCTCATTATCATTACCTTTCCCGAGACTCGAGCCTGCCCCTCATCAAGATTTATATCGCCGCATTCATTAGGTGATACAATACTGTCAACAGAATCAGCAGTGGCAGCAGCGGCCTCATTATCTCCGTGGTTAACCCCTGCCTCCCCAGTGCTGGGCCCTGTCAGGGATTTTAAATTCAAATTAAATTTTCATGCGGCAGCTTTGATGTTTGAGGTAGAACTGCCTAGTCAGGAGGTGGCTGGGGGAGGAGAAGCTATTGTTACGGTAGCTCGCCCTCTCAGGGGCTCCAAGCGGCATGTCCGCAGAAGATGTGCTGGCTCTGCGAGGGGACCCAGCAGCACATTCTGCTGCTGGAACTTCACTTCGTTTTCTGGTTGGAATAGTAAATGAGGGAGCGTATATCTCAGAGGCCTATAGATCCTAACAGATTGTCTAGGGACTAGAGTATTTGGGTCCAGATGCTCTATGTGACCCTAGGGGCCAGCTGAGGGATCCCAGCCTGTAAAATAATAATAATCATAATTTGAATTTAGAGAGGAAATTAGTCACTTTCAAGATTTTCTGACATGAGAAGGAAAGAGCACCCTTTTCTGGACCTTTATCTCCTTGCAGCTCTCCGTAGGTACACAGATATTGATGCTGTTTAAGCTATCAAAAAATACACATAGTTTTCATCTTTGTGCATTTATGCATTGAACTTAAGTTGTCCCAGGCGTACCTGAAGCTCTGCAAGGTGGAGAGTTTATTCTGGGCATCGTCACAGAGTAATAAAATGAGATTTCGCTGTGGAACTGGCATATGGTCGCTACTTGCCAAATGTCACTTTCTCCTCCACCTACTGCATCTCCCTCCCACACCCTCCTGTCTTTAGAGTGAGGATCCTCAGCAAAAACTTGTCTGCTGGCCTGGCTTCTATCCTAATAGCATCACAGCTGGCCATTTCAATCACCTGGGAAGGCCCAGAAGCCTAAACTACACCCTGTGAGCTTTCTCCCTAATTGCCCTCTGTAACAATCAGCAGCAGAAATGGCTGACTCAAGGAGCAGACAGAAGTAAAGTCTAATATTAATCAAGTTCTCACTATGTGCCAGGCATTATGCTAAGTGCTATCGCATCTTATTTATCCTGCCCAACAACCCCACATGGTAAAGTTATTATCAAACAATTTTCGGAGGAAGAAACGGAAGCTCAGAGAGGTTCTGTAACTTGGCCAAGGTCACATAATAAAAGAAAGGTTTTGAACCTGGCCTGCCATATCTTCAAAGCCTATGCTCATTCTCCCTCTGCTGCTTCTTGTACATCTGTCATTTTGAGTTCCACACGCTAAAGAAAGGAAGGATCTGGCTTACTTCCACCAGCGATAGTTTAGTTTTCATTTACCTGGTTCTACCTACTCAAGACCCATTATAACTAAGGGCAAAAACAGATTGTGTATCTGCTGTAGGCATTCGTATTTGTAGCAAGGCTCCTGTGTGGATGTAAGAGAACAAGGTGACCAGTTGTCTGGGGAATGACAGGACCTCTCCACACTCAAGTGGGTTTGTCCTAGAATCGGCACCTACATCACTAAGCACTTGGGCTTTGAGACCTGAGTCTGTCTCTCAGCTCCACAGCTCGCTAGCTCAGTGACCCAGGCCAATTACTTAACCCTTCACAACCTCAGTTCCCATATCTAAAAAAAATGGGTAATCGTCATTTCTGCTTCACATGACTATTAGGGAAGTAAATGAGATGGTGCATATAATGCATTTTGCATTGTGCATGGCCCGTGATAGATGCTCAATAGACATTTATTATCATATTACCATGGTTGAAATCAGTAGTAGTAGTCTTTAGTCCTGGCAAATCAATGCAAAGAATCTATGCAGAACTAAGACCTAGTACGTAACGGTTTGTCTTGGATAACTGATCAAGGGCATGGATTCTATTTATTCCTCTCGTTGAATGAGGAGGGACTGAGAAACAGAGGAGTAGGAAGCGAGAAGGAAACCATTAACAGAATTGTTGTCTGATAAATTTGTTAGATTTTTTAATGTATGAGTCAATCCTGAACCTGCTCAAAGAGAGTAATTTTCTAATTGTGCTGATATATATTATCTTCACATTAGAACGGTACTGTCTGTTCTCGGATATATTTTCAGAGTGAGCCCTAGAAATGTGGCTGTTTCGTGTTAATTTTCCACGTTGAGGGTATGGAAGGCCCATTAAAGTTCTCTCATGCTTCCTTCCCGGACTTTATTTCCGCAGTCTTCATAATTCAGTTGTAACATTGCACTTACACATTATCATACAAGATCTTGGCTTGTAGTGATGTTTTTAAATGAGAGAATTTGGACATTTTTATGCTTTTTCAGTTATGTCTCTTAAAATGAAATTTCATAAGCATTTAGCTGGTAATATGAACCACTGGCCTGAGTTATTTCCAAACAGAGTGTACAGAGGTCAGTATACTATGGTTTGAAACACACACACAGAGGGGATTGTAATGAAAGGCGTAGGACAGTGAGCCTCTCTGAGGATAATGAGTGAACTGTGGCTGAACCAGAGGACCCCACTCAGGGAGTCACAACAGTGGCCCGGACACCATTCCCACTGCCACTGCAATAGGAAAGAGGGAAGGAGCTGCAGACAGTTGCCCTGCACTGCTTGGAAAAAGGCGCTTCCTGCAAGGAGGTCCCTAACGGGTGAAGACCAGCCAGGGCTTTTGGCTCCCTCTGCCACTGACCTTCTTGCCCATGCATCTCTTTCCTCACCCCAGTCCCTTGCCTTTCCTGTCCCTTGGCCAGGTGTGAAAGGGCAACCACTGCCTTGTCATCTAATCCCCTGTCCCAGCCAGGCCTGGCCTCCTCCCTTGCTCTCACTATCATCAGCCACTTCACAGCATCCGCCTGTCTGTACCATTTGCTAAAAGGCAAATGGATTTGCTGACATCCTTAAAGTTGTTACCTAGTCATGGAAATAGAAAAAGAGCAGCCCTAAGGATGTGGCACGTTACTCTGAGGGAATTTCAAACACTGTACAAAAAGGTGGTGGAATTTCAGAAAATGTGCTGAAACCCAGTTGTGTAGTTGGACCTTAATTCTTAGAGCCAATGAGAAAGGTTTAATAAGTGCACAAATTAAGCCTTCAGAAAATTCACACTTTTCTTTAAATACTTTTCTTCAAACTTCTTCCTCCAGTTGACAGCAAATGTCCAGACACAGGTTAAGTTGTGTTTTCTATCAATTCCTCAATCATTCTTTAGTTTAAGTGCCAAACAGTGAGGAAACTGGACACAGAAAAAGAGAAGCAAAGATTTTGAATGGTTCCCCACCTGGCTCAAACCCTAGGCAGTCAAAGGTTAGTCATTCTTAGAAGAGCATGGCTGTGGATGTTAAGACTAATATCCACCCACCAAGCAAAGCTAGAGGGTCTTGTTGCCTCTTGCATGGCTAACATAGCTCTTCTATTTGGGTTCCTTGCTCTCAGACCGTTGCAAATCAGCATGACTTCCTCCTGTGTTCTACTGTCTCCAAAATAAACATAGGACCCAGCCACCTACTTTCTAGTTTTGAGAATTCTGGCTGATATTTGTAGAAAACATAAGGATGATCAACATATCACCATTGTAGGGGGAGGGACTGCTTTTCTAGGGAGAGACTTTGAGGCTCAAGGTGTGGCATCCATCACCTGGCCAATTTGATCCCTTTCTAGGATGTGATTCTCAACCTATAGGCTAGGAAACTGATGCTACCCACATTCCAGGAATGAGTGCTCCTCTCTCAGGGACAAACACCCTTACACAAATTTGTGAAGTAAAACAAGGGCAGTTTACAACTTTACAATAAAAAATATAACCCATTGAAATAAGTATTTCAACACATCCAGCTATTTTTGTCACTAAAAATAAGAGTACATGGGAACCCAAGTCGTCATCAAAATATAAATGCACTAGGAGTGCCTGGGTGGCTCAGTTGGTTAAGTGTCTGACTCTTGATTTCGGCTCAAGTCATGATATCAGGGTGATGGGATCGAGCCCTGAGACAGGCTCTGTGCTCAGCAAGGGAGTCGGCTTGAGATTCTCTCTCTCCCTCTCTTTCCCTCTCCCTCTCCTCACCCCCCTCCCGCTGCATTCTCTCTCTCTCTCAAATAAATAAATCTTTAAATATATATATACATTTATATATATACAGTTACATATACATACATAAATATTATATATATATATATATTTGCAGTGAGAAGCAACTGTTCCAGAGGCCAGAATTTGCAGAATTGTAACACTGAGTCCTTTCTTATGGGAATTTTTAGTTAGACAACCAAGGAATAATCCAAAGATTTTCTAGTGAACATTGAATCTGATCATAGTAAGACAGGTTAAGTAAATGTGTAACAATGGTCTACCAATGAGCCCAAATATTCAAAGCCTATTGGCCAATAATCACTGAATCTCTATCCATATTGGCTGTACCAATAAAATTACCATACTACTCAGCTCCAGTGAATGGTTTTTACGAGGCATTGCCAGTGTTTGTCTCCATGAATCTCCTTTCTCTGTGTTGCTGTGGGCTTACCAACCCTGCTTCTGATGAACATTCTTTTCTATTACGTATGTTGACATGTCTCATAGGCCTATGTGTGTCAGTCTGTCTCTTTGAGATGGCTGCCCACAAAGAATGAAACTTTAAATTCCTTTAATTCATTTTTTCATTCCCAAATCCTAGGGGATCTTCTCACTATTGCTTCATGCACCAATAGCAGAAAATAGAGTAGAATAGAATATGGCTAAACTGTAGGGACATTATAGGCACCGAAATCTCAGATGTACTATTTATAGTCATTCCTGGCTTTCATCTAAACCCATACTCTCGTTCCTGGAAATGTCATTGATCTCCTGAAAATCAGCCCATCTTTACCCTGTTGGTGTTGGGTACCTACTCAAGGGTTCTATGGGTGGTTCCAGATCTAGTAGGATTCAAAGGCTTTTTCATAAGTTTGTTTCCTAAATTTCTCATCAACTGTGACTCTTGGTATTGGACCAGAATTCTCCCTCAAAAATCCTGACCTTATAAAGGCTTATCACCTGCCTATGGCTCCTTTCTCTGCCCCATCTCCCCACCCCAAAAGTGTGTTCTCCCTCTCTGAAGGTTTGCCTGTGACACACACCAGCTGGTTTTCAAGGCTGATTCTACCTTTAGACACAGTATGGTGTCTGTCCCCTTTTGTTCCAGAGTACTTAGAGTTACTTCTCTGGAGGCCACATGCTTCAGTGGTAGATACCATCCTTGGATTCCAGCTGTGTTGTCTTGGCTCCTCCTAAAACTCAGTGAATACTATGTCTTCCTTTTTTAAAATTCAGATCCTCTGCTAAACATAACAAAAAGTCCCTACTTCCAGGCTAAGGAGAATACTTTCTATTTTCAACCTATTGCGCAGACCAAGGTGACTGATGTCTTGGCATCAGAGTTCTGCAGGTTCACATAGCCAATCCCACCACACACAGCCTCAGGCTCTCCTTGGTGACCCATCAGGTGCCATGCTTATCTTCTCTGTACCCCACACGAACATACACAGCACACAGTAGAAGGCATCAAGAGTCAGGCAATTCCTCCTGGATCCTTCAGGTTGATGTGAAAGGAACTGATGGCCATACAAAACAATCCCTGTTTTCCAGATAATGAATCATGGAACACTACCTCAAAAACTAAGAATGTACTGTATGGTGACTAACATAATAAAAAATTATTATTAAAAAAAAAATCCCTGTTTTGATCATTCGGCAGTTCCCTCCAGAATTTAAATATTTTGAGTTTTTATTTCGGCCTCTTAGATGTGTTCTATTAAAATGAAGCTTGGCCAATCTGTAACTCACAAATGTCAGAATGTCCTAGATCTGGGCTGGATATTAAAGCTGCAGACACTGCAGTGCTCCATCACCCAGGAGTAGGGAAACCTGGAACTTCTTTGTAGTCTCTGAATCCCATTCCTACAGGTCTGAGACATCATGACCATCTCCCTCAAAAAACTCCATGCGCAAGGCCACACCCTATTCTGTACTCAGTAAGGTATACTGATCACCAGGTAAGGTTATTGCCCTGTCGTGGCTCCACCTTTTTTGTTGTAAATTATAAATTTCCTTCTCCGTCTAGATTTACAAATGGCAATGGACAATATTTACATTTGTTTTATTCCTGTTTGTGGTTTTCTCCTGAATCTGTACAACTATTTGAAGGATGAGTAACATGGTGAACTTCAACATGGGTCTTAAAGAGCACTTCAGAACCTCCCTTATGTCAATACTTAGCAACTGCAATTCTAAGCATGCTCTCTCCTTATCGGAGGGGACATTCAGAGGACACTATCAAGACTTTTTCTGCAAATGTAGATAAAACATCAAACAAAGGGGAGAACAAGAAGCTTGACAATGACTAGCACCTGAAAGTTCTTCCCAGAATATATGGAATGCTCAAAGCCAGCTCTAAAGCTAGCCCCGTTAACCTTGGCAGGGTCACACAGAGCTCTCATGTAGAATGATGAAAAAAAAGTTTCACAAAAGTGTGTCAAGCTTTCTTGAAATGGCCATGATGGTCTTGATAGATTCTGGTTCCAGAATGTGAATAGTCAGAAGCCCTACCTAGTCCTTCAGGGTCAACACACCTGCTCACCAGGTGCTCAGGACTCTTAGGGTGGCTATCCGTTGGAGAGAAAGGCAGAGGCGAGGCGAACAGATGCTGTCCACATTTCAGGCTTTCTAATCAGGGGCGAGCAGATGCTGTCCGGAAGAACTCCATGTTGAGATGTCACTAATGTAAAAATTAGTGTTTTTCTCTTTCTGCCAGAATGCAGGATTTACATGATCCCTCACACATGTCCCTGGAGGACTGCGGTATAATCTCCTAACCAGCAAGGAGCCAATAAACTTTCATTCAGGAGAAAATTTAACTCTCAAAAAATTCAGAGACCTTGCTTTTGCTGGCAGCTGGCCAAATCTCTGCCCGGTGTCGGGGAGCCAGTTTTCATTTCAAGGTGTGCGTCTGTCTCACCAGCCTGTGGTGTCCTGCCTGCTTTTGCTGGACGTCATGAGTTACGGTTTCATGAGGCAGCCTGTGATATCAGTGGGGAGGGAGATGGGGTAGAACCCAGGTTTAGGCAAACGTATACCTAACAGGCATAGGATCTGAATGTTGGGGAGCAAAGACCTTGGACACTCTCAGAAGGATTGGATAGCCCTACCATGCCCTGGAGAGCAACTGGGCTTTGGCTTAATGAACTGCGTGCTAGGGCTCTGGGGTTTGGTTGGGTTTGGTACATTGTGGCGGAAGAGGTCAGCTAATCTCCTGGAGCATCTTTCTAGTGGCTTTACACCTTCCAGTCTCTCCTGGTCAACTGCGGAGATCACTAAGCCCTGGTCAGAAAGTGCTCCTGGGGCCATTCCCAAATGCCATGTTTTTTCTTCTTCTTCTTCATGTTCTGGGTTTTCCATTTGTTCATTCTTGATGCTCTTCTGGGTTTGCTTCAAATAGGATTTTACTCTACTAACCAGGAGCTTAACTCCTCCCAAGCACACAGCTAAGCCCCAAAGCCATCTAGGAACTTGGGAAAGCAGAAGCCAAGAGGCTGGTGGCTCTGTGAAACCCATTTGTTGCTCCTCCCTCCACTACCCACTTGATGCCTACAGAGCACATGGGACGGAGGACACTGTACTAAAGCAATGGGGCAGGTCCCCAGTGAAAGCTGGAGCACCACTGTGTAATGTGTGACATTATAGAAGAAACTCAGCCTCACCATTAGGCTCATTCTCTGAGCCTCAGCCCCAAGTGGGGCTCCTTTCTGTCCTTCTCCCTGTCAACTTTTATTTCTTCTGGAAACTTTCTTTGACAGTTGGCTTTTACTTCGTACTGCAGATGACTTTCTGCTAGGCACCAACTCTCAACTGATATTTCAGTTTGGGGACATTTTTAGCTGATTTGGAACCCCGTGGCATCCTTGTTTCCTTGTAGTCTTCATGTTCCTGCCTACCACGGGGCCTTTGCATAGGCTTTTCTCTCTGACTGGAATCCTTTTCACCTGCTTCATGCTGATTTGTCTTTCATATCTCAGCTTCACCACATTTCTTAGATCTCTGACTGCTCAGAGGGAGTCCAGTCTCCTTATCAGGTTTTCATGGTGCCAAAGACTCTGCAGTTTTATACTCGCTTCATCATTTTGATTAGAGGCTCTCTCCTTTATTCAACTGCAGTCTCCATGAAGGAAGGCACAGAGTCTGTTTGGGCTCATCACTGAGTCCCTCGGTTCTAGGTACAGTGCCTGGCTTATAGTAGGTACTCAATAAATACTTGTTGAAACTTTGTGATTTACAGATATGAGCTTATATTCTTAGTTCATCTATATGTGTCTATGTGCATATCTGATTTACCCTCTAATAACTGTAGCTTCTACTGTATAATCTTCATATTATAACTGATGCTCAGAAACTACCTTTGCTCAGCAGTCTGGAACCAAAGAAGGAGCCATCCCAAAGCATCCTGAGTAATTTTGCACAGGGGCCTGGTGTGGATGTCCCACCTGGCAAGGCTGTATCTGCAGAGTGCCTCTCTGTCACACTCCCTCCCTTATTCCTGGCTTATGTCCACATCTTGGTTCACCTGCTAAATTCTTTCCCTCCAAAATGGCACGGAAGTGGTTGGTTATCTCTTTAGCCCCCACTGACCCATAGGACTGCGACCTTAGAGCATCCAGGAAAGGACAGATGAGGCTCCTGCGTGTGTGGCCAGCAGCCTGGGGATGGTGCTTGTGGTGACGGGGCCTGGCAGGCCAGCCAGGGATCTCAGCGGGCATCAGAGCCCTGCCTCAGAGCTGCAAGAAATGCTTCATTTGCCCCATCCCTTTCTTGTTAGAGACGAGTATCTGGGGCACATCCCACGGGGTGCAGAGCTGGGTGGTAGTTTCCTCCACCCTGAAAACAAACAGCTGGGCTCCCCTGAAGATGTGGTTTTAAATCACCCACTTACATTCCCACCAAAAGGGTGGCGTAATCGCTGATGAGGGCAGCACATGCCTCCTTAGCCCCGTTGCTAGGCGCAGCTGGAACAGGAGCAGGCGCAGAAGAGTATTAGAGGGGTTTTAAATCACCAGCCCAAACCACAGGCTTGATTTGTTCCCTTTGGAGGATGTTTGGCCAGACACAGGCACCTTCCTCGTCCACAGCCACACGGCCCTGTAAATACTCCATTGCACACCGGATTGGGCCAGGGCTCGGGCAGAGGGGCCCCTGTTCATTCAGGTCTTCAGTTCCTCCGCCGCACGCCTTTCCCTTTGAAGGAGCAGGTTGATTCAGTACTTTGGGGACTTGGTGACATTAATGGATCTGTTTTATGTAACACAAAGTCGTTATTAACAGCATCCTAGATCATAAAAAAGGTATAACAAGAGACAAGGAGGTTTTCTCCCCCCCTTGAAGATAATAGCAGTCAGACTGAAGAAGAGAGGGGTCATGGAGCCGCGCTCTGATTGGTGCCTTCCACCCTGCATTGACATTTCTGCAGTTTCATCAGAAATTCTAAATAATCCATGTGAAAACGGACGGTTATTTACCGAAGATATACGCACTGCATGGGCCCGTAATGCACTGAAGACATAATCTTGGCTCTTGGAGCTGCTTTTTGTGTGTGGCTGCCATGGTAGCAGCTGCCGCAAGCCTCAGAGGGGACCTAGACATCTGTGGGGAAACTGAGTTAGTGGGTGACAGAGTACGGGGGTTTGGTAACACGAAGGCCGAAGAAATCCATCTCTGCTGTGGACAGCAGGCGGAGCGGCTAAGTAGGCACATCTGGCCAGCAGCTCTAAATAGGAGCGAGGCACAGAGCCTCCGGGACCAAGCGCCTCGGTGTTTTTTCAAGCTGGTTCCCATTTTCCAGAGGTAAAGAGAAGCATCCTCGGCTCTCAGTGAAGGAGCCGATTCATGGGATTCCGTCCCTTCAGTTTTGTCATTAAAGGGCTGGCGGTGTGTATCGGCAAGGAGGGCTCAGCCTCCTGGCTTATTTTTCCTTTCCACGCTAATAGGACAGGATCCACAAACAGAATCACAGGGAGGGTTGCTGAGTCCGGCTTCTGTCTAGGGCTGGGAGTGCTGATTCCCCTGGTTGGATTCACATTTGGGTGCCTTCAAAACCTCCTTTTCCATCTCCTTCCATTCTCTCCACCCCCAGCACCATGGCAGGTGCCCTTCTCCCCCTCTCTCCCTCCACGGGATGGCAGGCAGGGGATGTGGGCAGCCAGGCTGATGAAGAGCCAGACCCCCAGCCTCCTCCCGGGCTCCCCGCTGAGATTGAACATCTAAGAGCAAACATACAGGGTCAGAGCATTAATGGGGACACAGGCAGTCCATCTCTGCCTGGCCCAGATGCTCAGTGCAATGTTCTCAGTCCTGTGTGTGAGGGGACAGCACCCGGGAGGAACAGCAGGACTCCTCAGAGTAAGGCTCACGGTGAATGTGAATGTGGATGTTTGTTTTCCCAGGGTTTGAACAAGCCTCATGCTGGGGGGCGCTCTTTCTCTCTCTCCTCCCCCCGCCCCCCTCTCTCATACGCACACACACATACATACACACACATACACACACCCTCACACACGGGCACACTTCTACACCCACACACAGACATATCAAGGTGATGACAGTCTGGACCACTCCTCCCGTGCATCAGCTGCACAATTTAATTTCAGATTCCACTTTCTCCTCAGTCACAGCTTGGTAAACCCAAGGAACATACTTCACAGGGGCTCCTGGAGCCGTTTACCAGATTTGGGGCAGCTTGATCTGTAGAGTTCTGAATTGTTGCTTTTCATGAGGTTACTTCAGGAGGAGGATGAGAAGGCATGCGTGTGTGCACGCATGCACACGCATGTGAGAGAGACAGACACACACACACACACCATGGGAGCTGCAAAGGGAATTGGCTCAGTCTAAAGCACTTGTATGGTAGTCCCTTCCAGAAGTGTTTGTGCATGACAGACTCTCCCAGATTCAGCAAGGCAGAGGCAGCCTTTGTAGCACATATTATGAATTCCAAAATGTATAATAAATACACATTTTACAAAAGCAGTATGTGTTTTAAAATATAATATATGCAAACAATCTTATAAATCACTAGGCTTGACACTAGTCAGCCGAAGAGGCTTCTGGGGAAATGGTGTTGTGCATGTGCGTGTGTTTTTAATAATGTAAAAATATGTGTAATGTGTTTGAAAAACAACAGCCAAAAGGCCCTTCTACCTGCCAACTTTACAATACTTATTTCCCAGGAGTCTGTTGTATCCTAGACTCTGAGGAAAATAAGTGGGGGGCTTAAATAAAAAGTATAAATATGAATAAAATGGGAAAGCTCCATCCATCTCAGTATATATTTTCCTGATGGACTCGACCAGCCCAGCCTTTGTATGTCAAAAAACAAGCATTTTATGATCTTGACGCAAAGGTTTCTGTAACATTGCACGAGGCAGGAGCACAGACAGCAAGAAGAGAGAGTTCTGTTGGATCCCCCGTTCTGACATACCCCATGGAGCCTGACGCTGTCATGGTGCGTTAAGGGCTAAATGTCAACCCAGACTATGAATTTTGGGCCCTTTGTCGGCTAGAGACACCCTTTGGATTTTTTTCAGGCCCGTTTTTAGTATTTAATGGTTTCGTGGAGCTCTCCTGGTGTTCGGTAGAAATGGTCACAATGGGATTTCTGGCTCTTACAATTACTCTCTACTGGATCTTTTTAATCTCTTCAAGTAGCTACCTGGGGCTCATCTCCTCGTGGGTACCGCATCCCAGGGCATCAGTATTCCAGTCCTAATCCAGGGTGGCTGGGTCCACAGTGACCCTCACATGTTTCTCCATTCTGCCTCCATCTCCACAAACCCAACCAACCAAAACTCGCAGGAGGGACAAGAATTTCTAAGTGTTATAGCCAAGTTTCTAACACAAAAAATGAGGCAAGTGCCCAGACCAGGTGACATATATTTATGAAGAAAAATTCGATTGTAAAGTGCATACTGGAAAAAAAGAATATATGTGTATATTTAGACAAAATGATATTTATTCCAGTGTTGTTTATAAGACTGCAAAAACAGAAGCAAAGTAAGTTTCCAACAATGCGAGATTCTTTAAATAAATGATGGTACATATGTGCAGGGGAATACTTTGCTACCGTTACAAAAAGAACATTAAGAATCTTGGGAAAGTTTCATGATATATTAGGAAATGCAAAAAGCAGGTTACAAAACAGACCAGTTTAAGAGCATTCTGTAATCTACTGCATATGTTCTTGCCATCATGTAGTTCTTATTGAAGGCTGTAGACAGAGTGCTAGATATTCAATAAGAGCCCGTTTTAATGTTTTCATATATATAATGATATAAAACTATACATTTAATATATATTAATACCCAATATAAATTTATATTTGTAGAAAAATATTTGGAAGAACGTACCTGAAAATGTTAGCATGGGTTATCTCCAGAGGGGGCATTTGATATCATTTCTTTTTTCTTCTCTTTTACTATCTGCATTTGTTTCTGCAGTGAATAAAAACTTTTTAATAGGAATAAAAGGTGTATTTTAAAAACATTTTAGTGGCCTAGGAAAATAAGCCAAGGGCTAAATGTGTGAAGTCTAGCACGTGTAAAATTGAAATCTAGCAGTAGAAGCCTGTATCAGCCACTGTCGTTGGGGTACAGTTCTGCTCCCATGCTCCTTTAAGGAACTTGCAGCAGTGGCTCCCTTGTTTGCTTTGCTCTGGACCCCCCCAACCCATTAGTTGGCAGTCACCCCAGGACCAGGGCTGGAGAGCTACAGGGAGAAGCTAGTATCAGGTTCCAAACTTTAAGTCTTTCACATTGGCAACTGGAAATGGGCTCTGACCAGAAGTGACCCAAATGACCCTTTACCTTTGGTCTTGAAATATACTTATGAGTGAAGAGAATGGGACTCAACACATGCAGACTCCATCATAGCTCTTCTTCACTTTCTCCTTGCTGGGTGGCCATCAGCCTTTGGTCTCTTCACTCACTCCAACCCAGGACCTTAGACTTCATTGCTATAAAATAGGTAGAATGTCCTCAAGAAAGCAAAGCCACAGACAGCATGAGAATAATGTTTTTAAAGAGTTGTCCTAAACCAGGTGTCTGAAAAGTTTTATTGGAACACAGCAACACTCATTGGTTTATATATTGTCTGGGCTGCTTTCTGAGCTACAGTGCAAAGTTGAGTAGATGACCTACGGCCCACAAAGCCGAAGTTATACTCTATCTGGCCCTTTACAGAGAAAGTTTTACTTAATGTTTCATTATAGATTTGGAGGTATTTGCCTGGCCTCTCTGTCTAGAATGTAGTATCTCTGACAGCAGGGAATTTGGTTTCCCCAGTGGTTCTCTCCCTGGCATCAAGAACAGTGCCTTACACATGGTAGATAATAAATCGATATCAAATGAATGAAACTTAGCATAAAAATGACAAATGAAGGACTTAATTTCGAGAAAAACAGAAGCCAAGGAAAAGAGGACAATCCTATGCAGTTGTATCATGCTGTTAAAGAATGTAATACAAACATATTTTTAAAGGAGATCAGAAAAGGAGAGAGACTGCGAAGTAAAATTGAGAACAAAAACACTATTCTAGAACTCACAGATAAATTAGAAGAGCAAAGACTAAAGTATCACTAGCTAAAATAAAACCCCAATACAAAGAAAATGCTTAAATTACTCATGGTGAGAGAAGAAAAAAAAAAGACAAATATGAGAAACTGTCATCAATATGCAGACAGCCCAAACATGATTCAACATAAACATGTTCCTCAAATAGAGAACCCACAAATGAAATTTTTTTCAAAGATAGAGTACCAAAAGAATTCCCTAAAGTGAGGGAATAAGAATATTGCAAATAGAAAATAAATTCATTATAGCCCAGTAGAGAAATTCTAACCCTAAGCTATATTCTGGTTAAAATTTTTAACCTTGAGGGGCGCCTGGGTGGCTCAGTTGGTAAGCGTCTGCCTTCGGCCCAGGGCGTGATCCCAGGGTCCTGGGATTGAGCCCCGCATCAAGCTCCCTGCTCAGCTGGGAGCCTGCTTCTTCCTCTCCTACTCCCCCTGCTTGTGTTCCCTCTCTCGCTGGCTGCCTCTCTCTGTCAAATAAATAAATAAAATCTTTAAAAAAATTTTTTTTAACTTTGAAAACAAAGAAAAACTATTTAGCTTTTTCTCAATCTAAAATACAAGTCACCACCAAAAGGGATGGAGGAGAATCTTACATCCTTTTGCCCTTGCCAAAGCAACACCAGTTAATGGAGACATGGGATAATGTCTATTAAATACTGGAGGGACCAGTATGATTCCAGGACCATACTGGGATAAAAAATACAAAGGAGAAGTTACCTGGTTTACACACATATCTAGAAAAGTAAAAGACAATCTATAGACTTCAGAAATTTTCTTTAGAATTGCATTTAGGTTTTTCATGTTGTGTTTCATTTTGGCGTATCTGATGAATTTCTTTGAGGTATCATTGTGTTGGGAGTCCAGTGGATTCTCATTTGGTTGTCTCTAAAGTTGGCTTCTCCGAGTCTAGCCCTAAATCAGGCCAGCTAATCAGGTAGGCTGCCTCTTCAAATCCCCAATGTCCTGCTATTAATATTGTCCGGTTAGTGTGTTCCACAAGCCTTCATAACATGTGTAATTATTATCAGCAGATTATAGGAGCATTTTAGATACTTTTTAATTACTTCCAGTATCTTACTTGTGGAGTTGGTGATTGCTCCTTTGTATCAGTCACTGGACTCTGTTCTGAGAGGAGCTGGGTTAATATTCCATGCAATCTCCTTTAAGCTTCAACTATATGTCCTCATGCCTTGAGCCTGTTCTGTTGAGAAAGGACTTCCATTGCCTGCCAAGTTTCTAACTACAAGGAATAATGCCATTGTTGAGAAGATCCAAAAACCACATGAATGAAAAGATCTGGCTTCCTTTACTATGTTTTGTTAAGACCTTGAGTGGTGTAGCAACAAAAGAATTACTCAGTATTGATACCTTAGAGAGTTCAATAGCAATTTCCATTGGGATCCTTATTACCTTTGTCTTGAAATCATTTCCCCAATGTAAGATACAACGTTCCATTGCATATGAGCTCTTCCTTTCCTTCCATATAACTATAACATAGTATATATCACTTTCAGATCACTAATATGTGATAAACTATAAATACATTGCATACTTCTGACTCTAAGTAGAACACAATACCCAATAGGCTTATTTCTGGCAGATATATGCATCTTTTTGATGGATAACAAGAACATGATTACTGTCTGGTACTGAGTTCTCTGAAAACTTGAAGGGAAAAACCAATACCTGTGACTGGTTCATTGGGGTTACAACTTCTATCCTAGTTTTAAATTTGTGCAAAATGAATTAACTCTAAGGTGGGAAAAAAAAAATATATATATATATATATGTAAGATAAAATGACTGGGATCTTAATTTGCAAAGATTATGAATGGGATTTACAGGCAGGGAGATTAAGACTACAAAAGAAGTTGTATTAGAATCAACTGAGAAGTGTGGGTTGCCCCCACTTAGTGGTAGGAAAGAATAGCAGAGAGATGAAAATTCTTTGAAGCTGCCCTCTCGAGCAAGCAATCACTACCTTATTCTTCCATCAGTATGAAGACTATGCCAAAAATATCACCTTCTGGGATTGACTTATTATTTTGACTGTCTGGGACTATAATTACAACATGATAACAGTGAAGTTGCATAACAGGAGATTTCCAGCGGCAACAACACACACCTTATTTTAACGGAGTAGAATATTAAGATGTATATTTTTACATTGATTCAGTTTGAGAAACTTCTTCCTTGGGTTTAAATGATCATTTATCAAATGAATGGAAAAGAAAAAAAAATAAGCACCCAAGAGTATTTCCTTTTGGACATAAAAATTGAAAAGACACATCTCTCTTTCCACCATCTGTGTGGAAGATGAATTTAAAGTAGAATGAGTCAGAAAACCTTCAGTGATTGCTCTCCCAGCTTTTATTAGGCACATTGGTGTCCTGCAAACAGAAATGCTTTCATTGGATGACAACTACAAAGTGAATAAAGTCATGAAAATTTAATTTATTCTACAATTTTGGGAGTTATTCTCCTCTATAAATGGTGGGCCCTAAGGAAAACGCTATCGTACTTTTGGATTTTAATAAAGATTTCATGCACCCAGTAAGAATGACAAATAGGATGCCACCTAGAGCTAAAAGCCACAGAGAGTGGCCTTGCTCTGGGACTCTGGAGCCACAGTGCTGCCCTTGAGAATGATTCATCATCTTAGGCAGGGTTGGTATTAAGTAAATCTGGGGTGACTTTCAGTTCATTCTGAAAATTAAATATTTTCATTAGACGGAAAACAAGGACATCAACATGCAGTTTGTCAGCCCTGAGATTTACCATGATTAAAGCGCTGCAGTTGTACCCACAGTGCTTCTCCTAAGTCACCTTAACAAGCGTCCGTCAAGCCCTTAGCAAGTGCTTTAGAGGGGGAAAAAGTGTGAGACGTAATCACTCAAGGATCAAGCTTATGTTTAATGAAAACAATTCAGGGTACCCAAAACTACCTGTGTAATTTCACCAATTTCTCAGTTTCTACAAAATCTTTCCTGTAAGAAACTTGGTGTTTTTTACATATTTGACCTCTTCTATTCATCGGAAGTTCCTCCTACCCCTTGGAAGATGGAAGGGATGGGCTTTTCAGTTTCTGAATAGTCTTGATTTAGCCAATGTGATGGAATGTTTGTGCTCCCCCCAAAATAATGCTTTCTCCCCATGGAAACAAAAATGTCCCTCATTCCTGGACAATTTGGCTTGAGTGGTTACCCTGTGAGACTGCTATAGTCTACTTTTGAAGAAAATAAAGAAATGACCACAACAGAATTTATGACAAGATTGTTTTATATTTAAGAACCAAAGAAATAAGGGAGAGGTATAATTTCCTTACATTTTATGGATTTCAATATTATGCAAACCTATTCCGTGTAAGTAATAATACTGTTAGAAATACAGCCATTGAAAAACAATGACCACTCCAATGCCTAATCAAACAGTGTAACCAACTATCAGAGAGAGAATTCGTATTCTGCAATCTACTGCGTTGGGAAAGAAAGAGCGTAAAAAAAAGGGGCATGAAGTATCATCATCTAATAAGTCCCCAATACTATCCTTCCCTGTCCCTTACCGTCACTCTTTATTGCTACTGACTTTGGGGTAGAACAAAAACGGTACCTGTAGGTTAAATTCTCCGAAAGTCCCACTATATTGCTGAACAAATGGGAATTTTAATTTATTAACATATTTACTTCTTTTCTTGTCTTTTCTTTCTTTCTTTCTTTCTTTCTTTCTTTCTTTCTTTCTTTCTTTCTTTTGCTTACTGATTTGATAAAAGAAATAAATAAAACAAAAAAATTAGGAATGGAAAAAGGATGTTAAGTACAGACAGATTAAAATCTTTAGTAGTTATAATTTTATGTCACTAAGTTTAAAACAAACATACAAAAAAACCTTAAAGTTATCAAGAGAAAATGTAAAGGGCATTATCTCTAGGGAGAACAGAAATAATAACAATTTAAAAATTGAATATATAAACAAATTTCCCACCAAAGAAGACACTAAATTTAGAAAGTTTTTATCTGTCAGAATGCCTAAAATTAACAACACAAGAAACAACAGATGTTGGCAAGGATACAGAGAAAGGGGAACCCTCCTGCACTGTTGGTGGGGATGCAAACTGGTGCAGTGGAAAACAGTATGGAGGTTCCTCAAAAAGTTAAAAATAGAGCTACCCTATGACCCAGTAATTGCACTAGTGGGTATTTACCCCAAAGATACAGAGGTAGTGAAAAGAAGGGGCACATGCACCCCAATGTTCATAGCAGCAATGTCCACAATAGCCCAACTGTGGAAGGAGCCGAGTTGCCCTTCAACAGACAAATGGATAAAGAAGATGCGGTCTGTATACACAATGGAATATTACTCAGCCATTAGAAAGGATGAATACCCACCATTTGCATCACCATGGATGGAACTGGAGGGGATTATGCTAAGTGAAGTAAGTCAAGCAGAGAAAGACAGTTATCATATGGTTTCACTCATATGTGGAACGTAAGGAATAGCATGGAGGACATTAGAAGGAAGGGAAAAATGAAGGGGGAAATATCAGATGGGGAGGAGAACCATGAGAGACTATGGACTCTGGGAAACAAACTGAGGGTTTTAGAGGGGAGGGGAGTGGAGGGATGGGTTAGCCCGGTGATGGGTATTAAGGAGAGCATGTGTTGCAATGAGCACTGGGTGTTATATGCACATAATGAATCATGAAACACTATATCAAAAACCAAAAAAAAAAAAAAGTGCCCTGTTGGCCACAGGTGATGTGGATGACAAAGCATCGAGGTGTTGTGGGAGGAGGGCAGCAGTGCACTGGAGTGGGAGGAGGTACAGGGTGGGTGGAGCGGAAGATGCCAGGTGTGTATCAGCCGGGGTGGAATGTGACCCTTTGTCAGGCACTTACCATGCCAGGTCTCTATCAGGTGCTTTTCAGTCATCATCCCTGTTCAAAGCTGTGTGGTTCTTCCTATTGTCATTCCCATTTTCCAGATGAGGAAACTGAGGTGCAAACTCACAAAGCAGGTCAGTGCGAGAGGTAGGATTCTGATCCAGTTTGCTCTCACTTGAAAGCCTGGCTGTGGTATACACCCAGGCATCTACCCTGTGCTCTTGGCAGTGCTGTGCTATCCCTAAGAGCAGTGTAGGCTTTAGTCAGGAGGCCAAGAAAAGCCATGGAGGGGGAGTGATCAGGGTTGTGACCTACCCATGGGGGTGCCATAGGAGATACAATAAAATAAAGAAGGACTGAAAGCAGGAAGACTTTGCTTTAGAGGGAAGCAAAGAGGACCCATTTTGTTGAAGTGGTTGCTACGTAGAAAGAACATTTCTGTGTCCAGAATCTTCCGTCATGGCTTGTAGCCTAGACTTGGTCAGTAGTGGACACTGTGTAACTGCATGGCTCAACCCTGAGGCACATTCCACTCTATGCCAAGCTCTAAAAAATGCCCATGCCTGGGCCACACCCAGAAAAATTAAATCTCAGCCTCTGGAATGAAGTCCAGTGGGAAAGATTAGATTTCGTGAAACTTCTTGAAAAAAGAACATAAAATCATCTCCACCAACAACAGCAAAATCCAATGCTTAGTCTTTCTTTAAAATGAGTGCAGAAATCATGCAAATTACTGAGATTCTGGTCCCTTGCTTCCAAGATGTCTTTGAGTGTCCTGATTGCAACCTGGCTTGTTCCCTGCCCTCTTAGAACACTCTGTAACTCCCAGTCTGTCCCAGCACTCACAGGATACCATGCAAGTGAGAGGCCCTCACTAGCTTCAAGGGAAATCTGTGTCTGGTCCTAGGCATCATTTTAAAAAAAATTCCCCACCTGATTCTAAAGAGCAGCCCAATAAAGGACCTCGGATATGTGTATAGCATCAATGCCCTCCACAGGACAGAAGAACCTCTCACTAAGTCGCCAATCCACCCTCTGTGGCTTAACATCTCCCAGAGCATATGTGCACATCCTGGTCATGTCCACTGGGAACATGAGCCACCATCTTGCCTCAGTCAATCATCGGATATTTATTGAAGCACCTGCCATGTGCTTAACCCTGAGCTGGATGATGTGGGGTGGGAGGGGGATGAAAAGACCCAGTCCCCACCCAGAGATGAGCTCAACATGTAGGAAAAGTTAACTTAGACCAGTATTGTTGTCAATGACCTCATAGCTTGGCCATTGCTATATTTTGCCTTCCCTGGGACGCACTTGGGAGGGTTTTGACAAATCTCTCCTAGAATGAGGTACGTGAGAACTTGCTTCAACAAGAATTTGGGCAGAGTAGATTTGAGGTGATTTTTTAAAATGAATTATAACATGAAAGGAACCTCAGAATCATTAGTTATTAGGAAAATGTAACTTAAAATCCCAACGAGATACTTGTAGAATGACTAACATGAAGTGCCGGCCAGGATGTGGAGAACTGTAACCAGCACACATTGCTGATGCGAATGCAAAATGGTACATCCACGCTGGAAAATATTTGGGCAAGTTCTTATAAAGTTAAATATATAACCGAGGACCAAGGAATTCCACTCCTATCTACCCAAGAAAAAAATGTATGCCCAACGACTTGTACACAAATGTTCACAGCAGCATTGTTCACAGAGCCAAAAGGGGGCAACAACCAAAATATGCAAATGCTGGAGAATGAACTGGGGTTCATCCATGGAATACCACTTAACAATAAAAAGGAACAAATTACCAGTCCACACAACAACATGGGTGAATCTCAAAAGCATTATGCAAAGTGAGAGAAGCCACTAATGAGAAACTGCTTATTAAATGATCTGATTTATATGACATTCTGGAAAAAAACAATAATGGGGACAAAAATAAGATCAGTGATTATGTGGTCTGAGGGTTGGAAAGGAAGAGTGACAAGAAAAGAGCAAGAAGGAATTTTTAGGGAACATGGAATTGTTCTATATCTTGGTCATGGTAATGGGTACGTGATTGTTCACATTCGTCAAAACTCATAGAACGGTACGCATTAAAAGGATGAATTTCCCTGAATGTAAATTATATCTTAATAAGCCTGACATTGTAAAAACTAAAATGAATGATAACTATCAATTAGGATGAACAGTGCATTCTTAAAACAAGGGCAGCTGCCAGGTTAGATGATGACACTATGAGGAAATGATAACCAAAGAGCTTTTCGCCCCACAAATGGCATCAGTTCAGGTCTTTATTCCTATACATTATGTCCACAGTGGTTGCTGAACGGTCTCCAGCATCGGGCACTGCTCAAAGCCGAGCTTCTGCACGTTCATGGAGCATTCCCTGGGCCACCCTATCAGCAGTTGTCCCACCAGTAAGACTGGCCTGAGTTTCCTGCTGCTGTCTGTTCTCGTTCAGAGGAAGCGTTGTCTTCGGGCCTGGCACTCCCGCCCACACTCCAGGCCTCCCCTGGGTCTCCATGGTTATCCCTAACCAAGAGGAGAATGTAATGTTTCGGGTTGCACCAACCCCTCATTTTAAAACAAAAGCCTAATGAAAGGGCAGGTGTGCCCAGAGCCCTCTGTGATTAGCTGTAATTCTTGGCAGAGTGTGACATGCTTATTCTTCTGAATTAGCACAGGGCACAAGGCATTTACCACGGTGCTAATTGCTATTGGATGAAAACAAGCAGCCCCAGTATGTGGGCATGAGGCAAGACAAAACAGATGCCAAAGCCATTCAGAGCCATACCCTGCATCGGGCGCTGTGCCGGTGGCTGAGAACACGTTTGTCTAAATGTCAGTCTCCTGTGGGTAGGGTGTGGGGAAGCAAGGCTGGAATCCAGCATGATTCGGGTTGGGTAACTGGGCAACCGCACACCCTCCTTCCTCCCCTCTGATGCAGTCAACACTTGCATTCAGTACTGTTCTTTATATTCATGTAGCGTTAGGGAAATAATGTGCACATTCTAAAGCATCCCCCCCCACCAAACTCCACAGTGTATGGAATTTCCTCTGGAAGGGAATTATTGTGCTCAAGCAAAGCCAACTCTAGGCCAGGTTTAACTCATCTACCAGACTTCCTCAAAAATGCAAGTGTAGGAGAAATGACAGACTTCAGTGTCATTTTCTGTGGAAAAAAAAATTTGTGCACATCCTACTTCTTCATGTTTTTTTCCTTGTCTTACCCCACATCACCGTAGACATATGGAAATAGAAATACCTAGTAAACCAAATCTTCTGAAATCTTCCAAGTGTAGTCATGGAGGCCAACGATAGAGCTAATATCACTGTCCATTTTTATCAACAGATATACCCAGAGGTGGTGATGAGGGGACTTCATGAATTGAAAAAATAAATACCCTTCTTTATGGTTCTTAAACACTTTTCTTATAGTGTAAAAATAAAACTCTGGAAAAAATAGAACGAGGAAAAAAATTCACTTAATGAAGGTTAGCTTATCTCCATAAAGGTGAATGGAAACAGCAGTGCTGCGTCTTTCAGATTCTACTGGAGTAAACTGGGTCTGCTCCTAAGAGTCTAGCTCAGCTGTCCCTCAAGCCTACCAAGCCTGCTGATGGAGACCTCTGTCAGGCAGAAAGAATGGTGAACCAAAGGTGTCATGACAGGTGGTCATGGCTCAAAAGAGAAGATGCCTCCTGTAACAATGAAGCTCCATATTTTAGTGACTGTCCCATTTTCAAGGAGGGGATTCTAGTTGGTTAAAACAAAAACCATAGGCCCAAAATGGTGTCACTTAGACTGAGTTCCCAAAGCAGGGCTTGATACATAATCTAATTACAGTTTCAACTTACCCCAGAAATGTAGTCGTAACCAGTCAGAATTTTTTCAGTCAGTGCCAATGAGTCTGCCACATGGGTTCTCTCTGTCCACACTCCCATCCCTGATCCCCTCATCGCAGCAAAACACCGAGGCAAATCTGCATGACAAGACCCTTTGCTTCTCCCCCTAAGGGAAAGCCACCTTGCGTAAAGTAATCCTTTTCTTTCGCCAATAACTTTCTTGCCCTGCTTTCCTTCTATAAAAACCTTTCATTTAGTACCTCCCCTGAGCTCCTCAGAGTCCGCTCTAGATGGGGATTGCGAGATGGGATGCTACCCCATTCTTGAATCATCTAATAAAACCAATTAGATCTTTAAAATTTACGTGGCTGAATTTTTGTTATTTTACAGGATAAATACAGATCTGAGCCTAGTTAGTAATCACCAGGGACTACTTTGTATGCCCAGATCCTACTTCTCCCAAACCTCAGCACTGAAACCTGGCTGATCATTGAAGTTTGGGTGATCATGTTGAAGCTATGAGTCTCCTGATTAAACAAGATGGCCCCCCAAGACCCTGGACCACAGGGGACATTCCCCAAATGCAGGCAGAAGGAATGGGTATTCCGCAAGAGACCGAAGGGAGAGATACTTAATTAAAGTGCTTGCTTGATGCAATTGAAAATGGATCAGAACTGCCTTCTTCTTGCCTTTCTCCTATTCCCAGTCAAGTTCTTCCACCTTAGATATTTTTTTCCCTCTTCAACCACACTGTGCAATCAAGCCACAAATCATGTTTTTGCTTTTTCATTAGCAAGCACTCAACTGCAGGAGCATCCTGGAGTTATACTGGTATTAGACTCAGGATACCTGGGTTCAGATCTTTTCTTCCTCTCAATAACCAAGTAATCATGGCCAAACCCCTTTAGTGCTTGGAGTCTGTCTTTGCATCTGTAAAATGGGGACACAATGATGAATATTCTTCCTTCAGAAAAGCCTTTTGAAAATTCTAGGTAATAACACCTCTCACAGTGGCTAGTACCTCATAAGTGTTCATCTGTTTCTTGAATCGCAATGGGGAAAGTGTAGACATTATCTTGTATTGAAGTTTGCTTCAGAAAGGGAACTGTATGGGGGAGCCTGGGTGGCTCAGTCAGTTAAATGTCTGACTCCTGGTTTCCACTCAGGTCAGGATCTCAGGGTTATGGGATTGAGCCCCACATCAGGCTCTGTGCTTAGCAGGGAGTCTGCTTGAGATCCTCTCCCTCTGCCCCTCCTCCCACTCATTCTCTCTCTCTCTGTCTCTCAAAAAGAAATAAATAAATCTCTTTTTTAAAGGGGAACTGTATAGTCATTCTTTAAAATGTACAGCAGTTCATTGCCCCTCCCCCCCCCAAAAAAACAGCAGAATTTGCAATGATAGGTTTATAAACTCAGTGGCATCCAGAAAGGAATCCAGGCCGAGCTGCCTACTGGGCGCAGGGTGGCAACAGGCAGACAGGCTTAGGTGTGAGTCCTGTTTTGCTTATAGCGCCTAAAGGTTACATTTGCATTTGTAATCACTGGCCTGTCACATTTTGATAAATTGAAGAGCAGCTAGATTTTTCTCTTGAAAAACTTCAGTCCCCTTGCTGTAAAGAGTAAGAGGTTTGTTTTCAAACCTGACGGCTCAGATTGCCATGTCTCTTCCATTCTCTGTTGGCAATGGAGAGAGTGGTCAGGTTTGGGAAATTCCTGCGGGAAGATGAAGTAGCTCAGAGGCTGTTGACATTTATATCACTGTCCTTGGGGAATCTTGTTTTCCCTTCAGGGACGTTTGTGCTTTGGCCAGCGGACCTCAGCTCCCATGACGCCTAGAATCTGAGCTCCCTTATGTCTTCTCTCCTATCACTGCAGCCATTTTTATACAAATACCCAGAAACTTCAATTAAAGTGGAAGATCGCCATTTGGGACAGAAAACCAACCAGGGAAATTCCAAAAGGGCTGATAAGGTCATGAACCAGAGTTTCCAGGGTGACAACACAGAGATTTCCTCATTCCTCCTCTAAAGCACCTTTCAAAAGTACCAAACACCCCACAGGCTGATGGGAGTGGTCAAAACCATTTTCCTCCCGCCTGGGTGGGCAGAGCACCTCTGTTGATTCGGAGAGTTCCGTGAAGAGACTTGCCATTCACAGAAAACCAGTGCACAGTTTGAGGATGCTGGAGTTCTGAATGCTGTGTCCAGCACCAAGCGAGAAGCAAGGGAATGAGCCCCGACAAGGGACCAGCAGCCCGTCTGACCCCAGCTCACTCGCTGTCATCAGCCTCTCCTCCCCTCACGATTTCCGGGTCCCCAGCTGATTCCACTCTTGTCTCCCAAGCCCAGTTTTCCCTTTGCCTAGTGCACTTGGCCTCCTAGTAATCAGGGAGCCAGAACCTCCTAAGATTGTGATTAGAAGAATCTTGGGACTTTAATCAGGAGCCTAGTGTTTTTTCAACTGTATGAGAGCAGTTAGAAAGAAAGTCTTAGGGGCGCCTGGGTGGCTCAGTCATTAAGCGTCTGCCTTCGGCTCAGGGCGTGATCCCGGCATTCCGGGATTGAGCCCTGCATCGGGCTCCCTGCTCAGCTGGAAGCCTGCTTCTTCCTCTCCCACTCCCCCTGCTTGTGCTCCCTCTCTCGCTGGCTGTCTCTGTCAAATAAATAAATAAAATCTTTAAAAAAAAAAAAAGAAAGAAAGAAAGTCTTAAAAGAGAAAAATGAAAAAATGCCTGAACTTGGAGGGATGGGGAATGGGTGAAGGATACAGGTATTAAATTTAATGGGAACCAGGAAATCCTTAATTGATTTCTAGAAATGGAAATGGGCATCTTGAGGGGATGGATGGAGGTGGGGGTGGGTACTGTTAATGAAAGCCAAGTAAAAGGGAAATGAGGGAGAAAAGGAGGATGATTAATGAAAATTTGGGATCGTGTGACTCAAGAAAATCATTCCATGGCTTTCATTTTTAGAGGATGTTCTCCCGTTTGCCCAGCATCTTCCAGCCAGTGCCAGCTAAGCCATTTTATTCCTACAGGAATCACTTAACAACAGCATATTTGCATAGCAGTCTAGAGTCTGTGAAGGAAGAGATGGGATAGGAGGGCTCTCCAGCCAGCAGTTCCCTGGGTCCTTTGCTAATCTTTCTTGCTGTTGCTGCAGAATTATGTTCTATAACCCTGGAGGACATGGATCTTTCCCTGCCTTGGTAGGATCCTACCCAGAGGCAGGGGTGTTCCTGAGAATAAAGGGACATGGACCAGGCAACGCATGGGTGGGAGAGAGAATTAATCTTGGTGAATAGCTGGTCACCCAGACATCCTAGAGATGAGTTATAAATGTGGTATCATTGAAGAGGGGCCATCATTGGGTTCATTATCAGTTTTTGCTGTGTAAAACACCGCTTTCAAAGTTAGTGGCTTAAAACATCAAGTATTTATTTTTTTAGCTCACAGTTCCATGGGATGGCTAGGATGGCTGGACAGCTAGGGTAGCTCTGCTTGTCTGGACCAACTTAATTGATTTTTGTGGTCTGCTGGTGGCTTGGCTGGAGTTGGATGATCTAGGGAGGGGTTTCTCACTCACGTGTCTGGCAGTTGGCCAACTAGTTGTTGGTCTAAAAGGGCCTCCGCTGGGACTTCTTGTCTGTACTCCATGTGGTCTCTCCCTCCCACAGGCTAACCCAAGCCTTGTCATAGAGCAGCAGTGTCCAAGAGAATGAGAGCAGAAGCTGCAAGACCCTTTGAGGCTGAGGCTCAGATCTCACACAGCTCAATTCCACTACATTCGAGGAATGGGGAAATAGACTTATCCCCTTGGTGGGAGGGGCCACAAGGAGCTGGTGGTCATTCACAGCCTAACACAACTGGCAATCCCACCACTGATGTTCGAGGGTAGAATCTGCTTTGGTTGACTGTGCCACGTTGGACCACCACTTTCTCTCCTCAAGCCCCATTTTTATTTCTTTCATCACCTGGAAAATAAGAGACATGAATTAGATCATCTCTGAGGGCCCTTCTAGCTCTAAAATTTCATGATGATAAGAATTATCACTTAACAACTAGTATTTGGGGAAATGTAGAGAAGTTGGAAAACTTGTGCATTGTTGATGGGAAGGTAAAATATTACAGCCCCTATGGAAGACAGTAGAGGGGTGCCTGGCTGGCTCAGTGGGTAGAGCATGTGACTTTTGATCTCAGGGTTGTGAGTTCGAGTCCCACGTTGGGGATAGAGATTCCTTAAAAATAAAATCTTAAAAAAAAGAGAGAGAAGAAAACAGTTGAGGTTTCTTTAAAAAATTAAAAATAGAACTTCCATATGATCTAGCAATCCTTCTGGATATTTATTGAAAAGAATTGAAATCAGAATCCCAAAAATATATTAGCACTCCCACATTCATTGAAGCTCTAGTCACAGTAGCCAAGGTGTGGAAGCAACCTAAATGTCCTTTTATGGATGAATGGATAAAGAAAATGTGGTTTGTATACACAATGGAACATTATTCAGCCTTAAGAAAAATCTGCAATATGCAGCAACATGGATAAATGTAGAAGACGTGATGCTAACGAAGTGAAATAAGCCAGTCACAGAAGGACAAACACTGCATGATCGCACTTATGTGAGGTGTCTAAAGTAGTCGAACTCATAGGAGCAGAGACTATAATGGTGGTTGCCACGAGGACTTGCAAATCAGTGGGTGTAAAGTTTCACTCATACAAGATGAATAAGTTCTGGAGATCCACTGTACAACATTGTGACTATAGTAACAAAACTGTATTGTACTCTTAAAATTTTATTAAGAGAGTAGATCTCATAGTAAATGGTCTTACCATAATTAAATAAAGATAAAAACAAATGTAGCTTATATCTGTTGAGTGATTATCCTGTGTCAGCATGCTTTTAAGTGCTTTACAGGTAATAACTTACGACGTGTAATCCTCACAGCTATCCTAGGAGTCCCAATTTACAGGATAGGAAACTGAGGCACAAAATTGTTAAATAACTTGCCCCAGGTCACAGAGCTAGCGTAGCAGAGCCAGAGTATGAACACAGTTCCCTGACTCTAACACCCATGGTCTTAACTGCTAGGCTGTGTGGCCTGCCTGGAGCATCACGGTTCTTACATGAAGTATTGAGTAACAGCAGTGCATTAAAGATTATCTACCTTAATGCATTCCTGTGCTTTTAAAAGTTCTTTTCCTGAAACTCAAGTGGTTAAGCATAATTCTTCTTTCATCCTCCTTCTCTTATAACTTCATCCATCTGTCTGTCCTTTCATTGAACAGATATTTCTTAAATTCATATAAATATGACACTGTGTCATGACTAACAGTCATAGTAGTTTGGCACTTTGTGTTTTCACTCTTGCTTCAATTTCCTTTGCTCTGGCTTTTAGGTTGATAATATTATACCCATATCGCTGATGGAGAAGTTAAATGATAAAAGTATCATAAGACTGTTTATATTTCTGCTAAGAGATAATTATCCAATTGCAGTTATGCTTTTAGCTAACCTATTGTCCCAGAAAACAGATTTCCACTTTTGATATTTGAGTTAGTAATCAATACTTTATATTGAAATGATACTTTATTTTATGTTTTATAGTATTTTTTTAAGGCTTCATATGGTTCCAAATTTAAATGGTACAAGAAAGTTTATAATGAAAGCCTTCTTCCCTCTGTTACCCAAATGGCCCAATTCTCCTACCCACACTCAGTATTTTTTGGTTTTTGTAAGCTTTTCCAGAGCTATTTTATGCATTTTTCAGCAACTAAGACTAAACGGTTTCCCGTTTTAGTACATAAATAGTAACATACTGGATACATAGTTCTATAAATTGATTTTTTTAACTTAATCTATTTTGGAAATAATTTCTCAATCTTTTATGGATGCATAGTATTCAATTATATGGTTTTAAATAATGTACTTAACCCTCTTGATGAACCTTTAGGTTGTGTCTAACCTTTTGCTCTTAATGCTGCAATTAATTATTTTTACATAAATCTTTTAACAAATGTATAGGTATATCTGTTGCAGAAATTTCTGAAGGAGAAATCACTAGGTTAAAAGTTAGGTGCACCTGGGGCGCCTGGGTGGCACAGCGGTTAAGCGTCTGCCTTCAGCTCAGGGCGTGATCCCAGCGTTATGGGATCGAGCCCCACATCAGGCTCCTCCGATATGAGCCTGCTTCTTCCTCTTCCACTCCCCTGCTTGTGTTCCCTCTCTCGCTGGCTGTCTCTATGTCTGTCAAATAAATAAATAAAATCTTTAAAAAAAAAAAAAAGTTAGGTGCACCTGTAACAAAGAACACACCTAGCATCCGTATCTTGGTTTCTCAATAGCATTCTCCCCTCGAAGGAACCAGGGCTCCTTAGAAAATGGTGCACTGGGTGTTATATGCAACTAATGAATCATCGAACTTTGCATCAGAAACCAGGGATGTACTGTATGGTGACTAACATAATATAATAAAAAAACATTAAAAAAATTAAATTAAATTAAATTTTTAAAAAAATGGTCAGGTCCAGGACAGGAGCTCGGTAGACATGAGATGAATCTGGGACATCTTATGGTACCAGAAAGTACGGAAGTACTAAAGAAGAATGGGGTATATCAAAAGGACACAGAGGTCAGCTTGAATGAGTGTTCACTTTGGTCATCATGATAAATAAGGACAGTAACTCAATACAACCTACTAAATCTGAGTCCATCCTGATATAAACAGAACATGTCTGTAGTTACAAAATATCTCCCCAAAAGATACTTAATGACAAAGGGAAAGCGGTAACTTGGCAGATACCACCATAACCAAGTGATCAAAATGGCAGCCCCAGCAGTGGGGCAAACTGATACCAGGTGCACATTTCCGTGATGTGCTGAGGAGGACGCAGCATTACTTCCATGCCAAAAATGCATAGCTTCTATCTAATTATGGGGAAACGTCAGACAAACAAAAAATGAGGGGTGTTCTGCAAAATAACTGATCAATACTCTTCAAAAATAGCCTGAAAGACAACAAACAAAACAAAACCTGAAGAATTCGTCCATGTTAAACGAGACTAAAGAGACATGACAACTAAGTACAACAAATGACATTGGATCGGATCCTGGAAAAGGAAGAAAAATTCTTTCTTTCACTATGAAGGACATTTGTTGGAAAGTGGATAAAATTTGAATAAGCTATGTGGGTTATGTAATAGTATTGTATTGATGCTAATTTCCTAATTTTTTATAACTTTTCAATGGTTAGATAAAGGAATGTCTTTGGACAAAATTTTCAGCGGTAAAATCATTTTGGAAAGATAATATATATGTGTGTACATTTATAGATGCTTATAGATATATACAGGATGAAAGAGAGATGGAGGAGGGAAGAGAAGGAGAAAGAGATTGAGAATTATAATGCAAATATTATAAAACATTAACATTTTGACAATCTGCGTCACACCAAGAATTCTTTTCACTATTTTTGTGAGTTTTCTATAATTTTGAGATTTTTTAGGATTTTTTAAAGATTTTTTAAATATATGCACATTTGAATTTTGATAGATTTTGTCAAATTGCCTGCTATAGAGACTGCAAATACTCTCTCCCACCACTAGCAACGCATGAAAGTGGCACTTGATATTTACAAAATATACTCACATACTACACCAGAAGAATTTATTACTACTCATAGGAATAGGCAAAGGTATTTTCTCCATTTTACATAACTGAAGCTTCCAGCAGTGTAGACAATAAGAGGAGTGGTTAAGAACACAAGGTTTTGAAATAATAATTATATGCTATTTCGCCTAATCAGGCTGGCAAACATAAAGTTTGAAAATACTGAGCATTGGCAGGGATGTAAAGAAATGAAAACTCTTACAGTCTGTTGGAGGGAGTGTAATTTAGTGCAATCATGTTGTGGAGTGATTTGGCAATATTTAATACAGTTGAAGATGTGCACAGCCTGCAACCCAGCATTCGCATTTTGAGATATGTGTCCTGGAGAAACTCTTACACATACACGGCTGCACTCCCAGCCACGCAATTTGTGATGGTAACAATGGGAGACCAACTAAATGCCCACCAAGAGGGGAATGCTTGAACACATTGTGGCCATTTCCTACAATACTGTAATTAAAATAAAAGTATTAGAACTATAGTTTTACCATAGAAAAAAAAAAAACCTCAAAAACATGTTGAGTAAAGAAAGCAAATTGCAGAAGCAGATGTACCCTTTCTGTGCGTTTTTGGAGTGCTGTATATGGTGTGAACATACTTATGTGTAGAAGGAGTATGAAATCTTTCCCAGGGAGGATATGGTACCAGCTTCAATAGAATGGTTATTTGGGGAAAGGAAGTGAGAGGAACAGAGTGAAAATGTCTAAGAAGGAGATTCATCTGTATTTGTAACACTGTATTGCTTTAAAAAAAAAAACATATAGGGGCGCCCTTGTGGCTCAGTCCTTAAGCGGCTGCCTTCGGCTCAGGGCATGATCCCGGCGTTCGAGATCGAGCCCCACATCAGTCTCCTCCTCTGGGAGCCTGCTTCTTCCTCTCCCCCACCCCCTGCTTGTGTTCCCTCTCTCGCTGGCTGTCTCTCTGTCAAATAAATAAATAAAATTTAAAAAAATAAAGTAAAATAAAATATAGCAAAAGAAAAAAATAGGGAACAATGAATATGAGCCTTAATATTCAAAATCCTGGGCTCACATCTCTAATGTTTACCAGTTGTATAATATTGGGATGTTTCCTTAACACCTGTGGACTGCAGTTTTACCATGTGTAAAACGGGGGATGGTATTGCTTACTTTGCAATGCTGGTTTCAAGACTGAGTGTGATGTATATCCAGCTGTACCACCGTGTGCTAATAGGTGCTCAAAACTAGTGGTTATTATTATATCCAGTAATTCTCAACCGGGGACTATCTTGCCTCCCCTGCAGGGGACATTTGGCAGTGGCAATGTCTAGAGACATGTCTGATTGCCGCAACTAGGAGATACTAATGGCATCTAATAAGTAGAGGCCGGGGATGGTGCTAAACACCTATGATGCACAGGGTAGATCTCCCCACACACCAAAGAATTATGTGGCTTCAAAGCTCAGTAGGGTCGAAGTTGAGAAACTCTGCTATATCAAAGTGGCCCAAATTTGAGTCAGGACCTCCTGACTCCCAGTTGAGTGCTCTTGCCTCTACAACACATGATGGTATAAGACCACAACCTTTCTATTAAGTGACTTGTGTAGGTGGTGGTGGGTATTTACCCTCATTCTGGCCTATCAGCTTACCATTGGGTAAAAATACACTACTGAGCAGAACAACTGCCTGGCGTATAAAAGGTCCTCATAAATATTTATTAAATAATGAACAAGTCAGTGGATGAGGGCAACCTCTTAAATTGTGAAGATTTAGTCACTATTCTTGGCACAATTTCTCTGATTCCCCATTCATTTGAAATGAGGGTCTACTCAGTTTTCATTTTTATATATAAAGAGAAGAACTAGAAAACAAGTGAGTGAGAAGTTCTCAGAGCCTGGTAGCCCATATCTGAGGGGTCTCCAAACAACTATGGACTAATGTTCCAGCATCCCTTGTCAAGACGCATCTGGAATTTGCTGAGACACAGAACCCTTCAGCTTCAATTTACCATGGCCACATGAAGTAAAGTGAAAAATTAACCTAAAGATGAAGAGCATAATTATGAGACTTAAATCTCATTTGACTCTAGCACAGCTTATGGAAAGTCCTTATTATGTTAATGCAACATCAGGAATAAATGCAATCTCTTGCAACTGTTTACTCTGTTTTGTCCCAGGCACTGATTTGGGGGAACCCAGATATCGTGGTTGTTCAGAGGACAACTATGAGTCCCTTCCGTCATCTTCTTCACCATTGATTTTCGAGAGGGTGAGTACCATTTCCTTCTGAATATTTGCTTCGGCAGCGCTGAAGCTCTCACCAATTGCTTCAAAGGATACACAATTCTTAAAAATAATTCAGACATATTCTAATTTCTACTTATGTGCGTATATATCCAACTGCACCTAAAAGAGAGGTGTTTCCACAAACCATATGGTATAGTAAATGCAAAAGGCACAGTCACTAGTCTTTGCTTCTAGTCCTGACTTTCCACCTTTACCCGGCTGAGTGACCTTGAGAAGGTTACCTAAGCCCTCAATTTCCTCTCATCTGCAAAATGAGAGGTTTGGGCTGGATTATTTGGAAGGTATTTCTCTAAACTTCTTAATATCACACCCTAAGGAAGATTGAAAGGCAGTGATTTAAAGCAGTGACTTCCAAAATAGGATGGGCAATACATCTGCTTCTATCACTGAAGTGCTTGCTGAAAATGTACATTTCTCAAGTCCTATCCCAGACCTGCCAAGTCAGAATCTCTGTGGCTAAAGAACAGAAATCTGCCTTTTTAAGAAACTCCTCAGGTAACTGTATGTACAATAATGTTTGAGAAGCACTGTCCTAACCACTGTAAACATCATTATGTTTATGTGGGATGTGATGAGCTAGGTCTGGGCCAGGCAGCAAGTGGCTGGAATCACTTGCATTCATAAAAGAATTAACAAGGTCGGCATCTGGTGGCGGTTTTATCTTTTGTTTCTTGGCTGTGTACCTTGCCTTTTGGCTCAGTCCTCCCCTCAACACTTCACTGGCCAAATCTAGGTGTCTTACATGGGTTCCTTGGCTCTCCTCCCCTTGGCTGCAGCTGAATGAGAGTAAAATCCTTTTGGAAATGACCACTAAAGGATAGCATCTCCTCTAGACTCCATTCAAAATGTGATCTTGTTTGCATGCGTCATTCCCAGAGATGTCAGAGGTATTGCCTCCCCCTCTTACGGTGGCTTTGCCATCAGTCTTTTGCTCTAGAGGGCTGGGCTTTGCTCCCAAGGATGTCATCACTATGAAATGACTAAGGGGATATGGATGGAAGTCAGTCATGTTCATGTGTAGAACCAAGATGGCAGACTTCTAGAGAGAAGGGGGCTGTGCCCAGAGATCCCAAATCAGACAGCCCAGATCATGCTCAGAGCTCTGGACTGTGAGTCAGAAAAGCGTTCGACTGTGCTGTAGTCCGGTTCAGTTGCCAGAACAGCATCTGTGGCATTTCAGGCTTTCTAGGTCGTGTGCCTAAACTCTCAAGGAGTCGCAAGCAGCCCCAAAGAGACTTATATCTTCACGGAAAACTAAATCCTGGCTTTGAAATACAAACAGGGTCTCCCAGTACTGCCTGCACAGACTGCCCCCCAGGACCAGTCTAATTGCTCAGTGCGTGACTGTTGCTCTTCTCTGAAGCTTCACCAGATACTATTTTCTGGCATCAAATAAAGGGAAGTGGAGCTTTAAGAACATAGTGTTCCTGCTGTCTGCTGTGGGTCAGATATAAAACTCTCCTCCCAAATCACAGGCAAGGCACTGGATGTGATGTGTCAGGTAAAGTACTAACAAGTGCCCCTTCATGAGAGAACTACTCGCGCATAGAGAGCATTCCAGACAGCACCCACTGCTGGCCGGGGGTGGATGTGGGCTTTATTTGATTTGGGGTTGATTTATTTGTTTGCCTTGCTTCTAGAACAGCATAAGTTGGATTTCATGTCTCGAATACTGAATCCAATACTTTTAGGTTCACTGACTTGTTGTTATGTAGCATTTATGAAGTATATGTCAATGCACTTGGCGCTTTACAATGACTCATAAAAAGGCATGGTCTTGGCTGCTGAGCATACAGTTGCTACCAGTTGAGTTACTGCCTAGGTGAAAAGGATCACAGGACAGATCTGGGTATCCTTTGCCCAGAAAACAACTATATATCCGGGTTCCTTGTTGCATGTTAATCCAAACAGAGGTGTGGTAGCTGCTGCTGCCATTTTGATATCAGTATCCTAATGCAGTAGATGCAGCATATAGTTCCTGACGCTTCGGAAAAGCTGGGCAGACATGGATGGATGGATGGATGGATGGATGGATGGATGGATGGATGGATGGGGAGCTGTCTCCTCAGTGGACATATGTCATTTCCTATTTGTCCCTCCACCTAATGACTTTATCAATGCATTTAAAACCTTGTGGTTATGGAGCTGCTTGACTTGGAAGGGAACTGTTACTTAAGTGGCCTTTTGCAATGGAGAGGAGATTAATATATCTGTGATGTGAACAGAAACATAATGAGAAACAGATTACCCCAAATCATATGAACTTGTTAACAATATTATATCAATATCAATTTCTTGGTTTTAATTATATAAGATGTTATCACTGGAGAAAGCAGGGTGAAGGGTATAGGGGAAATCTCTGTACTATTTTTGCATCTCCCTGTGAGTCTATAATTTGAAAAAGAGTTGCACGAACGTCATCTACACATCTTCGTAGCCACCTCATTGCCTACATCTTGCATTCACTAGGCCCTCCACTAATAATAGCAAGCCCAAGTGTGTCCATTCAGGACTTCCAAAAAAGCAGAAGCTAAAATAGAATTAGACATGTGAGATATTTATTGGGGGAAATGCCTGGGAAGCATAAAGTGAGAGGGAGTCAGGCAGGAAGAATCTTCAAACTGCCAGGCAGTTCTAACACCTGTGAAAGGAGAGAGGGAGGAGGAATTGGGAAGGAAGAGCCTCAGACTGCAGAGAGGTCAGAGAAAAATTTCACCCAAGCCAACTGAACTTGGTCCCTGAGCAAACTTAACTGTGAGAATAGTCCCACACGGGAAAGGGTGGCCCATTGCAGTACCTCCACCAAGTTCAGTCCTCACTGGAGCAGCCTGGAAACAGCCTGGCCTGGAAGAAATATTGGGTGAGTCCAAAGGTGCAAAGACTACGGGAAGCTATCCGTCAGCTATGCTTGCAGAGCAGGTTATCTTAAAGGGAGAGCTGAGCTGGTATGATGATACCAGGCAATGTTTTTCTCCCAGTTCTCTGGCCTTTCTGTCCAGTCCTTAGTGACCTTGACCTCTTGTCCCTCAGTTGGACACATATTCTGACTCCCAAACCAGACTGAACTCCACTGTCTGCTGCTTCTACATATATGCTCCCTGCAGTCCAGGGCAGTTTTTAAAAAGTCGTAGAACTGAGCTAGTTGATTCGCCATATGTGTCATCCCACATCGTGTGGCCCTCATTCCCCCAGTATCTTTTACTGTCGTTCTCCTCTTGACTCCATGTCGCACTGCTCACTGTGTTTGTTGCAACCCTGTTGCACTTTGATCGAGTACTTCCATGCTGCCTGAGCTTTGGCTGTTTGCTGGATGGCCTTCCCCCATGAGCTCCCTAAGGGCTCCTCCTCTCACCATCTCCACATCTATAGCTTTCTTCATCCTCTCCTCCTTCCTTTAAATGTTGGAGGAAAGGCCCTTCTCCTCCAATGCCTACTCTTATGGCATGTCTTCCACGATCTTTCGCCCTGTCTGTCACCCCCTCGCTCTCCAGATGTTCTCCTCCTTTGGCTTCTAGGCCATGCTGCTCTCAATTCTCTTCCTATCTGTCTGACTTGATCCTTTCTGACGTCTTACTGCCTCTAAATGTAAATGTTCCCCCAGGATTCTGTCTTTATCACTCTTGATTTGACTCTACATTCTCCCTTGAGTTCTCCTCCATTTCCATGATTTTGACTCTCCATGCTCTGTAGAAGCTCTAGGTACCCACTCTAACTCCCCTCTCCAATTCAAGTTCCTCAACAGTGTCCCTATGCATCTTGCCAGAGCTTTAAATTTTGTGCCTGCACTTCCCTCCCAGATGCTTTTCTCCTCCCAGCTTTCCCATTTCTCTTCATGAGACCCCATTCTGTCACTCACCCGGATTGGAATCTTGGAGTCAACTTGACCTCTCATATCCGTCCCTCTGGCCTTCCTCTGTAGACCCTTTCCTAGCCTCTCCATGCCCACAGTCACTGCCCTCGCTCCAGCCCTCACTACCTTTCCTGTGGGTTCCTATAGACATCTCTAAAGTGGCCTTTCCACCTTGAGTCTTCGCTCCTTCCAGGCCATAATAATTCACCAACGGCAGTTTTATTTCCCTAAAAGCATAGCTTTCATTATATTCCTTTTGTGCTGAAAAACCTTTGACGACTCTACATTGTGTACTCAACTCCTTCCTGCCTGGTAGCTAAAAATAATCTCCTCCCAACTAAACTGCCATGATATTTTTTTCCAAATGCCTTTCTTTTAGCACTTATTATTAACTGATTACTAAACAGGCGAATTCTCCCAGCTCCGTGCCCCACTCCTCACTGAACCCCAAAGAAATAAAGGGGTGTGTGTGTGTGTGTGTGTGTGTGTGTGTGTGTGTTATTCTTGTTCCTAACCTCTTTGTCTATGTTTTCACTTGGAGCAACCTAGAAGGGTGCCTCCTAGAAGGGACACGAGACTAAAGCATTCTGTTGGGTTCTACTCTTAAATAGTGTGGTGACTAAGAGCGAGGCTCTGGGATCCATTTGCTTGGGTTCAAATCCTATAACCTTTGCACATATACTTTACCTCGCTTGAGTCTTAGTTTCTTCATCTATAAAATAGGCTAATAATTGTATATGTGCCATAGAATTATAATGATGACTACCTCAAGTAATGCACATAACAGCCTTAGAACCATGTTTGGCACCTAACAGCGCTCAGTGTTAGCTATTGTTATTACCATCATCATTATTGTTTTATCATGCTTGCAGCATGACATTATCCACAGCTTAATTAGTCACTGTTTGGCACAAGAGACTAACTTGGGAATTATATACAACTGGTGAATTAATATCCTGAGTACTTCCACTAAGACATCAGGCTAATAATTTTTGGTACTTTAGATAACCCATGATGGGTCCCAAAGGATCCTGAAACCAAGAGTCTACATTTTTCCTAGTAAGAATGGATTTTTTTTTTTTAACTTTTAGCTCTCCATAGTTTAATGTAGCAGCTTCCAGTACTGGACAGTGGTAAGCTGAGCTAAAGCAGGAAAGAAAGTCCTGTTGACACAGAAATCTGGTACCACACATATGAGATACCACACCTGATTAGGCTCTAAATGAGACCAAGGACCTGGCAAAGATGGCAAAAGATAAAATGTCGGAAGAGGGAGGGGCTGTATTATAGAAAGTTTTAAAAAAAGCAATTCAAAATATCAAAGTCAATGCTAACAAAGGCATTAAAATGAGGGTTAAAACCGGGCAGCTAGATGGTTGTACAACATAGCAAATATAATTAATGCCATTGAATTGCACACTAAAAGTGGCAAATTTTATGTGTTATATATATACATATATATATTCACACAATAAAAAAGTAAATACACGCACACCAGAAAAATGAGACAGCTAAAATGTAGAGCAATTTATAATAATAGTTTTATTTTAGATATGTTTTGTATATGACAGATCTGCTATGTCAGTTTAGTGTTCATGGGGCATCTACTGTGCCTGGTATGTTGTATCATGATATGTAGCTATATTTGTTTATGTGTTAGTACTCACATGATCATTACTGTTGATGAAAGAGTGAAAGGGTAAATGGCTATCAACACAATTATCATAGACCTGTGGGCAAAGTACACCTGTCTTAATCAAAGCACAGGAAAAATAAGGACCTGACTTCAGAATTGTTTGAAAAGAACCTTCTGCTTTAAACTTCGACAACTCAAGTACGAGCCAACCAGCATCTATATTATTACTCTTATGCGTAAAAGATCCAATGTGTTGTTTTTTCTCATGTAACTGTGCGTGAATTGAGTCTACCAACAACCACTAAAGAAGGTTGCAGACAAAGAGCAAAGTCACAACACATGGCAGCAGAACCTTGGATCACGTAGGTGATATCACCCTCACTGAGAAGCCTGGTTGCTTTTGGACTCCTCTGCATATTCAGGGAGAGGAAGGGATAATGACTCTGGCTGATATAAATGATTGTCTTAGAGTCTGTCCCCAACTCTCTTTCCCTAGCTGGAAGAGAAAAAAAAAAAAAAGAATAAGAACAGAAATAGTGATGCTATGGAAGACCTTCTTATAAAGGGAAGGAGACTCAAGCAGACTTACAAAGGTAGGCAGGTTATAATTTGGTTAAATTTGATTTTGGTAGCAACACTGAAAGCTTTGGTAGACACAAAAGTTTATTTTTACTATAAAATGTAATATAGGGAAAAGCATATATATATATAGTTTATAGTATAATCATAAAGCAAATGAGTATGTAACCACTTCCCAGGTCAAAGCATGGGACATTGCCAGCCTCTCAGAAACTCCAGTCCCCCACTGCAAATTCCTTCTTGATCATACCTCCTTCTCCAATATTGATAACCATTTTCCTGGATTTTAAGGTGATCACTTCCTTGCTTTTCTTCAGGGTTTTGTTTTTGTTTTTTTTTTTTTCATTTATGTCTTGCTTCTTTTCTTCAACATGATGACAAAAAGCTCTATCTGTGGAATGCACTCATTTTCTTTACGGGCTAATATTCCATTACATAAGTAGAACGCAAAGTATTCCTGCTGATGAATCCGCGGTTGTTGCCGTGAACATCTTTGTTGTGTAGTCTGTGCCCATGCTCACAGATTTCTCTCAGGTGGTGCTTCTTCTACTTGAGAGCTCATCACCATCCCCCAGCAGGTTCACGGATGACAAGGCTTCACCCTCAGAGTGTCTGATTCAGTGGAACACGGGTAGCATTTGAGAGTTTACATTTCTAAGAAGTTCCCAGGTGATGCTGATGCTACCAGCCAGGAATAGGGACCACACTTTGAGAGCCACTGCTTTGAGTTATTGGGAGGGATCTGGGGGGAGGGTGTCAAGGAGCATGTATCTATTCAGCTTTACTAATTAATGCAAAACTCCTTTCCAAAGTAGTACCTTTACGTTTCCAGCAGCAGTGTATGAGTGTCCCATTGTTCTGTCACACCCATACCAACACTTGCTATTGCCAGACTTCAATTTATGCCAAGTCAGGGGCTGTAGAAGTGGTCTCTCATTGCAACTTATTTTGCATTTCCTTAATTCCAATGAATTTGAGCACTGATTGGCCATTTGGATTTCTTTTTGTGTGTGTGAAGTCTCTATTCCAGTCGTCTGCCCATTTTTTTGGTGGGTAATCTGTCTTTTTCTTACTGATATGTCAGATATATTTATTGAAAAGACTACAATAAAATTTTCATTAATTAATGCTTAAAACTTTTTAAAAAGTCTCAGTATAGTTAATTGGGCAAGATCTCCTTTAGTAAGAGCAAGAATACAGTATGAAATAGACGTCTTTAGATAGCCTCTCTTTGGTAAATGGCTTCATGGACTATAAGTTAAGGATGTTTTCTCCAAACAAGTGACTAACTGGAGAGGCCGAACCACATAGAGGAAATATCAGCATTCTTGATACGTTCGCTGAGACTGTGTCTGTAAGCACAAGGCCATCTTTAAATGATAATAATGCAACCGAAATAGATCATTCAAGGAAAGGAGAACTATTATTGAGGCCAACGTGGCCATCGACACTTGTTAGCTTGTCTCTGAAGAACAAAATTCTGAGCAGCAAAAGCTTAAAGTAAACGAAATTGTATCCAGTTCTCAATCTAATGAAAATGCTTTGGGCTCTGGGCCAGAGAATAGATTCGAACCATGGATGGGAATTTTTTCAGGGCCTTAAATTTAAATGACTAAAATTATTTCTAAAGTACCATTCTACTCAATCTTTTCGAATAAAAATATGGTTTTCAGTTTTTTTCAAAAACTTCGTTTCAATATAAGGATGGAATACAAGATCTTTGCCCTTAGGTGGTCCAGAAAAACAGACACTTCATTCTACTGCATACTCCATGTGGAGTAGATGCCTATTATAGGCTCACACACACACACTCCACATATAAATATGCGCACAGACACCTTATATATACAGTATACATACATATGTGTGTGCGCACACATACAAACACACAGGCACATATATACACAGACTATTAAATACACACATATACCTGCACACACACACTCACACTTTGTGAATGGAAAATCTGAAGCCAATATGCATATGTGTCAATTTAGCATAAAGGGATGGAAATTCTGAAAACACTACATATTATATCATGAAAATGTCTGTAACCCTCAGTTTCTTGACCAATCAAAAACAGAGGAACCATTTTAGAATTGCTAGTCTGTGTAAAACCTAATTATCTAGGAACAGAAGGCAGTTGAAAGTTCTTAGAGTGGAAAACTATACCTCAAATTATTGCTTATTTTAAGAAAGTCATACCTAAAGAGTATATAGACTTGTTTTAAAATACAAGCATTTACGGGTGCCTAGCTGGCTCAGTCAGAAGAGCATGCGACTCTTGAGCTGGGGTCATGAGTTCGAGCCCCACACTGTGTAGAGAGATTACTTTAAAAAATTACTTTAGTAAATAAACTTTTTAAAAATTCAAACATTGAAAAAGAAAATGTGTTGCTATGACTCTCTCTGGCTGTCACTCTCATAAATAAATAAAGTAGAATTAACAGTAAGTGTAGATTAATCAAGAGATTGAGATCCGTATAGCTGGGAAACACCTCGCCCCGCCCCCACCGCCATAGGAAGCGTAATCAAGCTGCTTCCTAAAGCCTTCCCCTACCCACAGCATCTCAGGGCTCAATGGGTGGCAATGAGCCACCTGGCTATTAAGGAGACAATCAGCCTAGATTCTGTATCCCCAGTCCATTTGCCTCCAGACTCCTGAGTCCTTTGCTCATAGCCCCAGACCTAGGTGGGGAAATCCTGCTTGGAAATACAGACTCATAAATCTTTGACTTATGAGCCCTTCATTGGTTAAGCCTCCTTCCTCCAAGCCCCTGGCCATGAGAAGGTAGCCAGGGTCCAGTGATCACAGTCAGGCACTGGTATTCAGGACAGTTTACTTCTGGGATCTCCATGGACCACTGTGGATCAGCTCCCTCCTAGAATGTCACAACTCTGGGGCTTGGAATCAAGAGATTATTAGCCACCTATCAGCCATTGAAGGGCACCTGGCCAAGGCGCCTAGTAAGGTACCAGAACCGTCACTACAGAACCTTGGCTGGTCAGCCTGGGACTGCTCACCGGGGAGTGGATCTTCTCTCTACATTTCCAGAGAAGGAGACAGGGAGTGGTCTTGTGCTGTGACACAGTGTCTACCACCCACAGCTACCTGAGGTTTGTATCCCCCTGGAGTATATGCAATCATGGTCCAAGGCCAAGAATCAAACCCTCTTGAAGTCCATGGATCTAAAGGCAGCACAAATTTAACTGCCATTCCTTCTCACTAGGTAGGGACCTTACTCTTCTTACTCTTTAACCTCTTTAATTATCAAGACCTTGAAGTATTGGGGTATGGGACTGACACCCTCTCTGATCATTGCTGAGTTGTAACGACTTGTTTTGGAATAGTTAGATCACCGTTAGGGACTACAAGCTAACGAGGTTCTAGGAGGTTCTGAAAGAGCCCATGTAGGAGCCAGCTTTGGACTGTACATATTCCTCCTGAACTCCCTTCAGCCCCTCTAGGGCTCTAAATGGGGTCTTCCACTTCTTTCCACACAATGTTCTGGGATACAATCCTCATTTATTTACATAACCTTATCTCAGATAGCCAGCTCATTTGGGACATCTCTTGATTTATTCATGTATTTATTCATCCAGCAAACATTGTTTCAGTGTCTCTTCTTTGCCTGACAGTGTCAAGTAGTGGGAATCTACAGATGAATAAAATATAGTCCCTTTCCTCAATGAGCTTACAGCTCACAAGAGGAGACAGATGAGTGAATTAACAGTTAAAGAACAATATAGTACTGCTGTTAGCTTTGGGGGAAACAGAGACAGAAGCTTCTAAATCAGTTATCATGTCCAAGAGAATAGAGTTTGACCACTTCTGGCACCCATCCTTTCTTCACAGGGTTTCCAGGCATAGGTTGATGAGATAACCAATTTCAGGCCATGCCCATGTGGATGTGTGTGGCTTTGATATCCACCTATAATTGCAGAACTTCCATTCTCATTCAAAACCTCCCTCACATACTCTAGGAAGTAACCCAGTTTAGGGACATCACGTGTGTTTACATAAGTCCTCTCTGTCCCTGATCTCTGAGTCCTTTGCTGCATATCAGTCTCTGTGAGTGTGCCTTGTCCTGTCACAAATGCTATGAGGGTATGTGGCTGCTATCCAAGCCGAAGCACTGCCTCCAGTCATTCCCAAAGCTGGTGGCATTGCTGTCTGCCAGCTTCTCCCTGCTGTCAAAGCTGGGGCTATCCTGTATCATGATGCCAGTCGCTAAGGGGAATCTGTTGAAGCTGGGATAGATAGGGCATGAGCACCCATGTCTGCTTCAGGTTAAAACTTCTCACTTTTGTTCTGCACTCAATTGCCCTGGTCCCATGCACTTCTGGCTCCTATGTCCCACCACACAAAAAGGCTCTGTATGAAACTAGCTCATGAACTTTTTACTTATCACCAAGACTCAGACCCGTGTCCTGGGCTTTGGCCTGGAAGAAGGAGGAATGAAGGATCATCTTCATGGTAGAAGATATCCTGTGCCCCAAACCTCCCCTGTTTATTACCCTGTCATTCTTCTTGAGTCAAGTTTATATCCCAGACCTTCTACTCAGGACAAATACTTTTCTGGAAGATTTCTTCATCTGCCACTCAAGTATGCTGCCAGCAGATCTTTCTATAGCCCTCCAGCCACACCCAGGGGTGTGGAATTCCCTGTGGATGCTGCTATTAAATTTGAGAGCTCTATTGGTGTGACAGGCGATGTTTCCTGTTAATTATGAATGACAGGCAAGTGGAGGAGCTCTCTGTCCCCCAGTTCTCAACTCAGATATTCTCAGGTGCCCTCTAAAGAAGTGGGAGCTGAATTAAGGAGATGTCCTAGACACCAAGAGAAATTTCAGGTCTAGAAGCACAAATATTATTGGACCAGCAGTGCCATTTCCCATTCTGCACAGGGGCCAACATACCCAAAATAGCCTGCATGAATATCTCATGCTAAAAAAGATCTAAGAGCCCATCTCCTGCTTGCACAACTTTTCCTTTCAAGGGAGGGCAGCCTTGCATGATGCCATTACCTCCAAGGACTCCATCAGTGTAGCATTCAAACCTGGTACTGGGAGGGGGTCTTACATCCAATTGAGACTTAATGTTTGAGGGACTGACATTCCTGAACTTCCATACATGTCGCTTCAGCGACAACTTTTCTGTCTTTTATAGGGCTTTTATTTTCAATTAAATCCTAATAAGTAAGATAGCTGCTGAATAGTTGGATTCTGGATAAGTGAGATGCTGCATAAATCCAAATTAAGCCACTGAACAGACTATACCAAAAAAAGCAATGTGTTAGATGCTTATGTGTATTCACTGTGATCTCTTTCTATGCCTGTAGAATGATGGAATTGCTGAAGCAAAACCTGATGAAAGCTATTCACAATTTAGCATTCACCATCATATGGAAATGTCAGTTTCATCTAACAAAGAAAATATTATAGGCATGTTCAATATAAAATGCAAATAGAATAGCTTAGTGGGCTGGTTAAGTCATCTGTGTTTCACATAAACCTATTACCTTAGCAGATTAAATACAGTTCCAGATCTTTTGCAGGAAGGATATTCTGATTAAGTTACATCTTACGCTGGCTTTTGTGGCTTATCAGTTCAGTTGCATATGAGTAGAAAGGGGACAAAAATGGTTGATGAATAAGAGTGAGTGGGACACAGCCATAGAGAAATAGGAGGATCTGTCCCACAGACCTTCCAGTACCCACTAAGCAATATTGTTATTTGCTCAAGGTTAATTATGAATAATTATGAATAATTTGTAGCAAAGATTAATCTCTCATGTGATAAAATAGGTGAGGGTGCACCAATCCTACCAGGCCTGCCTAACGACTTCCAAATTTTGATGCCTGCTTGTATAACCCAATTAAGCTGAGCAGAGGTAGGCCCAGTGGCTCTACCTTGGAGCTTCTGCCACCATGTGGGGTACCCAGCTGCCTTAGCTGAAACCCCACAACAGTAGACCCCTCTCTCATGTGATCATCACACACTCCAGACTCTGACCTCGTCTTCACCTGTAGGACTCATACGCCTATCATGCCCTGTTTTAGAATTACCATGTCTTGCTGGATATAACCTCTTACTTAAATGCCACATAATCTATCATTCTGTGGCCCTGCTGAGTTCCTGCAAGTGCTCCCGGAGGATTGCCTTGTCTCATCACCCACCCTACACCTCCACACCAATGGAAAGGTTGCTGACTCCTGAAGCAGCTCACTTTATGCCTCCACTCAGTAAGACAGGCTTGGTGGAAATTAACCAGCCCTGTCCAGTTTCTGCAGCCCAGTTCTCTTGTCCCGTCATTGCATGATCACTTATAAGCTTTGGGGTTTATGTATCAGGTGGCATTTCCCCCTGGGCTTTTCCAAAGGAGCATCTTGCAAATTATTGCAGAGAACTACAAAATAACTGATCTCATTTTAAAAGAGCATTCCTTCTGTAACTTCCGTGATCCTTTTTGCTTTTTATTGTATTAATATACTGTGAGGAGGATCTGCTCATAGCTATATATATAGATAGATATTTATATTTATATATGTAGTCAAAAAATATGAAGAAATTATGCTCAGTAATTCCTGCTCTAAAATACTTTACTTGGCTGTTACTATTAGCAGCAAGTCTTTCTGCCAAAGAAGATAACAGTCCACAGAGCAATGGTTACCGGGCTGTTGGGTAAGGAAGAAAGGGTGGGAGACAGATGAGAGTTGTAGAAGGAATTTCTAGAAGGGAAATGTGAGCACAAAGGACTTTTCAGAATAGTCGCGAACTGGACTTCAGAGAGCTGCATTCTCCTTTTGATTCTGCCCTGACTAGCTGTGGAATGCTACACTGGTTAATCCTGTTCGGCCAATATTCTCCTGGGCACAGTGTGCACGTTGCCCTAGAGCAGTTCTTTCAGCTCCAATCTTCCATGTTTCTACGAATATGTATTACCCAGACGTCAGGGCATATGGCTAGTTAGGAATCTAGAAAATTGTAGTAAAAGCAACAATCACCAATTCCCGTTTTCAGAGTAATTTGCCAGACTTCAAGCTCAGCACTTTACGTAACTTTATCTCAGTTAGTCCTCACAGACATTCCTGGAGGTTTGTATCACGTTCCCCATTTCCCGGAAGAGGGAACCACTCTCAGTGCAGTTATCCAATTCCACTAGGATGGCAGCAAGAATAAATAACAGAGCTGAGATTCCAATCCTGTTGGAACCAACTCCAAGTTCACTTGTAGTGAGACACAGTAAGAAGTTCCAGAGCCTCTTCTCTTCACTCATTATCTGAAATCTTGCCAAGCTTTGTCTTCCCTTTACACTCTAAATTCCTGATTTACCCCTTTCCCTGACTTCTGAAACACATGTGTGTCTGCCTCTGGCTTGTGTGAAAGGGTAACAATAGTGTTTTAGAGTTCTTCATCCATTCTTTGCAACCAGATGGGAATCGATAAGAAAACAGCAAAAATGAACTTCTGAGCAGCCGCTTGCAAAATAAAATGTAAGTGAAGATATGACCCAAAGAGAGCAAGATTTAGCTCAAAAGAATGGCTTTTTAAGACAGTGTTACAAAATCCTCTTCATATAGGAAAAGGTGCCTAACGTGAGTCAATTGTGATTTTGCTGAGGCCACCTTTAAATCATAAACATTGGGGGCGTGGCAGTGGGAGACTCCACCTAGCTGGCAGTGGAGTCTAAATGATTGCCTAGCCTTCACATATAATCAGAGCAAACCAGTTTTGTTTCTTTGGGGAAAATGTACCATCCCACTCCGAGCAATCAGACAACTTCTAGTGAGTGGCAATTACTTATGCAAAGAGTTCCAAGAAAGTGAAGGTAATCCCTTGCCAGAAAGATGTTTTGTATAAATTAAAGAATGGACTCCAAAGTCAGAATTGTGCTGTGAACAAGGTCATCATAGTCTCTACTTGGAAATAAGCAAAAGCTCTAATGTTTTATCAATATATTCTGGTAGTACAGTCATTCTTCATTGACTTACAAATTCTGTACTTAAAAATTCACCTATTTACATCAATTTATTTGTAACCCACACAGCAATACTTGCAGTATTTTCATGGTCATTTGTGGACATGTACAGAGAGGCAAAAGTTTTGAGTCCTTCAGTATGCACATTCCCAGCTGAGGTTGAATGAGGCAACACTCTGCTTTCTTGTTTCAATTTTCATACTGTAGACAGGTGTTTTATTTCCTGTTTATTTAGTGCTACATCTTTCATATTTTGTGCTTTTGGTTCACTGTTTAAAATAGCTCCTAAGGATAATGCAGAAGTGTGGTCTACTGTTATTGAGGGCAGGCTATGATGCAACTTACAGAGAAAACACATGTATCAGATAAGCTTCAACCAGGCAAGAGTTATAGTGCTCTTGGCTGTAAGTTCGATACTAATGAATTAACAATATATATTAAATAAGGTGTCTTTAGGGGTGCCTGGGTGGCTCAGTTGGTTAAGCGTCCAACTCTTGATCTCAGCTCCGGTCTTGATCTCAGGGTTGTGAGTTCAAGCCCTGCATTGGGCTCCACACTGGGCGTGGAGCTTTAAAAAGTTTATTTACAGGAAAAAAAAATTAAAAATAAGATGTCTTTAAACAGAAACACACATAAAACAAGGTTATGCATTTGATCACTTGACAAAAATATGGTGACCAGAGGCGCAAAGGAACCTAACCCTGTATTTCTCCTAGGAGCAACATTTCGGTATTTGCTAATTCAGAGTCTGTGCTGACTTTATAGAACTTAACTACCATGAATAATGAGAACTGGCTGTATTTGCAAATTTAGGAATTCTTAATGATGTCTTGAGCTATTTCTTGGGACTATCAGGGGACTATGTTACTAATGATTTCATGCCACTTTCTGCTTCATGGAAGATGGGAATTTACAAAACCATCCTTATTCTTCCTTCCGTGGTAGGCAGCTTTCCTTACTGTTCAATTCCACCAGTATTAATTGAGTGTGCCAGAATCTATTGCCATTGGATGATACGCAAAAGAAGCATTTAGCAGTCTGACTTCAAGGGATTTCACCTTCGTTAGAAAGACCGGGCTGAATGTGGCAGATGTAGCCAGGTCCAAAGGAAAGTGGAAACATCTTAGCAATGGCAGGGAGACGAACAAGCTCCCTGAGGCATAACCTAAGGGAAACAGGCTATTTTTCTAATAGTAACCTTGAACTGTTAATTTAGTGTTTCCTCCAGGAACTCTGCAAAGGAAGTTCAGCTTTAGCCAAAGCTTCTAATTAACTCCAAAGTTTCTACCACATCAGCAAACACCTAAAGACCACCCCAGCGTTCATTTCTCACCTGACAGAAGTCAAAAAACTGATGTAAGTGAGAATTGCACCATAGGAAATCTTTTTTTCACTGTGGGAAACGGTCACCGTATTTCCCTCAGTTTGATTATTTGGGGGACCTATAATCTTACAGCTAAAAAAAAAATAACATTTTTGATACTCAGAATAAAAATAGCAATGTTAATTTATTGGGCACCCAGTGTACGTCAGAAACTGTGCTGGGTTCTGGGAACACAGGGATAAAAGTCACGGTTTCTACCTTCAAGTGTCACGGTCAAATAGGAGAACCTGATCACTGTGCCAGTGGAATAAATGCTGTGGGACAGGAGGCAGGGTAGGGGGCTTGTGGCAGCACGTAACCCATAGTCTTGGGCAGAGGGTAATGCTTCTTCCTGGAACAGAATCTTGAAGGTGAAGAAGTTAACCAAATAACGAAAGTAAAAGTGAACATTCCAGGAGGTGGGAACATTGTTAAAACCATTGAGGCATAAAAGAGTCATGGACATTCTGTGACCTACAGCACAGGGTGGGAACCGGAAGAATTTTAGGAAGGAGGGCTGGGAAGATGCAAGATCCTCCTCATGAGGAGCCTTGAAGGACAAGTTAGAAAGGTGAAATCCACTGAAGGCTCACAGAGGCAAGCGAAATAGTTCTATTTGCACTTTCTGTAGACCAGTTAGAAGTCATACAGAGAATGCATTGTGGGCTGGGCTCATCTGAGAATGAAGAGAACAGCTGGGCTGGTAGAAAAGCCACTGGGGAAATAAACTGAGAGAGGAGTGGTCCAAATATAGTGAAAGAGAATAGTTAGAGGGGAATTAGGAACGTTGAATTGCAAGAACTTGAAGAGCGGTTGGCAGTGAGGGAGAAGGGTTGCTGAAGGAGGAGAGGGTTTGGGCATGATGATGACTTAGGAGTGTAATGAGTTAGGAGTGCCCACACTGAGTTCAGCAGCCAGATATCCAGACCCGAGTTCAGGAGGGTGGCTTGGGCTGGAGATGAGAATTCGATGATCATTTTATAGATGATTATCAAAATCAAGGGTTTACATGTACACAAGGCAAAGTGTGTACAGTTGAGAAGAGAGGAGGACCACAAATACTTTTGGGGGAACACTGATATTAAATGGATTAAAAAAGGAAGATAAGTCTGAGATGAAGCAACCATAATGAAGGAGGAAATCTAGCTTAGGATAGTGTCAGATAGGAAGGAGAAGAAGAGTATCATGGAGAAGGGGGTGGTCAACAGAATTTAACTGCAGGAAAGGAGGGCACAATTGAACTGGTCATTAATAACCCAAAGCAGTTTTATGGGGAGTAGAAATGAAAGCAGAGTACTTTGTTAGAGATGCAAAAGAAAGTGAAGTGCTAAAAACGGGGTACATGTAGGCCAGCCTGTGGGTAAACTTGACTTTTGAGGGAAGGAGGGAGATAGGAAGAGATAACGGAATGGAAAGTTAAAGATGGTTTCTGCCAATGCCATTTGGAACTTAGCAGTGGTTCTTAATTGCTGGCAGGACGTAAGGAGCATTTTCAAATTGCACGTGACTACAAATTGCACAGATTACAAGATGAAACCTTGTAGTAAGGGAGTAAGGTGGGGGATGAGGGCAGATCAAGAACAGAGGAAGCCTTGGCTGAGGGGTTCTGAGGAGGAGATATCTAGGAGAACCTACGAAGAATAATAAAATGGCATCAGGTTAAGACCCAGAAGATCCATGAATGCCTCTTACTAGCTTTCAACCTTCTGCAGTTTTATCATCTCCGGGAGCCTGAGTATCCTCATCTGTAAAATAAGCTAAGTACTATCTGTCTTGCCTGGTTGTAGTGAGAATTAACTGGGATAATATGCATGAAGAGCACCTTGGAAATTGGAAGACCCTGTTACAATTGTGTGAGAAGGGGGGGCCTTCTTGCTGCCCTTTACCATTTGCTGAGGTGCCTTTTCCTGCTGAGGTTATTTCAGGTGCCATGGATAACCTTTCTTCCAAACTATATGCAGGATATCTCTTCTGGGGATTTCTATCTTTTTTTTCCTACCCACTTGAGATGTAGAGTTCTGTGGATGAATAAGAAGAAAAATATTTTTTAATTAATTTCTTTTAAATGTTAGCATAGCACTAATCACTAATGGTAACAATAGATGGAGATACATATGAAAATATGCAAACGCATTTCCTTCTAGGTATTTAATCTTCCCAGTTATGGCCTTTGTAAAAAAATTTTTGTGGAAATCACTACCTTAGAAAAAGATGGCATTATACCACGCCTGCTAAGATAACAGTAACCACAGTCAAGTAGGCCATGCAGACATCCATTTCCTTCCCCTTTAATGTTTTAAATTAGCACTTCCCTCTTGGTCCAACAAAATATACACTCCCATTGATGTTTACCATGTAGTTGCTAATATCTATATATTTTTAATTGAAACAAAATAAAATATTCACAGAAAGAGTAGGCATTAAGAAAAATAAAAATATTAGGCATTAGGTATTTTGAACTAAAGCAAAGATTGCAAAGTGGCATGCTGTGGACCAAGACCATTCTCAGAAATATATTTTATTTGACCCATAGATTGTTAAAAGAAAAAACAAAACACCCTTTGAGTCAGTATTTCAAAATCAATATAGTTATATTTAAACATACCAATATCTACCACCTCTTAAAACACTGGAAGACTAGGCAGCACAAAGCACAGCTTTTATTCCCCTAAATAGAAGTGAGTGGCTCTGTCTCCAGTTCATCCCAAGCTCCACTGCACCCTATTGCCTCCTCAGGCTGGTGCCCACAGGTCCCTGAAGTATGTCAGACGGTATGACCTCTGGTATAAGGCAAACCAGTAAAATATAATGGGAGAGAAGAAGCTTGTTTCCAAGGATAAAGTGGCTAAAAGAAAGAAAAAGGAAACAAAACTCTCCCAGCCCAAATGCTTGGTGGGGAGTGTCCAGTTCTTAGCTCTTAAACAGCATTCTGTCTACTTTACTATCAAGCTCTGCAGAAGTACAAGTCAAATCTTCCTTGTGAGCTTTTCTATATGATAGAGATTTAAAAAAAAAAAAGCAGCTATTTCCTTTGGGAAAATCTAATACATAGCCCAAAAGAAAAATTTGTATTACTTCAGAAGCTAAGGCAATTTGCCAAAAGATCCCAAAAGGCTCTTCCTACCCTCACAAGGTCAAGAAAATTTGATAACCGCTGATGGAATGGAAAGACATCTGGTAGACCACACTTAGAGTTAGGAAGATAAAGCTCATTTCTAAGTTTTATTAATACAGACATACTGGCCATGGCTGGCCTTTGCCACATAGAAGAAATTCCCAAGCAATGCATTCTTGGGCTCTCATCAAGTGGTCTGTTGTCTGTGGAATTTCCTATTCTCCAGCCCCAGAGCAGAAAGCAACCCCCACCCCCCCGGCTTTGGCCGTCATGAGGTTTAAAGAGGATCATTTGTTTTCATTACAGCCCCTTGAAGCCCTTCCTTCCCTCCTCATTAATGAATTTCCAGTCTTTCATCAAAAAACAAAAACAAAAAAACAAACACAAAAAAGGACCTGACAGAGGACATGGTTAAGTGGCTGGCGCGCATGGCGATGCCGGCTTTAAAGAGAGTAGACGGCCATTTACTGATTGCAAGGAGGGGTTGACATCCTTGGTTAGTATGCTAATTTCGTCTCTTGCATTTAACATTCAGATCAGGTCTGTACAGGCCCTCCAGAGCAGCAGAGTCCGGGGATGGGTGGCTGTCTGCCTTGCAGCATTGAGCATTCTCGGCATGAATTACATAAATGCCCAAACATTCTGTCTGCTCCGACTTCATTCTCTTTTCCTCCCTCTCAGAGAGACGCACCGACACAGAGCCACACGTACACAAGCACACACTACACGTAATGTCATCACAGACACACACACACACACACACACACACACACACACACAAACACCATAGACACAGGTCTCTATGAATGCTGAAGAAATGCAGTGTAAGGTGCCGGAGTCATCCATGACTGGCTTAATTCCTCCTCCTCTGAGTATCCAAGGCACTCTTCGGCAGGATATATTTCTCCTGCTCAAGAAACTTGCAATGTATTGGGGAGTCCGAATTTAAAGTGCAGCATGAAGAATAAAACCCCGATCAGAAGGAGAACATCTTATCTATTGACCTTCCAGTCCCAGAAATCCTTAAAAAAAAAAAAAAAAAAAAAAAAAAAAAAAAAAAAAAAAAAAGCCCCAACTCCATTCATGTGAAATAGAACCAGATAGCTCAGTTAACTGAACATCCAGAAAGAAAGAAGATCCAGCTCATTTTATTCGTTGGGGTCTCCACTTTGTCATGTGTGTTTGGAACCCTGTATTAAGAGTCCTATTCACTAGTTTGGGACTCACCAAGCCACAGCTGGGGGACAACAGAAGAGGAATCCCAAACTATCTCCCGCATTCAAATGGCGGTAAGACAGTTGCCTGGCACGATTGCCGAAAGCCCAGTCTACGGAAAACTGAATTTCCTCAACCTCCTTTTTCCAGGATATTTTTGTAATCTTGCAGCAGCTTCCTGGAGACAAACCGAGAATCAGCAGCTCCTCTTATCGGAAGGCTCATTTAGGGGTTGCTTTTAATAAACTGAAGCAATTTCGAGCAAGCAGGAGCTCCAATTAAAAGGAAAGGACAGGTTGGTTTTTACTGTTTTGTTTTCTTAAAGTATGACATAACTGTGTAACCTGGCATGCCGTGGTTCCTTCCTCTGGACACTCTGGTGGTCCCTGGTCCTGTCCCCTGGTGCCCACACAATATTCCATATTTGGCTGAGGAACACCGGGCAATTCCTGTCGGAGCCTCCGACAGGAGTAAGGGGTGTTTCCTCTGAGCTGCAGACTTGATTTGCCTCGATTTTTTTTTTTTTTTTTGGCTCTGGTCCAAGATGTTTTCCTGTCATCATTTCACTGTCTTTTCCAGTAATCCCTTTTTTAAACATTGCCAACAATTAGTCGATTTATCTCCACCACACCACCCCCCACCTCCATATCCACGCAAACACACACTCCACTAAGCCCCATCACTGTCTTGTTTTGCCTTGAAGTATAAGAAATTACAGCTTCTCATTAGCTGGAGAGCACGTTTGGAACGGCTTTGTGTTTACTCACTTAGTAAGTGATGCTGGCCTTTTTAATTATTCTCCCTCCGCGTGCCATCAGAGAGCAGCAAGCTGTTCCAGTCAAACCAAGCGACTGCATATCCTCCGCAAGGCAGTTGGAAGTAATCGTGTTTTACCTCACTGCTGCTGCTTTCTTCCTTCCCTTGTCAGCAAGCCAAGGAATCCCCCCAAAGCTCTTACGTAGGAGATACCAAAACTGTGAGTCACTTCTCACTCCCAGAGCAGAGTGAGTCCGCTGCATGGTGCACGGAGCAGCAGACCAAGATGGGGGTTTCCTCCAAGCCACCAAGATCCCTGGAACCAGATGTCCATCATCACTTGGTTTTTCTTGCTATTGCTCCCTCTTTCTCTTCCACCCTGGTCCCATTCCTTCGTTTTTCAAGTGCTTCCTCTTTTTCTCTTCCTTTCTGTGTTGCCGACAGCCGCAGACCCAGCAAGAGCTGGGTCCCTCTCGCCTTCTGTTATTTTTTTTTCCCCTGCAGCAGGCTTTGGCTGCTACCTCTGCGAGCTGGATCACCAAAGACACACGACTCACTCACAATGAATAATCAATACAGATATTGATCTGTGGGAAATGTTTGTAAATTCCTGAAAGGGAATCAGGAGCAGGGGGCAGGGAGGCTCGTGGGGGACGACGCTGAAGTGCTCGTGGCGGTAGGAAGCAGAACTTCGTTTGGATCCCAAGTCTTGCCGGCTCCGAGGTGACGGTACCGGAATGCGTGCGAACGAGGGTGTGCGCGTGTGAGTGCGCGTGTGACGAGGGTGGTGTGCATTCTCCTTTCTCTACAGCTGCTTTCCCCGAAGAATCAAGAGCCAAATGGTCGGGAGCCCCCGTCAGTGCCATGTCTTGGCTGCGGGCCAGCACTGTTTTGTTTTCATTATCACACGCTACTTTGCAATTTGCATAAATACAGGGTTATTTTTTATCGTGTCGCCCAAAAGATAGAAAAAAAAAAATAGAAGTCTTTGTTGTGTGCAAGAGGGGCTTGCTGCCTACTCATCATGGCTAAGGATTTAGTGTATGTAGAGGGCTCCGAAGAAATGTGGCCAAAGAAGTAGAAATCACAGAGAGGAAAGAATGCAGGAAAGACAAAAAGAGGACTTTAAAGAGAACTGCAGGGCACTCAGCTTGGTGGAACCAAATATAGGGATACGTTTTCCTCTGTGGAGAAGGGGTAGAGCCTTAGACAAGCGAAGAAGAGAGAAAGATCGCCAAGGTCTAACCAGTGCCCTGCAGTACCCACGCTTCACTCTGTCAGCTGGAACGAACGATTTATTCTTGGTGGGAAAGGTACACAGGCCATTGAACACAAACTTGCTTTTTCCTGCCCTCATCCGAAACCGAGAAAGAGTGGGAGCAGAGGAACTGTTCCCTGTCACTGCTCTACACCAGTGGTTTTCCAGCAGGCGAGGAGTTTTGGACGTCGGGCTTTTATCCTCGCCTTCCCTACAGCTTCATCAGTTCAAATGAGCTCCCTGAATTCCATTAGCCCTAGTACTGAATGGAATTTGCACCCCGCCCTTGGCTTTGGCCGTGGGGATGAGGCCTCCTGAAGGTGTACCCCCAAGCGGATGCCACGCATGCTCACGTGTCCCAGGGAGTGGCATTTCATTGCAGAAAAGGCTTCTAGCTCTCTCGGGCCATTGGATGTCTCCCTTTGATTTCCTACTCTTTCATCTCTCCCCCACTCACTCTGTTTTTGTGGTTCGGTCGTAAAATCTCTTTGGGATCACTCTACTCGTTTCTCCCATTGCTCTATCTCCTGCTGGCCTCGTGACAGAAGGATGCGTCACCTTTGAGATAAGCATCTCCAGTGAGACCTCCGCAAGAGGATTCAATTCCAGCACCTCCTGTCCTGAGAGGAGCTGTGCGTTTTATCAGCCAGCAGCAGCAGCAGGAGGAGGAATACGGATTTTTTTTATCCCCCTCCTGGCTTCTGATTAGCTCCAGCAATCCAATTAGCAGAGGAATTTATATCACGCAGGCTGAGGTGCCCCTACTCATCACAGCAGCCCAAACCCACTCATAAATTCTGCGGATACTGCATCCTCCTGTGACATGGATTAATTACAACATCAGACCTTCCTGAGTAGGTCGACCAATGAGGTATATGTGAACATCAGAACTGAAAAAGAGGCAAAAAGGCAGGACTTTTGTGCATCACCAAGGATGCAGGAAGGCTGCCCTGTGCCCCCTCTGCTCGGTTGTTCAGCCCTCATTGTTCTAGCGCGTATTAAAGAGGCCAGGTGGGCCAGAATGGAGCATTGTGCAGGAGTGGCTAAATCGTGGCACACCTGTGTATTTTCTTCCTATCTTTGAGACCTTTATTGTGAAACTTCAGATCTCATAGAGACTGACTGATTTCCTGCTTCCAGCCTATACTTTCCCTAAAATAGTTAAATTATTTAAAATGACTCCATGAAGAGAAATGTCATCATCTTCATCGGTATTCCATTCCAGTTGGGTACAGTCGTGATATTGTTGTACCCTTATATCTATCTGCAACTTCATTCCAAATTTATCCTTGCATTCATCAATCTTGAGCACCTATCTCTCCATCCATCTAACTATATTCATTTATATATCAACTCTTTATTCTGCTTCCCAGTCATCTGTTCATCCATGTGCGTCTAGCTATCCATTTTCTAACCAGGTATTGATCTATGAATATCTTTCTATTATCTGTCATCTACTTGCCTATCCTTTGTGTCTCTATTAATTCATTCATCTGTATTATCCATCTGTTTTTCCATCTATTCATTAATCTATCCGTGTATCTATCCGTTCAATCATCTATCATTTGCTTATCAGTTACCTTTTACTTTGTGCCTTTTGTTGGCTATGATCTTAACAGAGTCCCAGATTGACATGTTCAATCATTTTTAAGGTAAATAATGCCCAATTTCCTAATGAAGTCTATGAATGCCCTACACTTCATTATCTGTTCTCTGGTTTAAAAGTCTTATAAACTAACAAAGTCAGTAAAACCACATGATTTTAAGTGAGTTAAAAATTGCAAGGAAAACATTTTATCCTGGATTCCTGGGATATTTTCTTTGCTTAATAGAAGTGTGTGTTTCTACTCCCTTTTAAACCATGGCTTTACAAGAGGGAAATTTCAGATAATGTCTTACACATAAATCTCATTCAGGATGTGGTGTCTACCACTGAGAGAACTTCATCCAGGTGATCCAATTCAACCAGAGTTAACTTGAGATTATTTTTATTATATAGCAAAGCATATACTAAAACCTAACTTGGTAATGTGGTCATACTTGTTCGGATATATCTTGTATCCAGGTTGGCGGTAGAGTAGCAATTTGGGCACTAAAAATAGATTTTTTTTTTCCTCATTACTTTTATTCAGAATACATTCAGGTCTGGACCAAAACTTGAGATTCAGCATCTTCTCAGAATGACCCCTAGTTTATTAGTATCCAAAAAAATGGGTCAGTGAGGCATTTTGGATTGGGAAGAAACATTAATGCATGAATCTCATTTCTGAACTACCAAACTACCATTTGTTGCTGTGAGTGAGGACTGAGTTATTTGGTGGGCTTTTCTCTGTGTTTCCAGGGAATCACTTCCCAAACAACAGCCCAGGTCAGAATCCTAAGAGTAGTCAATCTTAATGTCTCTGACACTAGCCATCTCTAATATTCTGGTAGTTTGAAGCCAGTATTATCAGTTGAGGATCCAAGTTTGGGTGTTTGTTTGCATGTGTGTGTGTTTAACTAAACTGAAGTGTATTAACAAAGATGAAGCCAGTAAAGACCCCAACACTGCTGGAGTTGCAATCCTCAAAGAGCAGGCAAGGACCCAAGCAATGTGTCTTCTGAAAAAAACGAGGGGGATGGACCCATTTCATTCTTCTTAGCATGTTATTTCCATGTGTTCCATCACCATAACTTTCTGGATCCATTGTAATCAGGAATGAGGTTACATGATCTCATGTTCGAGTTTTGGCTTCTTTGCCAGGCCAACCAGGGCCAACTTCTCCATTAGGCTCAGGAGACACAGGGCCTAGGACCCGCAACACTTTTAGGGGCCCACAGAAGTGTTTTAATTTCTTTTAAAATCATTAAAATGGTAACATTTTTGGTCAGAGAAAATACTTCTTTCAGGTTTTTTGTTTTTTTTTTTTTTATCTTTAAGTAATCTCTACACCCAACGCGAGGCTCTAACTTACAATCCTGAGATCAAGAGTCTCGTGTTCTACCTCCTGAGCCAGCCAGGTGCCCTGCTCAAAGAAAATGCTTTAATATCTCATGTTAATATGTTCATCAATGCAATCATAAAACAGAAGTTTGAATAATTTTTTAGGGAGGAAGGAGCCCATGAAAGCAAAAACACCCACGGCTAATAAAAGGTATGCATGATGTAGCTTTGACATTCATCAGATTACTTTTAACTTAGTTATGCTCAAGTTAGTATGGTGGTTAAGGACTTGCTCAGGAGCCAGACTGCCTGGGTGCAAATTCTGGTGGTGTCGCTTTGCTAGAGTTACTCAACCTCTCTGAATCTCTCCTTAGCTGTGACATGGGGACAATGACAGTACCTAATGCACAGGGATGCTGAGAAGAATAAATGAGATTGTACGTGTAACTCGCTTAGCACAGAGCCTGCACATAATAAGGGCTCAACAAAATTTGTTATAATAATTGTTATGTTGTTATTGTTCTAGCTCTGATGTCTGCTTTCATTGTCTGCCTTTCTGTAATCCAGCAGCTATGACTAAATCAGTTCCTTTTCTTAAAAAAAAAAATAGATTACCTTCTGGTCACTGTGGACAGAAGAAAAAGGTGGTAATTGAAGTTTCCTCCCTACTCTGGAAATCAGGAAATTTTCTCTCTTAGAAGTAGTGAATTCTCTACTCTTTACCTGGAGCCAGGTCTTTATTCTGTATTATAAAACTCCTCTAATAAATCAGCGTCATCTCTCTTGATCGGAGATTTGATTCTTTCCTACCTAAAACAATTCCTGCAAAAATCTTATTAAGAACCACAGGTTAAAAAGAATATTGTCAAAACTTTCTCTCTCCTTTTTTCTCTTTACTTTATTATCTCCTCATTTTTTTTGTCATTTAACTCCAATTATGAGATGCTAAGTGCTTTTGGAAATTTCATTGTTAATATCTTCTTACAGTGCTATTAACGTAAATCAAGTTTAATAGTGTCCCAGAAAGTGTAAAAGCAATCAAAAATTCAGTACTCACGAATCATTCTGTAATTTCAGCATAAAATGTTAATAGAAATAATATCCAATACCATAAAATATCGGTAAATTCAACTTTAAATATATGTGATGAATTACTTCTCCATCCTATAGCATTCGTGGAATATTCTAATATGAAGTACTTAATTGGCCAAGCCATACCTCAGTCATGCTAAGGCCGCCAGAAGTCCCCTCCTCTGCCTTTCCTCTTACTAGCCAATCCTGGCAGAATGGACAGCTTGGTAACAGGCATTTCTTTGTCCCGGACAGGTTGAGGTATTTGGCCATCGGGAAAAATGACTTCAGATCAGGGTGGGAAGTACAGTTGACTTGAAGGAATTCAAACTAATGAGAACAAAGACATTTTGGTTCAATTCTAAGAATATTGATCAGCAGCTACAAGGCCTTAGCTCCATGTAATCAGCAAAGATGGCTAAGATAGAAGCCCTGTCCTTGAGGAGCTCACATCTCGTGAGGCAGGCAAGGCCAAGACACACACAACACAACAGTATTTCAGGCCCGGCTGTGAAAACAACTATCATGTATGCCCGTAGGAAGGCTCTGATGAACCAGTAGTTGGTTTTTAAATTGTAAAAGTTGGCGAAAGCAGGGAGATAGATAGATAGATAGATAGATAGATAGATAGATAGATAGATAATATTTTAAGCATTTTAAACTTAAGACAACATACATCATTTTGCACAAACCACTGCCATATTGCTTGTCTACAGTCTTTGAAATGAAGGGAGAATTTAAGGCATCCAAGAGGCTGTCAGAGTACAGAATCCTTCCATTACAGTTGTTCTACCTACATGGCAGCTTTTAACAACTCACCTGAGTGTTTTCACAGAGTTAGTTTAGCTGTCATAGAAGCAACTTTTTTTGTACCCGTCTGTCTCTGGTTTATATTTTATTTAATTATGAATTTCATTAGCAAGAATGACTTCCATAAAATGACTCTTAGAAAGGATATGACTCAGCCGTTGGGGCCAGGACTGCTCAGGTGCTCCAGGGAATAGATGATAGTCTGGGACCACATGGAGTGCTGCGGTCATCTGTCAGTGGGGCTTCCCAGGGATTGGAGAGTGACTGGGAGTTCAGGAAGTCAGTGGAGTGGTTGTTGCTTCAGGAGTTTCTGCTCCATAAACAGGAAGGTGAGCCCAGAGACAATGCAATGTTGGGTCAGAACACAGATCCACATGGACCAATAGTCAATCTGTGCTAGGATTATGTGATGCATAACACAGGGTTAATGGGTCCATCTGACATCAGGGAGCCAAGTTAATATCCCAAATACCCATAATTGAATAGCTCAATATGACTCTGACCTCCAGTCTTGTATTCAAATCTCCTTAAGCCTGACTTCATTTAGCCTATAAGGATATTCAGAAAAACAAGTCTCAAATGTTTACTCTCTATTGTAAATAGTCATATCTTCTATATTTGTCCTAAAACAGCTTTCCTTAAACCAGTACTTCTTCAAGTATGGAATGCGTATCCACTGTGATTTGAAAGACCACATTTGGAAGTACACTAACAACATGTCAAAAATTTAACATTTATGCATACATAAAAATATAACCACAGAATCTCATGTGTTCATGGACAGCGTCTCAGGGTGAGGCTAGATCCACTTAGGTAAAATTGTGAGTCTATTGAAAGAAAAGTATGGCGTCACAGTGAGGGTGGTACAAGAGTAGGACAGAATCATGAAGGTGACAGTCAAATGACTCAAGTTTAGGAAAGCCAGCTGAAACTTCAAGAGAGATCTCTAAGTTCAAGTATTCTACAATTCAGCCATTCCACCATTCAGACTTCTCCAGGAGAAGGCTCTGGAAGTCATAGGTAGTCTGTGTTCATGTGAAGCAACTCACCTTGATTTTGTGCCTTTTTTCCATGCCTTAGTGTCTGTACCCATTTGATTGAAACATGTGGCCTTGCACTCACAGGCTTGCATTTTAAAGACCCCCAAGAGACCTCTTTTTAGCAAAAAATTCCAGGTGGTTGGTGCAGCCTTTCATCAATCTGCCAACGTGGACTCCTTTTTCTTACGAACAAGATTCTGTTGGCCACAGTTCTACAAAAGCTCTTCTTTCTTCACTGGGCCACACCTAGAGATACAACACAAAGCACTTAGAAACAACACTTGAGGAATACTGCTTATTTGAGTTGACTTGTCTTGCTTAGGTGAGGTCGACCTGCTCTCCATGACTCTGTCCTTGGAAATTTCCATGTCAAGAAAATTGATACAACCACAGAGAAGCAACCTCAAAGCTCAATATATAGCTGATTTGAGCAAGAAAAATTTCTGAGTGTTTTGTATATATCTTGTGCTGCTAAATTCACCTTTTATTTTGCATTTTCTTATAGTGTAAGGGAAAGAAATACTTTAAAGCCATGTATTTGCAGCATACCTTTTTGTATTGTCAATCTTAGTGTATGACACTCCTATGAGGAGAGATTATTCACACCTGGTAAGTATCTTGTTCATCTATAGAAAATAATTATAACCATCAGTGATGACTTCAGTGTGTTTGGTGTTGGAACATAAGAAAAAGATGTGAAAGGTTTCTGGGAGACAGACGTGGGGGAGAAAAAGGTTTATCACTGAGTTCTGTGTAATAGAGAAAAATTTAGAACAACCTGAAAATCCAAAAATAGGGGTTCTATTAAATAAAATATAGTCTGTCCATACAATGATACACCACACAGCCATGTTGTGAAGTGATATTCAAAGACATGGAAAATATCTTTACAATACATGAATAAGTGATTTTTTTAAAAAGTTTAAAAATAGCATAGGTAGGAGATCGCAGTTTTATTTTTCAATCTATAAAAAGATGCAACCCAAAAGTAAAATGTATAAAATGTATACTCACGTGCGAACCATCTGTAAAAAGAAAATACTTACATGTAAAAGCGTATAAAATATAGACATCAAGATTGTATCTATGAACAAAAGTATTACAGCGTTTTTTATTTTCTTCTGTGTTTTTTTTTTTTGTATTTGGTCACATATATTTTATGTGAAAAAATCACAGATAAAGATATGTAGTTATAAATTTATATTACAAGGCAAGACACAGATAACAACCTGACATACAGAATTACTTTTATTTATGAGGCATTTGGCTTAAATGCCACCAATTTTGTAATCCTAGAAGCGTGTTTATCTAGTAAACCCTGTTTTCCATTATGATCATGGCCATGGGTTGGGATGTTGTGATTAGTCAAATCTTCTTAGAAGTATCCCACATGGAGTACCAGTTTTCAGAGAATTCAAATATAAATATGGTGAAACTAGGCAATATCAAAAATAATTTAATCATTCTGAGTTGATTCAGAAGGAATCTCATAATCCCTTAGTGCTCCAATATTCTTTTCATTTGGAACATCAATGACCTCTGAGCAGAGGAAGCACAGAGGTGAGAGTTAATGTGTCCAGTTCAGTGCCCGGCTCAGCATCTCCCTAAAGACTTCCTGGCCTGTCCATCACACTGAGGTGATGTCATCCCATCTCCCTCTGAGGTCTTGGGGTTTTAGTGTATACCTCATCCTATGACATTCTGTCAGCTCTTTGCTTGCCTCTGGTCTCCCAGACCCTCATCCTGGACTCCCCAAGGCCCCATATCCTGACCAAGAAGGAGAGCATAGCCTCAAGCTCAGTCTTCTAGGGAGCTCAGAAATAAGTCATAGCCAGGACCTCAGATATGGTGGCAGTTACAACAAAGGGGTTCTGCTGTGCTTCCTTGTCCCTAATGAATTCCAAGGTGTACTGGCCCCAGGATCAACCTTTAGATTCCTATATTAGTCCATTTGGGTGGTGATAACAAAAATATCATAGACTGAGTGACTTATTTTTCATAGTTTTGGAGGCTGGGGAGTCTAAGATCAAGGCATCAGCAGATTCAGCATCTGGTTGGGGCCTGCCTTCTGGGTCATAGATGGTCCTCTTCTCACTCTGTCCTCACTCTGAGATCTCTTCTATAAGAGCACTAATCCCACTCAGGAGTGTTCTACCCTCATGACCTAACACCTTCCAAAGGCTCTAATACCATCACATTGGGGATTAGGTTTCAACATATAAATTTGTGGGAGACGCAAACATTTAGTCTGTAGCAATTACCTTGCTGTTGGAACAATGCTTCTGGACTCAGCCTTGCCCCATATAGGATACGCCCAGCAATTCCCTGGAACATTCTTGTTCCAAACACACATCCTCCTTCTTACATACAAACACATTCATTCACAGTGTTTCACCAAAAAGGGAACGGGGACTTTGCTACCTACAGAGCATCTTTATGGAAATTAGAAGATGGAGACCATCCTTAGAAGACAGACAGACAAACAAAACCAAACCCCTCTGGGTAAACACAGCGGCACTGTCCCTTCGTGTGGCAAGCAGAACACAGGGCACATACATTTCAGCTCACAGCAGCTCCCGTGGGTAGGCAGCTTTGTATACTTTCTATGTTTTGTATAGAGTATAAGAGGCTAGCCTTTTAGAGGTTCAGGATACACATGGTTATATCAAAAGGCTCTGCAAAGACCTGAATGCCAAGACCGATTTAACTTCCTTGAACCTAACCTTTGACTGCATCTCTCAGACTTAACCATCCCTGAAGCCCACTCCTTTTTTTTTTTTTTTAATGGTTTACAATTCACCTAGCTTTCCCCCAGATGTATTTCCCAAAGGAAATCCTGACCCATTTTCCTGGGACCCTATTGACCAAAGAAAGCAGCTTTCAAGCTCTCACCAACCTGGATGTCTGGATGGGGCGATCCAGAAGCAGCCATAACAGTACTCCCTACTTTCTGTCTTATGGGCCATTCCTTCCATTTCAGGCTCTCTTCTCACTAATCATTTGTCGAAACAGTGATAGAAAATTGTGATATCCCTCAGACAAATGACCTCACTGGTCCAACAGGGTCTTAGCTGCCACCTGGGCGTGTCTTGGGTGCCTGTTCTGTCCTAGTCAATAGATTTCACCCAGGCTTAACTCGCTCTTGGTTCCACAGTATGACATATCCATGGACCATCTACATTATCGCCTAATTATTTCATAAAATTCTTTCATCATTTCTAGTCTACCCAAACAGAACCCTTAGAGGCAAAGACATGACTTATCAAGCAATATTGATTGAGTGCCTCTAGTATCAGTACATGTTGACAGTCTACTGAGAGTAAAATATGTTAATAACATGACTTGTTAAAAACTACAACAACAACATTAGAGTTCTATGTTGTTCATATGAATTTCAGTTATCATGAAAACAAACTCCAGGGCACCTGGGTGGTACAGTCAGTTAAGTGTCAGACTCTCAGTTTCAGCTCAGGTGGTACTCTCAGGGTCGTGAGATTGACCCCTGCGTCGGGCTCCGTGCTCAGCACAGAGTCTGCTTGAGATTCTCTCTTCCTCTCCCTCTGTCCCTCCTGCCTGTGCTCTCTCTCACTCTCTCTCTAAAATAAATAAGTGAATCTTAAAGAAGAAGAAGAAAAGAAACTCAAATCAGGTCCAAGAACCCAAATGTCCATCAACAGATGAATGCATACAATGGAATATTGTTCAGCTATAAAAAAAAAGGAATACCAATGTGTGCTATAACATGGATGGGACCTTGAAGACATTATTATGTTGAGTAAAAGAAGCTAGACACAAAGGGCCATGTATTATGTGATTCCCTTTTTTATGAAATAGCCAGAAAAGGCAAATCCATAGATAGAGAAAGCAGACTTGCGGTTGCCAGGAACTAGGAGGGAGGAGGAAATGAGAAGAGATTGCTAATAGATACAGGGCTTTCATTCGGGGAGAGGAAAATGTTCTGGAACTAGAGAGTAGTGATGGTTGCACAACCTCGTGAGTGACCTAGTGCTGCTGCATTGTACACTTTAGAATGGTTAAGAGGATAACTTTTATGTTATGTGTCTTTACCACAATAAAACACTATAAAGATGCTTACAAGAATTAGTTGGTCATACCCTGGAGCCAGCTCAGGGTTCTTTTCCATAATCCTCACTCATAAAGTTCCATTGGACAGGTTAATTGCTGCTTCTCTATTGTGAGATTTTCAGATTGGTATTCCTTTTAATTGCGTAGGCCAAAGCATACTGAGTAGTTTCCTGTTTCTTATTTAGGCATGGTTATGCCACATTACAGAATTTTCTGGTGTGCTATCTCTAGCCTCCTAATGTGTATAAATCTAGGTAGGACCGTGCTATGTTAGCTCCATTCTGGGTACCCCATTCTGCAGGATGAGTGATTCTAAAACTGTGCTAACTATGCCTGAACTGAGGAGATGGGAGGGTTGGGGGGCAGGGGAAGGATGGAGTGACATAAAAGCTTCCCCTCTCAGAATCAAGCTGAAGGAAACCATAACTTCTGTACTCTAGAAAAGACTCGTGGACAATATAAATCTCATAAACATAAATCACCAATCTTTTTTTTTTTTTTTTGTCTTGGCATCTATAAGCTAAAAGAAATTGGATTTTTTTTTGTTTTAGGTTAACTACAAAGCCACCAGCAGGGGGAAGTACACAAAGGGATGTCAGGACTGCCTTGGGGCCCCCAAATGTCCCGGGCTCCTCTGTAAACAGAGGGGTTTCTTTTGTGCCTTCAGTAGAAAAAAATAGCCCTATTGTGAGGCTGTGAGAGAAACAACCTTTAATCCTTGCAAAGCCCAATAATATTATGTATATTGACTAAAACCCTGTAGAGTGGGCCTGACAGGGTTTTTTCATTACCACGGTACATTGTAACCTAGCTACCTTTGAAAAGTAACCAACATCGAGAGGCACTTGACATTTGCAAAGTATTATGGGTGTCCTCTCTATGTCCTCTCAAGTTCCCAAATTTACAATGGTCTTAATTTAAAAGTTAAGCCAGGGGATCAATTGCTTAGTGTAGGGCCAGGCTGCCCTTTTTAAAACAAAACAAAAAATACCAAACCCCTGTGGGCCAGTGTGACCTGCCTTCCTCATGTGGCTTAGGTTTTGGTGGGTTGCATGTTGTCTTGTGTTTAATTTTGAAGGAAGGTGTCTGAACGCCAACCGGATGGTCATGTTCCACTCCTCCAGGTGTTGCTGAGACGTATGAAGGCAGCAGCAGCTGGTAATGAGCTGGTGAAAATGAAAAAGGAACATAAGTAGCTTCTTTAGCAAATCCCCTGGAAATGACACAGAACCCTGAGGATCGATACCATCGATCTATCCCAGAGCTACAGCCCTATTCCATCTGACTCCCCTGCAACAGTCAGTCCAAGGAAAACAGCCACATTATTACGGGCAAAACTGTGACCAAATCAACTGGGAAAATCAAACTCCAGCCTGCTTTCAGCTCCCTCATTTGGGCAGTGGCCATGGGTCAACATTAGAGCAAGGATCAGGCTGAAATCCCAAGGGAGAATTTAAGTGGGCCATGGCCTTGCTTTCAGAACATATCTTTATGACCTTCAGTGATATTTGCACCACTGTCTGTCTCCTACTGAAACCCAGATCACTATGTAAACCTAGACTACTGAACTGGGAAACTGGGGAGTCTAAGTTACTTTCTAAAAAATGTTCAGGCAACATTTGAGTCTGTTATAAGCAAATGGTCTATTGATGTTTCTGATCAAAACCAGGCAGGTTGTAATCATTACTAAGTAAATCCAATTTGTTTACTATAGGCCAGGGCTGGCACTACAAAGATGAATGGACTGACTCTTGACTCTGGAGTTCAGTCTTCCCAGGGAGATAGATACAATACTAGTGACATGCAGTAGAACGAGTACTGCTGTAGCAGATCATGGAAGTGCTCTAGAAACCCAAAGGAGGGGAAATCAATCAAGTCATGAAGGTTTTGCAGGGAGACTGACACTCAGGGTAGAGCTCGACTGGGAGAGGCCTTGAGTGCCATGGTAGAGAATTTGGACTTGCCCTATAAGCAGCAAGGAGCCATGAAGCAAGGGACTAATATAATCACATGACAGTTTTGGAAAGATAATTCAGGTGGCAATTGTACCCGTCAGCTATTGCCACAACACTGCTGTGTAACAAACCTTCCCAAAACATGGCATCTTAAAACAGCAAACATTCATTTTTTCCCTTGTGAAAGCTGGCTTTGGCTCTGCTGTGCTTGTGTGGGATCGGCTGAGGTTGGCTCGGGTATGAGATGGGTTCAAGTCAGCTCCAAGTGTCTTGTCATTCTTCTGAGTCCACATGTTATCCAGCGTGTGTAATTCTCAGGCAGACTAACGAGCAGGTGAGCAGGAAAGGTGCAGTGCCTCTTGAGCCAAATCGAGTCACATGGTTGAGTCGCCCAGCAATGCAATGAGGAAATACACTCCACTTTTCATGGGAGGAGCTGCACAGTCACAAGGCAAAGGGTATAGATGTACAGTTCTAATACACCAAGGTCAGGATGAATTGCAAACAGTGATCCATTCCACTGTAGCAGGAAGAGGACAAGCTGGGGGTGGGGAACCAAAGGCGGCTTATGATATGTTGAGTATGGTCCATGTAAAACAGACGGAAGCAATTCACTGAGTGACACAGGGAACTTTTCTGAAACTACAGAGTCCAACCAAGTTGGCCTCACCCATATATTTAGAACAGGGAGAAAACTCCAGCTAGAACATTATTAAATGGTTGGTTGAAACATTTAGGAATTCCCGGTTGAATTATAGTCTTGGCAGCAGCTGCCTTCCAGATCCATCTGGTTTGAATTGGCAAAACTGCAGCTGTGCTTGTTGGTATGGGTAAGCCTTTCTTTTGAGTAATGGGCCTGCATAGAAGGGGTGGAGAAAGGGAAGAGAAGGATGAGGCTGTTGTCATGAAAAATGGGTAGAGAGAACAACAGAGCTACTACTGTTTTGCTCGGCAGCGTGGAAGTGGGCCTGTGGTTCTGGACTGGAGGACAGATTCTTGTAGGATTACTGGGTCCCCTCTGCTCCTCTGGAGCTGTCATACCCAGTAGATGCTGTCACATCACATACTTGGGTTACGAATTGATTGTTTTGCTTTTATGGGGCTGGTATAATTAGTTTCACATTTTTAATTTATAGCATCAGCTAAGCTTTTTAATCCGTTATTTATGGCAAAGAACTAAGAACTAAATTGCCTCCTGCCCCCCTCACAGAAAGCATTTCAATCCCACAGTTTGGTATCAGTTGTTTGGCTAAGACATGTGGCCTTCTTAAAGGAAAACTTTTCTCACAGAGGAGTTGCTGTGGCTTCTTTGCCTTTCTTCATGTTTGAGTCCTGGAAACCCTGGGGGAAAAAAAAAAAAAAAAAGAAGCCCCAAATGTTTAAATGGAGTAACGTTTCTCTAAAGCGCTGCTTTAGGAGAAAGTGAAGCTGGCAGGGTTGAGAAATTCATGACAGAAAAGTTCCATTGAAAGAAAAGCTCTTGTGTTTGGTCATTTTCTGTCTTCGGCCTCCCCCTACGCAGTCCTCAGGTGTATCATGATCTTTCTGAAACGACGAAAGAATGTTGAGCCTCTGAGAAGCAAACTCAAAGAGCCGGGGGCTGTGGGAAGAAATCTGTGCCGTTAGCCAAGGGTCTTGGAGATGTAGGCGAGTGAAGGACAGAGCGTAGACTCAGAAAGTGTCCTGATCTACCTCTGGTTCATTGACTGCTGGCCTGGTACCTCTGATCTGGTTTGGAAGAGCAGCTGGGAGGTTTTGGCATCTTCCTCCTTTTGGGTTTTATTGATTGGCACACCATAAGTCACTTAAACAACAACAACAAAAAATCACAGTCACACTTACGGATCTGAAAAGACCGGATCTCCCATAGCTCACCCTTAGCATGGTTGCTGAGATGGCACTGGGGAAACATGGACCAGATCCAGACGGTAGCCCCCATGGTAGCTTGAGCTGTAAGCTATAGTTTAGGCTTCGATTCCAATTTTGATCCTTTGCCCAAGCCCATTTGGGCTGGAGTGTTGAAGGGTTAAAGATGAAGAAGCAGACCGCAGCAGGAGCAGCTCCTACAGGACAAAGGAGGCATTGATGCTGAGCTGGGGTCCTCCCCCTGCCCCCACTCCCCTCTAGGCTGCGGGGTCTCAGTGTTTACTGAATGTTAAATAAATACCAATTGAATCGTATGTTTAATGAGGTGTATCAAACATGTAATAAGATACATATCTATTAAACAGTTGTGAAATCTCCGTAAATATGTTCTTAATAATAAAGGGTGCAGATGGCTCGCAGATTGGACTGAAGAACAAAGACTGAAGGAGCTTATGGAAGGAATAGGAGAGCCATCTTCTGAAAACTGAGAAGACAGCTGATTTTCAGCCAGAATTTGATACATGTATCTGTGCTCAGCTAGAGCAAAAATGGGACGCAGGCCCATTAAGGAGGAGACTATCAACTTTGAAACCTAAAGACTAGGAGAAATAGAACTAAAATTAAAGACAGAGAAATGGTTGCTCACAAAAATGTCACCAATGTTTGGAATATACCCTCAGGTTTTAACAGTACACGAGTCTCAGTATCACACATTTACCCCTCGAATGTCCCCAGACTGCAGGGCCTCGCCAAGTATTAGAAAACAAAAGAGTCACATGATACGTAGGTAAGGGATTATTAACTTGTTTTTCTTTCTCTAAAAAGTGGTAATTATCATATTATATTGCAATATGCTATTGAAGTTACATCAGCAAACTACTATTGAAAACTGATCTCCTTCTCCTAGCACACACGGGTCAGGCTAAGAGCCTGCATGAGCGTGATTGTTTGCCAAATAATTGGTGCTTCGAGTGGAGGGAAAAGAGGGGGACGGCAAAATTTGCAGAGGCTGGGTATCTTAGAGTGGATTCTGAAATAAACACAAAGCTCAGGGCCCACGCTTCCCAACCTTTCCCAAGTCTTTGCACACAACAAAAGCGATTCTTTTTGTTCAATAGACTAGAATAATCGAATGTTGGGTGCTATCAGCCCAGGGGCTCTGATCCCTCAGGCCTTGCCATACCATCTTGAGGGCAACATGAATCATTTTCTGAACACAGTTTGGGAAGCTATGTCCTAACCCATACAGAGACACTAGAGCTTCCAGATACCAAGTGTAACATTCCGTCTTTCGGGTCAGAAGCCATCCCAGATTTGGGATGTACTGTATGGTGACTAACATAATACAATAAAACATCATTATTTAAAAAAAAAAAAAAAGCCATCCCAGATTTGAAGCAGTCAGAAGGTGTGCAGGTATATATACAAGGGTAATAATAATGAACATTTATATTGCTTCCCACGTATTTGACATTGTTCTAAGTGTTTACATTTACTAACTTAAATGACATATTATTAAATGCATATTATCATTACCTCCACTTAAGAAGTGAGGAAATTGAGGGACCCAAAAAGGAAGTCACTTCCCTAAGATCCCCCAGCTGGTAAGTGGCAGCCCTGGGGGGTCTAAGCCAGCTGATTTGGCTAGAGAGGGCATATTTGTCACTCCCACTCTGTAACAGCACTTCCCAAGAATTTTTGAGTCATGGGTCACATAGAAAAGACCTTCTGTAGAGTATATTGAAGTCAATACTGGAAACCACTCACAGCCCCAGGCATAGGGTTGGGGCCAGAGCCATAAGCAGGCCGAGTGGCTCCATCTCCCACACTGGAACCCTCTTGCACTATACCCACCAGTTAGGAAGTCCTGCCCTGTACAGTTATCTAGGGTGTTCACAGCAGGGTTATTTCTAACAGCAGACAGATGCCTCCCAAGAAGGCATTCGATAGACTTGCTGCCTGTTGGAAATGGGTAAAGTCCATATGCTTACATGCTAGGGAGACTGAATAAAGTTTGTTGTAGAGGTGTATTTGTGTATTAATGGCACAGAGAGATGTTCATAATACCTTACGGTAAAAAGAAAATCAAGTGACAAAATAGTAAGGAGAGTTTGATCCCATTTTCATTTTTTTAAAAAAAGGACATACGTCTATATAGATATCCACATCCCTGTATCTGTGTACCCTGTCCTTTTTCCATAGGAACATGGATAACTTGGAAGTTGTTGTTGTTGTTGTTTTAAAGAGAACTCACCTGCTTAATTCCTGCAGACGAATTATTAATGTGTAGGTTCCACTTCAGTGTAAATGTAGTTTCCCCAGACCAGTGACTTTCAACCTTTCATTGTCGTTGTTTCTAGCAGCAGAATTCTTTTTCTAATAAAATCTTATCGGCAGCCTCAATATATAAAAACAGACCAAACAGAGCTTCTCTGATTGAAGCCAGGTGTGAGGCCCAGGGCCCACCGCCCACTTACCACCCTCCTCCTCCACCACCCCGTCTCCAGCTGGGCCTGGTCCGCAAAATGCCACCCTGGACCAGTACGAGAGAGTCCTGGTAGCCCAAAAAAACATGCTTGGAAGGAATAAGTCTATGTCGAGCATCAGAATCATTATAACTGAGAGGAAATAATAGAAAACGTGATTATTAAAAAAGAAGATTCCTTGGGACTTACATTAAAATGCATGGGTTTTTGCCAAACCCTGCTCTATGGATGCCAAATAGGGACAACCAGGTAGTTCAGCCTCGTGTAGCTTCCTTGCATCTAGCACAGTGCCTCCACTGCGAATACAGGTCAGCTTGCCCTGCTTTGTATTTTCACTTCTACTGCTTGATCCCTCTTCATTTCTATATTGTCCTTAAGTGTCACTGAACCTCAAGAAGAGTCCAGAAAGAAAGAAGCCCAATGCCCAGAAACTCTGCTTTCTCACACCTTGTTTGAGCTTGCTTTCATGTTGTTTACCTGCCTCTGCAAGGGGCAAATCAATTGCAGCTGGCAGAAATTGATTTTAAAGAAAACTGGGTTGTTGTTTTTTTTAACACAATATGGTCCCCAACAACCAACATTTGTGGCTGACAAATAACGGCAGAGTGTGGCAGACTGGAACTGAGCCACAACACTGCCCTGATAGAGACTCTGAATCCAGATCTGGGGCTGTCAACCTCATCTTGTCTTTCTCTAGAAAGGACCCAATGGTCAACCAAAGAGAGAACTTTCTGCTTGTATTTATTATTCATTCTCAAGAAGAAAGCTAAATAGATCCATAATGTAGAAGAATTGGGTCCATGATCATCTAATCAGTGGAGCTATAGTCTTGTTAACTTTGCCTCCCAGCCGTTCAGGAAACCAAAACAATATTTGAAAAAAAAAAGGAATCTTTCTGAAAAAGAAGCCTAGATGTTCCTACCTCTTTTGTCTTTCATGGCTTTCTTGTCTGCCATCTCTGTTGTTCCTCAACACAAGAGTAGCCTCGTGACTCTTAGGAAGGATTAATTGTGACACGATAAGCTCAACTCTACTGAGCTGCGGTGCAATCTTGTTCTGTATGCTACAAGTTATTAGGGTTAGCTGGAAGAATGTGCATTTATTTACTGAAGGTACTTTATAAATCAATACCTTGTTTTTGAATTCAGGTCAATAGGAATAACTCTGAAACACAACCAACAACTACAGCAACCCTAAAACAGCACTTTCAACTTATTGATTTTTAGAAAAGTATCTTTTCCTGGCATTATTCACACACCCTTGATAAGCAACTCCATGCAATCAAAAAATTTAATGGATTTTTTTTTACCCCCCAAATATATATTTATATATTTTTCAACATGCCTTTGAATTGCAGCCAGTTAGGTTCTTTGAAAAGGGTAAGTTTGGGAGAGACATGAAAGATGGAGTTTGCATTTATTCCTTCCCGTTTGTACAGGGAGGCATTTTGCTGACTCAGTGTTAGAGCGCAGCTCACGAGATCCAACAGCTATTTGCCATTTAATTTCATTCCATCTTTTGGCGATTTTAGATATTTCTCGAATTTTGCTGAGAAAATTTCATTTCTTCTCATGCACTAGTATTTATGAAGCAGCTTAACCAGGCATGGTCTTGACCTGGGGCACTTCAAAAAGCATATGTAGCCAGAACATTTCTTTCCTTCTTTCCGGGCTAAGTTTTTTTTTTTTTTTTTTGATAAGCTGAAAATTTGTGGTTTTATTATTTTTTTTTATTATGTTAGTCACCATACAGTACTTCATTAGTTTTTGATGTAGTGTTCCATGATTTATTGTTTGCGTATAACACCCAGTGCCTGTTGCAATACATGCCCTCCTTCGTTGTTGTTTTTTTTTTTAAGATTTTATTTATTTATTTGACAGAGATAGAGACAGCCAGCGAGAGAGGGAACATAAGCAGGGGGAGTGGGAGAGGGAGAAGCAGGCTCCTAGCGGAGGAGCCTGATGTGGGACTCGATCCCAGAACACCGGGATCACGCCCTGAGCCAAAGGCAGACGCTTAACGACTGCGCCACCCAGGCGCCCCCCTCCTTAGTATTCTTAATCTGGGTGTCCATAGACATCGGCTTGTTGGTGAACTCGCAAAGTTACTCACGTGTGTGTGTGTGCACGCGCGCGTGTGTGTATACGTGCATGCGTATGCATGCTCCTTTCTTGGAGAAGGGAGAACATGCATGGTTCCTGGGGAAACCGTGACCCTCAAATGGCCATGAATTGTTGCTCCAGAGCAGCAGTTCTCAGTGTGGTCTGGGAACCGCTGGATTTCCTGTGGTCTCTGACGTCAAATTATTTACATATTAATGGAAAGACATTGTTTGTCTTTTTCACTCATTCTCTCACGATTGTACCTGGGGGCTTTCCAGAAGCTACCTAACATACTATAGTGCAACAGATTGAACTCCGAAGCAGATCTGAGAATCTAGCTGTCTTCTCTTACGACTAGATGCTGGAGATTTACAAAATGTGATGCAGTGCCACTCCTCTCACCAAATTATTTTGGTTTGGGAAATGTAATTGTTTTTATGAAAGTATGTGATTTGTGTTAACATGTAATGGGTATATTATTTTATTTCTAAATGAGTCAATTGTTTTAAAAAAATGTTTCCATTTCCCTCTTTCCTACATGGAGACAAACGAAGGCTCTTTGGCACCCTTAATAACTTTTCAGATTGTAAACAGGCCCCGAGGCCAAAAAAGTTTGAGAATCGCTGCTTTAGAAGATTTGGGGCTTTCTCTGAGCAAAACTAACAGGCCGAAGTAAAAACACCCATATAGTCCGAGAATTAATTTTACAAGCAGACAGTCTGTGCCGTTCCTTAAATATTGGGTTGAACCACATGAAATTGCCAAGGCTTGACCATTATTTGCTTACAAAAAATGGTCATTTCACTCGGTAAGCCTAATGAAAAGATGGTATTATTATTTATTTGACTTTGGCTTTTCGGATTTGTCTGGGCAGTGCTGGTAACTTTCACTGCTTTGTCTGCACACCCTTATCCGGGTTCCTTTTGTAAGCTAACGTTTTCTTTTCTGAGTACTTTCTCAAAACTTGGATTATGAAAGTAATATACGACTTAGAAGTACAGAAAAGTACTAGAAGGGGCATCCCTAATCCACCATCCAGAAGTAGCTTCCTCTGGAGCATTCTTACCAATATATTACTTTCACTCAGTTATCAAGGCGTATTTCACCTAAGTAAGAGCATACTGTATTTTTTCAATCACGAATCCTGTGTTTATCATTTAACGCTATTATATTAACATTCCCCATTTTGTTTCAATCTCATCACTAAAAAATTTGTGATATTTTTTCTGATTATAAAAATTATAATCATCTTTTTCATCTTGAAAAGTATAGAAAACTGTGAAGAATTAAATCACTCTAAATCTAACCATCCAGAATAATCATGCTTATGATTTTGTTGTATTTTTCTCTGTCTATGCATATAGTTTTAGTCTTTATATCCTGTTGCTTACATGGTTTTATATTCTGTTTTTCATACAACAAACAGTTTTTGTGTCCGTGGAAAACTCGTCATAAACAGTTTGTTTATGGGATAAATTTTATCATATGATGTAACATTATCTATTAACTATCCCACTATTTTTTATATTGCTGGCACTCTTTCACAAACATAAATAAGGCTGCTGTGAACATTTTTGGGCAGACATAATCTTTTTCTCTACTGGAGATTTTTTCACCTGGTTTCTCAAAAATGGAATCATCCCAACTCGGAGGTTTCCATCACACAAGCATGCCAGTGATGGTATTAAAGCACAAGACACAGAGGAGACCGTGTTCTGGAGGAAAAGAACCAGTTCCCCAATCCTGTAGGACAGATTCCTCGAAGTTGAACTCGTGAGCCAGAGGGCATGAACATACGTTTGGCTCTTCTCTTGCCGAAATGCTTCCTAAAAAGTTCTCCCCATTTACTTTTGCATCTGCCATGTTGGAGTGGCTCTTTTACTGATCCATGCCACAAGTGGGTTTTCTCTGTGTCTCTTTCCCCTCCCCACCCCTCTGTCCCCTCCCCTCTGCTCCTCTCCCCTCCTCTCTCCTCTGTCTTCCAAAGGAAATTAACAGGAAAAATGTTATTTTATTTTGCATGACTTTGGTCTTCAGTGATGTAGAAATTGTTTTCCTAAATAGTATTTGCTGTCCACTGACTTCGCCTCTCTCTCTCTGTAGTGAGTCACTTTTGTTTTCAAGGTGGCTAACTGGCACTGGAGTCAAACCTTAATAGCTCTAGTCTATAGTTATAAAATGAGTGAAGCCAACTGGCCCACAGGGCGCTGAATTCATTCTTTTGGCTTCATTATTACCTAGTTGCTTACCAAATGAACTAACCAGCCACTGTTGGAAATATCCCTGGCTAGAAATACAAAATGTCAAAACCACAAGTAACCTTCTCATTATACCCTACACTGCTCAACATCCCACTGCAGTCTAATTTAGGGCCCTATAATTTAAGAGGAAAGTGAATAACTTATACTTCAAAAAAAGAGCAGTAACAGAAGAATAAACTCGAAGCTGGCCTTATTTAACGGGGAAACAAGTGGGTAGGAAGCCCTGCGTCTCATCTAATACCTCCCTGTCTTTCTTTTGGGGTTGAAGGTTCTCGAATGATCTCAAGAGTCTTTCTCTGTACCTATAGATCAACATATTTGAGATAGTAAGTCTGACAGGACAGAGGAATGTCTAAGTGTCTCTTTACAATTTTGCACAAATAGATCCTTTCTCAGCATTCTATTTGGTTGTACTTTGTGATGGTGGCCGTGTGTAGGGATTAAAAAGGAAGGTGGGGGAATTATTATAAATATATTTAATAGAAAAAATACTGAATACACAATGATGTGAGAGAGGACCCCAGATGCCAGTATGAATCTTTGAATGGTGAACCTTGAGAAAGCCTACTAAGGGATAACCTTAACTATGGTCTAGATAGGAAAGGCAATTGTGAACTATAAGCTTCCCTAGGGATATAAAGAAATCAAAATTGGGGGCGCCTGGGTGGCTCAGTTGGTTGAGCGACTGCCTTTGGCCTGGGTCATGATCCCAGGGTTCTGGGATCGAGCCCCGCGTCGGGCTCCCTGCTCAGCGGGAAGTCTGCGTCTCCCTCTCCCTCTGCCACTCTCCCCTGCTTGTGCTCTTCTGCTCTCTCTCTGTCAAATAAATAAATAAAACCTTTAAAAAAAACTCAAATGTGAAGGGGAGACACCCTAAAATAAATGTCTGGAAATGGCAGAGTCCCCGTTTTCCTGGGTTCTGTTGACCAGATCTCTTTATTAATTATCCGCCAGGCCTGACCAGTATGCATAATGGTTCATAATGAAGACCTGGGGGGAAGAGAACGGAGTGCTCTTGAAGGGCCCTCTGACTCATCAAAGAAATACTAAATTAAATGTATTTTGTTGTGGTCTAATTCTTTCAAAATTGGTAATCCATGTTTGGTATGTATGATAATCCCATATTAATGTTTTATTTAACCAGAGCTCCATTTGAATAATCCATTTCCCCACAACAGTGAAGAGTTGATGCTAGTTTTTAAGATGGAGCTGAGCGCAAATCAATTGCATCTCTATTGTACATCGCTCAACGAATTTACATGAGCACAGCTGAATATCAGTTGTTTTCTTGCTCTGTGATAAAAGTTCATTTTTAAAACCCCAAATTGCAATTTGTCAAAGTCCATTTGCCAGTTCTTTAACAATTTCAGCCAAATTGTAAATTGTATAACTGTCTGCATCATTTGCATACATAATCATGTTAGAGTGATGGTATAATCTGGGCACATCATTTACGGGAAGAAGGAACAATAGCAGCCAGCTTCCAATTCTTGGGATACTCAGAGTAATTTATTACATGGCTGATGTTTTCTTTCTAATTTCCACCAAATGATCTCTTTTAGAATGATGAGCACTAAGGACGGCTGTCCCTTGTGTATTATCTTTACTGCTTTCCTAATCTTGAATTGAGAGCCAAGATGAGCACCATGTTACATGTCTGCTTCATTCACACACACACACACACACACACACATACACACACACACACTCACACACAGTAATTTCAGTCCAAATAATATCACAAGAGTTCAATGAAACATCCTCCTCAAATGATGCCCCTGTGTTAAATTAATTTAATCTCTGGATCTAGTTATTGAGTATTCTTTTCTGTGCATTGACAATTTGCCAATTGCTTGCTTCCTATTTTTAATCAATCTTGCAGATAATTTACCAGCCAACTAAATCGTTTTACTGGCCTATCACACTTCTCAACCCGACAGAGAGCAAAAGTAAATACAATCAGTCTTGTGTTGCACCATCGGAAATTTATGATGACCCCAGGCAAGTAGCTTTCTGCAAGACTAATTTATGTACAGCCACATCTGTCACTGTGGCACTTGGACACGTCTTGGGCTTTTTTATTAGTTATTCCTGGTAACAACCCAATGAGATCACAAGGTAGGTTAGATATGCCCTTTCTTAAGAGGCCCCTGAAATTGCATTAGATGCCCACATCTTGAGGCTCAGCCCTCCAGTCAGGAGTATGGTCCAGACCATAGATTAGGGTAACCTTGAGTCCTAGGACTCGGAATTTCTGCCAGGCCCAAATTCATTATTCTGCTATTCATTTCTTCCCCTACAATAAATACTGTCACCCAGAGAGGAAGTCACTTTCCCAGGTTCATAAAATAATTTAATAATAGTAAGATTAGGCTCCCTTTTAAGTTAATGATTAACACAGACTCAGACGGGTCTGGATTTGAATCCTGACTACTAGCCACTTACTAATGGTGTGACTTTGGGCAGGTTGCCTAGCTTCTCTTGCAACACCGTCAGCTCTTTTAAAATGAGGAAAACAGGGGTGCCTGGGCGGCTCAGTCAGTTGAGCGTCCAACTCTTGGTTTCAGCTCAGGTCATGATCGCAGAGTCATGGGATCAAGCCCTACAGTGGGCTCCACACTCATCGGGGAGTCTGCTTGAGATTCTTTCTCTCCCTCTCCCTCTGCCCCTCCCCACCATGCTCTCTCTCTCTCTCAAATAAATAAATAGATCTGAATACATACATACATACAACATACATAAAATGAGGAAAACAGTGCCTATCCTTTAGGGGTTATTGTGACGGTTGAAATTATAACAGCTCGGGGCGCCTGGGTGGCACAGCGGTTAAGCGTCTGCCTTCGGCTCAGGGTGTGATCCCAGCGTTATGGGATCGAGCCCCACATCAGGCTCCTCCGCTGGGAGCCTGCTTCTTCCTCTCCCACTCCCCCTGCTTGTGTTCCCTCTCTCGCTGGCTGTCTCTATCTCTGTCAAATAAATAAAATCTTTAAAAAAAAAAAAAAAGAAATTATAACAGCTCCCCTATCTGGGTGTTTCCGGGCTAGGTTATTTCTATTTCCTACTGTGTTTCATCTGCACCCCAGCCTTGCAAGGGGTGGAGGGTAACTCTGCCTAGAGCTCCGGATGTAGGATCTGTACTCACTGTTACTCGGATACTACGTGGTAAAGAACACCGCCTTGGTTGTTTTTCTATCCCGTCTGAAAACCTGCTGTTTATTTACTGAAAACATCTTGGAATCCAAAAGGAATTTTTTCAATTCAAGTTGTAAAATCACAGGTTAATGGCATTTAAGATAATTTTGGCTTAAAATACTCAAGTGTGGGCAGAGAGCAATTGATGAAGCTCTCTGCTAACTCTCAGAACCAATCCATATAATCTCAGCTTTCATATACGAGCATGAAGCTCAGCACATCCAACTCTGTCTCCAGAGTTATAGCTTCACAGTTGTCGCTGCCTCCAGTGCGAGTCAAACTCATGACAACGAAGCACTGTCGAATGGTGGTTTTATGCACACGGGGCTTTTAGAACGCTGTGTGTCCTACAGTAAGAGTTCAGTTAGTGTTAGCCACTGTTATTACTGTGAGCATTTCCCTACTCCTGTCCCGCCCACCAGTTATGTTTGATGGATCATCTTTTTTTTTTTTTTTTAAGATTTTATTTATCTGACAGAGATAGAGACAGCCAGCGAGAGAGGAAACATAGGCAGGGGAAGTGGGAGAGGAAGAAGCAGGCTCCCAGAAGAGGAGGATCCCAGGACTCTGGGATCACGCCCTGAGCCGAAGGCAGACACTTAATGACTGAGCCTCCCAGGCGCCCCTGGATCATCTTTTTTTTTTAATATCCAAAGCTAGGAAGATTCTCCTACCCAGTTGGAGATTTATTTGACTGACTTTTACTTTTTTATGGCCTAATGATACCATATAAATTTCCATAGATGTTTATGAGACAGAAACACATGTGCACACACCATGGGCAAGGCATCTTTAGAGATAGAAAGATGAAGAAGATGTGAATCTTGACCTCAAAGAGCTTACACTCTGTTGAAGGAGAAGTGGAGGTGTCCATAATGCAAGTCAATGTGGGAACTTTTTTAAATAACGTATATAAGTAAAGTACAATAGGATGGGAGGGATCATATAAGAAAGTGGCATGAGAGCAGAGCCCTGAGGGATTAAGTCATCCTTCCTTCCTTGAGCCATGTATCCATGCTTCCCACCCAGCACCAGGCACTGCTAGGAATACAAGATCAATGTATGTATGATCTCCATCATCAAGGCCATTCCAGGTATAAGGAAGAGATACACATGTAGATCAGTGGCTACTGGACAGTGGGGTGGGTGCTGAAGGCACAAAGGGGCTGTAGGAACCCAGAAAAGGGTCTTCTAAATTGAATGAGAGATCAGAGAAGGCTTTCAGGAGGAGGTGATGCTTGAGCCAAATTTAGAATAGCTTGAGGAGATCAATAAGAGAGTAGAAGATGAGGAAGAAAGAAAAAACTAACTAGGTCAAGGGTGGGGAATGAAAGCAGAGTAAGGTAGGCAGGATGGCCAGGACCCTGATGGGGCCAGAGAAGAGCAAAGTGGGGAGAGTGGCCAGCATAATCAAAGGCACAATGAGGTAAGAGTGAACTACGTGAAAGGCAACAAGTGGTGTAGCTTGGCTGGAAGAGGAATGAATCTGGAAAGGTAAAATGGGGCAAAGTCCATCTTCCTCCTGTGGAATTCCTGTCTGGCTCTCTCAGCACCATCTGGTCGGTCCAGTTCTCAGGGATACAGTGTAGTCATTCTGCCTCCAGCAACTTGAACGTCTTCCCCGGCCTTACTGATGGTTTTATGACTTTGATTTTGATTCTGAGCCAAACTGGCCATATGGCTGAGCTGCCTTAGTACAGAAACTCTTTGAGCCCTGTGCCCTGGGTACCGTTCATATTTTCTTCTCAGGCTTCAGATTTCTCTTCCATGTGGCTTTTGATTGGCCTCACATTTTGGCCAAGAGTTAGTGTCAGAAAAAGATGGTTAGGAAATAAATACCTAAGAGATAGTTGATTCAAAATGAAGGCATTCTTTTAACAGCATTCATTCTAGAGAATCTCGAGGGCTCAGCAGTGTTGGATCTAGCCCAGATTTTGGCCACATCTATGACTTCTAACAAGGCTGGTATTCTTACCCATCGGCCTGAGGTGAAGAGTGGGTGTTGGGCTGCAGCAGCTGGAGAGTGAATAATAGTAAATGTAAATCTTTGCATTCAAATGTCTCTTTTTAGAAGATGATTATATGAGCCACAGAAAGAAAAGGCTCCTCCCACTGATTTATGCTCTCATTGTTTTCCGAGAATTTTGTCAATCTATAGAGAAGAGTCTGATCATTTTTGGATTGCACTGAATTCCTCAAAAATACTGGCAGGCCCAAAGTGCCTTTCCCTTTTTTGATATATCGTCAGTATTAATAGCTGATGGCAATTTTTTCCTAATAAATTTAGTCCAATAAATGCATACTGTGCCCCCAGGTCTTTATTTGGTGTTGTAAATGCCAGTGAAACCCTGTGCCTTTCCTTGAAGGAGATTTCATGTAATTCAGGATTACCTATAACAAAACAAAAGAAAAATGGTAAATCTTCCTCTTCTTTATTTATATTTAAGGGTCTTTCAGCATCTCTCTTCTTGCTCTAGAAGAGCCTTTCTCAGACCAAGTTGCAGGTCCAAGTCTAAGATGCTTTAGTAGCATTTTCTTTTCAGCTGGACAACAGAATCATTAAATTCCTTTGAATTCAGTGAACCTGCCTAAACACTCCAGGTTTATTTCAGAACAAAAAGAAATCCATTTGGAACATGTTAGGTCTTTCATAGACAAAATTGCCCCAATTAATCGAGGTCGTTCAGTTGAAACTAACTGGAACCAAACTCAAATTAGCATAAGTAAAAATGGGATTGTGTTATTTCATATACTAAAATGCCTGGGGTAGGTGGCTTCAGGCTTAGCTGAATTGAATGGCTCAACCAGTAACACCTGTCTTTTACTCCCCCACTCTCTTCACATCCGATTTGGTTCTGTTTGCCTTATTTCCCAGCAGGCTGTTTGCATGTGGTAGCCCCTTGCAGCTCCAGGCTCACATCCTACTCATACAGCCACCCCAAGGGCCAATGGTTCTAGCAGTCCTGGTTTGGGCTCTCATTGTCTCAGCATGGCTCCATGACTGTGGACAGGGTGGTGTGACATCCAGTTGGCCAGACTTGGGTCAGCCTGGAGTCAGGAGATTGGGTCAACCCTACCCAATGAAACAGACTGAGAGCAGAGCAAGGTGTCTGCCCAACAAAAAAATTCAGAGTGAATGTTCCAAAAGAAAAGAGAGACAGAGGAAGCAGCAACCACTGTCCACTGCAGTCATCTCAATACATCCTAGCATATTGGAAAATCAGGTGGTAAAAGTCAGGTAAAGGACATACAACTACAAGAAAAGACAGCAATAACAATGTAATTGGAGATGGGCAATTAAAAAGTAAAATATGCCCTCAAAACTTCCGGTTTTTTTCTTCTTCAGATGCCTTTGATTTGATAATTTGATTGGATTATCCTCACTGACTTAAACAGATTACACTGCAACTGGCCTAGATGATTCCTAAACTCATTTTAAGCTAAAAAAAGGCAGAGGGGTAGGGGGACGCCTGGCTGGCTCAGTTAGTGGAGCGTTAACTCTTGATCTCAGGGTCATGAGTTTGAGCCCCATGTTGTGGGTAGAGATTACTCAAAAATAAAATCTTAAAAAAAAAAAATCCCACAATTCTATGAATTTGTTATGTTGATTAGTTCACTGTTTTGGAACCATCTAGGGAAGGCCTTTGGGTCATAAGTTAGGTAAACTACATGATACTGTGTAAACAGTCTGACACTCATCAGGTTTTTTCAGGCTGTGGTTTCCCCACAAGGCTGATCTAAGATACACTCCTTCAGGGGATTCTTTATTTAATATCACTTCCCAGAAGAAGTGAAGATGGCATTCAGCCCTATATTTGGATGAAACTATGTCATTTTTAAAATGATTATTTAAGAATATTTTATTTTTTCTTCAAATGTATAAGCACATTCTCACCATGACTCTAAATATATAAAATAGAAATTCATGAAGGAGTTTTATGGGTAAATGGAAAGTATTCCCTAGAAATATATAATAAAATAGCTGAATAATTTTTAATGATAAACTTTTAAAAGCAAAATAATAAGGTACCTTCCAACTCTGAGACTTAGAAATTCTACCAACTTCGTTTGATTTACTACTTACCATGGATCAAAATGATACTTTCCTGAAAAAAAAATATAATTTTTAGTTTATTTCCCTCTTTATGACACCGGTGTGTCTAACCCAAACAGAAACTCTCCAGAAGATATTTACCATTTTATTCTATATTTTCCATTGTGCTCACATTTTCCTTTACTTGCATTTTTTCCGTGTGGAAACTTAGTCACAATAAAAGGCAGAAATATATTTCATAAATTGACAAGAGTGGTGACTCTTTTAAAAAAAAGATTGTAATAAACCCAGCTTTATCAGCTTTACAGTTATTTCATAAGCCTTTTTTTAAAAAACCAAGTACCGCCAATCTACAAAACACTATTTCATTTCTGAAATAAAAGCTGCATGGGATTCAGTAGCTCGTCAAGAAGGCAACAGCATTCATTGTGGAGTTAGCATTGTTCATCCTCTCATTGTAGCCTTTGAACCGTTGTGAGGCTATCTTTCCATCCACCATGGCTTCCCAGAGGTACTTGTTTTAGCGATGAGATTCACCAATCTTTCATTATTCCAGAAAAGATAGTAGCCGACTGTCTCTCTCTAGTGGACTCGGTGATCTTACCTTGAGGTGTTAAGAATCGCTAAGGGCTATAAGGACTTGTGTAAATTACAGCCATGCAGAGAGGTGTTGAAAAATCAATAAGTAATGAAATAGTACTGGAGTGAAGTAGCCAAGAGAGCAATGGGTGGGAAACTCCCGAGGATGCAGTTTCATTTTGTCAAAAGGTAAAAGAAGATGTTCTGATGTGTTTCGATAAAACAGGCTTCCTTGGAAATGAGAGGCTATCGGCATCGATGGCAAGAGAGTCACTGCAATGTGCCACAAAACACAGTGGACTGTGGACTTCTTGGTACGACAGTTTGATTTTAGACAACCATGTGTTTTATTCTAGTAGAGCAATAAATATGGCATTTCCTTCATCACTTTGGGGTGTTTGCCCTGTCACAGGTCTTCTGTCCCCTCGATACTCAAGTGTACCCCATTTCTTCTGTTCTACAAGAGACCATCCATATTGCCTTCACAACTCACCTTCATCCTTTCTGATCCTGAGTTAGCAGTGTTCCCTCAGAATGTGATCGTGCGCTTGCCGTACCTGTTCGCAGACAGCTCTGGATACGTACAGCCTAGAGGCTGAAAATCTCTTCTAAGCCTGGTAGCCAAAAGGCTTTGTTTTGAATGAAATATTCGTATAGTTGAGAATCCCTCAGCTGCTATTTAAATCTCCTGGTTTCTTTGTCTTTTTTTTTTCATTTGAAATGACATGTATCCGTGTTTTTTGTGCTGATGATCTGTTTTGAGATGGTAGAACTGATTTTTTACAAAAAGAAGATCATGGGGTATTTGAATATAAGAAAGAAGTAGGTGGGGGAGAGAGATCTAATTCACTCAAGTGTGTTTGGGAGAACCTGCTTCTGGGTGAAGGTCCTCTTTTGTCTCTGCCCTTCCCAGTGGTGATAATGCCCTTCACTCTTTACATGTCCATCTGGTATATAAACGAAACTATCTACAGAGAAGGATTAGCCAGCCACCAATTGAATCTGGAGGTCTAGTTAAGGAAAGGGGAACCATAAACATGTCACCCAAGAACTTGTTGAAATGAAGGGATTACCCTTGCTTTTTGTCTCTTTTTTATATATACATGTAGCTTCTGGCCTTTGTTTATCAATAGACCAATGAAAACTGAAAAAATGTCCCCAAGCTCTCTTTTGGGTCAGTTGGTGTCACTCCAGCAATAGGAGTTGAAACTTAAAACAAAACAAAACAAAACAAAACAAAAAAAAAACAGTATGGAAGAGAAGAGAAGAAAATAACCACGGTGTTTGAATAATTAAAAGACTTGTAGTCTTGGTGATACTGTGACTAGAGTCTTAAAATACCAGATGAAATATTCTGCTTATCTATTTTCCCTTTACGGATACCCAAATACATCTGACCACTGACAAGCAGAATCTTTTATATAGAGACAGCAGGGCGATAACCATAGAGTGAAAAGCATTGACATGTGAACCAACTGCCCTTTTACGATATGTTGAGTATATTTCCTTGTAAATAGTGAACTGGCTTTAATTATTATTTTTTATTCTAAGGCTGTGTCTACCTTTACTATGTAGCATCGGAAATGAAGATGTACATCACATTTAATAGAACTATGTACGATGCAGGAAACCACTTTCTCTCTGAAATATCCAGATAGTGAGTAAGTAAGTGGTTTCGGTAGCTTGAGTTATCTGGTGATTTGACTTCCCCCGTCCACTTACGCGAGCATATAGAATCAAACGGCGTTCTTTGTACCCATCATCTACTACCGTTTCTAGATGAGGGCACCAAGATGACAGATCCAACAGACAAGTGTTTGCGTTGCTCACCGTAACCATTGTGCTTGCCTGTCTTCTCCTTGAGGTACTCCTAGTAAATCCCTGCTAGTCATGCTTCCATACCATGGACGCAGCACTACCCATCTCCTCCGACAATTCATCTGTTGATGCCGTTATCCATTGTTTATGACATTGCAACCGCAGTAATGAATTGATACGTCTTGATCTTTGAAATGTTCAGACAGGAGGCCACACATTATAAGAAAAAACAATGTCATGACAACTCTATTCGGCAGGGGTTGGAAATGGATATTGTGCAGGAAAATGCATTAAAGTTGAAGAGGGTTTTGTTTAACATGATGGTTTTAAAGACATAAACAATTATGATGGACAATAACTCCTTCAATCAGAAGATTGTGAAAAAGCCCTACACAGGCCAGGGTGCTGGTGTGATTCCAAGCCGTGCTACCACCACGAAACACTAGGGGTCACCATATTAATACCAGTGTCCTGGCTCCATTGCCCTCCAGAGAGCCTACCATCCCAGAGCAGTAGGCTCCCTGTTTATTCAAGGAATGTTGCTCAGTGCCTGTCTTCATGACGTGTGACCATTTGCAGTTATTTCAAGCACCACTAAAATAATGGGGTAGAGTCCTCTCTAAGCCTCTTTCTGGTGAATGACATTTTTTTAAGGGCCACCTAAGAGCATCAATCCATTATTTTGGGCTAGATGTAATTATAAGGGGTGTGCAGGCCAATTAACCAAATATAGAACATTTTCATTCAAGAGCTACACAGTATGCCAATTCAAATGTTCTGCTAAAGCCTGAGTCTCTCAAACCAAGACGACACTTTTTCACTTGCCAGGATTGGGGCTTCTGTTGTGTGTTGACTGAAAAACGAACATCTCTCTCTTCCTTTGTTCCACATCTCTTTATGCTTTCAGTCCCCAATTCGGAAATTATTTTCCAAAGAAATATCAGCAGTTGTCTATCAGCTACAGATAGGCAGTCACCAGACTCTTCCACAGCTCAGAATGGGAACTGGTGGCCCAGGTCCGTAGGGGGCCCCAACCTCCTAGTGACATCATTCTACTTACTCCTATTTCAGTTTTAAGGATAATCCTACCTACCCCACCACCCTAAGCAGGAAGCTGTAGTTATCTCATTTGGGGTAACGCTTCTGAAGGCTAGGATTAAAGCAGTTGAAGATCTGTGAACAGCATTTAAACCACAAAAATAGTATTGCAAGGGAAGCAGATGGCAGGTGATAATAATGGTAAGATCATAGCCTAGCTAAAGTGCACTTTCAAAGTCAAAATTAATTTCAAAGCTTCTGGATTTTTACACGTTCTCTTTGTTTCTCTTTCATTTATTTACTGAGTGCCTAACAGGTGGAGGCATGTGTGAGGCAGTAGGGGAGACACAAATATATACATGTGTAAAGAAGGTAACTAGTGGTTACTGTTCCCTTGTCCTTGTCCTCATCATTTGTGCAAATGCCTTACCCAAATATATCCTTTCTGCACCAGCCACTTGTCCCCTATCCCATTCACTCATGTTCCCTTGCTTTCTTCTGCATTCCCTACTCTTCCGGACTCCCCATCACGTATCTTCACCCTTCCTTTTTTCTCTCTAGTCCATATAATTGGACGTAATTGTAGAAAAACTGGAATGTCCTTTGTAGTATGCACTTAACCTTCCTTAGACTTCATTTTTAAGGCAGGCATTTCTTTCTCTAAGAAAAGAAAATATTGGTATTACTTTGATTTCTGCATGTAGCCTTCAACCAGTTCTTTTCTGGGGTACCCCCTTTCTTCCCCTAGAACAACCATGGTTTAGTGGGAAAGCGGTTTCAGATATTTCTGTGTAGCAAATTTTGCAAAGCCAATGGTACAGAAGTCGAGAAATAAATCAAAAGCATACAAAAGGTATTTGTTAAGTAGGTATTTTGGGAGACTTGAAATATGCTTCTGTCTAACCTGAAAATTAAACTCTTGTGGGTCCAACCCATAATTCCTATGAAATGACAATGGAGTCGTCCAGGGTATAATCATATCGAAGGGTGTATTTGCCATTATTTGTTTTTTAATTTAAGTTCTTCCAAATTCTAGCCTATAAACACCGTACATGAGAGTTCTTTAACTAGAAATAAGGAAGCTTTCATTGTTAACTCAGAGGTTCGTGACTTTAACCTTCCATTTCTCCAGAATTGGAAATTCTTAACAAAGTGACCCTTGGTTATTTGCAGCTGCCAAATAGTGGGAATGGAGGGAGAGAGAATCTCTCCAGGGCTCTCTCTCAGAGCAATGCATGTTGGGCTTAGACAAAAATTGCAATGGTATGCGTCAAGGGCATAAGCATAGTACGCAAGAAAGACATTGTGTAAATTCTAGTTTGGGTTCAGTTATATCATACATTTTGTTTTCTTTTGGGATCTCTTGTTGATGGTAACCATAATACAATTTTCTGATCAGGGATTCTTATTCTTTACTACATCCAAAGCTATACCTGGATGGTCCTGATAATACAATAAATGAGAAGGCATTAAAATGGAAATTCCTAACCAGAGGTCTACGGGCCCCAGTAATTCCACAGATGGGTTGTAGCCCCCTGAAAAATATATGTGAAATTTGGGGCATGCATTAACTTTTCTGCAGCGAGTCTATAACATTTATCATTTTCTCAATCGAGCTATGCCCCCCAGGAGCCTAAGAACCCACTGAATATGAGTGTCTTGACGCAAAGAGGTCTTTCATAACTGAGTCAGGAATCTCCTGGTCAGGCTTTATCACTGCATGAATGAAGAAAATTCAAGAAACAATAATAATGCTCTTGAAACTGATGTGGGTGTTGTCTAGTTGTATCGATGGGACAATGTGAGTCTTGTATCCTCCTACTCCACCATCTTCCCCGGAAGTGAAGGTCTCAGTAATAATAATGCCCTTAATATTTGCTGAGTGTTTGTCATGTGACCTTATGCATATACATTTAATCTTTCTCACAAGGGAACTATTGTGATCCCCATTTTATATGAGAATGCTGAAATACAGAGAGGTAGGCAGCTGGCCCAAGGATACCAGGTGGGAAAGTGGCAGAGTTAAGACATAACCAGGGTCTGGCCTCCTAGTACATGACCTTAACCGAGTGCTTTAACCACTATGTTCTAGAGCCTCTTGGCTGAGGGGCACTCCCAGCCAGGGGTTGTCCCTTTCAAAACAAAATCGAAATGAGAGTCAAAGGAAATGTGACCACTAAAAAATGAGTAAGAAAATAAAGTTTAACTCGCCTCACCCCACTCCTCATTCCCAGGACATTAGCAATTCAGGGGAATACCAGCAAAATGCCAAGGTACTCGTAGGTGCTGGAGAGGGCTCCAGGGGTAGTGGGCTGGGTCTAGGGGCCCAAGGGAGTTGGTTGGTCCTCAACCTTTAGGATCCGTAGTGGCTCCCATTCCAATAGCACTTTCCAAGTGGCAATTCACTTCCCCTTCTCTCCTTTCTTTTAATGTTCCCTCCCCCTGCAAGGAAGACAGGGTGGAGATTTTTCACAGACCAGGAAACAAGGCCCAAAAAATTTGCACCTTCCCTAGAACCATGAGACTAGGTTATAGCAGAGTTGTGTCTAAGACCCAGGTCTCTGGACCTTCGGTCCAGTTCTCTTTCCCCTGGTTTTGCTGCCTGGCCTGTCAGTGTCACTTGGCATTGGAGAGTGAAACACCCCAACAGCCAAGAGTTCCATATGCATCCACCTCCACACAGTGGACCCCTTTTTTTTTCCCATTTTTTAAAGTTTTTATAGGGGACACGTTTTTATTTGTGGGTGCACAATAGGCCCTGAACCAAGCCAAAGCACGTTACTTGCATTATTTCATTTAATCCTCAAAACAACCCAGTGAGGTGACTGTTATCTCCCCAATTTCGCAGGCAGCGAAATTGAGGCATGGTGGCACAGCTAGTCAATTACAGAACCTGGACTTCAGACCCAGATATGGCCATTCCCCACCATATGCTCTTCACCGCTGGGCCATGCTACTGCCCAAGGAGACAGGAAAGAGCAGAGGAGGAGGAAATGAACAGCCTATTTTGTATGATGAGCAATGCTTTCTACCTTCTCCGAGGACGGTGCAAACGGAAATCTGTTTCAAGCACTAGCACATGAGGTTAAAATTAAAGAGGACAATTACGAGCGATTAGTCACTGGAGTGGGGCTCCATGGGCGTCTTCAAAAATAGGATCAGCTCTCACTCACTTGGACCTGGCACAGAGGAGCCATCAGAGAAGTCTTTTCTAGGCTGTGATTCTGTGATTAACTCTTTTAAAGGAGCCAGACTGCTGAAGCTCGTTAGAAACAATGGCCCCATTTCTCAGGGGCTGTCGAGTCAAGCAGGTCCTGAGGAAATTTCTTTGGCACCCAGGGATCATGAAATTAACACCAGAGGCTCTGGCACTGGATCACTCTGGTCTGTTGAGACCTCAGCAAGGAAGCAGTCACTCAACCTTTTTGTTCTGAAAACCCAGGAAGCCCAGGCGGCTAGTGGTTTGGGTTTCAGCACCTCTGAAGGCATCATTTCAAACGGCCGCTCTTCCTAAATCTGAATTCACTCCAAGGTCCCAGGAGAAGCATCCTGAATGGACACAGAGGGGTGGGCAGGTCTTTGAAAGGCCAGTGGGACAAAGTGTTGAGGAGCCAGCCCCTGAGCTGGAAGGAAAAAGCAACAAGTGAGGCTTCCATGCCCGTCGCGAGGGCGGAAGGGGCCCTTCTGTCTCCAGATCCCCTCGGAATTAAGAAGAGTGTTCTAAATGGGGGCCTTCAGGAGTTTGCATGGGCCCCCTGTCACGGACAGCCCGCCAGTGTGACTGAGCGGCTGCCAGCAAAGCTTCCAAAGGGGAGGCCCAGAAGGCTGCATCTTTGATGTGCTCAGTGGGTAAAATTCCTCTTTGTGGAACCTTCCCTCGGCTTCCAGCATTATGTCTACTAAAGAGTGTTCTCACAGTGCAGAGGAGGCCTGGCTCTGCCATGGCCACAAGCCAGAGAAGCCATAAGCCTTCCTCCGAGGGTGGCTGGGATCCCCCGGGCAGCACAGCTCAGGTACCTGGCTCCAGCCCCCAGAGAATTTGGATCTGGCCTCCAGCAGTAAAAAATATGTATCTCAAGGGTTCTCCCTGAAAGAGCTATGGGTAGGAGGGAGCCAGAGCACAGACTGACTTACGGCCACTGCAGAAGAAAAGGTGAGAAACTAGGGGAAGAGAGAGAGGGGAAAAAAAAAAAAAGGCAACAAAAAACAGGTGGAGTAGGGGGAGTGAAGGGGAGGGTTTTTTATGGGTTTTTTCTTTCTTTCTTTTTTTTTTTTTTTTCCCCTCCTGCAGCCGTGTGTGTTTTGGAGATCTAAAATCTGCAAGTGTTACGTCAAAGCTTTCTCCAAATGACTTGATGAGGGTTTTTTGTTGTTGGGTTGCTGCACTCCCGGGACTCATTGGGATGGCAGGATAAAAATTAATTAGAGGCTGTTTGGAGGGGGCTTTGCAAGACAGCCGGAGGCTACGCTTCAGTCTGGTTGTTAGAAGCAATATCATCACCGTCTCCTCGCCCAGCGAACAGACCAGCGCTGGGGCGGCCGGGGGGAGCCACGGAACGTTCAACACAGACATCAGAGCCAAGACTTCCTCCCAGAGAGATTACTTACCACAAACCAGTAGATCTACCTGCTGACAACCTCAGAAATATGTCTTGTTTCATTTTCAGATTTTTAAGAGGGGTTACATATGAAGCTTACAGAATCCTGATAAAACAGCTCCAGGAGGAGGTGCCGCCTCTTCCACGCCTCTGAAAATTACATCCAGGCCAGGCAGAGCCACCCAGCAGACACAAGGAAGGCAAGATTCTTTCCAGGTGTGGATTTGCCTCCTTTCTAGGGGGTGGCAAACTGAAAGGGGGACTCTAGGCGTTGGCACGTTGCCACACGGCCAAGGCTGACCGCTGATTCTTTCAAATTTGGGCAATTGACAGGGAAAATAAGCCAAGCTCTCTTTGCTCTTCTGGTCTTTATATTTCTCCCTCTGCTTCCTTTGCCCTGAAGTCCTCGCACCTCCTGTCCTCTCTCATCCACATGGGATCCTCCCCTACCTGAAGTACTGGGTCAATGAGTGACCTTGAAGTTTGAATAATTGGGAACTGGCTCCTCAAATCCAGTTAAAATCGTTCAAAGCACGATATGAGTCCTGGCATTTCATCAGCCATGAGTAGCTTTTCCGGCTGTAGATTTCACCCTGGAAATGGGTCGCGAAGTGAGCGAATGCCTGGGTCCCCTTCTTAAGAGCCCTTTTAACGATCATGAAAAACCTTGTGCACTTCATATCTGTAGTTTATCTCCTGACCAGTGTAAAAACGTTAGCTAGTTAGTCCTTAAAACATTTCCTGGGATGCAAGCAATCATTTAGATCCCTGTTTTATGGATGGAAAAACCGAGAGTGTTCATATTTCCCATGTCCAGAAAAAAAAGCAGTCTATGTGTGAGCTCAAAGAAAATATGGAAACTCCTAGGTCCCTTCCCTCGCCCCAAACTTAGCTGTGTCTATTTTATTGCCTGTAATTGCTTCCTTGCATCATGTTGAGGAATTGGGGGGTGGGGGGCTAAGCCAATGGGAACAATTACCAAAAGAAAAAACAGCAAGTTTTCCCCCAAACAGCCATTTCCAAAATGAATTCACCAGCTGCGTAATATGAAATCGCACCACCCCACAACATTTTAGCCACTTCGTGCTTTCAAACGTGCCTTCTTTTGAGTGAGTCTTATTCTCTGGACCTCACGATAAGGGTTGACCATGGCGCTTCCCACATCTTCAGAAGAAACGAAAAGACTTCTTCTTAGCAAGGTTCAGCACCGAGTCGGAACATTTGGCTTATTTCAGAGGGGGTGTAAGAGAGTCACGAGCCAAACTAACATCACTTTCATGCCCTGATTGTTTGTTTTTACACATTACGGGGTAGACAAGAACCAGTCCCCAGTGCACAGAGACAACAGTAGCTGGTTAGGGAGCTCAGTCGGGGATCCTGAGAACACCCCTTGCCCGTTTGCTCTCTGCCAGAGGGAGGCAAAAGGAGATATGTGACGGCTGCCTTCAGAAACCAGGTACGTACTAAGGTGAGGGACAAGGGGCATGGCTGCATAAAGCCAAATCTTCTCCACTAAGTGCTTTCAAAACTAACCAGTCTGCCTGAAAATCAATCTGCCACTTTATAAGCAGCCAGCATATTTAGAACCATGGAAATTAAAGATGGAAAAGACCTATTAAGTCTTCTAGATCATTCCCTAGGGCCCAGTGCAGGCTCATTCCCTGTAGTATATTTGTTAGCGCTATGTCAGGCCTAATTTCAAGTGTCTCAAGCAATGAACATGAAGGAGGCAGAGACAGAGGTGTCTGCCCACCGCAGTGAACAATGATCATGTGATTATAGTTCTCCCAGCTGCTCACTGGCCTTTGGCATGCCCGGGAAAGGTTTGGATTCCCCAGGGCTTGGCCCAGAAGAAAGCAGCAGCTTCTAGAAAGTAGAGACATTTAGAGAACTTCTCTACTCTTTGTGTATAAGCAGAGTAACACGGTGCCTCTCTGTAAATAAATTGCCACAAAGGAAGAACAGAGAATCCACGTGTACTGGGAGTCATTAAAAAAAAAAAAAAAAAAATGAAATAAATCCTACCTCTAAGGAATCCAGTCTTCCCTCTCACAAGTTTTATTCTGGGTTGGTCAACAGTCACCTGTCCAACTGGTGGCAAAACGGAGGAAATATTTTCCAAGATGCCAGGACTTTATTCTAGAACATTTAGGACCAAGTGATATGAAAATAAGAGCAGATGGCTCCGCAATAGTACAGTCAAGGGTTTTCTGAGAAAACCATTGCTCTCTTTGTCTCTGTTCCCAGCCAGAGAGGAAGCAAGTGGACTTCACAGTTTCAGGTGGGAGCATCTTTAAATGGCGGTAAACAGAAGCCGAAGCTAATAGAATCCAGAGAACAAAGGGATCAAAACCAAATACCAACAATGTTTTTTTTACTTCTCAGTTTTGAAATGATGGAGAAAGTCCCTTTAGATATTCATATTAAAAATTCTAAATCGGTACATTGTCAAGTCCACCTCTGTCCTATGACATGAGTGAAATGAACAGTGACTCATTCACTGGCCCGGCGCAGAAACCCTGCAGCAGTTCTACAACCAAAGATCATAAAATTGTTACCACTTCACATTTCTGGGAATAGGATCATCCGAAGAGACTCTCCTGCCCCATTTCTGCTCTAAAGAAAGAGCTCCATTTTCTTTACCGGATACTTGAAGCAAAACTGAACTTTTACAAGCCTGAAGTTTGACTCATAGGCCAACAGCCCATTCACTTCTGGAGTGCCCCACCTCCCACCCTTTCCCCCCCAGCCCTTTTCCCTCTAAAACATTATCTCATCTCAGCATTGCAGCTTTTTTAAGTTCAATGTCAATAGCTAGTTAGGAGAGGGCAGGCGGGTCAGGGCTTAGGACTCCGAACCGTCCTTGACGTTTTTCTGTAGACTGATCTGCTGTTTGCATCAGCCCAATAAAAAAAAAAAAAAAAAAAGGAAAGGAAAGAAAGAAAGAAAAGAAAAAAAAAATCCCTCTTTACTATCTGAGAAAAGATCAGAACAGGAAAATGTCAGTTTGAGAGCTGACAGAATTCTGATAAGAATGAACTGGAAATGAGAGAGAGAATGGAAGAAATGCTGTCACTCTAAGAAGTTTTTAATTTAATGTTTTTAGACAAATATGTTCCTCACTGAGTGTGTGTGTGTTTTTCACACACAACTCTTCCATCCCTCCACCTCTTTTCCAAATGCTCTTCTGGAGAGAAAGGCTGTCTATTTTGACTTGATTTGATTTGATTTTTACGGTCTTTCCACAACCTTTCAAAGATCTGGAAGGGTCAACCTTTCTGGCCTGAAAGCTGTGAGCACATTCACTCCCACAGAATTTCTCTAAGCCCTGGGATAGTTTCCACTTTCAGAAGTATCCATACATATTTTTAGAGTTAGAGAGATAATTTAAATTCTCAAGCTTAATTGAACCGACAGAATGCAGAGTGGAGTGCTACAGATGGAAACACTTTCCAAGTGTGACGACCTCTGAGTTCAAATTTAATACCTACATAATAAAGGCTTGAAGATAATATAATGGGCATTGTTTCTGTTGCCCCCCTTTTTTTTACTTGTGTAGTAACTTTATTATTAGAGGAAATGGCGGGTGTTTTTAAATACAGGCTACATGAAACATCAAGAAGTGACCCCCATTAAAAGAGATATTTTTCATGATGAAAAGGCCAAGTCTTTGATGAATATAACACTCAGTAGGAGTTAAGTGTTCTTCTAAATGAAGAAAGAAAAGTTTTCTGGAAACCAAGGAGTTGCCTAGTTTACCAACAAAGCATTTACTGAGTGCCTTACTCTATGTCTGGCATTCTACTGGGCGTTTTGTATCATCTCAGCTAATCCCGTAATAACTCTCTGAGGGAGACATTACTATCCACACTTCCCAGTTGAGGAGAATGAGACTAAGTGAGAGTGGGTTTGCCCAAGGTCACACAAAAACGGTGCGACAGACTCAAGGTGCATACCCCTACGTACGGGACGACATCTGTCCTGTGTGTTTATTCATTTTGTCACAACGCCTTACATGTCCTGTATTCAGCTATTTTTAATAAGTTACAAACGTTCATTAGAGCAATTTTTCAAATTTAAATGGGCTTTCTGTAGTTTTATTTGCTAAATCTGGCACCTCTAACATCTGGGTCTCATGATCCCAAATCGAGAGGTTTGCCCCTTCTTTCACACAAAAGGAATGCTTTTTGTTGTTGGTTTTTTTTTTTTTTTCTGGACACTTGATGAAACAAACAATATACACAGTAAGTTTGATGTATAGTAATTAACTGTGGACTCTTGAGTCAGTCATATTAGATTCAAATCCTTGCTCTGCGGCTTGCAAGCTGTGTGATCTTGGCAAGTTTTCTCAACCTCCCTGAGCCTCGGGTTGCCTATGGTAAAATGAGGACAAGAATAGGGCCAACCTCTGGGGCGCCTGGGTGGCTTAGTCGTTAAGCGTCTGCCTTCGGCCCAGGGTGTGATCCCAGAGTCCTGGGATCGAGTCCCGCGTCGGGCTCCTCCGCTGGGAGCCTGCCTCTTCCTCTCTCACTCCCCCTGCTTATGTCCCTTCTCTCGCTGGCTGCCTTTCTCTCTGTCAAATAAATAAATAAAAATCTTAAAAAAAAAAAAAAGAATAGGGCCAACCTCATTAGGTTGTGTGGAGATTTAAAAAGAGAATGCGTGCCATAAGATAATTAACCCAGTTCTTGGCACATGATAGGCATTCAAGAAATATTAGCTATCACCTGTGCCCTCAAAGTCATTCTACGATGGCCCTTCCAAAGCAGAGCTCTGTTCGTCCCCTTGCTTTAAAACATTCCCTCATATAGACAGTGCAGTTTCCTTAACTTCATAATATAATTTCACGTGTACGGGCCCCGTCAAACTTGCCGTTCCTATTTCCAACTTCCACACATAGGACAGAGTCAGTGTTTGTCACGATAACTTGTTGATCATAACTCTGAATTTGATTAAGGAGACAATTATGTTTTCAGGTTTCAGTGTGAATTCTTTTTCTGCCAAATAGGATTCAACACATTGAATCCTCAGGCCTCGTTGTCCGTATGGGTGGATTTCAGTTTTGAATTAAAGATGCCGGATAGCTTAGGATATTCTAGGATACTCTGAGTGAGAAGGCTCCACTGGAGTGGCCAGATTGCTAGAGAAAGTGCCTTTGGGAAGACTTTTCTCCAGAAGAGACTCCAGGGTTTGCTCTCCAGCCCCCTGCAGGCTCACCACCAGCCCCTCCCTCTGACCAAGCCCATTTGAGATGAATCCCTACTTGAGTCACATCACCTCCTGGCTTAGAAGTAACCAGGCCGTAAACACCAAGGAGGAATTTTACTGGCCCATCCCCAGCTTGCTCTTTTATTGTCTGGCATTTCCTCTACCTTCTCCTGAAATTGACAAAAGTATCTTTTACAAAACCCGCGTTCAGTTTTGCAGGCTCAGATTTACGTTGTCTGTGAAGGCTTTCTATGTAGCTGCATTATTTCCCCTGGCCCTTGTGGTGCTGTCTCTCGGTTCCCCCCTGCCCCCGCCCCCCATGCTCTTGTCGCTCTGAAACAGGAGGTGTCAGCCACTCTCTGGCCACTTCCCTTGCTGAGCCTGGGGGACGCCGAGAAACACCCAGTCCCTGGTGGCCCTGCTGTGCCTACGGCAAACCCTCGAACCCTAGGACGTGGGATCAGGTGGGAGGTTGTCAGAAAGGAGGGTGGAAGACAACCGGAAAGAGCCGACCTTCCCGGCGAGAGAAAAGAAGCAGTAGGCCAAAAGCTTGCCTTAGTGAAAACCAAGGATACAAAACAGGCCTCTTTATAGACACATGACCTGCATCCCTGAGGCCCTGCTCTTTACGGATTCATGCACTGGCATAAGTTCTAAATTGCTGCCAGTTTCACAACTGTTTTTAATTTAAAGGCCTCCAGGCCATGATATTCCAGGGCAAAGAGAGATTTTTCGGCAAGCAGAGCAGAAGAACGAGATCAGAGCGCCCCCACGGTTTGCGACAGCCGACTTCACCTCCTCCAGCTTAGGAAATCCTAGTTAATTTCTCTCCGTTTCCAAAACGTACTTCCATTTGGAGATAAGCACGCATGCTGGAAACCATTCAGAGGAGGCTCACAGGGGCAGAGCAGTCGAGCGCAGCAGCTATAAACATAACTTCCTTTAAGGAAAAAAATAAAAAGGACGTCTCAGAGTCTTCCAGAACTTAAGACAGTGTGTGACGTCTGAACTGTAACACCAACCATCTCTGGAGGCTGATGGAAAGAGATGGGCTCAGTGACACCCCCGGACAAGGAGTTCACTCAGGCAGGGAATACTTGACAAATCCCTTCAGGGAGGAAAAAACAAAGGAACACTCACCTCACTTTACAGTAACCCAGTTGCGAAAGAACGGGAGAGCGAGCCAGGATAATTATACAGGCATTTTATTATCCACTGCTGCCTTTTAAAAGGCAAAGCATGAACTTCTAAATGCTCTGTTGGGATCTTCTCCACCTTTCTTCCTCCCAGCTCCAAGGAAAAGGCCAGCAGAATCAGGGCCTCATCCAGCCTGTTCTGGACCTTTGTGCCATTTAGAAAAAGCTACTCCCTCTGCAGGGACCATTAGAAAAGAGTGCCCCACTTGATAAACGAAAGCCCGTGGGTTGCATGCTTGAGTGACCAACTTCTCCTGGGGCTGAAGAAAAAGCTCTGTCTCCCTCCAGGTAGACGCCCTCCTGTGACAGGATACATGGCTCGGCAGCTTGGCAGGTAGGATGTCGGCTGACTTCAGCCCACAGTTGCCCCTTGGTGGGGCACCTTGACAAAACCCCCCATTGCCCAGCCGCACACACTGGCCCGAGTGGGAATTATACCCCCAACACACTTCCATCGTTAATTGATGTTGCAGAGGTGATCATGTCCCTCCTCCCAGTCATCAAAGCCTCTGTAGCCCAGAACGTGTTTTGCCCAATTCCCTTTGAGCGGTAACTGCGTATTCACAGCCAACGGCACAAAAGGAAAGAAATGGAAATTGGATTAGAAGGGCAAAATTTAACTCCAAGACCATTCGTAGATAACAGAGCCAGCGGTGTTAAGGAGCACTCACGCAGGTGCCCCCCATCCATCATCCACAAACTTGTGCTGCCACTTACCAAGCAGTGTTTTGGGGAGCTGGTCACACTCCCACAGGCAGAGCTGGCAAAAAGAAATTTACAGGGCTGTGGAAGGAAACTAAACTGTAAGCTTGCTTTAAAGCCCTGCTTACCCAAATTGTTCCAGGCATCCCCAGAGGTATTTCTCTTACTCAAGAAGGTCACCATATCAAAAAGAACAGGGACGTGGACCATGCAATACACCTGGAGAGATCAGGATGGCAGAGCAAAGCTTTGCTTTTCCCCTGGGAGCACCAACATTGGCATGCCGGAAAGGTTAGGCAAGGTGGGTTGGCATAGAAATCTTCCTGGCAACAGTTACCAGCCCCCAGCCTCCGTGTGGAGATGGGCTTCATGCCCACTGTCTCCTGTGTCCTCCCTTTGGCATCTGTGACCTCAGGACCTCTACTGGCAGGCAGGGCACTCAGACCAGGTGTTCTGGATCCTTCTAGTGAGTCTAGATTAGACTTGAGAGCGAAAGTGAAAAAGAAGAAGAAGAAATAAGAATGAAATAAGAGGATCCTTTGTGAATGGATCTAGGTCCTGAATTTCTTCCCAACATGCCTTTAAATTTCCCCTACAAATATTTGGATCTGTGCAGAGCAAGTCTGATTTCGTAGAGAAACTTGCTCTCTCGATGACCCCTGGGTCCAAGAGTTGGCTGGAAACAGAAATGACTGGCCAAAGCCTGGATGGATTCAGCTGGGCTTAGTCCCTGAAGGCTTTGTTCTTCAATCTGTTTATACAGTTTCCCGTAGGAGTCTGTAATTTTAATCAGTAAATATCTCCCTTGATTTATCACCTTCTATTGACATAGTGGTAATTCAAGCAGTGGAACTAAAGCTGGGCCTGCTGTGTGTTTTTTCCCCTCATTGTGCCCGGACTCTGTTTGATTTTTCTCAGTCCTCTTAGGTAATTGGTCCGCCTCTGACACTCTCTGTATGACCGGCCATGGTCAGGGGTCAGTGGGCTTCCCCCTTCCGAAGAGCAGAATGTTCTAACCAATCACCACACAGCCCCATCTTGAGTTTGCTAAGACCAAAGCAGACAAACCACAGACTGATAGGACCCAGTGGATTTCATTTGAAAAGTAGAAATCCAAGATGCTTATAAAGAACACTGTAATTCTCTCTAGCTCCAGAGACCGTTTGGAGACGTAATCCGCTGATTTAGTATCTCTGAGTCGAGCAGGGAGATCCTCCTTCCCAAACCTGTTGGAGCTGCCAGTTTCCACATTAGCAGACTGATCCCTGTATAAACGTGGTGTTGGGTAAGACCTGGTACCCAGTTCTACTATTTATTAAAGTGTTTATTTACTTAGTGTTTATACCGGTGAAGTGGTACAATTCTTTGGGCACCCGTATCCTGATTTCAGTATCACACTTGACCAAAGATGATCTCCTTGATTGGCCAAGATAAAGAAATGAGGACTTGATAGTTATAGACCTAGGTGGATTCAAAGCTGACTTGATATGCTCCAAGGTTCTGTGCTAAGCTGCTTGTGTTTGCAGATGGCCCTGAACTACAAATAAGGGCTTGATGTTGGAGAAGAGGGTCTAGATTTCCAAAAGATCTCCATGAACTGGATTGATGGGCTGAAATTTGAAAGATAGAACCAATGTAAAGATTTGAACTTTGGTTCCAAAAATCAAATGCCAGCTCACCGAACAGGGACAATCTGTTTAACCATAAGTTTTGTGAAACTGATACAAGTTTTGGGGTCCACAAGCTCAGTAAACACTGTGTGTCCCATGGCTTGTCCCATGGCTGCCAAAAGTACCAATGAAATCTTAGGTTGTGTTTGTATGAGAATGGTTCCCTCGAATCCTCATCACATTAGGCTTGACTTTCATAGAAGTTTTTCATCTTTTTATTCCCCATAATAACTAAAACAGTGCCTCATATCACAGAAGCTTATTTAAGTATCATTCGGATGAATGGTGGATAGACAGAAGGGTAACAAGGGAAAAAACCAACTCATTGCTCAACAACCTGTCTTAAAATTGTGTTCAGTTTTCAATGCCATGTTTAAGGATGGACATGAGTAAAGTGGAATGTGTCAAAAGAAGAATGTCCAGACAGTGAAGGATTTGAGAATCGTGGCATAGGTGAAAGAGTTAAAGAAATTGGTACATTTCATTTGAAATAGGGGAAAGCAAAGGAATCTTTGGGGGAAAAAGCACTGGGAAGGGGAGAGAAAAATCATCCAGATTTAGAATTTTGAAAGCCAATATGTTTGAGAGGGGTTAAGATAATATACATTGTCTGAGAGAATAAGCTAGAAGCAACATAGTGGAAGCAATAGAGAGCTGGATTTCAGCTTACAACAAGGAAGAAATCTTTGCCAGTTAGAAAGGTTTTCGGTACCTACAGAGAAATGGTCTGATTCTACTGATGGGTCTTTCTCTTTCTCACTTAGGGCTGACTATCATACACAGCCCCCACCTGGAGCAGCTCCTCTGCTAAGGTGCCTCCACAACTAGTTGTCAGTAGTCCTTTCTCAATGCTTTATTTAATAGGACTTTGTAGTAAATTTAGTTTATGTGTCTGGCTCCTTCACTAAGTTATACATTCCTTGAGAACAAGGCTGTTGCCTTTCATATTCTTTATACGTAATAGACACTCAATCAACATTTACTTCATTTGTCGAGTTAAATAGAACTTGGCAGCCTCTTTGATTCAAGACTAATACCAAAAAATTCGTTTGGTTTAGTCTGAGATCTGTGGAAGCACAGAGACTCTGGAATGGTAATATAGCAATGTTGGCTGTCCTCCAAGGTTCTGTGTATTTGGGGGAAGACTCATCTGTGAATCTACTTTTCCCATCTTTAAAGTAAGGAGACCTGTAAATTCTAGAAAATTCATTTCAGTAAAACCCATTTATCTACTACCCATCCAAACATATATAAACCATAAAGTCTTTTGCATATAATGGAAGAGATCTTTAGTTTCTTTTTCTTAAAGCAGTTAATAGCTATTCAGTCTTTTCCTAATAACTCACTGAATGGTTTAGTCTGGGGGATATGCAGATTTCATCTTCAGATCATATTAATGGAACACAGTGCCTCAAATGCGCTGATGGACTTGCTTTCACAACTGAGTCACAGTGATGGTACAGATCCAGGTGGGGCCTAGAGTGAAATGATGAAGGCGGTTATCCTTACACTTGCTCTGTCGGATGAAGAGAAAGGCTCTGATGCAAGCCCTGGGCTATTTCTCATGATTACATCATTGCCTTCATATTGTATTAGCTTCCCGGGTGCGGCTGGACCAGCACTTCAATGAGAAGACCTTTCTTGAAGCTTAGCCCTTATCAGTCCTACAGTCCATCACACTGCCCCATTCCTTCCCAAACGTGGCAGCATTCTGGTGAATGGTAAAGTAAAATGATTTCCAGAGAAGTAATTAGCAAAGTGCACAGAAGCTTAAGGAAAAAAAAAAAAAAAGACAGGCTATCAATCAATAAATAATAAAAAATTCAGTCGAGGGCATTTTCCATCCTGGTATTCTTGGTTATGAGAGAGAGAGAGAGAGAGAGAGAGAGATTCTTGAGGACAGGTCAGGTTACCTCTTCTTAGCTCATGTTCCACAACTTCCATATAATACAGTGTATACACGTAATGAGTGTTGATAAGGATCAAAAATGGGAACTATAATTTCACCTCCACCTGGTTTCCTACCACTATTCTGGGCTTTCAGGTAGGGCTATAAGATACCTGATCTTGGATATTTGTGGAGTAATTGCACAGACATTGATCTCTTAATGGTAGACGATGAGTTAATTCATCTGAAACCCTTCTAACTTGGCAGATAAGGAATTATTAGTCATCACACTCACTCTGGGCATTATATATTCTATTATTTATCAATTACACAGAAATGAAAGGATGAACCTTTCACAGGAGAACCTGGCTGGCAAACCAGAGAGAAGAGTTGAGCAGTGGAGGAAGGATGGGGCAGCCCCTGGATGATTCAGAGAACTTCCAATGCCAAGAGACCAAGGTCAATAGTGGCAAGAAGATGAGAGGACAAATAAATAAATACAGCATTTGGAGACGAGAGTATGGCCCAGGAGACACCGTGCGTTGGGAGTGGATCTGGGATTAGAAGAGGAAAGGGGAGGAGCTCGATTCATTCATTTATGCATTCATTCTGCCCGTGTTTCTCATGCTAGATAAGGATATGCGGTCCTAGCACTCCCCTCAGGTAAACAAATAACCTGTAATTGCCAGTTGGGAAGAGTGCTAGGAAGGAAACAAATAGAATGTTACAGGACAAAATAATGGGATTGAGGTAGAGGAAATGTGGCCCTCTTTGAGTAGACTGGTCAGAGAAGATCTCTAAGGAGTTCACGTTTAAACTCAAATTTGAAGGATAAGAAAGAACCAGTCACACAGAGAGGAAAAGGTGAGTGACACAGGCTTTTGTGAAGGGGAGTCCTCAGCAAATTCAAGGAAGCAAACCGTAAATGGTTTATTGAGCACCTATGGCGCTCAGACCCTGGTCTAGGTGCTTTATGTGTGTGAAAGCGTCTACGCCTCCCAGTCCTACCCATGGGCGTTGTTGTAACCCCCGCTGTCCTGGGGAGGAAGATGAGGTTAATGTTTCTGCCTCGTAAAGGACCGAGGAGGGAGAAGGAGGCAGGGATCAGCTGGGTTTCCAGCAGAGATGTGTGATTCCTCTAACTTGGGTTTTTCAACCACCCCTCTGGCCTCTCATTGATGAGTGGACTGAAAGAGGACAAGACAGGACATGGAGGGCCGCTTGGAAAACGTTGCGGGCTCCAGGCAAGAGTAGATGCGGTCACGCTGGGAGGATGGCAAGGAGATGGCGGGAAGCAGTGCATTCGAGGCACATTTTGGCCGCAGTGAGATTTGAGAGGCAGCCAAACAATGAGGACACAGAAAGAAAACACATGGACTCCAACCTAATCCAGCTGCCTTCTACTATGAAAGAGAAGGAACCAAGAGAGTGTTGAGAAATAGACTCCTTGAAATTGGAAGATGTTCGGGCCCCGAACCAGGATCCTGCCTCGCTGTCAGTGTAAGACTTAAATACCCATCGCCTGCATGTTGTGGTTTGGCTGCCCTAATTTCTCTCATGTTTTTTTGTTAAATGGATACACACACATGCACACACGCACAGCCCTCCTGATCCAGTGAGCACTGAGAAAGAGTCAACAAGTGAGGTTTTCTTCTGGGACCAGAGAAGTCTCCATGCAGAGAAGCGAGACCTGCTATCCAGAAAATGCAGTTAGAAAAAAAGGCAGGAAAAAAAAAAAATGAAGACTAAACCGTGCAGACAGCTCACCTGGGGGAAGCAGGTCGCCCTAACCTCAAGCCAATCATTAACCCTGCCCAAGGCCGTCAGGACACTCACACGCTCGGGAATTTTAGGAGACTGGAAACTAAGAGCAAAGTTTATTTTCAGAACAAGGCCTGAAGAAGGAAGCAAAGGATAAACAGAGACCAAATGTTTTAATTTTTTGAAATGGTTTCCACCCCAACACGGTTACCCAAATCTTCAAAGAACAAAGGTTGGGGAGGATCACTGGGGAGCACTTCCCTGCATCTCTCTGCCTCACCGGCAGCAGCGGCCCCCACGCTCTCCCTGCCCTGATGTTTCTTGACCGGCAATGGCTGGGGGTACCTGGTGGCCAGTCTGTGACTTTGGCCAGAGCTGGGCGTCGCAGCCTGGTGAGTTTTCTGGGAGGCCATCTGGAACGGTCCTCGGCCTCAGAACAGTAGCCACAGTCGGTTCTCCAGGGACCGCCTCTGAGTTTCATGTGATACCGTTCTTCATCTGGGTTTTATAGAGAACAGGGGTCTTGACCCCGGGATGGGAGACAGCACAGCCTTGTTAGCAAACTGTCCGGGAAGGACTTGAAGGACGAATGTGGTGAGGAGGGGGGAGCCGGACAGGCTGAAGGAGTGCAGGCCCTTCAGCGAGCGCTCATCTCCGGCAGGCTCCCCGGTATGGCTCCAGCCCAGAAAACCAACTCTGGATACCTCAGGGAGAGCGGGAGGAGAGGACAAAGGTGTCGGGAAAAATAACTGCTAATATGATAAAATGTGAGTGGATACGACAGGCCGTGGCCCATCGAAGATCTCAGGAAACACAGCTCGGAAAAAGTACAAAAGTCCTTCAGTGTGAGGTAATGAGGCGCGTCTAATTATATTTAAGAAAAGAAACAGCAAGAAATGCTTTCAAAGACTTCCCCCTCTTTCTTCCCTCCCGAACGAGTCCAAATCCCAAACGGAGAGACACCGTTATTTCAGAGAAAGTGTGGAATTTCCGAGAGCATCACGGGAAACAAGGTTGTGATTTTCCCAGAACTGAGAAAAACTATCACACAAACCTTTCCCTGCCCCTCTTTTCCCCTCCCCAAAAATCTCCCATCAGGAAACAGCAGGGGGAGGAAGAAAAAAAAAAAAAAAAAAAAAAAAAAAACACAGGCCGCCCCACCATGAGAAATCAAGGCAGTTGAAATGACATTTGACACCGCCAGGCCACAGCTGAAGAACAAGGGAAAAGTTTTAGGGTGACTGTCACTGACCCATAGTCTCTCACTCCTAACCTTGCTCTCCAACATATGTTTCTCATTTCCTTGCTTATAGCTGGTCCAAGCTAATGATATGTGTTTTGGCCGGGATCCCGTGCTTGGCATACAGCCGGTCTTGTTCTCATTGTCCGGGCTACTTACAGAAACTTCTTTCTCTGTCTCTTTCTCTTTCTCAAAAAACCGGCTTTAAAGAACAGTAAATATGCAAAACAGCCCCCGAGCTCTATACAGCTACCATCTTGAACATGGCCCCCTCTACCCTAACACACCCCATCATAAAGGCCTGAAGAGACTGCCCACGGGTGAGGGGTACGTTCAACACAAAAGCAGTGGAAATTCAAACAAATTGGCCCATTAGAGTCTCACACGGCTATAAATACAGCTCAGCTCGGGCTATTTTGAGGGATGGTGGCATGGGAAAGTTCCGCCTGGAATCTTGAGTTTGTCAGAGGAGACGGATCTCTCCCAAGACATGGGAAGAAGACGAAGCACTCAGCAGACCCGGAGGAAGGAGGGCATCGGCTCTGGTCAGTTCCAGGGCAAGGTTAGTAGTGGATGAGACACGTCCAGGCCTCGCCCCTGTTCTCCAGCCCCGCTGGCCTTGCCATTGGAGGTTTTGGGGCTCTGGTGTCACTCAGAGTGTCCATAACCTCTAAAAAAGCTGAACATGCCCTTTTGCTCCTCGGAGGTCAATGGACCATTTCACTCTTCCTGAAAGACCGGGCAGGCGAGAGGAGGAGGGGTGGGAACGAGAGCAGCCTAGCTAGTCTGGGCAGGCCCCAGGCTGCAACCAGCATCTCTGGCTGACCACAAGGGAACCCTGAGGAGGCCATTTGTTGCGGGTCAGACCCTAAAGTGTGGCCCCCAGGACATCTCCATTATGAAATCAGGGCAGAGTTGTGTGGATTTTAGGAAACGGAGACCCACACGTGCGTGGTAGCAAAATATGCAGGCTGAGAACGCATATGCAAATATCGAGAGCTGCTTCACATTTCCCCTCGGGTGTGTCAACAGATGGCAATTAGCCGCTAGCAGTTAGGAATGAGTAAACCCAGAATACACATGTATTTCTGCCTTGTGTACCTGCCCACTTTTAGGAAACATGGATCCCTTGCCTTGCCGTCCCACTGCTGGGGATGCTGTACCTTCCTTATTTTAGTGGACCCCATACCCGTTTCTGTTGAGAAAGCAGAACCAGGACAAGTTTGGACTTTCTGGTCGATGTAATAAGATTGAGCACGTGCTGTATATTGTCAGAAGCATGGGGTCACACAGCGTGGTGGATGTGTCTGGTCTGTCCCCAACCCTAGTTTTCTTAACTGCACATCCCACTTTGCCCAGGACAGCCCAGTTTATATCTGTTGTCCCTGCATAATTATTAATAGCGCTTCTTTTCACTCTCCAAGTGTCCCAGTTTGGATGATAAATCATATGGTTACTCTATCTACAGACCCTTTTTTAAAAGTGCTTTTTTTGGTATGAAATCTAATGCACAGAAAAGTGCAAAAATATATAGCATCCTCTATTTTTGAGACTCTTTGGAACTTGGAAAAGTCAAGAGAGGGTTCCCAAATTATCAAGAAAATGGCTTTAGCAGATTAAATTTTAATGAGTTCAAGAACAGGCTCCACTGCATTCTGGCCCTGAGTCCTTGCCACAGGCTGAAGTTGGTTCTGTCCTTATGGACATGGTCTGCTCTGGATTTTCCATGTTGGATCTGAAACCTCAAAGGGACTGCCACCACGCATGGCGACAGCTGGGGCACATGAGGGCACTTGTCCCTGCACGGCCCAGAAAGGAAGAGCCATTCAGGTTACCATGACAACACTCTTTCCTGAAAATCTCTGACTGACACTTCCTGGGGAGACAGGAAGTAAGGACAGGAAGACACCGAGGTCACTCTCTTCCCATGTCCGGCGCTCCCACCTCCCAGACTTGTCTGATATTTGACCTTTTCTAGCTCAGTCTTTATTCTCCCATTCCCATCAGCAAAGGTATCCTGGGGGTGAAGGCAGCCCACTGCTTCTGTCCCTTTCTTCACCGCCAGCCAGTGGAACCTCCCGAATCATTCAGTAAGAAGCTATAGAGAAGTGACTAGATGCTGCAGAAAGTTACACAGCTGATTCCAAAGTAAAAAATTTAAAAAAATGTGGACATTGTAATCAATGCTACGACATATAATCATCATTCATTCATGTTATTGGGCACCTACTGTGTGCCAGGCCTTGTGCTAGAGAATGAGTGTAGGGTATTGACCAAAACGGGCATGGTCCCTGCCATCATGGGGCTTATGGTATCTCGAGGGAGACAGACATTAAAGGGATAATCCCACAGTAAATGCATAGCTCCAGATTGTAGTAAGGACAACAAAGGAAAAATACAGAGCATAAGAGAAAGTGCAAGGGGACCCAAAGTGAATCAGGGAAAGCCCCCCTCATAAGGCGACTTTAATCTAGGACCTGAATGATGAACAGGACATAGACAAGGAAGTCCATTTATATCAAGAGCCCATGAGTCACCACAGTATTGAGCCTAACCTTCATATTTTACTGAAATATGTCACTTCAAGCTCAGAAGAGCTTTGGGGCGCCCGAGTGCTCAGTCGGTTGAGCATCCAACTCTTGATTTCGGCTTAGGTCATGATCTCAGGCTCCTGGGATCGAGCCCCCTACTCCTCGGGCTCCCTGCTCAGTGAAGAGTCTGTTTATCTCCCTCTCCTTCAGTCCCTCCCCCCAGCTTGCTCTCTCTGTCTCTCAAATAAATAAAATAAATCTTAAAAAATAAGAAAGGATCAGAAGAGTTTTGTGGGTATGTCTTTCAAACCTACAGATTTAATAACCTACATCACAAATAAGACAAGGAGGTAATAATAGCTCACTTCTAGGTTAGTAGTTAATTGTTTGTAAAGCTATCCGTACAGTATTTGAAATGTAGAAAGTGCTCAGAGCATGGCATTCATCTCTCTGGAACTATTTCAGCAAATGTAGGGTCTCTCATATCTGAATCCCCCACACGACTCAGAGTAGATTTATGTAGTAAATGCTCGGTATACATTGAGGGACAGAAGGAATCCATGAACAAATGAATTAACTTTTATGGGATGTCTTCGGCGGACCAGGCACTGGGCCAGGTATCTTCACAAATGTTCTCTAATCTCAACACCATAACATCATTGCACCTTTCTCGAGGCTAGGATTCTAACGTGCTGAACTAAACAATAGCTCTGGGGGCGCCTGGGTGGCACAGTGCTTAAGCGTCTGCCTTCAGCTCAGGGCGTGATCCCGGCGTTATGGGATCGAGCCCCACATCAGGCTCTTCTGCTGGGAGCCTGCTTCTTCCTCTCCCACTCCCCCTGCTTGTGTTCCCTCTCTCGCTGGCTGTCTCTATCTCTGTCAAATAAATAAATAAAATCTTTAAAAAAAAATAGCTCTGAAAATAATGATAAAATATGACCCTAATGAAGTTTGGAGAAGCAGATAAGGGAGAAAGTGCTTCTCAGGAGCACTTGGAAATAGCAAGAGAAGATGCAAACCAGTGAAATGGAAAGGTACAAATGCTCCAAAGAGTTACAGAAGGGAGATGAGAAGGGTGTCTTGGCAGGATGTGAGCCAGGACGGGCAGCGATGCTAACACCCACATAACAGTCTGAGCCCCTGAAACAGTCCGAGGAACGTTTTGTCAGCAGAGATGATGCAATTGGAGTGTGTGGTCCTTGGGACAAACAGTAAATACCCCCTGTAAGAGTCTGGGCGGGGAACTGCGTTTGTAGAGAACAGAGAGAAGCAAATTTGGGCTCAGTGGAACATTTAAGCGCAGAGAAGCTTCAGGAACAATAATGTTATAAGGCTGGGAGTTGTGGGGCAGGCAGTAATAGGGCCATTTTCTGAAACAAGTGTAGTGAAGGGAAGTGTGAAGTCAAAAGCAGCTCAGAATCTCACTGGTTTAAGAAAGGACATTGGATAAAGAAGAAAACTAAACAGAGAATTTTATATTTCAAGGGGTTCCTCTGGTCTCAAAGAGGCAAGTCTTACTGTGAATGATTTAGACAAAAGAAAGTTTAAACAGAGGAGGAGTTTATGTTATCAAAGATGGCAATGGGAAGCACAGAATCATCTTAGGCTCAGAAATCTCTACATTTAAAAACCATCCACATTAAATTGGGGATGAATGGAAAAAGGAAATGTCTGAAAAGGTTCAAGGGGGTTGGAAAAAACCCAAAGGCAGAAATGATTGCCCCTCGTAGGGAGCTCTGCTTTTCCAGAGGATTTTCTGCAGAAATAGACTGGGGTTTAAACTTGGTGCTCTGGTCGGCTGAACCCCTGCAGTTCTCCGAGATGGTGACAAGTTCCGTAATTGTCCCAGCTTTATTGTTTTTCTTCTACAAACCTATTTGTGAAAGTGCCATAAAATCGTCTTACCCAAAGCTCTCAGTTTCGGGAAATATGATACACAGCAGATCAGAGGAAATTAATATTTTTTTTTTCTTATTTTGCAGCGTCTTGGCCCAAGTTCAGCGCTGAAATGGTTAAAATATCAGCACATTTCCCTGGTCTTGGGTTACTCATAAACATTCAGCAAAGCAATTTCACTCAATAGCACATATTAACTGCTTAAGTTCTTCTCTCCGAGGATGTGGGCTGTTATTTTATGCCAAAAGTCCTGTAATTAAGTTTGACATAAGCGCATGGATTAAATATGTGGTTGGGGCGGGGGGCGAGGAATGGAAGGTTTTCTCCCCTTGCCGTCTTGCCATATGGAGACTGTAACCAAATAACGTGCAAAAATTTTTAAGAGAATTTCCAATCTTATTACTCACTGTTGTTTATCAGGTAAGTCACCGGGCCAATGCACTTACAAAACCAGTTTTTCTTTTCCCCGATTTAGCAATAAGAACAACAGCACAATAGTATTCTTAAAACAGCCCCCAGCCCTCGTAGTAGAGTCTTGATAAGGCAGACAACAGAACAGCTCCTCAGAACCGCTCCGATGGGTAAGCCACTGCGGCTGGAGTTTGGAGCCCATTTCCCAGACTGGTCTAATTCAGGGATATATTTTAAATGCTGAGACCGCGGCGAGGGTGCTACGCATCGCATTGCCCTGTCAATTACGGGAAGGTGTGCAACATTCACACACACTTCATTCTAAGGGGATTTCTATCATGGCCAGATTTTCCCCGTCTGAAGGGTCCTCAGGTGACTCTGAAAAGGCCTGAATCACTTAAGCAGCATAATAACAAATTTACTTTCAATTTCTGGCCATATTCATGAAGGTTTCTTGTGGTTTGAGAGAGGAATGCTCTTGTTCCTCGTTTCCTAAAAACAGCTGAAAATAGCTTTTTCAAATGTTTGAAAGAGAAAACATCCTCCTTGAGTTTCCCCCACATCAGAGGGAGCACACCAGAGATTAACCCTAAAAAGGAAGTTAAGCGGCAGTCTACCTCCTACCTTCCCTCCTCTTCGACTTGCCCCAGTACTCTTGCCCAGTGCTGGATTGCTCCCTTCAGTGGTTTAACTGAGTTCACTACCTTCTTGGTGGCTTCGTCCTGCTATGATGTCTTTAAAGCGTCAAAACACATTATCCAAATCAGTGCCATGCTCGAGTTCTTTATACTTTGCCGTCACTCTGAAAACGCTCATTGTGACCGTTCCCAGTTACCTTCCGCTGTGTGTCCATAACTCAGCCTTGAGTCCTCTTCCTTCCAGAGGGCCACAGTCTAAGCTGCTCATAACACTGGAAGTTCCATAAATCCCCACATTGTGCTCACTTCTAGAGTGGGCTTCTGGCCATGTTAGTGTGTCCATTTTTATTTTATAATAGGTGGCTCAAACGGAGAACAGTGTATCGAGATAAAGCCTCGATATCTGCTACACAGGAGTGAGAATAATTTACTTAGGTTCAATACAGCCCTCTGTACTCCCTGTAATTTGAAGGGATATCTACCACGTCATTCAAAAGCCCATCCCAAGCCCTTCAGGGATGTTCTTGTTTCTTAGTTTATCTTCCTCATTTTATAACTTACATTTCTGCTCATCAAATTACATAAGCCTGTTACCAGGTCCACAGCCTTAATGTATTCCAGGCATTCTGAACTGTACTGTACTCTTCTGTATTATCGCCCAACCTGGTACAAAACAGAATTACCTTCGACTCTACTATCCATGTTATTTTTGGAAATTGTCTAGTTCTCTTAAATGGCTTTCATTTTTTCTTTGATATCTTAGGTAGTTCTTTTTATTCTCAAACCTCACTCTCTAGAGGAGCCAGTTCACAAGCCTTGTCCAGAAGAGCTGATGAAATGCGTACCCGTGTGCCGGAGCTGGGCTGCTTTGGTCCTGAGGGCCAAGGAGAAAAGACATAGTGGATCGCCACTCCCTGAGTCTGGTGCAGTGGCTTGAAATTAATGGGATGGACCCAGGGCACTCTGGGGTGGGGGGGAGCGCATTCCACCTTCAAACCACGGCTGGTTGCATTTTCCATGGACCCAAGTTTGCCATTTTCTTCTGTCAGCGTCTTATTCCTCCATACCAACTCCAGAAAGAAGGGAAAGCTGGGCAAGGATGCAAGACCAGGCACCAGGCAGAGTGTGGCTAGGGTTGCGTGTAGTTGACTCGAGTAGGACACGTGTGGTATGCTTAGAATCCAGGAGCCCCAGCAGAGCTGTGTGGTTCTTCTCAGTGGCCTGTACAGGAAAACCTTCTGTACTTGAGCCTTTCTCATCTGTGTCCCCAAATAACAGTCTATCTCCATTTTTCCTCTCAGATCCTATCATGTCTTGCCTCCAGCGTGGACTGTGTATTCCCCCTGTGCTCCCTGTTGTCCCTCTGACATACCCATAGCACTGAGAACCTAATAGGAATTTTTGAGGTCTGTGCCCACAGCTTCTAAATCCGACTCTTGCCCCATTGAAGAGGATGGTCATTTTCCCTGCAGTTTATGCATAGTGTTTTTTCATTTCCAGTCTTCTTGAGTATGATTCGAAATTACATCCCCCATGCTTGTCAAGGGGGAAGGTAGAAGGTAGAAGGTGGCAGAAGGTAACAGTGCAGTGAATAAGAATGCAAGCTCTGAAGCCCGACCACCTGGGGTCAAATCCCAGCTCTGACATCTGTTAGCTGTCTGACCTCAAGCGTGTTAACTTAACTCTTGTGACTCATTTGCCTTATGCATATCATAAGGAATAATAGAATGTTCCTCTTCGTGAGGATTAAGCACATGAAGGGTTAATGAGAGAGGTTGGCCTGTGGCAAGCCTTCAGTAAGTGGTGTCTATCTTCCAGATATTCTAAGGAGTATCAGCTACATTGGTTTTGGTTTGAGATGAACTGGTCCTTCGAAGAGCTAAGATGCTCAAGCTCTCAAGGGGTGAGTGATGAGCATGTCCCTGTCTTCAGGTTGTATTTGACTTGGCAGCATTTAAACATAACCTTAAGTCAAAACTAACAGTCAACCCATGACTCAACCTCTCACAGCCTCGTCTTATTTAAGGACATGGGGACTCAGGAAATGGGAACATTGGTGCAAAAATTAATACAAGAATTTCATTTCAAAAATCTTATTGTTTCCTCTGCTGTATAGAGATACAAATTGCAGAGTTCTCACGTGGGCTCCCCATAAAAGTTTCAGGGCACACCAGCAGCTCTGCAACCTCCAAAAAGACCTTCAGCCAGGCTCTCGACCCTCAGCTGCCAAACAGGGTGATTCACCACCATGCCTACCTCACAAGACTGTTGCAAGCAAAAGAGTAAAAGCATTTGGAAATATAATCATTGTTATTATGAGACACAGTTTCTTTTTTTTTTTTTTAATAATGATTTTTTATTATATTATGTTAGTCACCATACAGTACATCCCCGGTTTTCGATGCAAGGCTCGATGATTCATTAGTTGTGTATAACACCCAGTGCACCATGCAATACGTGCCCTCCTTACTACCCATCACCGGTCTATCCCATTCCCCCACCCCCTCCCCTCTGAAGTCCTCAGTTTGTTTCTCATAGTCCATAGATGAGACACAGTTTCTATTAAACAATCTATCTTAAAATCAATAATAACACTTATAAAAATGTATTTATTTATATTTATACAGAATATTGCACCATGCCCTCAGAGTGCTCCATTTCTCCCACCTCATCATCCTTTTCTAATGCCCAAATTAAGCCTCACTTCCTCTGAAAAGTCACCCTGCACATAGGCACACAAACACAACATTAAATTTTCACTCTTTTGAACTCTTAGCTCACTACTGTGCTTTTCACTTGCTTTGGTACTTAATCTATTCCAGGAGTCAGCGGGCTTTTCTAGAAAGACCCGGATAGTAGATGTTTTAGGCTTCGTGGTCCATGCCGTCTCTGTCACAACCACTCAACTCCGCTCTTGTGGCACAACAGCACCGTAGACAATATGTAAATGAACGGGCATGGCTGTGTTCCAGAACAACTGTATTTACAAAAACAGGTGCAACCCATGAACCATGGTTTGCAACTCCTAATTAATAGCTTGAGCTCGTTGTTGAACACCTTTACTTGTGCCTTTTTAGTCTACCCAACTGGATTGTCAGGACCTCAAAGACAAGAGCCTTTATTAGGTGTTCATAATGCCCTACTTCTCCCTTTTCCTGAGCCCAGCACCTGGTTCAATACATACTTGTTGGGTTAAACTATCTCATGGGAAAATTGTATATTTATTGTGAGTAAATTAACTCAGGCAACCAAGCCATGCCAAATGCCCCGAAGAGTTAAATCAGGGAAAAGAGAAGTGGTGTCCCTATGGAATGAGAGACAAACACATGAGTGGAAGAGAAACGTTGCCCACTGATCACTGTCAAATCCCGAGGGAAAAGCTATGGAAAACACCTGAAGACCACATGTTCCTGGAATTTGAGCTCTGTGCATGAATAATGCCATAGAAGACCCAGAATATGGGTAGCCTGCCTCTTAAGAACATAGTTATGACTCTGAACTCACAGACAACCACCGTTCTTTAGAGGTAACTCTTATTATTATCCATTAACTTAGCATAATTTCACTGTTTTTCCCATTTAGATTCATCCAAAAATAAATATTTTTATTCGTGGAACTATGCTACGCCAGTGGCAGGTAGAATAGTGGTTAAGAAGAGCAGGGCCTGGAGTTACACCTAGCTCAAATCTATGAGCCTTTGAGTAAGTCACATAACCTCTCTAAGCTTCAGTGTTCCCTTCTGTGAAATGGGAGTTTTGGGAGACCACATATATGAAGAACTTAGTATAGGGCTCAGGACAGAGTAAATACTCAGTAATTATTAGCATCTAGTAATAGCAGTCGTAGTAGCAGTCAAAATCAGAGAGGTAAAAGACAATTATTTAAACATAAACATATGGCCTAGGAATTCTGCTCCTAAGTACACCCAGGAGAAATGGAAACCTAGATCCACAGCGAAAAATCTATATACACAGAAACTTGTACATGAATGTTCATAGCAGCATTATTCATAATAGCCAAAGAGTGGAAACAACCCAAATGTGCAACAGCTGCCAATGGAGAAACAAAATGTGGTATATCCATACAATGAAATATTATTTGGCCATTAAAGAAAAATAAACAAAAAACAGTGGCGTGCTGATGCGCACTGCAACATGAATGAACCTTGAAAACATCATGCCAAGTGAAAGAAGCAAATCACAAAAGACCACATATTGTAGGAGTCCATTTATGTGAAGTGCCTAGAATAGGCAAATACATAGAGACAGGAAGTAGATCAGTGGTTGGCAGGGGATGGGGAGGAGTGCAGTGCAGGGGAGAATGAGGCGTGACTGTTAATAAGAATGGAGTTTCTTTGGGGATGATGAAAATGTCCTAAAAATAAATATGGTTATTGTTGCACAACTCCGTGAAATACTAAAACCACTTTAAAAGGGTAAATTTTATGGTATGTAAATTACATCTCAATGAGGCCATATTTTAAAGACATTTTTAAAAAGTAAATTAACTTAGCTATCCTCATCAAAAATTAATCTGTAATATATAACTTATTAACGTTGATGTGAACTAGAGGTTTATAGTTTAAAAATTCTTCATACACACACAAAATGTGTCATGTGCAGAGATATTTTAAAAGCAGATTAGTTATGGGGCGGCTGGGTGGCACAGTCGGTTGAGTGTCCAGCTCTTGGTTTTGGCTCAAGTCACAATCTCAGGGTGGTGAGATCAAGCCCCACATAGGGCTCCGCACTCAGCACAGAGTCTGCTTGCGTCTGCCCCTCCCCCCACTGTGCGTGCACACACGCGCATGCGCTCTCTCTCTTTCTAAAATAAATCTTTAAATAAAATAAAAGCAGGTTAGTTGTTAAGTTCATACATCCATGGTGTTTAAATGTACTTATCAAGGATGTGTATACATAATCTTCATTTATTAACTCCAGTTAGTTGTAAGAATCACTCAGAGTCGGGGTGCCTGGGTGACTCAGTTGGTTAAGCATCTGCCTTGCTTGGGTCATGATCTCAGAGTCCTGGGATAGAGCCCCCCATTAGGCTCCCTGCTCAGTGGGGCATCTGCTTTGCCCTCTCCCTCTGCTCCCCGCCCCCACTCATGCTGCCTCTCTCTCTCTCTCTCTCTCTCTCAAATAGATGAATAAAATCTTTAAAAAAAAAAAAAAGAATTACTCAGAGCCAATAACTATGTGTTGAGGACCTACTGTGTGCTGCACATGAACTTGGACATAGGGATATAGGGGAGAATCAGATCCTAGGATCATGAAGCCAATGGTTCGGTAGTTCTGTTTATATCATAAGAACAATTGCATTTTCTCTAAATACCATTCATATTATCATCTTAAATTTGCCTTTCCAAACCCTTCTCCCTGGGGGCAGACCACCCCTATCCCTAGTTGAAAATCATCATTCTGAATTCTAGAAGTTTCAATGAGTTCAGGATCCCTAAGTTTTACATAAAGAAGTAGGGAGTCTACCAAGCCACGTATGGATTATATTTTTTCACTCGAGGACCTGCAGACTTTAATAACATAGGAATCCCCCAGGAAGCTTGTATCCCATGTAGATTCCTGGGCCTTGGCAGCAGAAAGGCAAATTCAGTAGGTTTGAGGAGGAGCCCAGGAGACAGAATATTTAACAAGCATCCAAGTCACTCTGATGCAAGAATGCATGAACCACACTTCGAGAAATGCTACACTCAAAGGTTGGAAACCAATGCATTGGCGATGTTTATTGTGCACTGACCTTAAACACGCCCTGGCTAGGCACGTTGGGCAACAGGAAGACATACAGTCTCCCACACGGAGCACACAGTCAAGTCTGGAAGACCTGAAAGACACAAGCATGGTAACTGATTCCATGCAGGACATGATCAGTAGCAAAGGAGTGACTGAGACCCTCAGAGCTGTAAAAATTTGGAAGAGCACGACAGACAGCTCTGTGGGCCCAGGTAGTTGGAGACCATCATGGAGGAGAGCGGTTACCTAGGCCTAACCTTAAAAGGCGACCGTGATTGTAAAGAGGTAAATGGAAGAATCTCGTGCGGACAGTGATGGAAATTTGTCTCAGAGAAGTTGGCTATAGTATGTTTACATGAGGAATGAACAGAGGCCCAGTGGTAAAACAGAGTGAGGTCAAATTCTGGAAGGCCCTAAATGCCTTGCCGAGGGACTGGGATTTTATCCATAGTGGGTGGAGACCCACTTTTGAACAGAGAGTGGCAAGCTGAGATCAGTGCTATAAAAGGATTAATTCCATAATAAGTTACTGTGAGCATTTTCAGAATGAAATGACACATAAATAATGAAGCAATAGTGCAACAGAAGTAGAATCCAGAATGGATTTGGAACAAGAGAAGACTAGAGATGAGAGAGCCATTTGGAGGGTCTAGGATTAGTCCCCCCAAACAGCCTTCCCCCAAAACAGCCAGAATTCCTATTATACTTAAAAGGGAAAAGCAGTACTAATATTGTTTCTTTCTTACCCTCACAATGAGAGAGATGCTAACGAAGAGGCAATTAGGGAGTGAGGTGAGAATAGCAGGAAGAAGGGACTCGAAGATAGGAGAAGGGGTGTAACCAGCCTCAGAGATAGAAAACAATGCCTGGGAGGTGAGGGAGAGAAGGGCACGCAAAGCCACATCTGCCGAGCGTTGCTTGGAGTTCTCATCCTCAGGACCCTGCTCCTGAGAGCTGGGGGGGGTGGGGGCAGCGTTGCTTCCCACAACACATGGGAAGCAGCCTTGGCAAATGACCACAATGACTCCTCAGGAAAACTTGGTAAGACTCTTAATCAGAAAGGGAGTGCTGTCATTGTGTAATAGTTAATAATCATAAGTGCAAACAGTGCCTTATGTTTAAGGAACTATGTCCCTCATAACAAAGCTTAAAGGAGAAAAATAACAAGGCACTTGGTTATGGTCTGTTACACAGCTTTCGCCAGGTAACAAATGACCCCAAAACTTATAGCTTCACAACAGGAAATCATTTCTCACAGTTCTGTGGGTAGGCAGGACAATGCACCTGGTCTGACTTGGTTTGACCACAAGGGAGAAACAAGAAAGGCCTCGGACTCCTGGTGCTAGGCTCAGAGTCAGCTGAAGTGACTCTCTCACCCCACAACAGACTAACCCGGGCTTCTTCACGTGGTGGCCTCGGGGTTTCCAAGGGCAGCAAGAGAACCAGCCTCAGTGCTCAGGCATTTCTGAAGCCTCATTTGCTGTTGCCCCATTGGCCAAAGAAAGTCACACAGCTAGACCACAGTCTGGGAAGGCACTGCCCAAGAGCACAGAGAAAAGGAAGGGGGAATGGCTGGCCATTTTTACTACCATAGCAATGTATGTCTAACATATCATGCTCCTCTAAAGGAAGTGGCAACTGTCGACTTAATCTTGCTTGAAGGATCTGGAAGGATAAGGGTCAATGTGGGCTTATGCTGTCCTTGTCTGAATGTACATATTTGAACTATTGTGAAAGAAATTCATGAACATATATTACTGATTTTTACAAAGTTTTAAAGAGGAGGAGAGAGAGAGGAAGGGAAGGGTAGAGAAGGAAGGAGGGAAGGAAAGAGGGGAGGAAGGAAGAAAGGAGGGAGGGAAGGAGGGAATGCAGAAAAGGGGGAGGGGAGGGAGGCAGGGAGGAAGGAAGGGAGGGAGGAAAGGGGAAGATATCCTTCTTGGCCTATCCAGTTGCATTACTCTGCATTGGCAGAACACTAGCAATCCTATAAAGATCCTAAACTCTCCAGTTGTCATTACTTGTCTCGTAAAATAGCCTCCTAACTCCTGTACTTCTGCCTGGGTCAGGTTTCGGCTGCTGCAGAGGCGCTGGGCCGCGTGTGTCTGGGACCCTCTCAGGGAACAGAAGCCCTCGTCTCCATGCCGCAGAGCAGTAGGGCTTCAGCTGCTGGCTCGGCCTCAGGAAGACCGAAGATGCAGACCAGCAACGCCCCATTCTTAGGACATAATTAATGCGCTGTTAATTTTTTTTTCATCAACAAAGGATTACCGAAATACCGCATGATTTCCTTCAAAAATGTGACCCTCCCTTTCCTGTCTCATTTTTCTTTTCCTGGATCTGAACGTGGTTTCCATTGGCCTCAGGAAAACAGTCGTTTCTGTTCATTTTCCTCAACTTGTCTCAGTTCCTTGATCTTCAGGAGTGCAGACATGCTAAAGCCAACTCTCAGTAGAAATTGTTCAAGAGCCGCTTCTCTCACTCAGAGCTCTTCTCCAAAGAGCTTCTCCCCCTTGTGAGGCCAGTGGCTTCCTCTCCGTCCCACAGCAAACCTCATGGTGTTATAAAAAGCCAACTCACTAAATAATGCCATAGGAATCTTAATGACTAGGGTTATTTGGCCAACAACATTACACAGTTTTTTCCTCTCAGAATTCAAGCATTTAAAATTACAAATATCCCATCCAATTCAATTTAATTACCAGTGTTCAAACTTTAAGAACTTTCTCGTTTTCAATTATGTATAATTGCAAATAATGAACTACCACTAAAACATAGTGATTTGACTCCTTTTTTTAAGGGGGAGCAGGAAAATGGCATAATGGTTATCTCTTCCTGATAAAATTTTTCTTGTTGACTGGCCATTTCTTTACCAAACTTCCCTAAATCCCCCAGGCCAATTTCTCCACATTTATCATCAACCACGAACGAAAACTGTGATGAGCCCTGATGTCTGAGTTGGCCTAAGAGACTGTAGTTTCCAGAACAAAAGCCCACGTCTGAGAGCTGAGCCAATGCAAGCTTTGACAATGGCAGAGGGCATTTTAAGTAAGAACTGTCATGGAAAACCCAGGATAGAATAGTCACCATGAGCCTAAACAAGCTTGAAACTACTCTGCACCATCTGTTGGGTGAGGCAAGGAAATTGAACGGGTAGCAAGGGGGGCCACATAGTACTTTTGGGGCTTCTGAATGATCCCTCTCGTGACTTGTCCTCCTTCCTATCAAAGGCTAGAGGTTAGAGTCAGACCCTTCTGGCCATGCTTCAGAAACGTGGCCTCTGAGAAGGCAGGACTAAGAAGCAAAAGCTTTCCTTGAGACAGCCCTACCTATCTGGGGACTGTCTCTTAGAGTAATGATGGGTTCACGGTAGCAGTTCTCTATAAACCCATTTCTGTTGCTTTGCAATCTAGTCCATTGTCTCTAATGATCATCTTTTAAACCCCCCCCAGTTTTCTTTTAGTCCCCAAAAATCACTTCTTTAAATTGGAACTACCCACCTATCAAATAGTTCTTATCATGAGCCTGACTTTCGTATAACCAGAAAAGAAAGTTTCATATACGTGTTTGTACATGTGTATACACATGTCTGTAAATGTGTGTGTGTGTGTGGTTATATCATGAGAATCCCTTTGAAGTGGGCTGCATCTTGTCACCATGGGCAGTTCTCTTTACGTGGAAGGTTGAGGGGTAGGGGGAAGGCTTTCTTTCCACTCAGCTTTCTCTTCGGAAACAAGAGTCCTCGTGTCTGGGAGATGCTCCCAGTTTCATGCAGGAACAACATCCTTTCTATTAACCACTAAAACCTAAAGATCTAAGGATTTTTTATCCTTCAACCTGTGCTATTTCAGCTCTGGAGCAACCTGAACTTTTTCTAAGGGGGGATACACACCAACTGAACAAAATCCTACTTTATGCTGGAATTGTATTCATGCTTCTTTATTTCCATAATCTTACTTTTCAGTTTCTCTCTCTCTCTTTTTAATGGACTTCACTACATACATCTCCCCCATTCTTCACCCACCTTTAGTATTACGAGGTTTTCTGAAGGTTAAGCATTTCACATCTGACTCACACTTTTTCCCCAGAATGTATTTCTGTTTACCAAAATCTCATATTACCACGGTAACTATCAGGAGTCCCTAAAATGTATGTTGCCTTTTCTGTACTCAACCTAGGGCAGAGTCACCGCAAATGGCCACAGAGATGACATAAGAATGCCATCCATGGCTGAGAAAAGAGCCGCCCACTCTCACATCACTCATTTCTTTCCATTTTAGTGTGTCTTGGGGGAGATCAAATGGCAGACCTAGGAGACAGGGGGCCATGGACTGTCCAGTGGCTGTGTGTGCCCAGTCAGTGGTGCGGGACAGAGAAGAGGAAACGCTGAAAAACGGAACAGGAAACAGATGGGAGATGTGATCTCTTCAAGCTCCCCAAATTCTGAAAAACCTCAGACCAGCCTGGTTGCCTGAAGATTAGGACAAAAGTGGGATCTGTGCATTTACCAAAGAGAGGCCAGCAGAAGCGGGTACAGCAGAGTCCGGTCACATGGACCCCAAATCCAACTGGCTGCAGCTCAGCGAGCCAGGCGGAAGTGAGAGAGCTCTGCCACCATTACTGAGTTAATTTGGGCCAAGAGGTAGGGAGGAGCCTTACGTTCTCGAAAGGATAGCCTCACCTCTAGCTTCATGTTGACAGCTGAAATCTCTGTAATCATGTGCTTTGGGGTTAAGAACACTTCTTTCTTTACCAAGAATTAAAAAGCATTTACTAAAAAATAAGCCTGTAGGGGCCCCTGGCTGACTCAGTCAGAAGAGCGGGCGACTCTTGATCTCGGGGCCATGGGTTCAAAACCCACACTGGGTATAGAGGTTACTAAAATAAATAAATAAACTTAAAAAAATAAAAAATTAAATTAAAAATTAAGCCTGTAATGGTGGCCAGAGGAAGGGGACTCAGTCTTCCACATCTGCAGGCTCTAGGGCTCATACCAAGAAAAGGAGGGAGTAGAGTCTGGAATAAATGGGTTGGAATCACTTTCAGGGACCCCCGCCCCAACACAGAGACATGAAAGAATCTAAATGGAGTCATAAAAATTCGTCTGAAGGTGCAATTATTTGTCCAAAAATGATTCCTATGCCTGAGTTCAAAGCTCTGGGAGAAACTGTTGTGGTGATTGTTTCCCCAGGTTGGAACGCACATCCAGGCTGGAAGTTTCCTTTGCCTCACTGGTTTGGCAGGAGGGGAGTTGGGGGAAGGGGAAGCGGTCACTCCTGAACAACCAGCAAGTTGAACGTGCTTCCTGAGGAGATGCTCAAATCCAGCAATGTAGTTGACCCCCCCCTAACACAGCTTGATAGCAACGCCATCCCCAAATCCCAGACACCCCTCCCCCTTCCAGAACGCCACATTTCACTTGTGACCTTGTACAGCCTATGGTCGGGAAAGAGCCTTTGACCACATCTCCAGAGCTGCCACGATTAGAAGGTCTTTGATTACTCAGCGCGGCCAGTCCACCCTTCTCTGTAATTCCCTTCTCCCCTCCCTCAGCCCCCTTCACCTTGTCTGGTAGCGCAGGCAGTTGGGTTTTTTATTTTTTTAAAGCAACCCATTTTTTTTTTCCTCTTTTCATTTTCCTATAGCCTCCTAAACCTCAAGAAGTGGTTAACACTAATCCTGACTTATTTAGGGTTTATCTGCATTATTAATTCCAATCATGAAAAAAAAAAAAAAAAAGGAAAAGTGCTCCCAGCCCTGGTTTGTATACAAAGTTTGGGTGTTTGTGAAAGGGGCCAGCAATCCCTGGGAAACACATTTCCTTTAGCTATCTTTTAAATCCAAACAACTTTCTTTTCTAGTTTGAAAATATTTCTTGAGATGGGTCCCATCCTTAACAATTTCATTTATTATTTCCCCCCCCCCAGTCGATATCCTTTGAAGCTGCTTCCTGCGTTAATCTGGACTTAATATGATTTAAACATTTACAATGGAAAATAATTTGGGTTAAAAAAATAATCTCTCTTGATAAAGCTAGAAAACCCCACAACTGTCAGAATTTCTGACAGCCAGGAATAGAATGAGATTCTTGAATATGCATATTGAAGAAAAGGAAAAGCAAGTCTAACAGGGTGTATGTTATATTTTATATTTGTCAGCTGTTATGACTGGACTGGAGTTGAGTGATATCCAGGGTCTTGACTTGTTGTTTGAATGAATTCATCATCACCCGGAACATAGAACAGTCACTTGGTGCCCAGGATATACTACAAATACCTTCCGTTCGCATGAAAGAAAGCTGTCCCTCAGGGGCAGCAGCTTGCATCCATCACTCACAGAAGGGCTGCTCAGGAGTGAACAGGTTCCAATGCCCCATCCACCATCCTTTCCAGTCTTGCATTTTTCAGTGTATTGACCGGCCCAACACTGGAAATAGAAACTTCCTATTTCTTTGGGTAGGCCTCTAGCGTGGCCACTGTTATCAAGGGAATTCATCCTGGATTTGACTCAAGGAACACACGGGGATTGGAATATTTTCATAGGAATTTAAAGGAATTCAGATCAGACCTCCAGGTCTGCTTTGTCAGATCTCAGCACTTAAGGCAGCCCTAAAAGTGCTTTGATTTCTTGGGGACTTGCAGAAGGAGGCTAGGCTAACTCCAAGAAGCGCCCCTTTTCAGGGGATGGAACATATTGTGGCGTGGGCGCCATTACTCCTCGTCCCTAAGCCCATGGCGGGTCTCACTAATCAATCCCAATGTTCTTTTCCACTGAGCTGGGAGGCAGCCCCTGCACCCTTCTCACCACAATGCCTCGGGAGCCACCTGCACTGGTTCTGCTTTGGGACACGTGTTGAAAGCCCTGTACTATTTCAGCAGACTCTGAGCTGATCTCCAGGCTTTTAGCATTCCCCTTCAGTCTGTCTTGTGCACCGATGCTGGTTCTCTTCCTGTTCTAGAGAATATGGGCCCGTGGTACGAGGAGCAATTCCAGAAAGACTGTGAAGTCCAATAAGAGGGCATATAAAGTCATTGTACAAATTTTAGAAAATGCAGAGCTACAAAAAAGTGGGAAATGGAAATGACTTATAATTCCATTAGCATATACATATTAATGTATATGCTTATCTTTTTATAAAATATTTATTTTTTATTGTAAAAAATATGCATATACTGAAAAAATGGGCTAATTTTATCATTTCTTATATATAAATTATACCTTAATAAGCTGATCTATATCTTATACAGAAAAGATTATATATAGTGCCTCCGAACTTTGCATGCATTTTAAATAAAAATATGGGTTTCATATTTTACACATTTATTGAAAAATCTGTAAACTTTATTAACCGTAAGCTTTTAGATCCTAAAACACATAGTTGAACAATCTTAGGGCATATAGCTACATTTCCAGTATTCTAAGGATATCTCAAGATGTCTGCCCATTCTTTTTTAAATTTCTAAACAGCTTTATTGAGATATAAGTTACATACCAAGCAATTTACCCAAAGTGTACGATTTCATGGCTAGGGGTATATTCATGAGGTTCTGCAACCATCATCACATTCCATTTTAAGACATTTTCATCACCCCAAGAAGAAACCCCACGTCTTCTGGCAGTTACTCTGACTCTCCTTTCCCTCCAAACCCCCTCAGCCCTAGTTACCTGCTAATCTACTTCCTGTCTCTGAATTGCCTTGTTGTGGACATTTCATATAAATGGAATCATTCCATATCTCGGTGTTTGTGACTAACTTCTTTCACTTAGCATGTTTTCAAGATCAATCCATCTGTTACAGCATTCCTTTGTTCCTTTTTATTGCCAAATAATATTCCATCCTCTTTGCCTATTCTTTATAAGAGCTTCTATTTTTTTTTTTTTGTTTTGGTTTTCATAATGTTGCTTTAGCACTTGACTGAATCGAGTGGCCCTCACATCCCCCATCTGCGTGCTCTTTAATTGTTCCATTGATTCTTTTTGTAGGAGTCTGCTGAATTTACAAAGAAATCCAGTTCAATTCAGTTCAACAGATACATTTTGAGTGTTGAAATATGTAAGGTTCTTTGCTAGAAAATCCTGGGGATACAAAGATGAGTGGACACTGTTTCTGTCATTCAGGGGTTTACAAATCTATTTACATCACATCATGAGAGCAAATCGTGTCCATGAGTCACTCTGAGACCAAAGCTTTTTTTTTTTTAATTTTTTTTTATTATGTTATGGATAAGCTTTTAACTAATACTTTTTTTAAGAGGGCTCCACACCCCACATGGGGCTCGAACTCACCACCCTGAGATCAAGAGTCGTATGCTCTACTGACCAAGCCAGCCAGGAGCCCCTAATTAATATTTGAATTTGCATTGTTTTGATATAGATGTGTAAATGTTTTTCTAGTTTATTTTGTGTGTTTTTATGTTTGTGCCATGCTTATTATGTAAGCCACCCCAAGACAGGAACTATGCACTCTATTTCTTTTCTATTATAATAGTATTAATTGTAACTACATCAGCTGTTATTTACTATGTATTTCTTTTATTTGATCTGCAAAACAATCCTGTGAGATAGCTGTTGTTATTTTCATTTGCTGATGGGGAAACTGAGGCTCGGGATGATAAAGGAACTTGCTGAAGGTCACTCACCTGGTAAGGGTGGTCACTGGACCACATTAGCTCACAGCTGCATGACAGGCATTCTCAGCAGCCAGTAGATGATACCGTCTACCCGCCACTCTGGCAGGCAGCTCTGCACCTTGGTCTTGGCAACTGAACGAGTCTCCAGGGATAAGGGATAAAGTCAAAGTGCCTGAAGTCTTCATCCTGTGCCATTGGCCATTGCATCTGTTCCATTGTTGTCTTGGCAATGACAGGGAACGTAGCTCCCCACAGAGCTCCCTTGGTGTGGTACAAGAAATCACTGGGTGTCATCTTTGGAATTTACCATTTTGGAATCAAACTTTCAAAGATGTGCTTAGGGACAACAAATTAGGATGTTCTCAACTCCCTACATGTACCACTTGGTAGAGCAGCGTGACAAATGGCAGGATTGCAGAACTCTGGCTTCCCGTTCGGGACCTCTAGACCTGTCCGACTACCTTCCTAAGACACACTTGACTGTACTGTGCTGTCATCTTCAACAATAAGGCAGGTTACACCCGCGAAGCTACATATCACAATGAAGAGAACTCAATAAATATTAAATAATAATTATTGTTTCTTTCACATTCGCTGACAGGATAAAATCCCAGTAAAGAACCTTAAAGGTCTAATTACTTCATTGGCATTGAAACCAAACTGCTAGTTGAGAAATTAATTGTGGAGCCGTCGGAGATGGAGCAGTAGGAAGTTGTTTTGAACAGTGATGTCAGTCTGAAACTCCGCGTAAGATGTGGAGCGATAAACACCAACGCAAACTGCCGAAAGTGACTGAGCGGGAGGCTAGACGTGCAGCCGGCGCGGAGCCGACTTCTGTTCACTTACCGATTACTGCGGCACGCAAACCACGTGTTGAGTGAGTGACCGCCTGAGTTAATGAATGCGCAGGAAACGTCTCCGGAGATATTTAGAACAATGTGGAGACGATCTCCAGCACAAAGGAAGGCCCAGAATGTTAATAACCACGATTACGATCGGAATTAATTAACATTCGCTGAGCACCGGCTATGAGCCAGGTCCTATTTCAAGTGCTTTAAATATAGTATCTCATTTAGTCTGTGTAATAAGTTGTGTGGCGAATAGCATCCTCGTTTTTAAAATTAGGAAGTGGAGGCACAGAGAAGTTAAATGACCTTCCCAATGTCATGCAGCTAGTAGTAAAAAAAAAATAAATGAATGAAAAGTACCCAGGTTGGGCCAAGTGAAAGTCTATTCACTGTGCCACTTTCTAATTTCTTAGGAGATCACCAAGTTTCCAAGACCTTAAAGAAATCCCTGGAGATTATGCAGTCCATACTCTTCAAACCTCTCCCTGGAATCATGGGAGTTGCTTCAGAAATCAGTCCTACCAACAATAAAGTATTTGTGCCAAACAGGGATGAGTTCAGCGTTTGCTGCTTGAACCTGCTTTGGTTATTGGATTTCCACATAACATTTTGTTTTCAAACAAAAGAGAGGAAGAGGATTCCCCCAGTATAGGTCTCAGGCAGGCAAACATTTTCTGTAAAGGGCCAGATAGTAACTATTTCAGGCTTTGCGGGCCACAGTGTGTCATGGCAGCCCAACTCTGCTGTTGTGTTACAAAGCAGCCATGGGCAGTGTGTACATGAGAGAATGTGCCTGTGTCCCAACGACACCTCATTTATAAAAGTAGCCATAGTTTGCTAACCTCTGGTCTAGGCCATCCCCTGTGGTCCAGTGGAGTTCGCCCAAACTTTCTGAATAGGGGTCGTCTTGCTTACCCACAAAGAGAAGGTATACTGTCCAAGACCCCCATATTCATTAGCACCTGTCATCTGTCAGAAAGTCCTGTCACAGTTTAAGGGAAAGGAAACTAATGTGCATTGAATGTGGTCTTTGTGTCAGGTAATCTACTAATGGCTCTCCATCTGAATCGATCGTCATTGAAACTGTGTATGGTGAACGGCATGACTCCCTTTAACAAAGAAGGAAACTGAGGCTTAACAGAGGCGAAAAGAGTAACTAAACTAGAGTCAGGCCACAGTCTCCCTATTCACCATGACACCATATTGACACGGCTTAAAGCCACATTGCTTGTCCTGCCTTGTAACAATGACCTAGAAGGTCATTGGTAAGTCACCCACTGATGATTCTTCTCTAGGAAAAAGCAGTCAAGTTCATGTTATAACCTCACTTTGCCACCCCCCAGATGTTTCGCCATCTCTATTAAGTTAGGGATTTCTATATGAGTTTTCCCAACGCTTAACACGGGAAGAGGATAACCTTGCAATTTCAATAAGCTGTTCTCCCAATTATGCTTTTAGTCACGTATTGTGTATCTTACCAGGTTGCATTGTGGGTGTGTATTAAGTGGTGATCCTCCACGATCGATACGTCTTTCGTAAAGATCATTTTTCATCTCTATACTTTATTCTCTACCACTTGTACTTGTCTCTCTTAAATTCATACTGTGCTGGGAAATTTTAGAATTCTAAATCTTCAGTAAACTCCTTTTCTTCAAATATTTACCGGCACTACTAGCTTGGTTATATGCCACGAGTAGATAAAGAAATTTAGTTTCTTCCTCCTGCATGGGATAGGTTGAAATTTTGAGGCTGAGATATTGATGGTTGGAGTACTGAATCTCTTCCAGAACACACGTTCTTTGTCTTCTTTCATGTACACCAAAATGCCTTGGAATCGAAGGACCCTTTATGTCTATTTTCAATTCACTCTGGATCGGTTTCCTTTGAAGAACCATCAGCCCCATTCACCTGGTAATAGGAAGTTGATGCTGGAAGTCAATGACAGCATAGCCTCTAGTGGCTCTCGGATCCAGAAAAATCCAAGTCCATGAGCCACTGCAGCCCGCCTCCACAACTGAACTGTAACCCAGCTGCGCGTGAAGCAGAAGAGAAATCCATCACACGTGGAAAACTTAGGCATCAATAAGCAGCTGTGCAGGCCTTTCAGTTGGGGACCAACCACAGAACTGGCTCTCCATCAACAATCAAACAGTCTTTAGCTGTGATCAGCCACTTCCGTCACCTCTGAGACTGGCAGGTTTCCAATAAAGCCAATAGCCCCCTCCCCCAGGGTAAGGTCATCAGCAGGAGGCAGGCATTGTCGTTTAGCCAAGCAATTTGACAACAGTGTTAGCTTACACTCTATTAGCCAGCAGCTACACCCTGACCCCTGACCCTGACATTGACCTCAAACAGCCTTCTCCTGAGGTAGACTCTGATCATTTGAGGTGGCCCGCCCTGCTGGTTAGCATGAGAGAGGGCCCATCAGGACCAAGCAGGGCTCCCTGGTCACCCCTGCTCCCAACAGGAGGCTTAAGGCTTGAAGTACAGAAACAAGCCGGAGTTGAACCCAAGATGGCAAAGGTGAACATTCAGAAGCATATCCATCAGCAGCCTGTCACCAAAAGACGATGTAAGAACTATGGAAGCTTTCAGCGCAGGGGTAGCCATTGTCTCCAGACAGTTCTGCTCCTTAATGGAAAAGACATATCAAAATATGGCTTACAAAATACAAAATAATGGACCGAGATGTACATTATATGAGGGTGTTAGATTGCAATGTACTTTACAGTGGGGGAATTAGATTGAAGTGTTATGCCAGGGTAGTTAGGTTGAAATATGGATTATCCTAGGAATGTTAGCTTGAGATGTGCTTTATAACACAGTTGTTAAATTAAGATGTGCTCTTCAGTGCAGGCATTAGCCCGAGATGTGCATTATAGCAAAATTGTTAGGGGAAGATGTGGATTCCACTTTGGGAGGGGATAAGAGCGAGGAAAATACCTTGTGTTGAATATTATTCAAGGTTACAGAACGTCTTCTGCATTACGTGGATTTCAGGGGTTTGAATGCAGGGGAATGAGAGCACGAAATATATAATGTTCCTTCCCTTCTCCTTTCTTCCAGCCAAACAACCTGCCACTTTCCCCACTTTTCCTGTTAGGGACTTACAGGCCTCCCCCATCAATAAAAACATTAGCTCACTAAACAGCCTGATGGCTTTTCCTTCCTTGGCTTAACCCTTCGGGAGCTGGGGTTTCCTTTGGATTTGTAAAGATATTGATCCCGGATAATGTTTGCTTTTCTAACTCTCTCTTCCCTAGACTTGATGGATAGGTTCAGGGCTACATCTCGGCAGCCAATGCACCGCAGCTACCCAGGGAAAGGGGAATGGGAAGCAAGGCGAGCGTTCAGTAGTTAACACCATCGGAATGCTTTTTCTGGGATGGACAGGCCGGGGAGAAATGTGGGGACCACAGTCACTTTTAATCAGCACAGGATTTCACTTTCGATTTTCCTCATTCTTGTCCTGATCCCTCTACCAACATTTCTTTAGTTCGACTCAGAGCGTTGTGTAGTTTCTAATTAATATCAGATGCTATCTTGAGGTTGGCTGCCCCGAGTTCCATTTTCAAAGACTGCTTTTGCAGTTAAAGAATCTATAGCCTTATCAACATGGATGAATACTGGTAGCTATGTTGTTTGCTTGTGATGCTGGCCGAGGTGGGGACGACTTTAATAAACCCGAAGAGGAATGGGAGCATTATCTCGCTCATTAACCACTTGGCCTACAAAGGTTTGCTGACTGTCTTCCCAACAGTGTTTTTGTTCTTTCTTCTCTTCCTTAGCTCAGAAGATATAATTTACAGCCTCCAGAAGTCTAGCCGAGAGCAATTGGATGGTGTCCAGCTTCGCCGGAATCAGAGAGGTAAGTTCCAGCCTTCTTGTTTCTCAATGAAAGAAAATGTTATACCAGGTGAGTTAACTCAGTCAAAAAGACTAACCTGCCAGACAAGGGCACCAAACAAAACCAAACAGTTCAAAGGAAATTGCAGTGTTACTAGACACCTCTACATTGTGCCTTGCGGTTCCAGGAAAGAGGCAAGCGGGCATTTCTGTGTGCATTTTGTCGGGCTCTATTTCTCTAGAGAGAAAAGAGGGTTTGCTGCAGGACAACAGCACTTAGCTCCCCTGGCCGAACTTGCTGTGGGCAAAACACAAGGAATATGACAGAAATATGCTGGCAAGGTGAAAAGCTGTTCCACCCACCCTAGGATGTCTTTGCCAACTTTAGTCTGTCAGTATCCCCACTCCTTCTCTAAGCATTTTTTGGGTAAGCACTCTGGAAGTTTGGTGTGTTCTTTTCTCCTCTTGGTATCCATTCCTGCCTCATTTTCTAACATCATATTTTCCTTAAAAATAGGCTATGAGAGCTATTTCTGTCCACTGTCAAGGGATCTGTCCAGCCAGACTCCCACGGGATGTAGGAATGAGTTAAAACCAATCCTGAAGAAAAAAGAAAAGAAAGGGTTGGCTTAGTCCCAGGCTCTGTTTTTAAACAAATCTGTTGGGTCAAGTGATATATTTGTGGCCCCTCCCTAGGAGAGGAATTACGGTATGGTTCTCTTGCAAACCATCTAAAATCCTACCCCAAAGAAGAGACCAAATAGGATCACGGCAGAATCATGGTGGCTTGGTGGTTGGAAGCAGCTTTGGAATCAGTTCTATTCCATCGTTTGCTTGCATTGTGAATTTGGGCAAATCACTGGACTTTCCTGAGCCTCAATTTTTCCATCCATACAGCGGGTTTACTGGTAGTAGCAATCTCACAGGCATATGACGAGGAACAAATGGGCTAATGCGTACAAAATGTTTAGTCTTACACCTGCCACAGGGTCATCACTCAACAAACAGTGGCTGAGAACTTGATAATTTTATTACCACACCAAGGACTAGCAGGAGCAATGTGCCAATGTACCATGGGCTCCCACAGCACTGACTTAGCACGTGCCGCACCAACCCTCATGTGCTCATCAGCACATCCCGCTTTAGAAACATGCTGCATCCCCCAGCCTCACTCCTTTCTAAGGCTGGTGTTTCTGCGGATTTTTCTCTGTACAGGAGGAAGGGCAGCCCTGCCAGTGAGAGGATAGACAGATTAGAAGGGCCTCATTGATGGAATATAATCCCCCTCTGTACTCACTGGTAACTATCCATGATTGTATTTCAAAGGTAACAGTTCATCTCCACCATGGGGATTGGAGTGCACTCCACAAATAGGGCCTAATGCGATCCGACAGGCCTGATTTCTCCAGATATATATTAAAACAACATGCCCAGTGCTGATGGCTCCAAGGTCCTGACCTTTAACAAGAACTTATGACGTAAGGCAACCTGCCCAGGAGAGCAAGTGGGGCAGAAGGCCAGAGGGACAAGGTCATCAGCTAATGAAGTGGTCAGCATTGAGTTTCTGTCATTCAGCTGGTTATAAGAGGAAACTGAGAGGGAAGTAAAAGAAAATGGGGGCATTTAAGAAACAAAGAGCAGGACCACGTTTGAGCTGACGCTCCAGAAGTGAGCAGATGTTGTCAGAACGCAGGATGATGAAACGCAGCCCGTCTGAGCCTTCATTACAGCCTTGTTCTGAACACAGGCTAGTTGAAAGAACATTTGAAAGAAGCTAATTCTGTACAAAGCCCAAGTTAGAATGAAGATGAGCAAGTACTAAACCAATCTGCTCTTTGCTTCCTATTGGCCCCAGGTACAGAGTAAGGAAAGGTGGTCAAGAACATGGGCTTAGAGGTGCATTCCAGACCTATTCTCTCTGTGTTCTGGGCACACTACCCACCGAGCTTCAGCATCATTACCTGGAAAACTGAAAATGGTCCTTACCTCAAAGGGAGGTTCGTAGAATTACAGGAGAAAATTCATATCCAGGGCACAGCGTGCTGCTTGGCATAGAGTCATCACTCAAGTGTCAGCAGTGACAGTTGTTACCGCACAGAAACCAACAATCTTAGAAAGTGCTGGGTTCTAAAAAATGGCTAATAAGTTGTGTGTTACAGCCTACGAAGATGGCTCCACAAGTTTCACAGTGGGAATTCTAATGTTTCCCATTGGAAGAGCACTTCAAACTTTTTTTTTTTTAATTTTTTATTTATTTATTTGACAGAGACAGCTAGCGAGAGAGGGAGCACAGCAGGGGGAATGGGAGAGGAAGAAGCAGGCTCCCAGCTGAGGAGCCCGATGTGGGACTCAATCCTGGAACGCCAGGATCACGCCCTGAGCCGAAGGCAGACGCTTAACGGCTGCGCTACCCAGGCGCCCAGCACTTCAAACTTTTGAACCACTCACTCGGTCGATGAACATTTATTGAAAACTCCCGAGTGCTGAGCACAGTGCTAGGTCCTGGGTGGTGCTGAATTGACTTTGTTCTTCACCACCTTGCTGGGGAGACAGGAACATCAAGTCTTAGAGCCTAAGTGGTAGTATATTTCAAGAATATAGCATGGGGTGGGGACAACCGACTCTTCTTGAGATCAGAGAAGTCAAAGAAACGAGGACTCTTCATTTCTTTTTTATCACTTGGTCTTTCAAATGATGCCTTGGGGCAAGTAAGGCTGGTATCACCCTCCCCATTCATTTTATGTATGAGAAAGTTAGCTCAGCCTCCAGGCTTCCAGAAGGGAGATTGCCCAAGTCAAAGAAACGAGGACTCTTCATTTCTTTTTTATCACTTGGTCTTTCAAATGATGCCTTGGGGCAAGTAAGGCTGGTATCACCCTCCCCATTCATTTTATGTAAGAGATTTAGATTGCCCAGCAGCAAGGATGAATGATGCCCACTGAGGGCCATCTGAGATCCAGAAACTGGCACTGTCATAGTAGCCAGATTATAACCCAACTATTGAATCCCAATGCACACGGATGCAGAAGGCTTCGGTTCCATTCTGAGTTATTAAAAAGATTCTTTCAAAGCTTTACCCTCTTACTTCTAAAAGTGAAGTGCTCTCTAGATTAGGGGAAGAAGCACTGAATGGCTAGACTGAGGACCAGCATCTTGCTGGTCTCAGTAGTGCCCTGGTTGCCCTCACATCGCACAGCCACTGATGTCTCAGGTCCCCAGATTAGGACATTTATATTCCCTGCCCACCTCTACCTTGCAAAGATGGTAGGAGGATAAACTGAAAGCATCGATCTGAGGAAGCACTTTGAGTGTTTAGTGGGGAACACGAGGCTCCAGTGGAAATGATTATCAAATTAGGCTGTAGCAGCCTGGGGATAAAGACTTGGAGCCTCACCAGGGCCGCCAACTCCTATGCCGTCATGACCCAGGCAAAGGTCTTTCTTAGGATTCAGTTCCTTGGGACTTTTCTGGGTTTGGAGACTCTAGTAGGATAGCACAAATGCTCATATACCATTAACCAAGGCTACTCTCTTTTGTCTTTCAAATATGGACCTCGTTTGAAGTCTTTTTTCTGATTATGGTGATAATGTAAGCATTATCTCTTTAAAATGCAAGCAATTTATCAAAGCATAAAGAAAATTAAACCCCCCCAAAATTCCACTACCCAAAAGCAAACTGTTAACTTGACTACCTCCTTTCAGACATCTTTTCTGTACACATGTGCATATATGTATCTTGTTTTGTTACTGGCATCATATAATACATGCTATCCAAAACGATATACCATGTCATTGAATTACAGATTTGCATGTTCCTTTTCAATGACTCCATTGTATCCCACTGCCGGGTGTACGTCAGTTACTCAACTACTGCTCTATGGACGGGCAGTAATGTTACTATGAACGGTAATCTAATGAACATCCATATGCTTAGTGAATCTATCCAGTTGTCTCCTGAGGATAAATTCCCACAAGTTGGAATTGCTAGGGAAGCTGCCCCCTTCAACCACTGTTAAGAAGGACTCACGTGGAGCAATGAGGGAATAGAAGGGCAAAGGACCAGCCAAGCTCGGTAGTCCCATCTGTCCTAGTGATCCTTCTCCATTCATCCATGGGGAAATGAGCATGACAGAGGTGAATTTTCGTATCTCTGAGATTAAGTGTCATGCCATGAGGTTCTAGAAGCTCATATTATTTTGTGTTGAGTTTGCTTTTTTCAACTACTCTTCTTGCCCTGGCCTTTGGATCCATTGCACACCATACAACCCACTCTGCAGTACTCATCATCCCCAGACACTCTGACACAGTGGATTCCATTTTCTCTTTACTGGGTTTTCTCTCTGGTGGCTTTTCTCCATATGGGGCCCAACGGTTGATTAACTCCTTTGGGTTAGAGTCAGCACTGAGGCCAGCCAAGCAGTGAGTTGAGTTGCGTGATTACATTGCAATGTTTTAATTTGTCTTTGGACAAATTCTCATAAGCTTTCCTGAGAAAATCTCCCATTAGATGTAGTCATTTAATTTAAGAACGGTTGGGAGAAGATGAGCTAAGATGACAGATGGAGGAATGCAGATGTGTACGTCTTAGCAGGACTCAAAAGCACTCTGAGGATTTGGCATCCAGTGAAGTACAATGTCTGCTTTTACTGCTTGTGTCCATGGACTTGAGAAATTTTCAAGAAATCATTAAAATACAGGGATTTGCTCAGATGACAAGCAAGTTTTATTATTTTTTCTTGTCTATAAAATCATAACAAGTTCAACTAAGGAATGAGATACCCCCCCCACACACAGCCCAAGTCCAGAAAACATAAAAAATATAAATTTGAGTAGCCTCGTAGGAAGGCAAAACAAAGCAAGAAATAATAACAAGGCTGCTGTTGAAGAGAAGTTTCCTTTGGTCACATTACCACAAGGATAACTTTTTGAAATCCGAGCTTACTCTGGTTTCCTTCAAACAGATTTTTTGGACATCCTAATTTGGAGTTTGTATAATTCAACATCTATTATTGTTTTAGGACCACGGTTATTATTTTAATTATAATTTAAAGCTGCCTAATATACCCAGAGGTCACTGGGCACCTAAAAGAAATAAATAAAAACAACTTGCCATTTTTAAAAGCAGCATGTTTATTTGGAAATCTCACAAGCAACTCAACTAAGACATCATAAAACCTTCAAATAAACTAAAACGGAAACAAAATAAAATGCCTGGCCCTAATCTCCTTAGAAGGCAAGCAGGAGAAGGTTACAGCTAGCTGAACGCTGGCATGAGAACTCTCAGAATGATTTTATTACTGAGTTCGGGAACCCCAGTGTATGTCTTCACGCCCACACTCCATATTGCAATCTGTAGAGTCCCAGTCTGAGATTTATAATCCTCGAGCCTCAGTGTAAAGTTTTATCGATGAAAGGTCAGTCTAACAACACACTTGGTGCAGAAAAAGAAAAGGACATACTTGGAAATATCCACCCACTGACTACTTCATCCAGATGGCTTCGGATGGCCTTCTCCAGTGTAGGTGTCTGTAACGCAGATCTGGGTCTCATTAACTCTATTTTAAATGTAAAATTACGGAAATATCAAAGTCTAGTGATTTTACATTTGGAAGGCTAGAGAAATCTCAAAACAGTTCCGTAATGTTTTTACATATGAGTTTCCATAACAGGAAACAGTGAAATAATTTTCAAACCATTTACTGCTAGTATTCTCCATGTAATCAGAGCTGTTATGGTTTGTTAAGCAACAGAATTATCTAGTGGGAAGGAGGTTTATGCTGCTCCAAGACCTTCTAGCTATGTAAGTATGCAAATCAGTAAGTATTACGGAATCCGTTGAGCAAGCAGAGTCAAGATTTCCAGAGGGAAGCATCTATTCCCCCCACTCCCAGAATGGTCTTAGATGGCTTAGAGAGACTCTCTTTAGGGCCCCAAGAGCTGCACTTTAAATTTAGGTCACTGAAAGTTCTGAGATTAAGGCAGAGAGTGGTGTTCTCAGAGTGGCACAGAACAGACTCCTGGAGATCTCCTCTCTTACTGTGAAAGAAATAAGAACAAAAAGAGAGAAGAGAACAGAAAAGAAGAGAAGGGGGGAGGAAAGAATATGATCCCCAGAGTGGCAAACTTGAATGGTTGCAATGCCTAAACAAAAAATATAAATAAATAAGTGTGCAATAGGGAGTGGTGGGGACTGTGGAAAATATGCCCAGCCTAAAGAGCATCTGCTGCTCAAATCCAGATGAAGGTTCCCAGGCCCAGTGTAACCAGAGCTTTCAGTTTTTCCAGAGAAGCTGGAAATGTAGATTTCTTTTTCACTTGAAATATCTCAAATTTTGAATGTTGACCATCAGTGTTATTCAAATATCCACACAATAATATGAATCAAATCAAAGCCTTCTACGTACCACCTTTAGCTCATGGGCTATACATTTGTAAATAGTATGAGATAGAAGTAAGCAGTTGGAAACTAAAAATAGCAACAGGTTTTGGAGCATGAAATGAATAATTTATATTAAAGAGTTCTTTCATCCTCTGTCTTAGATAAGGGAGAGTCTTATCAAGCCTTAGTACTAATTCTCATCTATAAAGGAAAATATATATTTTTTCTCTCCCTTCTATCCAGTGCCTTTAAATCTAAAATAACTTTTAATCTGCTTTATCCTTTCTTTCTGATTCTCTTTGTAAGTATTGGGCTGGTGAATGAACTCTGGGTATACTGAGCTAGGCAGATGGTTATGATCTCAGCCTTCTGAGATGGGGATGGATTGATGCATAGAAAAGATTTGTAGAAGGTAGAAAGCTGTTCTGAGCCTATTTGCAAAATTTCTTGGATAAATTATAAGATAGTTTATTAATTATTTAAAGATATTATCCTTATAGCATTCCTGGCATTTCATCTTGGAAATATTGGTATTCAGAGGTTGTATTAGTCAGTTTTCATTAAATAATGCTGCAGTAACAAATATCCCTCAAGGTTAAGAAAGTTGTTCTGATAGCTTCTGCGTGCTCATGACCAAGCAGAGAAGGAGGGGGGTGGAAGCGGGGGAGGTGAGAGGTTTGAGGACGATGGAGACATTCAGAGGGGAGAATGGGCTTACAACCAAGATCTATATTTCATGCACAGGTTGGTTGTATCTCTCCTCTAGTTCATCTTTATTTCGAGCCCTGGGCTGAAGGAGCAGCTTCTCCTCCATGGCTTCAAAACAATATGGTGCTAGAAGGGAGAAGAGAAGCCACATGATGGCTTTTAAAGCCTCTGCTCACAAGTAGCATACAGCACTACTCCTCGCATTTTATTAGTGGCCAAAGCAAGTCACATGGCCACGCCTGATGTTGGTGAGGCAGGAGACTTATTACCCCCTCATAGGGAAGGGCAATAATTAGGAACAATAAAATACTCTCCCACAGAGGGTACTGCCTTGGGGGCTTTGATAGAGAAAAATAATGGGGAAGCTCCCCACCATCTTATGTTGGAGAAGCAAAGCTAGCCCTCAGGCTCCATTCTGACCTTGGTGGGGACCACTGAGGGAATTTAAGTGGTGAGTGTTTAAAATCATGGCATCTTGAGTCAGATTTCTTAGGTTTAAATCCTGGCTGTACCATTTCTTGGCAGTGAGGACTTGGAGATACTACTCAATGCTTTCGTGTCTCATTTTCTTCATGCAAGCACACCTACCTCATAAGGCTGTCCAGAGGATTCAGTGAGTGAGGATATATGTTGAGAAAGAGAGAGAGAATACTTAGAACGGTGTCTGGCACATAATAAGTATTGACCATTACTACAGTGATGATCACTAGAAAGCCATCAGCTCAAATGCATCTCAGTCACCTTTTCAATAAAGGTCAAGGTTTCTGTTATAGATAGATTCCTCCAGGTCTTTTTAACTTAAGAATCCTATATTAAAATGCATGTATTTCTGGAAGGGCTAAACCCTTACGTCTTTATCAGCTAACACGTTGTGGGGATTGCTTTGGGAGCAGGTTCCAGCAGGATGAGATGTAAGAAAGCGTCCTGGAGACATTGAGACAGGAAACGGAAGTTGGGGGATGACGCCTAAAAATAAATTGGCCACACCTGATGGTTTTACCAAGAGCTACTCTGACTAGACCAATAATTCTCATCCATGGTTATACATTAGAATCCCAGGGGATGCCAAGACCACACCCTAGGCCAATGACATCAGAATCTCTGTGGGTGGCACACAGGACTCAACATCTTAAAACCCACCATGTTCTTCCTATGTAAAACCAAGGTTGACACATTGGAGCAGTCTCCCTTCCACTCAGAGCACCTGACTGCCTCCTTCTTGGTCCAGATTTTGCTCTACCATGGGTCTGGATTAACCCCATTTCTGCAGTACGGTCCAGATGAACTGACCAGGAGAGGAACACTTGCTGACAAAGGCAAGGGAGAGATATGGCCTAAGTCAAGCATTCGTCTTTTCTCCCCTCCTGATGGATCACTTTATACAATAATAAAACTTTCAAAAGGTTGAACCTGAACTGAGGCTGCCACTGTGATACAATTAATCAAACTCTTGAAGAATCATGTTACATTATGTGCTTCAAGCATTGATCCACTTCACTAAAAGTTGGCCTGAAATACAACCTAGACACAGGATACTAGATTCGTAAGAAATGGCCAGGATGTCATCTGTCGCTTTGCATCTCCACACAAAATGTGGACCGGAAGTTGAGCAGACAATACAGCAGGACAGATCTTGACACAACAGAGAGGACATCGTCACCAGCCCCTACCTTGCCCCAGACTGCTCAGAGTGGGAGTACAGGGGAGGGAGGGCTGATTATGATGTGTTCCTCAACCCTGTTACCACTGAGCCTAGAAAACGATGGTGCTGTTCATCCAAAGGCTCCTGGTCTCCTTACCCGTTCTTGAATAGAGCACGGACAATACCAGCATCCCTGGTACCATAAGGGAGACACATTTTGGGGGTCCTTTCTAAATCTTAAGTTTAACGACAATTGCATCCCCCTTTTTAACTCACAGGTACACATCAAGTCGGTAAAAGTATCTAGCATCTCTGTGCAGTTCTTTAATGTTAGCCAAACCGTGAAAAGTCCCCAGACCCATTTGAGCCTCACAACAGCCCCATAAGGTAGTTAGGTGAGCCAGGATTTATGATCCCCATTTTACAGAAGAGGAAATTTGCTGGGGAAGTGATGTGAGTTGCGAGGTCAGGGAACGCGTGGTAAAACTGGAACACCTGGTTTTAGGACTCGGATCCCGTGTCTTCCAGCAACTTTCAGGCAACATAGGAGACCACAGAGGAAATCAGATCTTGCGCCGGCCCCAGGCAAAGCTCCTTGGAAGCCTTTCCTCTTCCCCTTCGCCAGCCTTCTTCCCCTCCTCCAGGTGTCTCTCCCACGCTCTACCCTCCCATTGCGTCAGCTCACACTTTCATAGCATCCCCGGGCCCACGGGTCCTTCTTTGTGCTCCCCCCTCCCACCCCGCCTTGAAATTGCCCTAGTCTTTAGCTAGCCCAGTGGAAAGACAGATGTGCCCTCAAAGCCCAATTCACCCCTGAGACCTAGCTGCATGACCTTGGGCAAGTTACATTGTGCTTTTGGGTTTCCCCCTCTGCAGAATGGATTATTACTAGTACCTACTTGCGGCTATATGGACGATTGCACGAGTCATGTCCATAAAGCACTCCAGACCATGTCTGGCATTCATTAGGCACTCAAAAAGGGCAGTTGTTTCAGAAATCATTCTTGTTTAGTCATTCATGATATATAACAGCGTTTTTCAAGACCTACTATGTAATGCTGTGTATTATTGAATCGTTCTCAGTACTTTTCATGTACTACCCTTTCACTGATTCCTCAAGACAACTCCGTGAAGCAAGTGCTATGATCACCCCACCTGACAGAGGAAGAAACTAAAGGATTAAATAGAGCCAGCAAGAGATAGACACTGGATTTGGCCTAAGTGGTGTAACTCCAGAACCAACACTTAGTTCAGGCAGGAGCTCCAGCTGTGGGAGGTGGGGGATCGCAAGCATTTAACATTGCCTCCTGCTGTTTACATTTTTAACTAAGAATATCACTGAATAAAAGAAATAGCTTGGGCATCTAGTACATGGAAATGAGTGAGTCTACGATAATGAAATACCAGCCATGATAGCCAAGAGGACAGACAGGCTGTAAGTGGGAAAGAGGGCTTTCTAGGTCCTGCTAAAATTATACTATGAATATGTTTTTTAAGTTGAAGGAAGAAATCACAAGAACATGTTAACAGTGATGGTTTTTGTAGAGCAGGACCGAGCTCAGGTGAAGATAGCAGGATTTTTCATTTTCATTTAGTACTTTTCTGTAGTCTTTGAATTCTCAAAGCTGCCTCCGCATGGGGGTTTTGTTTTATACCGACAGGATTTCTCGGAACCACACAACTTTTGTTTTCGTTTGTTATGTGTTATTTTTTCCTGATACAGTTCACATTAAAAAAATAATGAATGTCGTATTTAAAAATTATACTACAAAAATGGGGCACCTGGGTGGCTCAGTCATTAAGCGTCTGCCTTCGGCTCAGGGCGTGATCCCGGCGTTATGGGATCGAGCCCCACATCAGGCTCCTCTGCTGTGAGCCTGCTTCTTCCTCTCCCACTCCCCCTGCTTGTGTTCCCTCTCTCGCTGGCTGTCTCTATCTCTGTCAAATAAATAAATAAATAAAATCTTTAATAAATAAATAAATAAAAATTATACCACAAAACCAACCACCTTCTCCACTCCGATGTCACACCGTCAAACTGCTTATCATCTTAACACAGAGATGAGACAGAACAGGCAGAAAAATGGGAGCACCCAGCAAGACAGGTCATAAGAGAATGCAGAGCCATCTCCTGAGACCTTAAGAGTACAGCAGCCTTCCCAAACATGGTATTTTCCCTGATGGGTTTTTTTTTTCCCCCACCAGAAATTTTCCACTTTAATTATGTGGGTTAGGTTAGAGAAGTTCACCTTCGGAACTTTAAATGCGCAAACAGCTAATCCCTTCCATAAGACACATTTCTGGGAAAGCCCAAAGATAAATGTTTACAGCCTGTGCTGAGAGAATAGAACCCAGTGAAATTCGAAGTGATTTAAGCATTATGTACCAATGCCCAAAGAAACAATTTAGAAAGAGCTCTAGCCTCTACGTTCTGGAATCCTGACCTTCGTTCTCACAAAGAGTGGAATCGTTGGCAACACTCATAGGTTCGATTTTTTTTTCTCCCTTTTCCTGGTTTTGACTTCAGCATGAGGAGGATGGTAATTAAAACCATACTTAAAATATTAAGTCTACTACCTAAAAGAATGAAGTTTATTGAAGTTGCTAAGTTTCAGTACAGAAACTCAAAATAGCCTGAGGATACTCCCCTTTAGCATATAACCAAAATATTGGTTGAAAGGAACCTGAGCATAGAGATGGCACACACACACACACACACACACACACACACACACACACATCAATACATTGATGTATCAATAAATGGAATACATTTGTCAAGTAACTAGAATTTGACAAGCAGAGAGCAAAGATGACCCCCAATTAAGGTACTTAGAAGGACTGTTAGTCAGCAAAATTATGAAATGGTCTCATAAGAGCACAGAGAAAACAGGGACCAATAATAGATACCAGTTAACCTCTTGGAGGCTGAGTTTTCTCATCAATCATATGGGTCCGTAATATCCATTTGGGAAGGGTATGGGGAAGTCATAAGGAGATACCCAGCATGACAACTGGCACAAAATAAGGAGGTACTTAGTGTAAGGTCCCTTAATCCTACAGGGTCTCATGGCCATTCAGCTGACAGGAGATGAGCACTCTTCCTCCTCCCCACAGGGCTGGGTGGGCTCCACAGGCCAGTCCAGGTAAATTCCAGCTATGGGCAAGGAGTAGTCAGTCACCATCCTTCTCTCCCACACCTACCGTCATAAGGAAAGGGCAGCGTGGGGCAGTGGCTAGAAGTTGAGCGCTGGGTTCAAATACCAACTTTGGACATAGGACGACTCATGTCACCATCCTGAAGGTCATTGTGAAGAATGAATGTGAACCTGAATGACAGGTGCTCAGCACATAGCAGGTTCTGACTGCTCTGGGCTGCTCTGCTTTCCAGGGGCTTCTCTCCCACCTGCATAGCTGCCCAGATCCCCTGTAGGCTGGACAGAGGGTGAGGAGCCTTTTAGGAGCTGCTAATAAATGTTTATGAAGGAATCATAATAAGTGCTGCCAATTACTGGGCTGCTATTATGTGCCAGGCAGTGTATTTCAAGAAAATCTTAACTGTGTTATTTCACTATAACTCCACCAGCAGGAGGGAGGCAAAAGAGTTTAATAGAAAAGAGAATAGAGTTTACAGTCATAATTTGAACTAGCCCCCCATCTCCATTCTAGCTGGATGACCTCTGAGAAAGTATTTAAATTCTCTGAGCCTCGGTTTCCTTATCTTTAACAATGGATATAACATAATATCTACCTCCTGGGGTTGCTGTGAAGATATAAAAATGGATAGATAGATGATAGATAAGTAGATCATAAATCTCTTATATATGTGTATACACACATATACATATGAAATCACAGAGTACAGTGTCTAGAACCTAGAATATGATGTTAAAAAAACAAGTGAAAAATAGTATATGATAACACAGTTAGATGGGTGTTATTATCCCCATTTTAGAGATGAGAAACTCCTCAGAACAGGGTCCTCTGACAAAAGTCCATTCAGCCTCTTCCAGTGATAAGGAATTCTCTTGTTGTATCACAAATGAGTAGGAAATTGATGTGGAGCTTTAGAAATACCCAGAATTGGGGTAACAAGTAGAGTAGAATATTCCAGACAGGCTCAAACCCTACAGAGGCTTATGCGGGTGAGGGAAGGGGAGCAGTGAAGGGTCAAAAGAAATACTAGCCACATTTTCTTCTTCTCCTCCTATGTAGAACTCTTGGGTGTGAGACAATTGGTGAATTTATTCCGAAGCCTGTACTAGGAGACCTGTTGTTTATTAAGCACCTAAGCGGAGAACCAGGATAGGAAAATAATTAAGAAAAAGTGCTCTGGGCGCCTGGGTGGCTCAGTTGGTTAAGCGTCTGCCTTTGGCTCAGGTCATGATCTCAGGGTCCTGGGATCGAGCCCCATGTCGGGCTCCCTGCTCAGTGGGGAGACTGCTTCTCCCTCTCCCTCTGCCCCTCCTCCCTACTTGTGTTCTCTCTCCCAAATAAATAAATAAATGAATCTTTAAAAAAAAAAAAAAAGTAGTCTGGAGTGGTCTACCAGGGTTTGAATTCCTGCCTATCATTTATAAGCTGTGTGACCATGGAAAGTCTTTTGACCTCTGTGAACTTTGAGTTCCACAACTGTAAAATGAGGATAATAATAGATCCTTTGCAGGGCTGCTTTGAGAATTACACAAGTTAATACGGGTAGAACCTGTGCCATCCTTATACCTTAGAAGCATTCCATGCATCATAATTTTCATTGTTGCTGCTGTTTTTATATGCTTTCTATACATAATCCAAGATTTGGGTGGATTAGGCAATGGCCAAATCACCCAACTACTAGCAACTGATAGGCATAGAATTCTAAAACCTGATCAGCCTGTAGCAGTCAGAAAGGTTTGGTTGTGCTGTATACCAAACAAGTCCAAAAGTTCAGTGGTATGACACAACAGAAGCTTATTCCTTACTTAACGTAAAATCTGACGCAGTTCTGGGCAACTCTGCATGGGTTAGCTTAACATTCCAGATGGGTTTGCTCTTATCCATACAACACACTGGGACTGTGATCCCAGTGGCAAGCAAAGAGCAGGAAAGCTGGGCACTAGCCATTAAATGCTTCCACCTGAAGGGACATATGACTCTTCTACTCACATGCTATTGGCCAAAACAAGGTTACACATTCACACCAAATTCAAGAAAGAGGCATGCAACCGTTCTGAGTGCATGGAGATATGGGAAAATAAGCTATCAGTGAATGCCATGTCCTCCAAAGCCAGCCTCCAAACTATACTAGATTGTACTGTTCTGTCTGTCTCGGGGATAGGTCCATCCATGTTCAACTTTCCCTTACTGCAGCAGTTAGTTTCCACACCCTTTACTTAAGTTCAGAGAAAAGCATCAGCATTTTAAATGAACTAATTCATCAGCGACTGTTTCACAATTCCAGCCTGGCTCCTGTCCCTTGCGTGCATGTCAGCAGCCCTCCATGGGCGGTGGCTGTCGTCCCAGGCACCCAGTCAGCTCAGCCAAGGCCAGGGCCACCCATCCCTCTGACGAGGGCCTCTCCTCTTCCCCCATCCATCACCAGAGCCCTGCAATCCTGCCTGTCGATGCCCAGCTCTCGATTGATGTCTCAGTTCCGGGACAGAGATGCTCCAGCTGCTACCTGGGAAGGCTTTGGCCCCAAAAATATTTAGTTAGCGGCCATTCAGTTAAGTGGAATTGACTTTTTATCGGCTTTCCTCTGTACGGCTGCCACCAGCGAAGGCTGTTTCCTCCTTCCCTCTTCTCTGCCTGTCAGTTCACTCCGCATTCCTATCGGCAGCCTTTAGCTCTGATCAATATTAACCGCTGTGTAACAGCTCACGCGCAGCTGCTCTGGTTTGCATCGATCAGACCCTTCTTCCAACAGGTAGTCGGCTATTTGAGGCAATGACTTGAGATAAACACCTACTTTTACTTCAGGCTAATTCATTTCAGGTGGATTTCAAGGAGGCTCTGCACCCCGTCTCTGTCAGACAAACTGAAATCATAGAGTCAAGATCAACTCCTCGTGTGCTCGAGATCCTGGGAGACCTTTCTTCCGCTCCCCTTTTTTCCCCTTCCCTTGTATGTTGTAAGTGCCACTTATAAACAAGATACCAAGACTTGGGACATTGAAAATGCCACTTCAGAAAATGTGTCAGCCAGCTGTCCCTCTTTCCTTTTAATGAGATGCATCCGGGACTGCAGGAAACCAAGGCTGCTTCGGAGGCAGCATTGTCGCCGGGCAACCAAGCATCCTTCCAGCCTCCCCAGAACTAATCTCACAATATCCTGCAACTGTGGTTCTCTCACAGCCTCAAGGGGGGGTCTCCTTGAATCCACCCCCATCTTTGTTCCAGGCTCACAAGTGAATTTGCCAGGAGCTGGTGTTACAAAACCAGTTGTTATTTTGAAATGGACTGGGGTTGGTACAACTTCATGGCGTTTGTGCTGTAACCAGAATACATGCAAGACTGGATAATACACACCTTTTTTCCCAACGTGCACACTAAGCGTGGCTGAATGGTACATCCGACAACATCATGACCCTGTCACCTGGGTCTCAGGCCTCCTGTCCTAGTTTTCTTTTTTCAGACCCCTCACATACCCAGTTCCTCAGTCCCCAAGCCCCTTGAGCCTTCTCTTGCAGTTCAGGACTAATGTCCCTGCACCCCCATCTCTGTTGGTATCATCCTATTCCAGCCTTCATTTCGTGGTGCTTGGACTGTTGCTGTATCTTCCTGCTGCTTGCCTGGCGTTCAGTTGTTCCCTGCTTTGTTAGTCTCACTCTGCACACAGATTAATCTTCCTGGTCCTCTGTTGTGACTACCTTTCTCTTCTCTGATATCCTCAATGACTTTCTGTCACCCACAGAATAGAGGCCAGATTCCTTAGCTCATCATTCCTGCCTTCAGAGATCTGGTCCTTACCTCTCTTGCCAGTCTGTCTCTTGCTGTCCTCCAGCAGAAACCCTAGACTCTACTCCATCTGGATGACTCCCTACTTCTTCTACGAGAGTTTTCTAGCTCTGTGCCAAAAAAAAATTGAGATTGGTTCAAATCCTGACTCCACCACTGATTAGCTGTGTGACCTCAGTTGAGTTATCTAACTTCTTTCTGCCTCAATTTCTTATCTGTGAAATAGGGATAATAATAGTACCGACCACACAAGATGGTCGTGAGGATTAAATGAATTAACTTATGTAAGGCATTCAGAATGGTATCTGCACATAGTAAAGTCCAAGTAAATGTTTCTTCTTATCACTGTTCTCATTATTTTGCCACTTCTCCAACCCACAGCCCAAAGCATATCTTCTCCATGAATATTCTCCAGGTTACCCAGGCAAAAAATATTAATTTCCTTTTCTATCACCCATAGCCCTTCATTTATAGTGATAATGTAATAATGATTGTTGGGTGTTAGGTACATACTCAGTACTTTTATGTGCATTATTGCTTTTAAATTCTTGGACATCTTCTATTTGCCCCACATCCATTCTCCCTCCTGCTCCATCTTGCTTTTGGCCACTAGAGGCTAATCTGTATGTCCAGTGGCTTCTAGTTAGATTTGGCCAATGAGGAATGCTGGCAAGAAGTAAGCAGGGGGAGGAAGTATAGATCGGAGCTTTTATTCCTCCAGCTCCTTCCCAGTGGTGTCACTGAGAACAGCTTCATCTCTCAACCCAAAGTCATGGCTCCTGTCAGGTGGCCATCTTGGACGAGACTTCTCTGTCTCCAGCTTCCAGTCACCGTGTGCTCACCTTGCCTCTTCACACCTGGGATGATAACATGGCCCCAGGGCACTGCACTCTCCTTTGTGGTTCCCTGAACCCCAACCACAGCTTTGTAAATACAAGTGTCACTATATAAACTCTCCCCAAATTATCCTCATTCCCACATGCCGTGCTGGCTGACACAGTTCTCATTACAACCCCACAAAGTAGGTAGTGTCGTTGTTACCAGAGATCGTACTAAGGAAGTGATGGAACCACCTCTACCCAACTCCAAAACCCATACTCTGAATCACTCTATCACAGTAATGTGTAAGATAGCTGTTTCTCTACATATTTCCACACTTCTTAGTCAGAATATATTAGTTTGCTTTTGCTACATATAAAACACCCCAAAACTTAAGAGTCTTCAAACAAGGATCATTCATGATCTCACCCTTCAGGGGGCCAGCCATTTGGGCTGGGCTCAGCTGGGAAGTTCTTCTGCTGGATTCACCTGGATTTGCTTATATGGTTGCAGTTCACTGGAAGACTTTTCTGAGACCTGGTGGCCCCTGATGGTGTCACATGTGTGTCTGGCAGCTGGGCAGAAGCCACAGAGGTGACCAGGCCATATGTCTCTAGTATCTAGCAAGCTAGCCTAGACTTCTTCATTTGGTGCTTGGGTTCCAAAAAGAGCCAAAGAGAGCAAGCCCCAGTGGGCAAGCACTTTTCAAGCCTGTGCTTGCATCAGGTTGTCTAATATCCCTTGAGTACAACCCAGATGCAAGGGCTGGCAAAATCCACTTCACCTCTTTGGTGGGAGGAGCTGAAAAATACTTCAGCTTTTCTTTTTTGTTTTTTTCAACCTACCACATGAGACACTCCTCTCTGGAAAGATCTATGCCTTGACAACTTCATATCCTGTATCTTCATAACCCAAGTCAGAAAAGCAATGCAGGCAGGTCCTATGTTTTAGGGGGTGGGGAGTATCCACTTTATGAACATCTGACACTCTTCCTGCCTGTTACCACCAGACTGAAAATAATTCTGAAAGCAAAGTCTCTTAAAACTTACCATGAGGGAGTGGAATTTTTTTTTAATTAGGCTTCAGCAGAATTTTTAAAAGAATCTTTCTTTTCTTCAGTTGCCTCTCCCTTGTTGTAAATTTTAACTCCACCCAGTGGCATACCACAGCCAGCCTGGCTTCTCCTTCCCAGTCTTCCACACCACTGTCTGCTTGGCAGCTATGCTTAGCTCACATTGCCACAAAGGGCAGAGGGAGAAGTCTTGCTTCCTGCTTTCCTCACTTCCTCTTTTCTTTCTCCAGTCCTCTTGGTGCTTGTTCCTGTCTGCTCACTCCTGCTCTGTATCCATCTGGTGCCCTCCTAAGAGCAAGATTCTAGGAAGAGTTGAAAGGTTTGCCTCCAGGGATGCCCTGTATAGCCCCCCAGGTTGGCACATAGTGGCCAAGAGACTTAGCCAGAAGACTGGACCATCAGGAAGCACTAAGACAAAATATTAATCTAAAAAGTAGTTGTATGTGAAATTATACTTTAAAATACCTATGAGATTATGAACTTGATATGGTTAGCCATTCATGAATTCATTTCAAAAGTATTTATTGAGTACCTACTATGTGCCAGGCACCATGGAGGCCCTGGAAACATAAAACATGGTCACTGCCCTTGAGGAACTTATAGTCTGGGGGGGGCAGGTGGGAAGAGATACACACATGAAGAAATAATATCAATTAATGAGGTAGGTGCTGTGTAAGAGGAGGTCACAAGAAGGCAGGAGGCCGCTGTACCTAGCCTTGGTGATTGAGGAAGGCTTTTGCAAGGAGATGACATCTGATAAAGTCTAGTTCAGTGCTGTCCAGTAGAAATATGCTTTGGATCATGTATATAATTTTAAGTTTTCCAGTAGTCACATTAGAAAAGTAAAAACATGAAGCACCTGGGTGGCTCAGTTGGCTAAGCATTTGAGTCTTGATCTCAGCTTGGGTCTTGATCTCAGGGTTGTGAGTTCAAGACCCACATTGGACTCCTTGCTGGACGTGGAGCCTACTTTTAAAAAAGTAAACTAAAAACAAATGGGAGAAAAAAAATCTTTTTTTTTTTAAGGATTTTATTTATTTGAGAGAGAGAGCATGAGAGAGAGAGATCACAAGCAGGGAGAAAGGTTAGAGGAGAAGCAGACTCCCTGCTGAGCAGGGAGCCCCATGTGGGACTCGATCCCTGGACCCTGGGATCATGACCTGAGCCAAAGGCAGATAGATGCTTAACAGACTGAGCCACCCAGGCACCTGGGAGAAAACAATCTTAATAACATATTTCATTCAATCCAAAATATCCAAGGTATTACCATTGCACTACCCAATGAACATAAAAATTATTAATGATATGCTTTACATTCTTTTTATTGTAGTAACTCTTTGAAATCAAGTGTATTTTTATACTCACAGCTCACCTCAATTTGGACACCAGCTTTTCAGCAGTTAAAGTAAAATGCAGTCCTATCAAAGCAATAAAGTTGTTTATTTTTACTTTATTTTTTTTAAGATTTTATTTATTTATTTGACAGGGAGAGAGAGAGGGAGAGAGAGAGCACAAGCAGGGGGAGTGGCAGACAGAGGGAGAGGGAGAAGCAGTCTCCCCTCTGAGCAGGGAGCCCGACTTGGGGCTCGATCCAGGACCCTCGGATCTCGACCTGAGCTGAAGGCATATGCTTAACCGACTGAGCCACTGAGGCGCCCCTAAAGTTGTGTTTAATAGAAACATATTTTATATTGCTCCAATTTGAAATGTTTTATTTAAATTAATTTAAGTGGAGTAAAATAAAATAATTCAGTTTGTAACTTCCACTAGCCACATCTCAAGAGCACAATAACTATGTGTGGCTAGTGGCTACCATATTGGAGAGCACAGGTCTAAAAGGATAAATAGATGTGAAGCAAAAAAAAGTAGAGGAGCTAGAGCATTCTTGGCTGGAAAAAAAATAGTGTGAGCAAAGGCACGTAAGTTAGTTGGTATGAGGTATGGAACTCTGCAGTTTGATATTATTGTGACATAATAGATATGACTAGTGATGGGAAATGGGCCACAGGTGAAGGGCTAGGCAAAAGACAATCATAATGAGCCTTGAGTGCTCCAAAAGAATTATGTATTTCATAAATATGTCCTTGATATGTGGGAAATTGAGCACAGAGAGAAGTCTCAGGTGTATGCCCCAGCTGGGGACACTAAAACCTAACATAAAAGATTCCACACTCCTGGTGGCCTAGGACAAAGGCTCAGCAAGTCTACCTCTGAGATGACAATGCTTTGCAAAACAAAGTATAGAGTAGATGAAGTGTATATTTTCTATAAGCAACAGAAATCAGCTCAAGCAGATTTCAGTAAGGAGGTTTACTGGCTCATAGGGGACAGTCTAGGAGAAAGGCAGGCCATGTGGCTGGTTGATTCAAGTGCTCACGAGTATAATGAAGGGCCCACCACCCTTCTTCCTCTCCACTCTGTCATTCACAATGGTGACCTCATCCTAAGGTCTGCTCCCCTTGGAGCCATAGGATGACTGCCAACAGAGTTTGAAGCCCCATGTTTCCTCATTCACATCCAGTAGTAGAGAGTGTTCAATCATTCCAAGTAAGATTCCTGAAATGTACCTGATGAGACCATCCCAAGACACAATGACCATACCTGGAGAAATAACTGTAGTCAGAAGTAAAAAAGGCACTGACTGGCTCAAGTCATTCATAGCTCTCAGCTAGAACAGCCCACAAAGTCCATGGGCTGCATGGGGGTGTAGTTGCCTCAAAGAAAATCTGGGTGCTATTAATATGGGAGGGGACATGAGTGCAGAGTAGCAACCAATAAATGTCAACTACAGTCCACCCCTTTGGCCATTCAACATCTGTTCATGGCCATCTACCACAGAGATAGTTTCACAAATGCCCACACCCACATAAACATTCATTCACCTCAAATGGAAAGAACCCAAAGGCTCATATAACTACATCTTGTGAAATCCCTCTTCTTGAAATCCAGACATAATTCCCGGTGGTTCAGTGACCTGTGGCTAATGGTAAATTATCTACCCAGTGGATAAAAAACAGAATGTATATGATAAAAACTCTGGGAAAATGGGGAAAAGAGCATACCATATCCTATAGAACAGAAGTAATGAAGACTCCTGGCAATAGGAACAATTCTTGGCTTCCAATATAGATCAAGGAAGATCATCTTTGTCCATTTGTCCTTCATGAGCATATCTGAGAAAGGCACTGGGAGGATGTGCTCTCTGAGAATTCTTATTGCTTTGGCCATTCACAACCATTTGGCACAAGTTTGGGGGTTAGAGATTGTCCTAAAGTTTGCCCTAAGATTTGAGCAACTGAAAATAACTATCACCCTTTCATGCAGTTTCTGTGGCAACACAGCTCATGGAAAGTTATAGGCCTTTAGTCTTTTGCTTCTAGTCAACTCCACTGAGTGGCATCTATAGCCAGAGGTTTTGTTTGGTCATGCATTTCAAACCTAGAAACTTGTATTTTCTAGCCAGAAACCTCTATGCTTTATCTGTCTGCCTAAACTACTAACTTTCAAACTTTTTGGCCATGACTCACAAGGAGAATTCATTTTACTTCATAACCCACTATATAATTGTGCATGTGTGTATTAGTATGTATTTATGTATAATCAAATCACAAGTTTCATGCAACAGTATTTACCCCCAATGCATGAGATGCATGCTGATATTTCCTGTTTCATTCCATTAAAAGAAAGAAAAGGACAAAGAAAAGAAAAGAGAAAAAAGAAAAGAGAAAAAAGAAAAGAAAAGAAAAAAGAAAAGGAAAGAAAAAGCTGGTCACAATGTACTAAATTGATTTTACAACCAACTAATGGGTTACACCCAGAGTTTGAAAGCATTACCCTTAGTTGAGGCCTAGTTTAATAGCCTCCCCTTTCATTTTAACCCCTGCTTTAAAGGGTTGCTGGAGGGGAGGTGGGTGGGGGAATGGGGTAACTGGGTGATCAGCATTAAAGAGGGCACTTGATGTAATGAGCACTGGATGTTACATGCAGCTGATGAATCACTAAACTCTGCCTCTAAAACTAATAGTATACTATATGTTAATTAATTGATTTTAAATTTTTTAAAAATAGCCTCATATAGAGAGAATCTCATGATTTCTTTTAGCTTTCAGACTGCTCCCAGATACAGCTTCACAAAGCATATGAGTCTCCGCTTTCTTAGAGAATGTTTAACAGATGTGGTGGGACAGCCTAGGATGGGGTGGATCAGGAATTTTCTGTGTCCCAATCTCATCTCCTGGGAATCCTCTGGTCTCCCTGCATCTGTGTATATTAACCTTGATTTGAGATAAAAAATGTGGCTTTGCCATCCCCGTAGGCCCCAGGGTAAAGACTTTCAGCCATATTGAATTATATGCCATAGGCAGAAAAGATCTCTCTTAGCAAAGCCGTATTCCCTTCACTTTCTGCTGGAAAACAAGCCACCTTCAGCCTGTCTCTTATAGTACTTTATTGAAGGCTGCCAGCAGTAGCCAACCCACTACAACATCCTGAATTTTTTCTACCAAATTAAGCTTTGATATATAGTCGGGCTGATGCCGAGGTACAAAAAGCAACATTTTCACCCACTGCTTAATGAAGACCTCCAACTTCCCAGCTTGGGGTCTGGCACCCTCCTCATAGGCCACTCCTGGCCTCCTCCAGTTGCAATTCCATAATTTAAGGGGTATTTCTTACAACACTTTCTGGTCCAAACTCTCATTATGTCCCCTTGAAAATTAGCCTGAATCTTCCAAGCCCTCCTTGTCCTAAGGAAAAAGCTGTAAAGTGAGTAACCTTCAGCAAATACCTGTTAATGTGTTAGAATTTTTATAAGAGCCCCCTACCCCCAGTTCTGGAGTGTCAGGACTTCCACGGAGAAACTCTTAAAGGTAGAAACAGTCTTTAGCATCCCAAGAGCTGAATCTAATTGTGAAATTTGAGGCATAGAACAGAAGGCAGGATGATGGAATGGGGAGAGTGAGACTTTGGAACCAGGCAACCCGGGATTTGAGCATTGGCTTCAAGCTGTGTGAATTTGTGAGCTGTGTGAATTTGAACCAGTTACCTAAGACTCGGTTTCCTTGGCTGTGAAACTGTGAACAGCAATATCTCCTATAATTATGAAGGCTGAATTAGAGATAAAAAGCACCTAGCACTAATGCTGGCCATAGAGTAGGTGCCAAGAAATGTTGGCATCCCATTCTAGAAGCATGGAAATCTGGTAGGAGATGCTGAAGAAAGCCAAGTATGGATAATGGGTTCCAGAAGCCAATAATCTTGGGGCCAGGGTGGCCCTTGGATCCCTAGAATCAGACTCCATGGTCCCCCTGAAGGCGCCAACTCAACAGTGTCGGCTGACACTTGGAGATGAGACAGCCAGCGTTAAAGTTTTCTTTCTTCAGCAGTTGGTCCTGACCCTCCAGGTGTCAGCTCCCACAAGGAAGAGGGATGCTCAGAATTGGTGGCCAGCAAAGAGGCCTGGAGAGAGGAACTGAAGACAGATGCTTCTGTGAATAGTTACCGCAGGGCCTAGGATCCCAGGGTGAAAATAGAGGCCACCTATTGGCTATAAGCTGTCCCTGTGATGAAAGACAGGCGGAGCACCCGCCTCATGAGATGACAAAGCCTAGATCCTTGCAGAAAATCAGCAAATGAGTCTGCCCAGTTTTATAACAACTTAAGGAAGGATTAATAAAGAATATTAAAAATGCAACCTCAGTTAATAAAATTCCAACTTACCTTCAAGCATAGTGTTTGGCCACCAAATAGCCTCAGGAAATAAGTAACATATGCAAAATCCATACCCCTGAAAGTTTCTGAAAAGAGCCCCAGTCATGAGGGTGATCACTTAATTTAAACTTTCTACCCTGCAAATATAGAACTTGATACCATTCTACCCCATCTTGTAGGAATCAAGACCTCCCATATGTGTTTGATTCCACTTCCTGTTACCTCTTCTAGAGCATTCCTTCCTGTGTGTTTGTGGCACTTACTTCCTTGCCTCCCCCCAGTAGTTCCCATAGTGGGGGTATGTGATAGCCTCTGGGAGTTCTGGCTGAATTATAATTACATGAAAGCAACACCTGGGGTGATGCCTGGCTCTCCAGGCTATGACATGGACTTGGACGTGGATAGACGCGGGCCGTGTGCACCATGGCCTGCTGGCAGACGTTTTTGTATTTCCGTAGGGCTTTTGCTAACCTTCAACCAGAACTTGTTGTTGATTTTCCAGCCAGGTTTACTGACCTTCAGGATAAGGTAAAGTGTCTTATGTTACTGTTTCCTAGGAATGCAAAATGCCCTCCTCATCCCTTCCTGGTCCTTCTTTTTGCCAGCTGTTTTCCTTCCTCTCCTTGTTTCTTATCCTGTCCCTTTCCCCTGTCACCTGTCCTCTGGCTTCCTGTCGTCCTCCTCCTTTTGGTCCTTCTCTTTCCTTGGCACTCTCTCTTTTTCTCCTCTCTCACTCTTGCGCTCCCTCTTTTATTTCTCTCTTCTCAACTTATCTCTCATCCCCCCTGCCCTCTCTCCCATGACTATTTTAACTGGTTCACTGCTGCACTGTCAAATCTGCTAGGTCGCTTTGAATATGTGCCCAGAGGTGTTCAGGCAAAGGGAGAACTTTGAAAATCTCTAAGACAGTAACATCCAGGGTGAAAGGCTTCTGTGGTGCCTGGGCCTGAAGCATATGCAATGTCTCCACGGCGTGGAGGAGAGAATGGACATGCCCAAATCAAAAGGGGCTGCAGACCTCCTTACCTCATCAGCCAGGTCCTCGGGTCAGCAGCTGGGGACCCTTCACAAGCTCCCCTTGATGCAGAAGGAAAGTGGGTGGTGTCTGGCACACTTTTCTCCTCTCCACCCTTCGCTAACCTCTCCCTTCCCACTCTATGAGGAAAAGTGTTTATTTAAATAGAAAATCCTTCCTGTTTGGCTTTGTTGTCATCCTTTTAATTTATGAGACCAAGATTCCCCATAGTTTATTGTATCACAGGTCCCTCCCCTTTCCTTCTGTCCACTTTCCTTTGTCTTTTCATTTTTATTGACTCCTCTGTGGTCTCCTGCCCCTCTTTCTCCGGTTACCCTTCCTTCTTTGTTGATTCTGCTCCTTATTTCTCTCTCTCATCTCCCTTGCTATGGGGTACCATGAGCAGATAGGAGCAAAGAAAAATGGGGCACTCTGGAGAAAAGTTTTGCAAACATACCCAGGGCGTTAGCCATAGTTTTCTCTGGAGCATCCCTAAAAACAGAGGAAAAGGACAATGAGACATCCAGACCCATGAGTCCAAACTTCCACAACCTCAAACCCACTCTCCAACCTCTCGTAAGTGATTCTTAAGTGAGGAGAATTGGTGGGCATTGAACTGAGTCTAAATCCAGGCTCCATCACCTGCCTTTTGGTGTGTGGGAGACCTTGCACAAACGTGTTAAATCTTCTGAGCCTTGGTTTTTCTATCTGTAAAATGGAGGGACAGTAATACTTCTTGGAGTTTCAAGCACAGAATGAAATAGCAAATATGACAAGTGTTTGGAATGTGTTAAGCACACAGTGAATATTAATCTCCTTTCCTCCCTGAGAATATTGAATCTGTAGGAACTTAGGATAAATAATAAAGCTGGGCAGTTGAAGCTGGTAAGAGCACAGCATTTCATGTATTGGTTGGTACTGCTTCCTGTGGATAGCAAGAGCCTACAGGTCAATTTTTATTCTGGGTATGCTGTAGCAACTGGATTAGATTCCTTAGTGTTTAAATAGAGACTGTTTTCCGTTAGTTGGCGTGATGGGTAGACCTCCCACAGTGTGCTTATTTATTTATTTATTTTTAATTTCACCAGCAATGCGTGAAAACATTCTCATGAGAAAAAAGCAAAATCAAACAAGATAAGATAAAACGAAAATGTCCTCTGCCACCCCCAGAAATCTTAACCCTGTCCCAGAGGTGGTAATGGCTGGATGTGTGTCCATTCGGACCAGAAGGATAAACTTTCATTCACATGCATATGTGTACGTATAGAAATGTCTAGATTTATTTTGGGATTTTTAAACATAAAATGTATCCTCACTATTATTATTTTGCAGCTTGGCTGTTTGCTCCTTTATTAGGTGAAATGCTCTGGAGATCTTGTCTTGTCCTTGTGTAGAGCCCCACCTCATTTTTTCCACCTGCTGCAGTGTGTTCTATATGCTTCCGCTAGAATATAAGCTCAAGAAAGAGATGGTGTCTTTTTCAATTCTTTATTCTTTAAACCTTTAACATTACCTGTCACATAATAGGTGTTTTACTACTATGTTAACAATTACAGATATTTCTTAAATGATTAAGTGAATTAATATGGATGCACCAAATGCATTTTTTCCCTCAAAGGTGGTCCCTAGATCTACCTGCATCAGAATCACCTAGAATGCTTTCTTTTTCTTCTAGGTTAGTTAACATATATGTACTATTAGTTTCAGTAGTAGAATTTAGTGATTCATCACTTGCATACAATAGCCAGTGCTCATCAGAGCTGGTACCGTTAATGCCCATCCCCCCACGCTCCTCCCCTTCAACCCTCAGTGTGTTCTCTATAGTTAAGAGTTTCTTATGGTTTGCTCCCTGTTTTTGTCTTATTTTATTTTTCCTTCCCTTCCCCCAAGTTCATCTGTTTCGTTTCTTAAATTCCACCTATGAGTGAAATCATATGGCGTTTGTCTTTCTCTGACTGACTTTGTTTAGCATAACATACTCTAGTTCCATCCACATCATTGCAAATGGCAAGAGTTCATCCTTTTTGATGGCTGAGTAATATTCCACTATGTATATATACCACATCTTCTTTATCCATTCATCAGTCAGTGGACATTTGGGCTCGTTACATAATTTGGCTGTTGTTGATAGTGCTGCTACGAACATTGGGGTGCATGTGCCCCTTCGAATCTCCACATGCTTTTTTAACCATTTCCCCACTGATGGACATTTAGGTTATTTCTTTTTTTTTTCTTTTTTCCTATTACAAACAACACTACAGTGAACATCCTTTGCCTGCCTTTTTGTGCACAGATGCACGGATTACTTTACCATAGGCCTTAAAAAGTGGAATTGCTGAGGCGAAGAAGACTTCTTTTTATAAATATTGATCAATACTTGCCAAAATATCTTCTAAAGACTGTGGTGCCAGTTTATAAACCTACTAATAATACCTTTTCTTAGGTGTCTTTTCGACATACTTCCAAAAGAATCATTTGTAGTCCTTTTCTGTCTGATTCCAGGAAAGGCGAAAAAAGGATGCCAGTTAGAAAAAAATAAGGGGAGACCTAGAAATGTACTCATTCATTCATTTTTTTTCTAACCATTGATTCTATTCTAGACCCTGCTGTAATGCTGGGCACATAAAGATAAATGAGACGCGCTCCATACACCGGAGGATATCCTAGTCTGGACTTAATATTTAAATACTCAGTTCTTAAAATGCAATGGCACAAAAGGACATGACAACTAAAATTCAAGGTCTGACCCTAGATTTGATCCTGGATCAGGAAAAACAATAGCCATAAAGAAAAATATTGGGACATTTGGTGAAATTCAAATGTAATCAGTGGATTAGATAATATCATATTGATGTTAAATTTCTCGATTTATACTATCATACTGTGGTTATATAAGAAAATATTCTTTTTATTAGGAAGTACACATTGAAGTGTTTAGGGGTGATTTTTCTAACTGACTCTTAAATGGCTCAAAAAATATGCATTTATATAATATAGAGCTTTCCAGTGGAACTTTCTGTGATGATGCAAGTGTTCTATATGTGCTCTGACAATATGGCAGCCAGGAGCTACATGTGACCACCAAGCACTTGAAATATGGCTACTGCAACTAAGGAATTGAATTACTAACTTTCTTCCATTTAAGTTTAAATAACCGCCTGTGGCTAGTGGCTACCATATTGGTTAGCAGTGATATAAACAGAGAGGGGAAGTAAAAAGCAAATGGGATAAAAGGTAAAGAATTGAACCTTCATAAAGAGTATGTGGAAATTCTTTGGATTATTATAATTTTTTTAGGCTTGAATTAGATATTTTTAAATTACGTAACAAATGCAATGTCATATCAGGGAAATTCAAATTAAAATATCATGGAGATATATTTTACTATAATTAAGTTGTCATAAATAAATAAAATGATACTAGCTGGAGGCCATGGAAAGGACACACTCAGACATTACTATTGGGTGTGCAAATAGGCACAAGTTTTTTTATGTATCCTACGCAAGTGCTTGTGCAAGTACATGAGAAAATGTGTAAGGATGTTCACTGCAGTTTTATTTGTAATACCAAGAAATTGGAGACAGTCGAAATGTTCAACTGAAAAAAACATGTTCAACGAGATAATGGTTACATGTATTTTCCTTTGGTCCTGTTCTGGATTACTACAAACTCTTCTTCAGGTTGAGGCAAATCTTCACACATTGATGTGGAAAAGTGTCCAAGATAGATGGTTGGGTTAAAAAGAAAAAAAAAAAAGCAATTTGCAGGACAAAATGCTTAGTATGATTGCATTTTTGTAATAAAAGCACTAAACTGGGGTGCCTGGGTGGTGTAGTTGGTTAAGTACCCAACTCTCGGTTTCAGCTCAGGTCATGACCTCGGGGTCATGGGATCAAGCCCCACATCGGGCTCTGCGCTCGGTGTAGAGTCTACGTAGGTTTCGCTCTGCCTCTCTTCCACACTTGCTCATACACACTCTCTCTCCCTCTCTCAAATAAATAAATAAATCTTAAAATAACAACAACAATGCTACACACATGCACACACACACGCATTCACACACACGCATTCACACACACACTCCCACTCACTCACATTTATGTGTACAAAGGCAAATGTTCGGAGAAATACCCATGAAACAGTTACCAGACCATTCTCCAGAAGTTCCCCAACTCCTGTGGAAAGACCACCCAGACACCTCTCGCGAGTCCTCGGGCTGGCTGCGGAGGGTCCTCTCTGAGGCGCCTTGTGCTGTAACAACAGAGGTGCCCCCGGCCAGCCAAAAATCTCAAGCTGGTGCCCATCAGCTTATTAGCTGCACCTCAGAGCCTGCACCCCCAAATCGCCAGGAAACGTCCCCTCACGTGGCCTGCCCTTTCCAGGCCCACACAACGCCCCTCCCCACAGCCGCTAGGCCTGCAGGGCAGGCAGGGTCATTACTGAGTTCCAAAGAAGGGAGTGTTTATTATTGTTGTCGGTTTGATGCCGATCCCAAAAGGACCTAATCAACAGGTAATAAGACCTCATGGGAGCAATTAGAAACCTCAACTTTAACCCTATTCTAACCACAGCAGAGAGAGCTAGAGTCGCTACAGTTCTGTGCCCCTGGCTGTACAGGGCCTGATGGGGAGGAGACGGAGGGAGCCTTGTGGGGAGAGCCGGAGAGGTACTGGTGGTTATGCTCAGGGATGGGTTGAGAAAGGAATGGGGGGGGGGACATACAGAATTGAGTCTACCCAATGATACGCAGCAGCAGCAGCAGCCTTAACTGAAGATCTGTGCTTGCGTAGATGGGTACAAAGGTAAACAAGCCGCTGTCCTGCCCCCAAGATGCTCACAGACATGGGACTGAACACTTGCCGTACAACAGCGGCTGCATGACAGAACAGGTTTATTCAGGGCGTACGGGTGGTGCAGAGGGGGAGTTGCCAGCCTTACTGGGTGAGTCAGGGAAGGCACATGCGCCCGCAAAGTGCTCTCTTACAGTAGGTAGATGGGACAGCATCTGTTGTTCGGGCATAAAGGGCTTACATGGATCTCCCTTTGTCTTTGAAGCTGTTTTTAAATCATTTTTCTTCCTTAATAAGGTTGGAAATAAACAAAACCAAATAGTAATTAATTTTAAACTACACGATTAAATACTTTTTCAGTGTTGCAAGTGACTCACCTGCCAACGAGTCAGATGGAAAGTTAGTCCCATCCATGATCACAACTCATAATGCCTGATAAGATGCAATGTCATGACCCGCTTCTCATCACCCACATAGTGACCAAGTGCACTGTTGCATAATTATCACATGAGAACACCCTTGGAACTGGACCGACTAACTGCACACAGGCATATCGTCATCATTGTCGATGGATAGTTGATAAATATTTTGATTACTTAAAGTTTCCAAAGCAGGGCCTCTGCGATGAATGATGGAGACAAGGAGACGAAGTCACATCTTCAAAGGCCAAATTGGCCCCCAGTCTTTTCCAACTTGCACAGAATTATAAAAGCTTCCCTTGTTGTTGTTGCACAAAAATTCACATTTTCATAAAACTAGCTGCAAATGTCATGTCAGCTTCGTTGGCAGATTTGACCAGGCCCAAGAGCACAATAAAGATAGCAAAATTGGACAGCAGCACGGCAGCCATCTCACTGCTCAGTCTTTTATAGCCTTTGAAGAGCATCATCCTTGGAGAACGAGTTTATACATATGCTGCTGGCTTAATCCTGTGTTCTCATTCTGCTGAAACAAGAGTCCTGGAAACCAAAAACTGGCGCCATACTGAAAGCAGTGTACATTTAAAGTCTTCTCAGAGCTGGTAAAGAACTTCAACTTTATTAAATAAAAAAGAAATGTAAAATCACACAGATTCTTACTTCGTAAACATTCATCCAGCCACCGAGCACCTGGTACTGGGTGTGGAAAAAAGAGCAAGACAAGATCTTTGCCCTTGGAGAGCTTGCCCTTTAATTGTAGGAAACAGAAATGATCAGAACATGATGACAAAGGTCAGGAGTAGAGAAGCTCAGGGATCTAAGAGGATAAACCCCTAACACAGATGTCAAGAGACATCAGAATACCCCCAGTTAGCTTGGAATTTTGGCCAAATTACCAAACTCCTTGTCTTGATTTCTAGATCTTTCTCAGTATTTGCCTGAACAATCCTGGTTTGGTCTGAAGATCCAGCAAGATGATCTATGTAAAATATCTCTGTGAAGAGATCTGCAAATAAAAAGGTGTTGTTATTTTATTAAACCCAGAAAACATTCATCAACCTCTTAGAATTTTCTAAGCACTGTGATTGGGACAGAAAGAAGCATGAGATCTAATCCCCACCCTGAGGAGTTCATGGACTCATAAAGGGGTTCAGATACAAAAACAAATTAAGTGTAATTCAATATGAAAAGTGCCATAATAGAGGGAGGTTCAAAGTACTGTGGAAACACGGAGGAGGAAGTAATTAATTCTCAGCAAGTATCTGCAAATGGGTAGCCAAGGGGAGGATAGACGCTGCAGGTGGAGGGAGCTGCTCCAGAAAGACCTGGAGGGAATAGGGGCACACATCTTGTTGAAGGATGAGAGAGAGTCTGGGTTGGGGTGACTGAGTGTGAGGTATATGGGGCAGTGCCTGGAGATGGGGCTGGAGACTTGAGATGCTCTTGGACCAGGATTTTAAACCTCATCCAATAGAACCAGGAGCCAGTGGAGGCCTTCAGAGAGATGTAAACGGAGGGACACCAGGACCCAATGGCTACCATATATTGAGCACCCGACATGTGCTAGGAACCACATTAACCACTCACATGTGTTTTTTCTTTCAACCTTTACAACAACCTATGAGTTAGGTGGTATTATTACTCCCCTTTTATAGCAGGTGAAACTGAGGCTAAGAGAGGTTAGGAACTTGCCCAAGATCTCCTGTTGGTTGACAAAACGGAGGTTCTAAGCTCAAGTCCAGGTGGTGGTTTTAATTTCCATCTTTGTTTTAATTTCCATCTTTGCAAATGCAGATATACTGAAAGATGCAAATACCAGGGAGAGAAAGGCTAGCTATGATTATGATTGCAAAAGTGCTTTGGAAGGTTGAAGAATCTATACAAATATCACTACACATCAGCAGTGGGCCTGTGATTGAGAAGTTCACCTGTTCAACTCAATTCAACAAATATTTTTCAAAGCACCAACATCTTGGGAGGTCCTATGCTATAGAAAAGCAAGGATGACTTACAGCAAAGAAACTCAGTTCTGGGAGCTTCAAGTCCAGTGGAAGAAATCGATAAGCATGCGGAGATACATCCTCAAAAAGTGGACAGATAATAAGTGTTGGGGGAAAGGGGGGACACGTACCGTGGATCTAGAGGCTGCATTTGAGATGTGTCTTGTGGCCAGCGTACGTGAAGATTCCCAGTTCTTCATCTAGAGGTGCAGAAGTGATGGTGGTAGAAACAGTGCTGAGGAGGGAGCCCCAGATTCGTGAGGGGCACACTGGGAGGGGTGGTGAACAGGGAGAGGATAACTGGAGGGTTGAGTTTTGAAACTTGTGGCCTGTGGAGCGGTGGTGTCATTAACAAGAATAAGGAAGTCAGGAAGAAGCCGATCTCAAAATGAAATTGAATTCAGAAGAACTGCTGTACTTCTCTGTGGCACTGAGCTGGGTTTCTCTTCGAGCAGCATTCTCAACGAGGGGCAGTTTCGCACCCCGTTGGACTTTTGGGACTCTCTGGAGCGTTTTTTGGTTGTCACAACTCGGGGAGGGGGAGTACTACTGGCATCTACCGGGACGGGACCAAGGATGCCGCCACAATGCACACCACAACCCCCACAGCAAAGAAGTATCTGGCCCAAAATGCCAGTAGTGCCAAGGTTGAAAAATTCATTCTTGGAGCATCTCCAGAAGGGTGGCCTCGGCATCCTATGAGAAAATGGAGAAATAAGGATAATTCAAAGGAAAAAAATGAATCGCTTTTCAAAGTACACACTTCTAGTTGTAAAACTCAAAGGAAGTGGGGAGCAGAGAGCTTTGTAAAGGGTTCCAGAGTGTTTGTGTCTAAGGACTACATTTTAGGCTCCCAAAGAGCTAATATCATTTTGTCTGGATTTCTTCTTTCTCCTGTCAATTAATGGCAGGTGTCAACTTCAAACCAAAGCCCAACCCTGTGCCTTCCCACCACGTACAGGCAGGAAAGGAGTAGCCTTACAAAATCCCACCCATGAAAGCTCTGCAATAATACAGTATTTTATTAATATGGTAATCATATGACACATGCCAAAAGACAGTGTCCTCAACTTTATGAATAATTCTGAGGAGTCCAAACTGACCTTAGAAATTCTGCTTTGGTAATCTTGGATGGGGCCTAGAAATGCGTGTAGTTAACTAGTACCCCCAGAAACTCTGATAAGATGGGCCATGGCCACAATTGAGAAACCCTTGCTATAAGGGTGCAAATGGGGTGGGGGATCAAGGGGCATTTGCATCAGACTGGACAGGGCGCAGGCAAGCAGGGCTCGGAGCTAATGGCATACAGACCAGATGGGTTTCGGTGGGGACAGGATGAATGCAGTAGATGAGAAGAGTCTGGAGCACAAGAGGAAGGACACGGTGGGCTCTAAGAATGGGTAAAGAGAAGACCAGAGAGGTGCTGGGAATCAGTTGTTTTCTGATGTTTTACCCTCAGAGTCCTTTTTAAGAAAATCCTGGGAATTCTAACCTATAAACCAAACCAAAATAAAACAAAACAAAACTTGGAGATGTTCTGATGGAAGTGGGGTGAAAGGGCTCTCTTGAGCTCTGCTGCTTCCTCGTATTTCTGAGAGCCAAATTTTACGAAGGATTTGCAAAGTTAATCAAACCCAGCCAACCCTGTTTGGCCAGACCAAAGAGGAAACAAGGCACACCCACTGGTCGGATCACATCAACTCCTGAGGCTCTGCTGACTGATGTTTATTTGTTCGTTGGATAAATATTCTCCTGACTGCCTACCATGGGCCAGAGACTGTTCTACAATACGAGCAGTATGGTAGGGTTCCGCATGTTGTCCACCTTTTCATTCTTTCTCTGCTCATGAGCCCAACTCACAGACATTAGGGAAAGGAGAGGAAAAGAAACTAAATGAAACTCAATCCGTGTGTCTCCTTGCTTACAGTTTTAATGAGCAGTTTTATGGTGGAGTTTTGGAAATTGTCAGCACTCAAACCTAAGGCTTCTCTCCAAGTGCTCCTTATCTGAATTCTCCTTGCCCCCCTTCCCCATGTGAAATGGACTTACTGCTGTGGTGAGATGGTGAACATCAGAGTAGCGTCTCACGTCCTGAAGACGATGTACTGAGGAAAGGGAATTCCACTGACAGAAGAGCGAGAAGCGGAAGTTCCTCTGGGATAATACCAAGGCGCGGCAGGTGCTAACAGCAGACTGAGGGACCCAGCTCAAGAGGAACATGTGATCTGTTCCTGCTCCCTCCCTACCCCTACCCCACTGCTATTTCTCCGCAGGACACACAAAGCTCACCTCTTAGTATTTCCAAATAATGCTGTTTTAAGAACCTGGCTGCCTGGTGTGTGACAAAAATAAAAAAATAAAAAAAAACCCGACAACAAAAATTACTATTCAAAGTAAAGTATTATTTTAGGGTGACATTATTTTTTAAATTCACATTTTACATTTGTTATAACATGTAGCAGTTCTGTGAACACATAGATAAGAGGATACAATAGATATTTGACAGTGTAGTTCTCAGAATATTTGCATATCCAAGAGATTATTTTAGCAAGTATACTTAGACTGACCCTATTAACCATTCACAATATTTTGTCTTAAATCCAATTCACACTCTATAGACCTGTCCAATTCACATTTCAGCTCTTATGCTGTTTTCCGTTTTAGACTTTATATTAGGATATAAACCCATAACATCAGATTTTACGACAACATCTGCTCTGGCTGACATGATTGAAAGGAAATTTCACTCAAGCCAGGTTATTCGGTTTCTTAATTTGTTCTTTATCATACCTGAGAAGCAAGCCTGTTTTAGCAAGTCCAATATAGAGAACAGAAGCTTCTGGTACAGAATTCACCACCTGCACCAGCCTCAGAGATGCTAGAAAGTGACTGCAAGGCTTCCTCTGAAGCAGAAGTAATGACAGGTTGGCTAGAGAGTCATTCCCAAGCCTGAGTGGCTTTGCTCCCTGTGCCCAGGCCGGCTCTGCCAAGCTAGCAAGTAGAACTCATAAAGGTAGTCAGTGTGTGTAAGTAAGGTGCAGCGACCTTTTATGAGAAAAACTGTAATGATCAAGGAATATTAGTCTCTGTGTATGAGGGACTCAGATGCTTGTACATCGATGTTCACAGCAGCACTGTTCCCAATGCCCCAAGGGTAGAAACAGGCCAGCGGTCCACAATAAACAAAATGTGGCATATCCAAACAATGGAGCATTATTCAGCCCTAAAAAAAGGAACGGAGTTCTGACACGTGCCACAACATGGATGAACCTTAGAAACATTACACAAAGTGAAAGAAACTAACCACAAAAGGACAGACATTGTGTGGTTCTGCTTCTATGAAATAACTAGAACAGTCAAATCTGTAAAGACAGAAAGTAGATTAGAGGGATGCAGGAGGTGGGACAGGAGCGAGTGGGGGGTTAATGCTTAATGGGTACGGAGTTTCTGTTTGGAGTGATAAAAACCTTTGGAAATAGTAGAATTATCCACTCTGTAAAAGTGATCGATGCCACTGAATTGTACATTGAAAAATTAAATAATGATATCTACTAAAATAACTTTCGGGTACACACATATGTGTGGAGAATATACGCGGAGATATATATATGCAGATAGACGGGTGGATGATAGACACCTCCAGATAAATCCTAAAATTCAGACAATCAAAATGAAAAAAAAAAAACAATGAAAGCTATAAATAGGAAATTAAATAAATAGAAGGTAGAAAAGACAGTAAGCAGCCATCTCAGAACTATTCAGTTCAAACTGTCTCAGAGCAAAATACATCTATAATCTTCCCCTTGCCTGGGCTTCCCCTATGGAGGTGGGTGTTTGTTTACGGCACATACTTGTGGCTGCATTTTGAGACCTCACCTCCTACATTTGGGGTGATGGCTCCTGTCTCTTCTGGCTGAGTTCCCCTCTGGGGAAGGAGTTTGAGCACCCCAGCACATTCCCTGCCTTCTCGGGCCCTGTCTCCCCGCCACCATCAGACCGTCATTGCTACCCCATAGGAGGGATTGTTTGTTTTCACTGGTTGAAGAAACGAGAAGGGAAACCCGTAAGAGAGCCTGTGGAATGTGATCTCTTAAGCTCGCAGGCCATGAGAGACCGGCCCACCTCAGCCTGCAGCTCCTACTTGCTATCATGAGAAGAAAACGCTGCTTTCTGGAACCGTTATGGGAGCCCAAACCCAGTGCCAGCAGCAGGAGCGAGCCGGCAGGAGCAAAGTGTCGGAACTCCCCCCACCCCACCCCCAGGGGATGGAATCACATTCTCCAACCAGGTGCTGGGAATAAGGCTTGTGGCTTCCAACCTTCTTGGCCCGAGGCCAGAGTTTCCAGGCCTCCCTCCACCCTTGGGCTCCTTCCCATCATCTTCCCAACCAGAAGCTTGTTAACTGTTTTCCTGTGCTTTTATTCAGATTTCAAGGCACCCTCTGTGTGTTAAACTTCAAAGAAAGTTTGCTCCCGTAAGTGCAGTGCTGGAGCAAGGGGACGCGCCAAACAGCTATGTTGAAAATGGTTTCGTTAAAATGAATGGTGTTGGGACTCAGCCCCCACCCCACCCCCCAACCTTGCTTTCAAATGAAATTGCATTTGTGTCTGGATTAAGTTGCCCAGTATCAATCCTGAAATTTTTAAAGATGAAAAGCAGAACAGCCACACAATATTTAAAATGTGAAATGATTACAAAATGGCACCAGGCCAATGTTTATGAATCATTGAATATGATCATAAAATCATAAAAAATAATCACCAAAAGGTAAATAAATTACCCAGCTTACTGCTTATTTTCACATAGGGTCTGACACAAAAGCTGCAGCCATGAATGATTTATACCTGTTTTAACAATAATACTCATTTTACTGAAAGATGGTCAGCACTTGGGCTGCTGTGGGCAACATGCCAGTTGTCGAAAGGTTAATGTTTCAGCAGCAATACATTAAATTATGAATAATACCAGTCCCAAAATGGAAGGTTATTAGCTCAGTATGCTTAATTAGCTCAGCTAGAACTTTGCCATCAAGTAGCAGTGCCCATTACTGCAGCTGTAGCAATGATGAGGGATGGCAGCGTTGGGATTCTAATGCCAGAAGCGGGGGCAGGTGGGGAGGTAGGAGGGGTGAGAGGTGTGTCCTTTATTTTCACTTCATTCAGGGTAACACTGTGAGAAGCATCTCAGAAGCTGGTCTTCAGGATTTTGAACTCTCCCGTAGTTGTGAAGACATCCCAGGGAAAAAAAAAAAAAAGCAGGAATTATTTGGGCAAGGCACGGTCCTTGGGGCTGTGGACACCCCCCCCCGCCATGATCTATGTCCTCATCTGCTTTGCTGATTTTCTTAGCTGAGGACCTACATGTAACGTAAGGTACCGCTCACAGGCTGGGCCTGTCCATCAGCACTCATCCAGCAGAGACATTTATTAAACAGCTACTACGTACCAGGCAGGTACAAAGTGCTTAACAAGACGATATCTAGGAGATCTAAGGGAGGAGACAGCCCTTAGACCACCAACAATGCAATCAGTTACGGCCACGTGACTGACGTGAAGGGAAGGTTGAGAACACCAGCACGGGGACTGGAGTTGGGCTAGAGGTTCTTGGAGAAGGTTTCCTGAAAGCAATGCCATTTGCTCTGATCTCTAAAGGGTGAGTAGGAAGTAGTGAGGTAAATCTCCTGGAAAAACTTCTAGGCAGGGGATATTCTGAACCATGCATGAGTATCCAGAAAGAAAGATGCTGGAAAAAAGATGCAGGCATTGCTTAAAAGGAGCATCAGAAGGACATTTGCCTGCCGGGGCCGGGACGATGCTGCGGAGCACCTAGCTGCATGGGTGCCTGTGTGTCCACACCCGGCCCCACCCACCCCCCTTGCCCGGCCCTTGCCTGGCTTTGCCCTGCCAGGTGTTCTGGTTTGAAACTCAGAATTTGTAGCCAGGAGCGGGGCCGGGACTCACCCACGATACCATGCCGGCTACACCCCGGCTGTCTGCACCACGGCCCGGCTCTACGTCGTACTATTAGTAGCTTGTTTTTCTAAGCCCTAAAATTCATTTTCTTTTCCCGCCTTGCTTCCAGAAAAATAAATAAAAGTGAACACATCACTCATTTAAGACGAGGAATGGAATTCAGGGTGCGTTTTTCTTTCTATTTTTGTGATTAGTTAGAATTTTCCTGGGAACGCCGCCAGGAGGGCATTATGGTGAGATAATGTCCTGTATTTAATCAGCGTGGCCATGGCGAACTGTGTTCTGTGGGGAGAGGCCGAGTTAACGCATCCTCCTCTGTCCCGTCTGCTTTCAGGATGCGTCGGGCCAGCCCGAGATGAAGACGAGACTGACAGGTGGCAGGGCTGCAGGCTTGCGTGATGGCCCACGGGTGGACAGGACACGGCCGTGACTCATCCTCTTCATGCAGGCCCCGTCGGCTCTGAGAGCCCTGAAACCCCCAAAGGAGCTGAGGGCAAAGGGCCCCACACCTGACCAAAGTGATCGACCTTGGCCCTGCCTCCAGTGGACACTTCTGGCCTCCGTCCCTGCGGCTTTCAGGCATCTCTTGGCCCGGACACGCTTTTTTTGCTTCCAAACGTGCATCTCTCCCGTTGGCATCCCAAACACAATGTGTGCAAGGGAAGCACAAGGCTTCTAAGTGAACCTGAAGTCAGCGACAGGTAGGACCGGATCAGCTTCTTAACCCTGCATGTGCGTGGTCGTCCAGGGAGCCCCCAGAACGTCTGCTGGAGGCCATGGCCGGTGGCTTGCAGTTTTCGGAGTTGCTCTTGTTTTCCTAGATGGTTGAGCCATTCACGGAAGAATGAAAGAGTCCCTGGCCGTGGTAGAATAGAAAAGGGTATCTCTGAAAGATGTCTTAGAGAGATGTCTGAAAGGAAGGAAGAAAATGAGGACCCAGGGAAAAAGGAGAGCAGATTTAACCTCAAGGAAGGGAGCACAGAGAATAGGTAAATGGATGCAGACTGACCTTTCTCTGCAATTAGCACCGGTGGCCGGAAAACCAGGAGCGTGTGGGGCGCACAGAGCCTTTCACATTTACTGTTGTCCCTATTAAGTGTGGGGTCTGTGGGAGCCGTCTGTTCAGGTAAGGGCAGTGGAGAGAACAGGATGCCCCAAGCAACCCATAAATAGCAGGGTGAAGACAAAGTGTTTATTACTTAGCCTCATGAAGCCCATATAAGTGCTCTCCCAGGGTGCAAGAGAGCAAGAGCATGTGTGAGCTGGCCCGTGTGTGTCCCGGGAGTGGGAGTCCCAGAGCCGGTGTTCGCGCTTGGCTTGATTCTATGAAGGCGTCTATTTGATGGAACGTACTGGAACAGTTCATAGCCAGCCCAGCAAACCTTGTGTGGAGACAGAGCTTTCTTTTTCTCTTCCCTTTTCCTGTTTGCAGTGAGAATGAGGCCTTTCTCTTCTCAGCCCTTTGCTCTCCCCAAAGTTGTCTCACGAGGTCATTGCCAGCTGACAGGCTTCCTTTCAGTGCAAGGTTTGGATGGAAACAATGCTCTGTTTTCTGGGGGCCTGGTGAGGCTCTGGGCCTATTCCTGACCAGGCTGCACTAAATTGAAATGGGTTATTGTTTCAGTAGGGCTGTCGGTTTCTGCAGACAACTCAAGGTATGTGGTGCAGGACTTTATCCTTGTGTGTGTGTGTGTGTGTGTGTGTGTATACTACCACTTATATATATACACACACACACACATACACATACATACACACATATCATCACTATTGAACAGCAGAAAGATCATCATGTTTGGTTTCAAGCCAGGTTGAGCCACTCACCAGCAGTGTGTCCTTGGTCAAATTACTTCCATCTCCTGCCGGGCATTAACACCTGCAGTTCAGACTGTCTACCTATAAGGTACCTTCTAGTTCATTCTTTGACTCCATGATTATATGATACTATACTGCCATGTTTGACAATGAGCTTAAAACCACTTTTTTTGAAATAACTTATACATCAACAGAACTGATTTCTAAGAGCAGTCAAGGATATGTATGGAATGGTCCGCTGAGTCTCCTGAATCCTGAATTTATTGGTCTGCAAAGGTGAATGGAAAGTAAAAGAGATCTGTGTCGTCAAGTTCTCGGGTCTTGAAAAATCTGTATTGATGTAGTCAGGATTGTAGTCTGTAATGATCTTTGTCACCAGTGGATGTTCTGAGAATTAAGAAACACTTTCAAAAACTATACATTGGGAATTTCTGAAAGAGACCCCACCCACCCCACCCCCCCGCCCAGCTCTGCAAACTCTTTCATCTGATGAGGAATAGCAAGTAGATCAAAGCAATTCATCAAAACTAAGGTTGACTATTTTTGACCATTGTTCATAATGATCAAACATCATAATATCAAATGCCAGAGGCCTCAGAGGAAACAGGAGGATAATGACAAGACTTAGCAAGGCCCAGCCTCTAGGATGCAAGGGACCCTCTGGCATAGCCAACCTGGTGCTGGCTGGCTTTACGGAAGGTCGACAGTACAGAAGTGTGTGCCGGCCTTCCAGGAAGGTAAGTCAGTGGCTCGGCCAGGAGAGAGGGATTCCCTGGGGTTCTGCCAGTAAGTGCAGTGGGAATCACAGCCCTATAGCCTCTGAGTGCTATTGCCAGCTCCTTTGTAGATTTCCGTGAGGCGGTCTCTCCCAGGCTGGCTGGCCAGTATCCTTTTTGGAAGAACCTAACACTGCTGTCTGCCTGGGTTAGTGGTCCTTACTGCTTTTTAAGCCTTCCTACCAACTTGCTTTCCTCCTTCCACAAACATTTATTGAATATATAGTGTGCAGCAGACACTGGGCAAGGTGCACGGTACTCCTACGCTAAAACAAATGCTCCCCGAGCTTGAAGTTTTCAGCCTCACGAAAGAGATAGTCAAGTAGACAAATAATCACTAATATAGTTTAAATAAAGTTGTATACACTGAACTTGGAGGGCACAGAGTAGAAAGAAAGTAACTCAGCCTAGAGGGGGTCCCAGAGAAGAGGTTTCTGGTAGGTATCGAAAGAAAGGAGGGAAGGCATTCAGCTGAGGGAACACGGAGTATTTGGGAATCATGGGTAGACATTTTATGAATCACATTTAGGATCTGGGGAGGATTTGAGGCTGAAGATGAGTTTGAGGCCCTCCAGCCTCAAAGCAACCACAGCTTGGGCTCCAGAATATTTCTTCATCCCTACACTCTGCAGACAATTCCCCAGGCTTGAACATTGATAGGAGGAATCTCCAAATCTCGCCAGTTGTTAGTAGAAGACGTGATGATCCTTAATAAGACCTGTGGGTCAGTCTCCCAGAGTGACATCCTACCTCAGGTTCTGTGGCTGCAAGGAGGAAAGCCCTACCTGGTGCATTCATCCTATCTAGAAATGAATCTTGATTCACTGGGCTTCCATTGTCAGAGACCAGACCTGATTTATGACAGCCGGTACAGTGTCGACGGAGAGCGCGGTCAGTGCACCCATGATTTAATCACAGTGGAGTCCTTGATGTTTCTTATGTTAGACCCTTTGTTCAATGATAGAGCTGGTTTCATGTTGCCCCAACCCTCTCCCGTTTGATTTCCTTTTGATAAAAGATGTGCATTGACTAAAGAGATGCAAGTGCATTTTGTGAAGATGTAAGCACCACCTTTGCATCTGGAAGTAGCTGTCTGACTATGTAGGCTACTGAAACCTGGCCCCAGAGCTGCGTTAATGTCCCCGTGCAGAAGCCCCACCCAACCGAAAGCCTTCCAATGAGCCTTTCCTTTCTGCTTCTGGCTCTCTCTGGCTCCCACCCCCATACTCCGACCATGGAGATTAAGTAGTATGACCTCCCTTTCAGAACCAAGACTGTCCAGTGACTAGCCAACATGACCAGCACTATAGGGGTGAGAGGATTAGCTTCTTGTGATAAGATGAGCTCTTATGAGTGGTTCTGTCATCCGAAAATGATATCTCAATATCACTGACCTCCTCTGTCTATATATTTGACTGCCTTAACCTTCAAGACCTACTTTGTAATGTCTTAAACCTCATTTGATTACCTGGATTTGTGACCCCACAATCTACTCTGACTTCCTATACCTACCTGGTCCCTAAAGCCCTGAGTATGAAGCCCTAAGCCTCATTTGCCCTGCTAATATCCCTCCCCCCTTGTTCTTCTCCAAGCTTAGATTTGATACTAAGACAGACTTCATTTAGGTGACTCCTCTTGTATTCTAGGCTATATGTAATCTTGGAGATGGTGAGCACAGGCATATGAAATAAAAGAAATGAAAGTCCAGCTTAGCTGATAAACTTTTTTGTCCCCTACGTTTAAAACATTCCCTGATCTTTGAACTGCAGTAAATCTCCTAATGTATTAGAATTTGGCAATGCTATCTTTTACTACTGGAAAGAGCCCAGATTGACATGAACAAAGTAATCTTTTCCATGAAAGAAGACACATGAATGCCACTTGCTTATAGAGTCCCATGGGATTCTCATCTGTCATCCTCCATTTTTAATTAGAGTTGTAATCATCTCTCAAGGGGCATCTGGAGGCTTCATTAAATCTACCAGCTTCCCTATGATCTATAAAACTGCTGGTGTTTAGAATCTTGGTCAAATAAAAAATAGCAGGAAGTTGGGGAAAATGTATCTGTCATCTAGGAGCTTCAAGTAAAGTGAATTCCCCTTTCTTTCTATAGGACTAAGACTTTTCTGCAGTCAGCACCAAAACAGCACCCTTTCCAGTTGGTACGTTTGCTTCATGTCCACCTCACATTCCTGGGGCCTTAAGTCTCCAGTTACATCATTAGCAGCTGTGGTTCAGGGCTTTTTTATGACCATGACCATGGCTTACTGACGCTCCTTGCGCGATTCTACTGAGCCTGCATTCCTTCATCTGTCGAGAAGGAGGCTGCCTTCTGAGCAGAGTTCACTAAGAGCCTTTCCAGTAAGCTACTCTGAAGTAAAACCTGTAGCTATTAGGAGTTTTCCAGAACCTTTCTACTTCCATTCCAGCCCACTAGATAGGTCTTCCAGCCTCACTATAGAACCGCAAAATATCTTAGAGTTTTTATCACCCATGAGTTACCTCACAGATCCCTAACAGGTAGCCCCATGACCCTTTGAGATGGTTCAGTCTTTCCAGGTTTGGCACTAGAACCATAGCCCTCGACCAGGAATTCTCAGTAGCGGCACTGGATATTTTTAACTGAATATTTTCATCAGTATAATTACGATTGGCATTTGAACCAGATAATTCTTGTTGGTTGAGGAAGGCTGTCACATGCCTTTGTGCTCAGCAGCATCCCTGGCCTCTACCCGCTAGATGCCAGTTACCTGTACCTCAGCTGTAACAAGTAAGAACGTCTCCAGACACTGACAAATATCCCTGGGGCAAAGAGGCCAAGTCACCCCCTAGCTGAGGATCACTGCCCTGTACCTATGCAGAACAAGTAAGTAGACCTGAGGCTATCTGGCTTTCCCAGTGAAGTATAGTTCCCAATGTTCTGGAGTATTTATGGAATCTTCTCTGGCCTATAAAAAATAGGAAAGACAAAATGACCATGAAGAAGTTCACATGAGCCATAGAAAACACAGGACTTCCCGTCATTCGTTTACAGTTGTCCACTCTACTATCTTATGTATCAGAGGATTACTCAGATGTGTCTGCAGTTGTAACGCAGAGGGAAGCTAGATTTCCTTGTGCAGCCATCTCCTGTCCTATTGATCTGCTTTGTCTGTCATCACAAGGGGTCTTGTTAGAATGAAGTCCATAATACGTTTGCATGTTATGCTGACTTCGGTGGCTCCACTAAGACAAGGTTTTTCTTTTCTCTTTTTTTTTTTTAAGATTTATTTATTTATCTGAGGGGGGAGGGGCAGAGAGGGAGAAAGAGAGAGAGAATCCTCAAGCACACTTCCTGCTTGAGCACATAGCCTGATGTGGGGCTCAATCCCAGGACCCTGAGATCATGACCTGAACTGAAATCAAGAATTGGCTGCTTCACTAACTGAGCCACTCGGGCGCCCCGCCAAGGTTTTTCTGAAATGCACTTTCCTGTGTCTCATTTGGTCATTGCCACAGATTCTAGTAAAGTTGTGATGTTTTTAGAAACTGTCATCATTTCTCAGTGTTTTCATCACACTTCATCTCAAAGAACGCCTTTATTCTAACAAGCTCATTTGAATGGGCAGTGACTAAAAGAAATAATTGGGCCTGTGGAGATCTGTCCAGGCACACCACTTCCTTCAGGCCTAAGAAGCATAGTCTCCTAGTGTTCACTACAGAGTCTGCTTTCATCTCGAACAAAGAGGTAAAGTAAGTTAGTGGGAATAAAATGTAAAATTCATTCATTCATTCAAAGAAAAGTTTTCAAAGAAAAGTAGGACATTGTGCTAGCTACCATGAGATATTTAGAGACACATAAGACACAACTTCAGAGTTCAAGAGCTCTTTTTCTAGTAGTAGAGTCAAAATGTGGACAAGAACATTTGTAATACAATGCCTAAGTGCCGTAGGCATTCAGAACAAGGTCATAGGAAAAGGTGGATTCTGCACACTACACGCCATTGCCTGGCCACAGATTCTAGAAGGCATGTGTAAATGACCCTCAAGAATACTTCATTTTCTTCTTTGACATGACAGCAGATCAGGGAAATATAGAAGACAAAGAACAGCGTATGCTTGACCGAGGCATTTGGCAACATGGCAAATGACAATTTGTCCATTTATCTCATGGGAAAAAGATGAAGTAGGGGTTTGATAGAACGGATGACCATCGTTGGTGTCAGTGTAGAGGGAGATCCTGAGTGCTGTGACATTAAGGTTTTTCATCTTAATCCATGCGTGGTTGTCATGAAGTCATATGTTGTGGAATACACAGTTCGGCAGATTTTGATAGGGCAAGACAATGAACCAAATCTAACAAGATGAAATACAGTGCAAGAAATGGAATGCCTTGTCTTGGACCCCAAAATCCATCTGCGCAAATATGGGGGCTATGTGCAGGCTTGGCAACAGACATTTAGAGAGCATCCCCCCCCCCGCCCCCAGGTTTTGTGTGCATTAAGAATCATCTGGCATTCTTCTTTAAAATGTGGAACCCCCCCAAGACAATAAAAATTAAAATGAAATACAGATTCCCAGGTGTCATTGTCCCCTCACCCCCATTGTTAGATTCAACATGTTTAAGGTGGTGCCCAAGAATCTGCATTTATTAAGGCTACCTGGGTCATTCTGGAATAGAAGCTTGTGAACCATTATCTTAAGAGGTTTAAGATGATAGCAGGAGGATTCAGCAATTGTATTGAGCAAAGCGTAATTAGGAGAACAAAGGAGGCGAGAACCCTGCTCTGCTGTGCTGGGTGGAGGAGCAGATGTAGTCGTTTACATTTAATCTCAGGACACAACCCTTTAAGCGAGTCAAACTGCAAATAAGACGGCAAAGGAAGTCAGAATCGGGTCTTGTAAAGAACAGTTGAAGGAACTGGTAGTGCCTAGTTCAGGAAGAGGATTGGGAAGAAGAGGACAGGACAGAACAAAGGTTGTCTGTGTCAGGGAATTAGACTTGCTCTGGGTGGCCTCACAAGGTGACACAAGGGACCAGTGGGCAAGAGCGACAGGAAAATCACTTTATGCTCAAAATAATGGCCATCCTTCTCCAGTTAGAGCTGTCCACAGGACTGGGGGTGTTCAATCATGGCCCGGAGAACATGTTTAAATGAGTCTTCTAAGAAGTTGGGTAGTGAGTAGAAGGGTTGCGTAGTTGGTAGAATCAGGGAAAGTTTTGTTTTATTTTGTTTTTTTAGTAGGAGAGAATAGAGCATGTGTACGTTTCCAAATATAAATTAAAGAAAGATGGGAGAGTGGTGGGGGCAGGCATGCCATGGAGACAGGAGTAGGGAAAGAGAAATAAAAAGTAGGGGAGTGGAGGAACCTGTAAAGATCAGGCTTTAGAGCCCAGGAAAGATTTGCAGTAGAAGCAAGGCAGAGTAAGAGGAAGGATACAAAGGCATTTTATGGTGCAGAAGAGGGTGCAGAGCAAGGCACTTTAAGGTAATGGAATGGGCAAGTTGATGATATTCATTCCAATCACAGTTTCAAGAAATAAGGGTTTGAAATCTTTTGCTGTGAATTAAGAAAGAGTGCAGTTGGTGGGAGCTGGAGGAGTGTGGAAAAGGTGTGGAGTAGCAGGTTTGGGGAATTTATTCAGGAGTCAACAACCACCCGTAATTGGCTGTTGCATTATAGAACACCATAGAGGGTACCGTCAACTCAAGGTCCTTGTGTCCCTAGCAGTGTTGAGCAATCTGGAGGCTAAAGTGAGAGGCAGGTAGCTGGGATAACCCGGACGGGGAATCAGCCTGGTGCATGCGCCCAAGAAAGGATACAGGAACTTAAATTGCAGGCTCACAAAGATTGGTAAATACCAGGCTTTGACCTGTCAAGGGCCACTTCAGAGGCTTTAAACAAGTATCTGCCTCCATTAAACTTAAAAACCCCAAATCCTAGAGATACCCAGAAGTACCCAAGATATCTGAATTTCATTTCAAGGATGTGGCCTTTGTGCTCCCATCTTGGTCTTTACAGAGTTGGGGCTGTGCTAACTTTAAGGTTGCATGCCTTCAGTATGCATTCTAGAAACATTGAGTTTTCATTAAACTTTAAGATTTTAGGAAGTGTACAGACCCTATAGCTGCTATAATTTGTGTTAGAAGGTATAAACTGTGAAGTTTTTCTCATCATTTCTCCCGTTTTTCTCATTTACTAACTAGTGGATTTTCAATATATTTCTGGAGAATAATGGCTTTGACTCGCGTGAGACATACAAGGTAGACACAATCTGATAATTTACCATACCTGTCTCTGGCCTTGAACCCATTCAATTCAGAAATCCATTTGGATCATATCTAAATCCATGGAGAGATCTGGAAACAGGCCTGTGGAAGTAGAGGTCTTAAGCTTTGACCATTTGCTTCCTCATTGTTTTCGCATGATCAACTTTTAAATATGCCTTAAATACTGGCAGAAACACCTCTTTTTTAAGTAGGTTTTTTGCAGGGCAAAGTTTTTTTTATAAGGGAATCTGTTGTTGTTGGCTAAAATCATGGGAGAGTAACTTCATTTTTAAGCACTTGGAAAGACTGAAAAGAAGCAAGATTAATGCCTCTATTTTTAAAAAGCAAAGAGGAAGTTCGTAATGTCCTAATCTGGAACTTTACCTGGAAAAAATGATTGCCAAATCACTTCTAGAATAATCTGCAGTGAATACAGTGTTGGGAACTTATATCACTTGACAGAACAAGTCCTGTCAAACTGATTCATTTCCTTCCATGAAAAAGTAACAAGATTTTAGTAGATTGAGGGGAAATGATAAATGTAATCTATATTTTATTTAGCAAGATGCTTGAACCTGCTCCATCCAACATTTTGGTCGATAAATTCAATAAATTGGGGCATTGGCATTAGATGTCTAGGGGGCAATTGAGATCCTATCCTGGGATCTGGATTTAATAGCACATCCTTTTTGTAACAGGGGAAACGTTACCTGATCTGCTTTAAGAAGAAGAGATAGAAATGATAGGAAGTTGCTCCAAAAGGACCCTTTGTGCTCTGAAAAAATATATCTGATACGTTTGTTATTCGTGGTTTTCATTATTTATCCGAAGATTGGTTATGAATATATATTTTTTATAAAATAAAAAAAAGGATGCTTGCTGTTCACAGTCATTCATATAACCTACTTGTACATCCTCCTGAAAATTCCCCAAGAACTTCCTGACAGAATCGGTTCTCAGGCCTCTCTATCACCAAAGAAGGGGAGAAAAATAAGAGGAAACAATAACTCTGAAAGCAAGCGAGATGTGTGGAAATAAATCTGTCATACTCTGTAATTCCAAAAGGGAAAGATACTTCTGGAAATTCTCTTCTGGCCTAGGAAAGAATCTGTTTCTAGAAATGGTGATGATATTATGTTGATGACTATTCCTTGGATTTACATATCTCCTGTGCTGCAGGGAGCCCATGCACCTTGATAACGTGTGTCATGTTTAACTATTAATCTTCACAAAACCGTCCCTGAGGACGTCTGGTGGTTGCTCGTCTTCCTCATTTCAGTAACCGTATGCCCAGAATTCAGTATATTGGGTTCCTGTATATGGAGAAAACTAGTCCTTGAGAATATATCTTTATCTCTGCCCCATTTCCCAATATTGGTTTCCCCTGTTTTCTGAAAGTAGAGTGCTCCTGTGAAAACTTTCAGAAGCCAAAATGGCTTCTGAAGCAGCAATTACCATTAATTTATATGGAAAAATCTTTGAATGTTTCCAGACCCCCAAATAACCTCTCTTAGGCTTTTCTGTTACCTTGGGACACATGATGCTAACGGATGCACAAAATAAATCGAGACAAAGCGCAGATGCTCACAGACACAGTTCAAAGCTCTGGCAGCTGGTGCCGAGATGCTGAGAGTGGGTCTGGAAGGATCTTGGCGGGGCTACCCTGGCTGCTTGGGGTGTGTGTTGCCTACGTTAACAGCTTGCTGCAAAGCAAATGCTCGGCACTATTTTTGCTTTTTGCCTTTTTCTGTAAAAACGAAAACTGTCTTCGCATGTCTTTCGGTTAGTAAAAATTGGTAGTAGGTCTTTTGTAAAAGCGAAGTAGAGTAATGTGAACTTTTGAGAGGTGGAGAATACCTGTGCTAACGGAGTGAGCCCAGGGCCCAGTAATACCTGGAAAGAATGTGTTGGGTTTGTGCAAGGCTATCTAGTCTGTACAGCACGTTCATAGTCGCTTGCTCTTCACACTCCAACCTCGCAGGTGCAGACAGGTGAGCGGTGGTGTCAGGATAATATTAACCATTTCTACCGTGTACTGAATGCCTGCCAGGTGCCAGGCATTGTGACAGACACTTTATATTAAGCATCTCACTTGATCTTCCAACAACTCTGTAGGGTGTGTATTGTTGTCTCCATTTTACAAGGAGAAAATACAATCCAGCATTAAGTCACTTACTGGAGGCCATCGGCTCTCGTTGGCAGAGCTGGGACCAGAACCCAAGCCTTTGGTGATCCTTATACTCAAAATTTTAAGAAAAGACTTTGATTCTTCCAGATAGTTATGGAATTTTTTCTGATATTTCTTTACTTCTGTATATGTTTGGGTTTTTTAAAAAGATTTTATTTATTTATTTATTTTTAAGATTTTATTTATTTATTTGACAGAGAGAGAGAGACAGCCAATGAGAGAGGGAACACAAGCAGGGGGAGTGGGAGAGGAAGAAGCAGGCTCCCAGGGGAGGAGCCTGATGTGGGGCTCGATCCCAGAACACTGGGATCACGCCCTGAGCCGAAGGCAGACGCTTAACGACTGCGCCACCGAGGCGCCGCTACTTCTGTATATGTTTTAAAAACGGTTGGTTTGTGTATTGCATATCATTGCAAGGTGCGACCACCTCTGGCTTGCAGGCCTTCATGCTTGACTGTAAGACATGTCTTTCCTGTGCTCCCAGCATCACCTCTCTAACGTCCTTCCCTGAGCAGAGTGGGAGAATAGTTCTACACTCTATGTATCAGCAAAAAACTTTACCTTCTGTGGTGATTTCTCTTGAGAGAGGGAAGTATTAGGTATCTCAATCATATTTTTTTTTAAGATTTTATTTATTTATTTGACAGAGAGAGAGACAGCCAGCGAGAGAGGGAACACAAGCAGGGGGAGTGGGAGAGGAAGAAGCAGGCTCATAGCGGAGGAGCCTGATGTGGGGCTCGATCCCATAACGCCGGGATCACGCCCTGAGCCGAAGGCAGACGCTTAACTGCTGTGCCACTTAGGTGCCCCCTCAATCATATTTTAAAAAATACACTGATGATGAAAAGGGATTGCCAGTCCACCTTGTGTTATTATTATGCCATTTTAGCCCAGCCCACAGGCTCAGCAGTTGAGATGCCTTCTTTTAATAAGTAATAATGAAGTAAATATTAAAAAAAATAATAATCAGATCTCAGAAAACAGCCGGTAAAAATCTAAACTTTATTCATTCATTCTGTGTTTTTTGAGCATCTCTTTATGCCCAGAACTGTTTTCATCCTTGAATCATTATTAGCAATTTAGTGTCATCATCATTGTCATCCTCATCATCATCAACATTATCATTATCCTCCACTTCACCACGGGCACATCACTGAGTACCAATTAGCACTGTGGGCATTTATGGAGATGCGCACAGAGTATACTCCATATGGTGCCTATCCTTGGGGAAGCAGGTGGGGTGACACATAACATGAATACAAATCTATTCATAAATGCGTGTGAGTTTCCACAGCATCACAAGTATTGAGTAGTGAAACAAATGAATCTTATTGATGTTTTTTTGGTGCCTGTCAGCTAATCCAGGGAACCTCCCCAGAGAGCTGAATATGAGAAGCTGGGTGAGGTCAACTCCAGCCTTGGGCCTCCACAGGAGGAGGCCAGCCTGAGCTAGACTCAAGGATGGGAAAAGAACTTTCTGCATGTCCTTTCCCAGATCCCTCCAAAGTTGAAAGGCAGCATATTAAAAAGACCTAAACTCCTTCTATATTTTTTGCATAATTTCCACCACCCTCTATCACCTCTCTCCACCACTCTGGGCTTTAGTTTGACAAACACTGATAATTAACTAGATAGTGTAGAATTTGTAACGCAGGCATCTCAAGCCTACAGGGATTTTGGAACCTGGGCTCCATCCTAGTCTTTTGTGCTTTTACTTCAGCCAGGGCACCATAAATATTCATGGGGATGGTAAGAAGGACGCTGAGACTCTGCATACCGCTTTATTTGGGTTCTGAAACCACAAAAATCATTTAATTGACCAACAGAGCTATCTACCTAATTGACAACTCAAAACAGCGAGTCCTTGGCCTGTAACATTTGGAGGTTTAAAATTAGAACTTGCACAAAATACTTAAAGAAATCCAGTAGAAAAGTTCTGGATTCCCAGCGTGTCTAAAGAGGATTTAGATCTTAACATGTCTGAAGAGACATGTATCTATGAGTGGACCTCCTCTAAAGACTCCCCTGCTGGCGTTGTATATTGACCTATGAAAAGGTCTCTCCAGAAGGTGACCTTATAACATCTGAATTCTCTCCTTACTGGCTGCCAGAGCTATTTAAATGTGTGCTGAAAACATTTTTCAAGAAGTAGGAATGCATCTGAACACTGAAGAACAGTACTATTTTAATGTTGAAGGTCCTACCCCTAGATTTTACTGGGGTCTTCCAACTGGATGCTATTTCCTTTTTTTTTTTAGATTTTATTTATTTGATAGAAAGAGCAAGCACAAGCAGGGGGAGCAGCAGGCAGAGAGAGAGGGAGAAGCAGGCTCCCCGCTGAGCAAGGAGCCCTACTTGGGGCTTGATCCTAGGACCTTGGGATCATGACCTGAGCCCAAGGCATATGCTTAACTGACTGAGCCACGCTAGGCACCCCTAGATGCTATATGCCTGATTTTTAGCATAACCCAATGGTAAAAATACCCATTAAAATACCATGTCCTCCTGGTAGGGTTCTACCTTTATGAGTGTTGGGGATTATTAGTTCACACCTAAGTAATGATTACTTAATGGTCTCACTCTTTTTTTTTTTAAGTTTTTGATTCCAGTTAGTTAACAGAAAGTGTTATATTAGTTTCAGGTGTACAATATAGTGATTCAACATTTGCACACATCACCCCGTGCTCATCAGGACAAGTGCATTCCTTAATCCCCATCGCCTGTTTCACCCATGCACCACGACCCCCCCCCCCAACCCCGTTCTGGTAACCATCAGTTTATTCTCTATAATTAAGAGTGTTTCTTGATTTCCTGTCCCTCATTCTCTCTCATTTTTCCCCTTTGCTTGTTTTGTTTCTTCAATTCCACATGAGTGAAATCATATGGTAGTTGTCTTTCTCTGACTTATTTCACTTAGCATTATACTCGCCAGCTCCATGTTGTTGCAAATGGCAAGATTTCATTCTTTTTTATGGCTGAGTAATATTCCATTGTATATATTAATGGTCTCACTCTTGCATGACTTCACATGCATCCTTCTACCTCCTGCCCCACCCCAAAGTAAAAGGCGCATGAACCCAGGAGATGACAGCTTGGGGTGGGAGGTGGGAGAGAAAGGGCCGTGAGAGTCTGCTCTCTGCCCCTTTGCCCAGGCTAGCCCGTTCCCTTTGAAGGCCCCAGTTGTTTTACCCTCTGGCCTTACAACCTTGCAGTCCACTTCTGAGGCAGTTTCCAGGGACATCGTATCTCCACCTTTCCGTAAGGATAAATAAGCAGTTTGAGACTCCCGTGTCTTTATTAAACATTTCCTCTAAACTGCATGCTTTGGCTCTGTGCCCACATGCACCAAGCAAGCTTTCCAGGAGCAGTCGCACCCCAGAGCCCTGCCACTTGGTTCCTCGTATAAATAGCCCTTTGAACAGGCAGGAGGCACCTGCACTGACCACTGCCCCTCCCCTCTGCCTCCAGGGCCTTCCAGCTCCCTGGGCTGGAAGGATGCTGAGCAGGCCCCTCAGCCTCTGACAGAAGGAGCAGCAGCGGCAGCAGCAAAGACCAGGAACGAGGTGCATGTGCCGCGTGCACACAGGGCCAAGAGCTGCTCGGGCCTGTGGTCTGGCTATGGGGAAGGGAAGGAACCCCCTTCCTGCAGCAGTGAGGAAGCGTGGGAGGGAAACTGGAAGAAGAAAGGCTGAAAACAAATAAATAAAGAAGGCACGTTTGACCAAACCCCCAACACCTAAATCTCCAAGCCCACTGGAGCAGGAAATTGAGTGGCTGGACAGAGCAGCCTTGCTCTGCCCTCCCCTCCACCCCCACCCCATCCTGGGCCTGGAAGGTTCTCCAGATCTTCCAGGACCGTCCCCCCTTTTTTTTAAATAAATCTCCAATCTATAGAGAAAGAGGAAGTGTATTTTTAAAAGAGTGAAGATTCAATGGCCACAGATCTGAAAGAGATTGAAAGAGGAAGAAAGGCTTGTTGAGGAGAAGGGAAAAGGATTCCCAGAAGTGTGTGCGTGTGCGCGCGTGCGCGCGCGTGCGTGCGCGCCGGAGACAGTCTCCGAGACAGCCTACAAGGAGAAAGAAAACAAAGGAAAGTGTGACCGAGAAAGACAGAGAAATAAGTGGGAGAAGGCGCGAGTGCTGGGGGAGGGGCCGGCGCCGGGAGAGGCGGAGAGGATGGATGCCGGAATGCAGGCAGAGCGGGCTGGAGGGAGGGAGGCGCACATGTGTGAGAGAGACAGTGATGTCAGCATTTCCTTCTGGATTGGTCACGTGGTCCTTGCCAGGTAAACAGACTGGAAATAGACTCCATAAAGGCAGAGCCTGCTGGGGGAGGGCGGAGGCGCTGCCACTTCACCCTTTCCTCTCTGCTGCGTCCTAAAGGAGCTGGTTTTCTGGCTGGCGACAAGGTGGTCTCCGAGTGGAATTGCCTGTTCACGAGCCAGGGAATAGGACTCAGGGAGGGAAAGCTATTTGCTTTTATAATTAGATCGAGGAGTTTAGAGACATTTTGATTTTAAAAAAGAATGGAGGTGGGGATGAAGGCACATGGAAGCTCAGATGCTGTGAAAGTGTCTTGGGCCAGGGATTGCTTAGCCTCATTTGTCTCCTTGGGGGGGGGGGGGGTGCAGATGGGTCTAGATGAAGGATGGGTTGGAAGGCCACAGTTTAGAATAAAAGGATCAGATGCTGTGATTATCAATATTAGGAAAAAGAAAATGCTAACAGGCTCTAGGTGAATATATTAAAGGATACGGCTCAGAATGTGTCCGTGGTGCCACAGGGAGGAACTGAGACCCAGGAAAGAGATTAGGTGACAAAAAGATGTTGGGAGCAGAGTTTCAAGCAGAGTTTTTTCAAAGTGATATAACACTATCCCCAACCAAACCCTGGCAGGAGTTCAGGGCATTTTGGAAGGGCAAAAGCATGTCTGGAAACTTTATCTGAAAAGCAGAGCAGATGGAACAGGTGATTCTTCCACCTGGAAAGCTCTAGAGCCGAAAAATGGTCCGGGGGGGGGGGGTGTTGGGGGGGGTAAAACAGAGTGTATGCCTTTTTCTTCAAATTCCTGGAAATAGGGCCTTTGCATCTATGGTGAAATAGCTTATTTAGGTCATTCTTTTAATAATTTTGAATCAAAATGAAGTACCTTATCTTGGTCATAATTTTCTGTCCTTGTGGAAATCTGGCCAAACCTGTGGGAGGGAGAGTGACCCACTGTCCCAGTTTCTAGAGTTGAGGGGGTTCCTCGGATGCAGTTTTAAATCTAGAACGGTCTTGGACAAAGTGGGACTAGTTGGTCAACTGTAGTGGGAGGCCTTGTCTAGTCTAGATAGAAATAATAAGATAACCTATGCCCACCCTGTTCCACCAACAAACAAAACAAAAACCCCCTTTCACTCCATTTCTTCTCCTTTCTCCCACTCCCTCCTTTCTTTCTCTCAGCTGCCCCTAACCCATTCAGTACCTGACTCTGTATGTGGTATGAGCTGGCAGAGTGCAGCTGAACTGAGCATTTGGCTTTTGTTGCACCTGGGGGAAAAGGGAGGGGAGAAAGAAATGTGCATCCTTGACGCTGGTCCCTCCCCACTGCACCCTACCCTTCCTTGTTCAGTTGGGGGGGGGGGTCCAGCGGTGCCACAAGTGTACTTTCAGCCCTTGTGTTGGAAGATAGATATTTGATACCCCTCTCTGCTAACTAAATACGTCATTCTGACAAGACTCCCAGCCCAGAGTTATTTTTGTGGCATTATGTAATTGGATTGCCTGGTCAGGAGGACTTCCTTAACAAGGCTTTCAGCAACCCCTCCGTGTGGGCCTGGCCAGTCCTGCCCAGTTCCACACACTCGCTTCAGCCCAAGACAACCCAGCAAAACACAGCGAAGAGATGTCAGCCTATGCCACTGACCGGATTACCCCCTCCTCTCACTGCAGAAGCCCTCCCAAAGGAGTGCTTCAGTACCTGGTGGCACTTGTGGAGGCCAGAGTTGGAGAAGACTCTCCCGTAGCCAAACCCCAATAGCCACAAAGCAAATATTTTTGTTCCAAGGGGGCTGCAGGCCTGCAGCTACAGTACCCTTCTCGCCTCCCCCCCCCGCCCCCCCCACCCCCCAACAGTGCAAAGCTCAGCGCAGCGACCAGGAGACCCTAGGGGGCCTACCATTCCCATGTTACTGCCCTCTCTTCTACCCACTTTCTGAATTTCCTCATGAGTAATTGGTCATCTGATCATCCCTTCCTGTCAGCCTGCTGACTCACAGAAGTTAGGAACTTGTCTGAGCTTCAGACACTGTAAGAAAATTTACAAAGGAAAATGAAAAAGGCCTGGTATTATCTTGGCCTGGTATGGCTGGGTTAAGGTCCACACATCCAGGGGTACACTGATGATTGTTTCAGGGTGATATTATGTTGATGTCATCCTGGGCTGGGGGCTTGTTCACCTTATATTTCGTTGTCCTTTCTGTCTCTGGCCTTGACTTTCTCTGATGTGTGTCCCAGGCCTGAATCCCTATCAAAACCAGAGAACCCTTCCCGGAATATTTTTCTTTCCCTCCTCTGAGCCCATGGACACTGTGTATCTCTCTTTTGTTTTCCCTTGAGTCCCTGGTTCTCCTGACCTTGGCCAGAGGCAGGTGGTGTAATAAAAATAGCTTTAAAGCCAGATGGAGCTGGGTTCGAATTCACGCTGAGCCACTGAATAGCTGTGTGATCTTAATCTCTCAGAGTCTGATATTCCTTATCTAGAAAATGGGACTAATAATACCAGTTTCCCAAGGCTGCTGAGAGAATGGAATGCAATTTGTGTAAAGTTCCTGCTGAGGAACTGACACGTAGTAGGTGTTTTCAGGGAGGTAGGGAAGAAGAGAAAAGGGCCGGTGTGCCAGTCTCCCAAGAGCTAACCCCATTCCGTTTACGAGACCACCAATCTCCTGCTGGAATGCTCTTCTTAAGGGTGCAGAATTTAATCTCACCATCATTGGGAGGATGTGGTCAAGAGGGAAAGGGAAGAGGTATTCTTGATCACAGGCACCAAGAACAGGGTTCCTGGGATAGGCACCCCCCCCCATAGCTGTTCCTTCTGGAGAACCTTCTCTGTCCGAAAATCTGGCCTCTACATGCCCCCTTACAGTCAGGGTCCCCCTGCAGACACTTCCAGGGCTGGGCACTAAGCTCTAGGTTTGCCTGCACCAAGTTGTGGGGGCCACCACATACCCAGAACAAAGGGACAGGGGACAAGTGTGGTTTCTCCCCAAGCACACTTGTGTGAACCTTGCATCTTTGATGCAGTGTCGAGTTCATCCCAGCTCCACAGCAGGAACTAGTTGGAACCCATAGGCCAAAGTGAGGTACAAATAGCCACAGGCAAAATAATGGGGGAGACAAAAAAGGAGAGGGTCCCTGGAGGTGGGGGGAGGTGGGAGGAGCCAGCCCCCAGGGGCACCTCTCCCTGAGGTTCCCAGACCGCAGGAGGCGGGGGTGTTGGCTGTACCTGGAGGGGGTAGGGTGAGGTGAGGCCTGTGGCAGAGCACAGTTGGTCAGTTGGCAGGAAGCCCTTCCCTGAAGACTGTGAGTTTAACCTTCAGCATTCAAGTGTCAGGGCTGAAGTGTCGTTATGAGCACTACTTCCTGCTGCTGCGCTCCCAGACTGGAAAGAGGGTCGGCACCAATCTGCCCGCTTTCCTTTCTTTTCTCCCCCCAGACAAAATGAGAGGGAGGGAGATACACAGAACCAAACACGCAGACGCAGGCACTCGGCAAGTCAGGCCCTTGCTAACCCTACACATCCAGTCCCACCTCCTTGACCAGCCCAGTTTCTGGTCAGCCTTAGTGATGAGCAGGACCCCAGGGGGCTCTCCACTCCCAGATCTCCCTGGGCTGTAGGGTGCAGAACCACTCTGGGCCGGCCTGAGCAGGAAGCAGCCGTGTTTTCTGGCAGGTGGGTCCAGGGCCCCCAACTGCCCCCTGTGGTCGATGCTGCGTGGCTACCTCGGTGCCCCACAGGACAGGGTTGGGGCATCTGTGTCCTGAAAGAAGCTGGGAAGCCCAGGGAGGGTGGTGGAGACCACTGCCCTCAAACCATTAGCTGCCCTCTGTGGGGAGTGGGATCAAAGCTGGAGGCAGGTGCTGGGCTGGGGTAGCTCAGCCCAGGCCTGAAGTGCACCTATGACTTGCCCTCTCCTTCCCAGATGGCTGCTAAGGCCAGGCACCTCCAGGCCTGGCTGGTTTTTCTGGGGGTGCCCTGCTGGGGCATAATGGGGTGCTCGAATTTTCCAAGGGAGGCCATTTACCCACCCAGTTGAAGCCGTGAGGAGCCTTGCTAAGGACGCACCTGTGAGGGGCGCCTGGGTCCCAGGGCAGCGGCTCTGCGCTGGGCTGGCTTTAGCTCCCCAGCCGGCTTCTCCAGGCGCAGGAGCTCCCGGGCTTCCTCTCAGGGGCCCGGAGCCGGCAGGAGATAAAGATTTCCCGAAATGGGGCTGGGTGTGCCAGACTTTAAGAACGCATGCCCTGGCTCAGTGAACTGTGGTCAGTGTCTCAGGAAACTGTCGGGATCCTTGAGGTTATGGTTTTTGGGGAGGTGGGAACAGTGGCTGGTCTCCACGATGCTGAGCCCAGGGGGCAGGAGACTAGACTAGACACAAAAAGAGTGCGCCCTTTGCCAGGACCAGAGGAAAGTGGCATTGAATGTTCCTGCTGCCCCGCTGAGCCTTGGAATTAAACAGGGAGGTGGCCATGCCCACAGGGGACCACTGCCCTGCATGATGCCCTGGCACGTTGGGCCCGCAGGACATCTGCGGGGAGCCCAGCTAGCCAGAGCCCCAGCCCAAGCGCCCCAGGGTTGGCATGCACCGAACTTCTCCAAGACGCTGGGGCTGCACCCTGCACTGCCCCTCCTGGCCCTAACCAAGTGCTGCCCCCAAATTTCGAGTCATCCCTGTGCAGGAAGATCGGGTTTGCCTTCTTCTCTATTTCTAAGAATTGGAAACAAACGAATTAGAAATTTTTTGCTTTGGAAAAATATCTGTTCGATGTCGTTTGGTGCTTAAATTGTCCTTGGAATTTTTTTTCAGCTTCATTTGAAAAAGAAAAGGAAAGTTGACGCGCGCCCCAAATCTTGTTTCTCTTTAAACCATCCCCTTAGACGTGCAGTCGGTTATTGCAGATGTTTTCTGGGGCGAAGAGAGCGAAATGGAATGGGAGGGAGGATGAGGACTGGGAATCTCTGATTTTAAATCCCATTACTGGCTTTGAGGAGAGGCACACGCACAAAAAAAAATCAGGAAAAGATAGTTCGTCCCCCACTGATTTTCTTCACTTCAAAGATTTCCCTTGCCCCTTAAATCAGAAATATTATGGTGCCAGGTATTTCTCAGGAAAAAAATGCACATGTTTCTTCAGAATATGTACATGGTATAGGTCCCTTTCTACATTTCTCAGAAAAAAAAAAAAAAAGCGGGGGGTGGAGGGAAGGCACTCAATTCCCTGGCTATTAAACAAGCCATGCCTGCAAGAAATGCAGGCATCGGGGGATTGCTCAGCCGCGCATCCCTCCATTAGCGCACGCCCGCGTGTCTGCGTGTCAACAATGCACGTGCTACCACGGGCACTGACTCCCCACGCCGGCCCTAACGGGCGCTGCGCAAATGGGCGCCAGGTCTCAGTTGCCTGCTCTCAGCACTGCTCTCAAGCCCGCTGCCCATGCCTCTCAAGGATCCCTTTTTTCTGCCTCTGCCTGGCAAGTCAGAAACCTTGATCATTCCCAAGTTATGCCCTTGGAAATCCCCAAAGCGAATAAAGCCCGACCGAGGGTCTCTTGCCCTCAAGTTGTTCACTTTGATGCATAGAGATGAGGTTAGTTCTCTTCTTCCCCCCGCCCTAGGCTTTAGATGTCAGCGCAAACTTCTGGTACCAGGTCACCAAAAGGGAAGCCAGCGCTTGCCAGTGGTGCAGACTGTGTGGAACCCAAGAGAGCCACCAAGTCTGAGGTGACTTCTGCCCCAAGGTTGGATTTCTGATTTCCATTGCAAAGGAACCGGGGAAACTGGAAATCTGACTCAAACCCTGGAACTGAATAATTGCCCTGCATTTTCACAGTGCGCCATGTATTGGAAACGAAGGGCAGGCTTTATCATTTGGAACTCTTTCAGTGACCCAAGCACTCTAAGTTTGGGGCTAATTCTTTAAAGATTTGACTTCTGAGAAACAGGGAAGAAAGAATGAAAGAATGAAACATACCCACAATCCTTGTATTGGGGATGGCACTCAAGAGTAGGTTGTGGTCTCTTTTGAATCGGGAGTTCAAAAGAAAAAAAAAAAAAAAAAAAAAGGCTTGTTCCCTCCCCCTTGCCCCAGGGATGAAACCTCTCTAGATTCGAGCGGCCAATTTGGTTTGATTTCTGTGGTTTGGAGGCTCTGGCGGGGTTAAGGGTGCCGGGGCTAGGAAGACAGACCTCAGCTGCCTACTGGACCAGCTGGTCCACTCTTGGCCCTGGAAGCAGAAGCGGAAATCGGGGTGATTCGCCCTCACTCTGACAGCTGAAGGGAGCGTCTGGGGAGCGCGTCACTGAGCCTCTGCGCGGCCGTGCCCTACACGCCTTGTATGTGGACCTCCTTGTGCGCTCATCTCCCTATCTACTCTTAGCGTCCCCCACCTGTCTCGTGTCCCCCCAGGGATCTAGTTCTCCTTTCTCTCTGTCATTTCCAGCCAGTTTTTTTCCCCACCAAAAACTCCTTTTTCTTGGAGTAACTTTCCAAAAGAGCTGTCGTCCTAAAGTCCAAACTGGTGGGGTGGATTTGGGAAGCTCTTTCTCAATTAAAGCCTCTTTTGTGGGCACCGCGTACATGGCCCACGGTCCCCAGGGCATCACCTGGGCACTGAGCCCCACAACCAGGTGCTTCCGTGCAGCGCCAGAACAAGGGGACTTCAGACGCTTTGCTCTTTTCCAGTGAAATGCCTCAGAAACAAATCTGAATTTGGGTTTTGGTTATCTTTCAGGCGTGAAAAATATTTTGACAAAAGTATTCTCCAGGCTGCCCAAGTTGGGGGAAAGAAAGCTTTGGACCGAGATTGTGGGCACAAAGCAAGAAGCTGCATGTAATGGACACCACTGTGTACATCCGCTGAGGACTATGAGGAGCATGACCGGAGTCTGCGGGGCTGGCGCCAACATCCAAACTCCCCCACTCTGCCGAGGGCACCCCTGTCTTCCACAAATGGGGAGCATTTTTTACCCAGACCCATCTGCTCACCCTCTGGTGCATTAAGAGCAAACTTTCTGATTTGGTGGTTGGGGCTTGGATCACAGTGCTTTAGCCCTAGGATAGAGCTGGGGGATGGAACAATTCTGGACGCTCAGAAGAACCTCACCCTGCACCCCGAGGAGAAAGGGGAACTGTTCGATTTGTCTGGGGGTCAGAAGGTGGGCTGGGAGGTCGGGGGAGGGAACGGATGGATGGAGCGCGAAGTGCCGCGCCTGGCTGCCTCTCTCTCCTGTTTCTCCCTCCCTACCTCATCTTCTGCCATTTCCAGAGGCAGGAGAAAGGTGATCTCGGACTTGACCCCTAAATCACAGCTGCTGGTGGCTGCACCTCGCTCCGGGATGAGCGCAGCCCCTTCCCAGAGCCCGGGCAGCTTAACCCTTTCGTTCCCTGGCGCTCAGGGGCTAGCGGCAGCGGCGCCTCTGACCCCCGAACCCGGAGCAGCCCGCCTCCTCGGCGCGGCACCTTGGATCCCACCAGGAGACTACAAAAGGGCGAGACTGCAGGGTGCTGAGAGCCTGGGGCAAGGGCCGGCCAGCCCGGAGCGCTGCCAGGGAACCCGAGGAAGAGCCAGAGTTAGCGGAACGAAGAGGGATGTTTGGATCGTGTTAACTACCCAGACAGATGCACTTCAGCATGTCTGCATTTATGGAATCCATATGTTGTCGTGGCAAATGAAAGGACAGTAACACATACATACAATAGACTTAGAATAACAATACACATTCAAAAAGAGACCCGCACATTCTTCACCCTGCAACCCTGCCCTTAGATCTAGCTCTAGAGTTGTGCGCAGAGGCGTCCTTTCAGCCTCCCCTGGCTCCTCACGGGCTTTCTTTTCTCTTCCTCCTCCCTTTTTGTTTTTGTTTTTGTTTTTGTGTCCCCAACCCTCCAGCAGAAGAAAACCCAGGGCCCAGAAGCTAGGCTCTTTGCAAGTGAGATCTCCTAAGATCCCCTTCACCTCTCTTCCCCCTTAAGACTGGCCCACGGCATCTTTAGCCCTTGGACCAAATAATAGCTGCTCACATTGCAACCCCAGATTCTGAAAATTGCAGAGAAGTAGATTCTTACTCAAATTCACCATCCATATCTTCATCATTAAACCGACACTCCTATGTTATATTTGCAAAAAAGTAGCTTCAAACAGATCTGGAAACAAAAACCCCCAGCGAGAGAGCACACGCATAGCTCTGTACAGTACCTGCATTTATGTATACCTTGTATATTTGTGTGCACATATATTCACGCACACACAGAGACGCAAAGACATCTAGAGTCATTCAAATGTATATTTATGTGCCCATTTATGCATATATCTTTGTGTTTGTATCCATTTATTTGAGCGAGAGGCAGAGAAATATACACATCAATGCAATATTTAGCCTACATTCTACTTTCTCTCCCTACTGTAAATGTCTTAAAAACAGATTGGTCTAAAATTTTCTGCCCTCTTGCCAGCTAAATGAAGGATTTAGATTCTGAATTTCTTGGTTCCTTTTTTCATTTTGTACATAAAATAATCCATATAGATGCTGGATTATCGCCTAAGCATTATTCAATCATACAAGCTTGGTACCTCTCCTCTTTATAACGAATTCACTGAGTAAAATTAGCATAAGTATTTACCAGATTAAGCTGACATTTTCCTATATTGCAGCATGAAATACATTTATATCCAGAATTTCCCTCAAATAGCCTATACCAGTGGAGATATCTGACTTCTTCCGCGCTGTTTTGTATAACAAGCTCCAAGTTCGCTTCTAGTACTATTTACATTTTTAAAAGAAAATAAATACATAGCATTTAAGTGAATTTCCAAGATCTACAGGGAGAAATTTAATTCTGCTGCATCTTAAAAAAGTAAATCAACAGAATTATGAAGATTCGTGAAGATAGATAAATAAGAGGCAAATATACTCCTGAAGGTCTGAACAATTTTCCTTACCTGATGTATTATGGAAAAATTCAGAATTTACCAGTCTTCTTTCAGTCAGCTACATTTTACACTGACCTGCACTTTGGACTGAAAGGGAAAAAAAAAAAAAAAGATTAGCTGTTGCCAATGAAAAATTTAAAATAATAATCAGAAACGGACAAACTGAAGGTAAAAATATACAATGGTTACAATAAAGATAAATATTTATTTAATCAAAGTAGAAGTTGTGTTTGGACTGTAGGAATGTTTCATCCTTCCCTTAAAAAAAAAAAAAAAGAAAGAAAAAAGCCAGAGTCTTTGCAGGCTCCTGGAGAGTTCCCATTGTCCAGGGCTATCGAGAGCCCAGAATGGCATTAACCTCACAAAAGACACATTGTGCAGGGGACAAAAAAAAAGCCCCTTCTTCTACAATAACTTTTAGCTTTTTTATTTTTAGAAAATGACAAAGGTTTTGCAAGCACTGACTGGTGAAACCTGTAGCAAGCCAGCCTGGACTTGGCTTTATTGATCAACTGTCCCGCATGGAAAAGCAGCCAGGAAAAGTTTGAATGGCAATCCAGATTTGGCTCATAGAGAGGAAACCCCCGATTTTTCTAAATGTATTTTCTTTTTTTCTTTCTAAATAAAACAGCATTATTCCCAGAGTGAATTCACAAGGATTAGATGAGGTAACCCTGCAAAATCCTAAACCGGTTTTCTCCCCCTAGTCTTGACTAAGAAGCTGCATGCTCTTAAGAGCATTGGAAAATCTCTCAAAATGAAGAATTCCTTTCTAATCAAATAGATTTCCCGATTAATTCCCAAATTCCTTCTAAAATAAACAATCCAGCTAGGCTGGCGAAAAATCTTTTTTCTAAGAAAAATAAGTTTTGGTGAGAGCTGTCTACCTGATGTTCCAGGGTTCACTAAAAATGCCTTCAGAAACATAAACGTTGTTTTTGCATTTGTTTGCAGATCACTTCAAGTGCAAATTGCATTTTATTTTATTCCAGACATTGTAATTTCAGTGGTACTAGCTCATATTTAGAACTTACATAAATACATACTTGTCATTAAAAAAAATCTATTGCATTAGCAGTGACGCTAAGGCTAGGATTTGAAAGAGGGGGTAGAGAAAGAGAGAGAGAGAGAGAGAGACAGACTGAGACTCTTGTTCTTCCTGCGTTTGTTTGCTTGCTTTTTGGAGGTACCGTGCGCCCACCTAAGTGATGGCTTTGATGTACTGGGAATCGGTACAGTAGCAGGGTCCCTGGCTGCTGTCTTTGATTCCAGGGATCTCCTTTGGGCTCTGGTGGGATGTACTGCTCCTAGTCTTTATCTGAAATCCATCCTCTCATTTCAAGCCCTTTGGCTTCGAGACTCTGTTCCAAACTCTTGGAGGAAGCTGTAAGACTTTTTTTTTTTTTTTTTTTTGGCATTAGGGAAGGGGTATGTAATTTTCCCCTTTTCTCCACTCTAGACCTTTCCTCGCTATTTAAATATATTGGCTTTCTTTCTTACGAATTTAGTCTGAAATTATTTTTCACTGCCTTTATTACATCCCTGCTTTTGATGGCAAAATAGCTTCCTGTGTTTTGAAAACATCTGCTTTCCAGGTTTTACACGAGAAAATTGATTTTACTTTTCTCTTAGGTCCAGAAAGGTAGAAAGTTGGACTTGTTTCCAAGTGCAACTTTTCCTTTTCTTGTCTTTCCTTAAGTTACCCCCCTTTCAGTTCTGTTTCACTTTCTCCCTTTTATTCCTTCTAATCATCACTCCTGCTTCCCCTCTCCTTCTAAAGAACCAGAGAAGATTGATTGTATCTTATTTCAGAAGGCAAAATTAACATATCATATATATATATTTTTTGTCTAGTCTATGGTACGTGCTAAAGTTTTCTCCATATTTTCTTTATTTGTCCTCTGATTTGGGGGGGGAGGTAATTTTCCTCCTTTAAAAAAAATCTCAGATTTGCAATTTAAAGTGGCCTCTATTTTGTCTCTGCTGCTTCTCTGCCTTTCACTTAAATCTTTGCTTTGAGCTGTCCCACTCCATTATTGCCCCCCCTTGCTCCCCTCTTCTTTGAAGATGCTCTCTTCCTATTTAATTTAAACATTGCTTCATTTGCCAAAAAAAAGAAAGAAAAAGAAAAGGAAAAAAAGAAAGAAAGAAGAGAGAAAGGGGGAAAAAAGGAAAGAAAGAAATCTTTTAAAAAATCTTAGCCAGGTTTCTATTGTTGCTTCTCTGCATTTCACTTCTCGGTGTGTGTGTGTGTGTGTGTGTGTGTGTGTGCGTGTGTCGTGTGTGTGTGTGTGTGCGCGTGTGTGTGTATGTGTTTTTAATACATGCATAAACTTTTGGTGCCTCTCTCCCTCTTCCTGGGCTCTTCTCCCATCCTCTCTTCCTGCTCTCCTTGCCCTGCTCATCACTTTCCCCCGGTTTTTTTTTTTTTTTTTCCTCCCTTCCTCCCCTCTGCCTCCCTCCACCTCCCCCTTTTCTTTTTTGCTGAATCTTATTGATCCAGAAGGTGGCTAATTAGCCCTTCCCGTCGTGCCTGGGTAATGAAGCACATGCGCACTGAATTAATCACAGCCATTTTTTGCAGGAAACTAATTAGCAGAATAAAGATCCAAAGACTTTTTTTTCTTTTCACTCATCAGCTCCCACTTCCAGCGCGTCCCCTCCGACCGCTGCAGCCGCCGCCGCCGCCGCCTCCTCCTCCTCCTCCTCCCGGCCGCAGCCGCCGCCACCGCCTGCTTTGCATCCCAATTACAGCCTAGAGCCGCTGCCGCCGCCGCCGCCGCTTCTCCTCCGTGGCCCCTGCCCGCTCCGGGGGCTGTAAACTCCCCGCCAACCATGCTGCTCGGCGGCAGCGGCGGCGGCGGCTCCGGCTCCCCGGCTGCGGCCGCCTCCCGCCCCGGGCTCCGCCGAGCGCGCTCCAGCTCTGCCGCCGCCGCCGCCGCCGCCGCCGCCAGCAGCGCGTCCTCCGCCGCCGCCGACCCCCGCCAGCCGCCGCTGCTGCCTTGATGGGCTCCGCGGCCCGAGCGCCTCTTTTCGGGATTAAAAGCGCCGCCAGCTCCCGCCGCCGCCGCCGCCGCCAGCAGCGCCGCTGCAGCCGCCGCCGCCGGAGAAGCAACCGCGTAAGTGGCAACTTTTCCCTCTTTTTTTTTTTCCCGCCGCCGCCGCCGCCGCCTGCTCCTCCTCCTCCTCCCGCCGCCACCGCCCGGACGCGGGGCTCCTCGGGGCGCCCGGGCTGCTTTGCATGGGGCTCGTCCTGCCCCCTCCCGGCTCCCGCGCCCGGCCGCCGCCGCCCGCGCTCCCCGCGCCCGCGCCCTGCTCGCTCGCTGCGTCCCGCTCGCCTTCCCCCTGCGCCAAACTTTCTCTTTCTCTTCTTCTTCCTCCTCCTCCCGCCGCCGCCGCCGCCGCCGCCGCCGAGCCCGGGCCGCCCCCTCCTCCCCGGCCCCCGCGCCGCCGCCGCCGGCCGCCAGCGACCCCCGGGAGGGTGGAGGCGCCCGGGGCGAGGCCCGCGCGCCGAGTTTGGAGGCGCCGCGGGGCAGGGCCGGCCAGGGCGCGGGCCGAGGGCGGGAGGGCGGCCGGGGTCCAAAAGGCCTTAAGGTGGCAGCGCCGTCGGCGGGGGGTGTTCTGCGGTGCGGCGCCCGCCCCCCTCCCCCGGCCCCCAACTTTGCCCCACCCCGAGAGGCTCCGGGGCCCCGGGCTGAGCCGCCGCGCGGGGCGCGCACCCGGCCCGGAGCAGTCGCCGTGGCTGCTGCCGCTGCCGCCACTACCGCTGGCCGGCCGGGCGGGCGCCTTCCGCGCCAGGGCTCGACTTGCGGGGGATGCGGCCGCCCGGCTGGAGCCCCGGGTCCGAGAGGGGGCGAGGGGGCGAGGCGGCCGCCCGACCCTCACCTGCGCGCTCTCCGCCCTGCCCCACTGGCAGCGCCGCGAGCGCCCAGAGGGGGCTCTGCCCTGGACACTAGGGGCTCCCGGGGGCTCGGGGCTGCGCCGCCGGCCAGGACTAGACCCAGCCTAGCCGGCCTCTCTTTGACCAGGGGAGTTGAGAGACATCGGAGTGTTCCTTTTTTTCTTTTTTCCTTCTTCTTTTTCTTTTTTTTCTTTCTTCCTTCTTTCTTTTTCTTTCTTTCTTTTTTCTTTATTTGTTTCTTGCTCACACGAATCTGGGATTCTCCACTCACCCCTCGTCTTGTTTCACTCTTTTCCATTATGCATTTTCATGTACCTCTTTTTGCGTATCTATTGGAGAGTAGATGTGAGTGTATTTTATGCAGTGTATTTAAATTGTGAAAGGACTCAGTAGTCGTAGGTTTCTTGTAGAGCTATTACATTAAAAAATACATTTTACTTTACATATTAATCTGTTGCTCAGAAGCTGACTTTTGCAAAATGCTGTGCCATTCCTTCGACTGTGGCAAATTCTTTGATTACAAGTGCTTTCAGAAATCGCCCACTCTTAACTTTTCCCCCTTGTTGCTTCCAACTTAAGGTAAATATGACAGTTTTTATTGTCTAAATTATTGAAACTTGATCTAAGGACTATGTGGAAGAAGGAAGCTGATTGCCTTTTTCTGGCCTCCAGTTCTAGTGACTTTTAAAAGGGGGTTTGTTAAGCACCTTTGAAGAATCTGACATACGGTGATCGCTGGACTGTAATGCAAATTGCAGAGCATAAATTCACTTTGAATTAAAAAAAAAGACTCAGGCCCTTTCAGTGCGGACACTTGAGGATTTATTATGTTTTTTAAAAAATTACTTTTTTCTTCCTACTTTGGGAGAATGGCCTGTTACAGAGCAACTTATTTGGAGGTCTTCAGAAAGAGGCTTGGGAAATGGGAGAGGGGAGAAGATTGATCACAATCTGCATAATCGATAGGGCAGCATGCTGCAATCGTGCACCTACATTTACTGTAAATTTCTACAGTATCTGCAGTGTGGGTGCTCCAGTGCCTTGGTCGGCTTCTCAGAGCGGATTTAGAGGCAGTACACGCAGAATTTACTGCCCAGCTCTTCGGAACAGTATAGAGGAAGTCCACTCGATAGTGGCTCATTTAAAAACTCCTCCTTTTTACTGTACATTTTTGAGGGGGTATGCAAATATGTTTACATATGTGGATTTCAGGTACTGAACCCCCAAGGTGTGGGTATCCTGTAGGTTGAGGAAAGTACTGGGGGGGGGCTTAGGGGGTGGGTATTCACTCATTGAATTATCACCTTGGGGGCCCTCCTCTCATCTTATAATGTTCGATATCTTTAGTGCAAATAATTTAGAAATACAAATACAGTAGAGAGTAATACACCAGAGATTGAGGCAATGTCAAAAGTAAGGATTGCTGTGTATGCATTTGCGAGAGAGAGAAAAAGGGAATACAGACACTTATCTTACAGTCAGGCTTGAAAGCTTGGTGGTAGGTGAATCCATATTTGGAGATGATTTTGAAATAGTCTAGCAAATGGTGCACGAACAGGATTTCGTAAAAAGTGTACATGGAGTTGGTTTTGAAAGGATTGTGGTTTGGGGAGATGAGGTGTGGGTAGGAAAACCCACTCTAGGCCTGCAGCCTTCTTCTGTCTGTGTGTCTCTTCCCTTCCCCCTCCCTGAGTTTTAGTTTTTAATTACTTAATGCTGAAACGCACAGGGCTTATATAAATATTTGCAAATGCTCTTTCCTATTGATTTCTCTGAATAAACTGCCCTGCTCAGGTCCAGAGAGGAGGCAATTCAGATCTGTGGACTTTTTAAACATATAGAGTCTCTGGAGTGTTCGTCTCTGCATGCATGTGTTTATGGGTAGAGTTGTAGATATGAAGATTTTGGGGGGCTTTAGGGAGAGTTCAGGCTCTCGGCAGTGTGAGCTGTGAAAGCTGGGCTGGAGCTGGCCCCATGGCCTGGCATTCCTGACAGATTGTGTGTGTGTGTGTGTGTGTGTGTGTTTGTGTTTGTGTGTGTGTAAGGACATAGTGTGTGGGTGTCTACACTGGGGGAGTCTGAATGCATATGCACTTATACTCCCCCCAACAGCCCCCCCCATATGGAGCAGTTTTCCAGGGCTCGGTGACTGCCTTCTCCTCAGGGTCACATTGAGTTAGAATCTGACCCAAGGTGCAGGAATCCTGCAATGGGGAAATAAAAGAATATACAGAATGGGGTCAGGTCAGCTGCTCAGAGGCCAAAACCCCTACAGCTGCTTTGATTTTATTTTTTTGTGTATATTTTAGGCTCCTCCTGCCATGTTACAAATTGTGCCTCCCCCTCTCAGGTGTTTGCTCTGTAGCTTAAAGGCACCAGAGCCTCTTCCTGCCTAGTTGTCTGCTCCTAGCAAGAACAGAAAACCCACAATACCGAATCCAAAACAAAACAAGAGAGGAGGGGGGAGAAGAAAAACCCTATTGAGTTCAGGCAAATAAGGTTGGGTCTCCAGATCCGATTACAAAGCTGCTTTGAATATGCAAGACAGCACACAAGACCAGTTATTCCAGTTACAACAAACTATTAAAAAAAGAGAGAGAGAGAAAAGAAAAGGCATGTTTAGGTCGTAATTTGTTAGTACAAGGAAAAGAATCCCACATAAAGCTGCCCTTTCCCCCCTCCCTTTGCTGGCTTCACACAGAATTCACTCACCCTTTTCCGATCAGTCTACTATATAGGTTCTTTTATTAAAATCTTTTGGGTTTAGGAAGATCGCTGCAAGCAACACATTTTCTGTATTTTTTTTCTCTTTATCTTAGAGGAGAGTTGGCAGGGGTTCTGTGGTTTGCAGTTACACAATATGTTATCATGTTTTTAATCACTAAATCATTGCAGTGGTTATAGATTTACAGTCTTGGGGTATTACAGAGAGGAGCAACGGCGGCTATATATATGCTTTTAAATTACACCAATGTAAACTGAGTGCAGCAGCTGTGAATATGGTCGGCTGACTTCAGTCCCCCCCTTCCCGGCATTTTAGTTTTTTTCCCCCCTCTGTGGTTTTTTTCCGTATTGTTCAGCTTTCTCAAAATAAGCTACCCCCCACTCCTGTACTCCTTGTCTCTTCAGCCTCCCCCAGTTTTCATCGCAGACTTCTAACCCCAGATAGGCTAGAATTCAAACTCTTGACATATAACTTTGGATCAGAGATGATAATCATAGCAATAATAATACAAAGAGTGGATTTCCTAAGAAATCCTCTTGGTTTCCATACCGACCTCCTGTATAGGGATGGAGGGCTGACTGCAAATCGGGAGATGGGGGTGGGCAGAGAGAGGGAAGAGAAGGCGGGCGTGTAGCGCTTGCCTGCCTGGACCTCCAGTGTCCTGTCACCGCAAGCCCACTTTCAGCTTCTGTTTTTCATATTATTATGTAACAGAATCCTTGGCAGCATTAAAAATTCAGTATTACAAGCTGATTGTAATGCTGCCTCATTAGACAGCACTGTCTGGCCTTGTATTAAGTGAAACACAGAGCATGGCTTTTAGATTATAAACACCAATAAATATTAAGGATCAGCAGAGGGGGGAACTAGTCAGCTGGGTTTTTGGCCCCTTCTGGTTTTGTATCTCCTCCCATCTTCTCCCCTTCATCCCCCTTCCTCCTCCCTGTGCCCCCTCCCCCTTTGGTAGCTGTCATCCGTTTTCTTGGGTCGCTGATGTGTCGACCCTGGTGACATTTTAGGAAGGCTTTTTATAGAGTTATCTCGTATACACAGAAGGTTTGGAAGTTTGTTTTGTTTTGATCTGCAATAAACAGGTCCTTCACTTTGCTGATGTCATTTCCGTTCATATTTGAGTTGTTTATTGTGCTTCTTCGCAGGGCCCTCTCATCCCTACCCCCACCTCGCTTTTCAGCCAGAGCCTGGGACTGCCTGGGGAAGGGGGGACGCGTTCCTAAGCTGCCAGGTCTGGGTTCAAAGGCTGAGGGTTGCGTGTCACTGCCTCGTCCTAGGGGTCGCCCGCTGGGGAAGATGTTTCCAGCTTAGAATCTGGTTAAACACTCCGACATGCATTTGCCCTGGCATTTCCATGGCATGAAGTGATTCATCTCAGCTTCCTTTCTTTGAAGCACCCCCCCAACACACACACCCACCCACACCCCTATGTCTTTAATGCAGCCTTATTGTCCACTTCTCCATGAACCCCCCTCCCCCCAAAAAAACCCCCAACCTTATAGTGATGACTTTGATTCACTCGCATATCTGAAGCTGGCATTCGCGACTTCACGCTGTGAAAAAAGAAAATGTTTTCAGGCGTTGCCCCACAGCTTCCCGACTATCACCTTCTATCCCTATTCAGTTTTTTTTCCCCCTTTGCGTTTATTTTTCTGCTCCCTGCCTTTTTGTAGACATAAAGGCAGTTCTCTGGCGTTACTAAAAATGACCACAATGTCCAGTGTCTCTTATTTCCATGTGATCTACAATTGGAATCCCCCCCTCCTCCAAAAAAAAAAAAAAAAAAAGTAGGGTGGGGAAAGGAAGGAGGGAAAACTTTGTAGGTCCCCAAGGCTTTCCTCTAATAGGATGATGGGTTTTAGGTTTAAAAAAATATTATTGTTTTGTTCTTTTAGGTTTAGAAATAATAGGGGGAGAGGGAAAAGCAGTCATTAGGAAGTTCACTGAGCTGCTTTCCAACTAAGACGGGTGAAAAATGAACCTGCATTGACACTTGGCTCCCTGTGAAAGCCCCAGTAACCTCTCCCCCCTTCCGTGGCCCTGGCCTTTTGTTCCTGGAGAACGGAGCTAAGGTGCTTTTTCTCCCAGACCAAAGGCAGCAGGCAAGGAGTCCCCTTGTGTGCGCATCGCCTTTAGATGGCCTTCTCATGGTTATTGTCAATGCAGACTCCCCCAAACAATTGCTCCAGGGAGACACAAAAGCAAAAACATTTGTCCTATTTTTTTAACCTCTTTGTTTTAGGTTTTTTTTTTTTTTTATCCATTCTTTAAATTTCACAGTTTCTATTTGTCTGCAGAGAGACAAACGAAACAGCATGAAGCACATTTTACCGTAGGCCTCACTGACGATTGGAACAGCCTCAATAGAAATCCAAATTCTAAAACACTGGCTGACTTGGAGGATATGTGAAATTTCAGCTCGGGCTCTTAAGTCAGATTAGCACAGATTTCAAACAAAAATGCACTCAAATGGAAAGATAAGAAAATGGGATTCTCATTTGGGAAGTGTGAACAGGGCGCTCTTTTGTTTATCTCTTAGTGTCCTGCCCCAAGAAGTGGTTGCTTGATCGGAAGGAATTGCAAAGCTAAATGGAATTCTTCACACACACACACACACACACACACACACACACACACAAATCTGATCCTGGTTATTGTGCTCCTGGCATATTGTTTAATTGATTGTTTTAACACATGTGTATGGGAGCTGTTGGTACATCCTATGGAACTGATGTTGAGATTTTTTTTTTCCCCAAACTACGATTCATATAAAGAGGCCAAATTTCCTCCCCCTTTTTCTTTCCTGTTTCCTTTTTCCTTTCTTCTCCCTCCAACCTGCTTCCCTCTAAGAATTCATTGGTTTGCATCAGGCTGAGTGCAAAGGGATGTGTCAGACAGTGGGGATGGCCCAGGAACAAAATAGGAGTCCAGCTCTTTTTCCTGGCCCCAAACAAAGCATTTCTCTACTGTAATGTATGGACCCTGATTGCGATGCTGTCCTTAAGCATCTGTCTGTCTTTTCATTAAAATTCTCTATTTCAAGATTTAGAAACACAAATGTAAGAATCCCCCTGGGTATAAAAGTCTTGCATGGCAAATTCTCTTTGCCCTTCTAGAAATAATATTTTCGTTAAAAAAAAAAAAAGAAACAGAGCAAGCTCTTTATCTAATGCTTTAAAGCTGTTTGAAGGCAAGTTCTTTATTTTTTGCTATCTTAAAACTTGGGCTCTGTAACTTACAATTAATTTGGACAAGCTCCTTCCTATCACAGTTTTTAGAAAATAGTTACTCATTTGTGTCTTTCGTATGTGTGTCATGACAGATTTAGGGTCTGAGTTCGGGAGGGTGGGTAAGTAAACTAGATACTGTTCCAGCCATGATTTGGGGTAAAAATTAATCCCTGGAATTAGCATTGTAGCAATAGATGGAGGCCTTGAGGCTCTGTCTCAGAGAAATGTGAATCAAAACATCTGTGTGTAGGCCTTGGCACACCAGCTTCCCATGGGTATGAAGGTGAGTGTGGGCTGTTCTGAGGAAAGCCTGCATTCTCTGTCCTACCCAGGAGGGCCTGGTCACCCGGCGGGTACCAGGTCCTTAAATATAACTGCCTAGAAATGAAGGGTTGAATTCAGGGCATGGCATGCAATTTAGCTCCAAATGTTTTATTGTTTGTTTCAGGGACTTTTGTTTTTGTTTTTGCCCTCTCCTGGCTTTTCCTTTGTTAAAACCTCAAGGTTAATGAAGCACTAATTTTAAAATCCGTGTGTATGTATATTTTCCTAAAAATACCAGGATCTGGAGGAATACACCAAGCTCCCTAAACCCAGTTGTGCTGTGAAAATAGAGAGTCCAGGTTTAGCTACAAGTCAGAATGCTGACATTCACTGTATCTTAGCTCAGAGATCATATTTACCTTTGCTGAAGGGAAGGGAGACAGCGTTGGAGAGTGAATGTGTGTGTGGAGAGAGACAAGCCAGTTTGGCTCAGTTGGGGTCACTGTAATTTACCAGCCAGCTCAGTGTTCGGAGGACTGGCCTCTGGCTAGGAGAGTGGGTAAAGGGAGGAGTAGGGAAGAGGTGAGCATTCCCTGATTTATTTTTAAATATTTATCCTTTTGGCTGTTGCCAATTACGGTTTCCAGATGAGATGAGACTAGTTATGGAAAACTGCCTTTTCTGAGAGTGGGTTTGTCAACAGTGTTCAGGGGCCATGGAGTGCCAGGCTGTCTCTGCTAGGGAGGCCGTGCGTTTCACTACAAGCGTCTTACCCTCAGAAGAGCCAGTGCCTTTCAGAGCTGGAGGACAGAACTTGCAACATGGATTTCAGGAAACTGTTGATTCCATCCATAAGCGCGGAAGTTTCAGAATCCCGCTGAAGAGGTGTTATTTTGTGAATGATGGGAATGAGTTTTGGTAGAGGTAATGCCCCAGCTTTTTGGTAATCCTTTATATTCGTCATGATACAGAGGCCGTAGATGACCTGCCTGTGGATTCACCTGTTAAAGTGTTGCCTGTCACAAAGGCAGGCTTGACCAGCTCTCGGCATGTGTGTAGCTGGTGCCGGATTAAGATAAAGGAAAGGGACCCAGGGTCACTCTCAGTTCCACTTGTCAGGCCTCTAAGGTGCAGGAGGCAGAGTGCGGTGTCCGCCGCGTGGGACGCTGGTGGTGTCCTGCAGATCTCCCCAGGGCCTTCTGCCCAGCACCTCCACTTCCTTGCAGATTACTTTAGAGCTGGGTCTTTCTTGAAGATATTTATCTGTCGGCCAGGTTCATGATGTCACCAGATTATGAGGTCGTCCCCTGTTAATAAAAGTTAAGATAAAGCAGCGAAATTAGATTTTCTGGGAGTGTAAACATGTTTTTAGTGTCTTTAACAGGCTACAGGTTGCTCCCAGGTAAGACGCAGGAGCTTGGGGGTCCTAATGTTCCTAAAGACCTTTCCAGAGACATCTCTGTGTTGCGTGTGCCTCGTTACTTGCGTTATTGCTAGCATCATCATCTTCATGTATTATTCATAGTCACTTTTTCAATTAAATTATTAATTGGTTTTCTTTAAGGTGTTCTGGACTCATGTGGCTAATATAAATAATAGTGTGTTTTGAAAACACCACCTGTTCTTGGGTCTGAAGTCAGGTGGTCTGGAAACAGCTCGGCAGTGATCACATTCTGGTTTGCAAAATCATCCTCCACTTTCCTTTTTTGCTCTCAAGTCCCCCTCCCCATACACTCTCTCATGTGTGACAGAATTTGGCTTGTGCTCTCCTTTGTCCCTAATCGGACATGATTCCCTAGAGGCAGTCTTTTCTCCCAGGGCCCTAGCTGAAGAAAAAAAAAAACAATTTGGAGTCTCTTTTTTTCTGCACTAAAATATAAACTGTAGAGAAGGGTTGTCTGTCCCCAACAGGTTGGATATTTACGTGAATTTGAACCCGAATTACACTGTGCAAAATGCCTTCCACATGGAGACATGATAATCAGCCAGGCTTTCTCTCTCCTTCTGCCTCAGTGTGTGCTTAATGCTAATACGATTCCATACATACTGCTTTTTGCCTCGTGAGCTTATTATATTTCTAACACTTGCATGGTTCATTATTGTGCAGTCAGAAAGGACTCTCAAGGCTGTGGGGCCAGCCTGGGTGGGTGGCTTTCAGGCAGGGAAAAGCAGGTGCCTTTCTGTGCTGAGAGAATCCGGAGTAAAATCAGAGCGAGTGTGGGATTCTGACAGGGAGGACAGGGGACTTCCGGTGAGATTTCTGTGGCGCTGCCTTTGCATATCGGAATGGGAAAGGTGAACCTGGGGAGATATAAAAGTGTCCAGCAATTGCCTTGACCAACTGGGGTGGCCCCATTAAATTTGACCTGGCAGTGGAATCTCCCTGTGAAGGGCATGATGTATGCCTTATCTGAAACGATGTGGCTTTTTAAGGCAAGTCTTGCAAAAAGACTGTAAGCTTAATTGCGAGCTGCTGCTGCTTTTCTTCCTCTCCCTCTTCTTTCTTTCTCTTCCTTGAAAAACTCTATCCTTAAACTCTCAATGAAGAGCCGGGGATGTTTTTCTAAGTTTCTGCAGCTGAAAAACAGAAGTGCTCTGTAAAGCAGTTAATAGGATGGGTGTGTGTTTCAAATAAATTCCTGTCCACATTGGCTAATGTCCCCATGCTAGAGTGGCCTGGCTGTGACGTGGATGGGGCCCAGAGACCCATGGCTCCCGTTCTGAGGCCCCAGGCTCTTTTTTGTGGCCGAGGGCGCGCCCCTTTCTTCTCGCCGGATTCTAGGCCGGCCTCTGACTTTTGATGAGAAGAGGGGTCAGCGCCTGGGAAGGACCGGGCTTTGTTCCCGCCGGGCCGGTTCCCGGGGCGGCGCAGGCCCAGCCGCCCAGGGCTCCCGTCCCCGGGCGCGCGGCCCGGCCTGCCCAGAGGCCCGTGCCCGGAGCGCGGCCGTGTGTCCTCGTGTCCCCGCGGGCGCGGCCGCCGCTGAGTACCCGGCCTGCGCCCGGCACGACTGTAGATGTCAGGCTTTGCCCGGGGAGCCGAGCGGCGGCGGGGCTGTGAGTTTCAAATTAACCTTCCGCTTTGTTGCTGTGTAATGTGGATCCCCGAAGGCCCCCCGCCCCGTCCGCCCCCCTTCCCCGGGCGGTGAGCCTGCAAACTGCGAGTTGAGCTTCATTTACATAAAGCGATTCCGGGCGGGCGGGCGGCGAGCCGGCGGCGGGCAGGCCGGGGACCCGGACACGAGCGCCGCGCCCCGTGGGTGAATCCCCGCCGCGCGTCCGGGGACCCTCCCTCCCCAGGGAGGGGCGACCGCCAGCCCCCGGCCACCACCATGAGCCCCCCTCCCCTGCCTGCGGCCCTCCTGCACCTAGCCAGAGCCACCTCGGAGTCCCAGGGGCGGCGGGAGGTGGGGAGAATGCCGCCGGGGGTGCTTAAGTTCGGGGCTCGGGTGCCGCTGGAATTTCCCATTGTCGTGCGCGCCGCGGCCCCCGGACCTGCGAGTGCCTCCTCCCTCCGGAGGTGTGCGGAGCCTTTGTGTGCCAGGTGAGTGGAGCCTCCCCCGCCCCCGCCGGCCAGCCCGCCCGGTTCGCACAGCCGGCCTAGAGCGGCGGGCAGGTGCTGCAAGTCTTGGCTGAACTTCCCATTCTCTTGGGGCATGTGGGGGAAGGGCAGGCTGGATGCACTTGAACTAGTAGATTCCAATTGGAACCTACCTGGGGTGAGAGTGTCTAAATTCTGCTAGGCACAGAGTAAAGCCCTTCCTCCTTCCATCGTCCTCCCTTCCCACCCTCCCTCCCTTCTTCCTTCCTTATTTTGCTTTTGGATTAGTTCATGCTTTCTGAATACTTGCAGTGCTAGTGTCATTTAAAAGTTTGAGTTCCCCCGCCTAAAAATGCACCCTTTTCAGCACAAGAGAAGTCACTGGTCAGTTTGAAACAATGTGAAGAATGTGCTTATTGTGGAGTAAATAAAGGGAGAATCAGAGGTTTGGAGCTGGAGGCACCTTTGGAGATCCACTTGCCCACCCTCTAATTTTAGTTTGTTCTCACTCTGGAAAAACATTTCCGTGGGGAGAGGGGTGGAGGAGAGGGAGAGCTGTGATGTTTGTCCTGTTAAAAGAGAAAGATTGCCCAAGTTAGGTCAACAGCAGGAAAAAAAAAAAAGTAATCATTACAGACTTAAAGAGGGAAAAGAACTTTCTGGAAAATGGTTTTTTCTGCTTTGGACATACCTATGTTATAAGAATGGTCAAACACCTGGAGGGCAAAGACCATCACTGGTACCTGGTGTATTAGAAGAGTGCATTTCATGGTTTAGTGGTGCACAGTATGTAACCTGGTTTAAATGAAACCATCAGCAGGTGAATCCAGGAGGGTCGTCACTGCCTCTACCCCATGTTTGTGTCATTTAACAGGCCTGGAAGACTCTAAAAGCCCCTGACAGATAAGCTCAGAGATATCAGAGGGCCCTCACTTGGGCACAGGGAGAAGGCCTTTCCTGCGGCGGGGGGTGGGGGGGGTGGGGGGGCGGGGGGGTGGGGTGCTGCTTGGTGTAATGTATGAAGGCAAAGCAAGGAAAACAAACTTAAGTCTTGAAGGTAGATAGTGAGAAAGTTACACGTCATCTTATTTCACCCCATGCTTTGAGATCCTTGGAGACAAGTCACTAAATAAATAGAGTATAATTTAAACCTCGCTCCCACTAGCTGGGGAGCTTTGTTTCTTTGCCATCAAGCAGCAGGTGCGAGTTTGCAGAGTTGGCCCCTCGAGTCCCCTCATTCCTAAATTCAGGAGGTGTCAAACCTTCATGTTCTTTTAATGGCTGTGGTTTCTGGATAGGTTTCAAGGGGAAACCCTAAAAATCATGAGTTCCAGGAGGCCGGGCTGGAGCAGGAAGCCCGAGTGCTGGGGCAGAGACCTGCATGTGAGAGGAAAGCAGACACCTTCCAAGGTAACCGATCCAGAGAGGCCAGGGCGAGAGCGTGGCCTGTTCCTTGTTATCACAACAGCCACTGGCGGCCCAAGATTCTGAATCCTCCTCCTTACCCGACCCAAACACAACAAGCGATTAAGGAACAGAGGTGGGATGTGTGGGAAGTCAGGAGTCCACAGTTCTAAATAATTGAAGGGTTTCAAGAATGGAGTCATTGGAGAGAGGCCTACACCTGGGTGTTTGCACACCTGCATTTTTGTTCATTCTCTTTTGCAGAGACCCCGAAGGCCCCCTTTCAGAGGGGGTGTGGCTGTGAAGGCCAAGAGAAACTTCTCCTCTCCCCTGTCCTTAAATTACAGGACTAAGGAGATTGTCTGCATTTAGTTTCCAGCATGTTTTCAGAGAGCGTGTAAGTGCCTCTCAGAATGGGCTAGGGTCACACTTTGCTCTCTTATTTAATTGCCCAAGTGTTATTTAACAACATGGGGCAGATGCAGAAGCAAGCACTTTTACACTTTAAAATCAGCCCTTTTGGAATCGCAGGGAATTAAATGACTTGGAGACCGTCTGTCTTTCTGACATGGGTCACCTCCCTCTCCCAGCTCTCTTTTGAAGCGGTGCACTTTCTCTGGGATAGAGCTGCTGTTTTCCAGTTCTCCTCAAAACAATTTTGATTGACAGGGAACTATTGAGAAACACTTGGTAACTCTTCCAAAATTAAAAAAAAAAATCTGAGCTGCTTCCCCAACCACCTGAAACTTTAATTTTGGTTTCTTCCCTTCCGTCTTTTATTTGCACAAATGAATACTCAGGAGGGCGGAAAAGACCCAAATAAAACAGTGCTCTCCACGGGCCTCTGTTTGGCTCCTTCCAACAGGACAGTGAAGTGCCTTCCTTCTTGCTGCTCTGGGATTGGCTTGAACTGCTGTGTAAACTCAGTGCCAATTGAACTGCCCAGTGGCAAGGAGCTAAAATAAGTGAGATTTCAGTTTTCATCATTATGACTTTAAATGATGATTACTAGACACTCCCAGGACAGGCCTGGCTCACCTTGGGTGACCTACAGATTGTTAGAATAAATCTGTGATTGCGGAATCCTAGCAAAGTATCATCTGGGGCTGGTGATGATTTAGCTTGGTTCCCTCAGTTCTGGTCTCAAGTCATAGACAGAGAGTGTGTCCTTATTGTCACTGTGTGCCGTTGGGCATTGAAAATTTTTTTTTTTTTTTGGTGCTTCTGAAGTGTAACTGTGAGAGCCTGGAAATACTGGAGGGCCCAGAGCAGACCCTTACCTAAGAAATGATTTGTATTGTAGACTTGCAACAGCCTCATGTTAAAACGTAAATATTTAAGTGACTAAGCAACATTTTATAAAAGTGTAGGGAACTTCTCTCATCACTAGAAGGGACTTGTTACACCCACTTTTTAGAGTATCTAGTTTGCTTCCTAACCTGAAAGGTTTAAGCCTCACCTTACAAGGGAGACAATAGTGATTCTGCCCTGAAGAAACTTGCAAGCTGCTTCTCACACCTGCCAGGATTACGGGGCTAAGGCACCTGACTCTGTAGCCTCCACAAGTATGGTACATGCTGTGGTTTATGCTTTCATTTGTTGTTAAAATGGTTGCTCGCGCTTAGCCTGGCCTATTTCTGTAATGCTTGGGCCTTTTGGCCTACCCTGGTTCCCAAGGCTGGTGTAATTAACCAGGATGGGGGCGTTACCATAAAAACACAACAGGAAGGCAGATTCCATTACAGTGTACTTCATAGGGGTATCCAAATGCACTGGTATGAGAACTTGGTCATAATGGTGATTGTTAGAAATCCCAGCACAGCCCAGGACCACCATCCTCTGCCTGCGTTAGATACTGCGGTCAAGGAAATGGGGACCCGGTTTTAATAGAATCCAGGCGAGGGACTGCGTTTGCAAAAGCTAGTCTCAGACTTGAAAGGGTGCCTTTTCTGTCCAAAGCACAGTGGCCTGAGTCCTTAGGCTGCTCAAATGGAGAAACATTCAGAAGCTAAGATTGAGTCAAATTGCCCCGAGGGAGGAACTCTGGCAAAAATCTTGGCTCATTGGCAAGCCACTCTCAAAATCCAGATTAAGGAGAAAAAGTACAAAATCAACAACTGTCAGATTTCCTTTCTATATGATTTAAAGTTGGCCTCCAGATTGTCACTTTGTACATGTTCAAAGAAGACAGTCAGATGGTAAAGGGTCCCCTCCCCCCAATGTGGTACATGTCTCCTGTATGGACAGAAACTGGGGAATTGACAGCAGCTTTGTGCTGAAAGGTTCACAGCAGTGAGACAACTTGAATGTTGTTGTTGTTTTTTTTTTCCTGGTTTCCATTCTTTGGATGCAGGGGACAGGATGGTGAGGACAAGGCAATGAGTGGTCTAGCAGTGACGGGTGTGTTTCTAGAGAGTTCTTTGCCCAAGGAAGGTGCCTTCACTTCTCATTTGTAACTTTTAAAGGTGATTTTTTTTTCTTTGATGTTTCTTCCCTTCTTTCACCCTTAATTGCTGGAGTTTCTTTTGCAAGGATAGGGGTGTGAATAAAAATGGGAAACAAGACAGAGAAAGTTTGCTAGGTGACAAATTTGGCTTCATTTCAGAGTAAGACTTGTGTTTTGTTGGTTTTAACCCGACAGGGCCTCTGAGTAAAATACCTGGGCTTAATCTGCCTTTTGGGTGAGCCCTTCTCCCTTCCCAGGGGAGGGTCAGCACGAAGTCTTGTCTATGGGAGGATTAATGCCTGGGGTTTTGGTGCACTCCTCCAGAGAAGCCTTAGCTGTCCTCCTGTGTCCTGAGGGGTGGATGGGTGGGGGTCTTAGGTAGTTCAGCTGCTCCTGCTTCGAATTTTGTGCCTTCTCCCAGGACTTTTCCATCCTCTTCCCTCCCTGAAGTGGGTCTCAGGCTTCCCTCAAAGGGAGCAATGGGTTGGGCAGAGCACACACTCCCTTCCCACCCCCTGCTCCCTCTGGCTCTTGTCGGTTTGAGACTGAAGCCACGAAAACCCCTTTGCAGACCACTCTTCGTGAAGATGGGGAAGCGTCAACAGCCCTCTCCCCTTCTCTTCTGCTAATCACATAATGGCCTTTAAAGGCTTTCTTAAATGATTATCTTGTCTTTAATTTTTTAAGTGGGTCTTTTGGGGCAACATTTGGGAGTTTACAGAACATCTTCAGTCATCTGTAGGAAGACTCTGGACTGGAGAAACTGGCTCCGTTGGCCTCTTTGAAAAGACAGTGGAATTTTCATCTGCTGCTGATTTCACGCACTGTCCTGAAAGTGATTTTGGCCACAAACCTTTGATCTGGGAGTGAGACCCCACTCCCCCCCCCACCTCATGTTTCTGGAGGCAGGAATTGGTGACTGCTCAGCCCTCCCTACTTTGTGTATGTGAGAGAGAGCGTGTGTGAGAGTGTGTGTGGGTGTGTTGAGAGGGAACAAGAGCTAAAGAGAAGAGCTGGGTGTTCGGGTGATTGGGGCCAAGGCATGGTTGGGGGCTCGTAGACTGGGAGGGCGACAGTGTGTAGACTTCCTGAGGGGTAAGAAGGGCTGAACTTCTTGGAGTTTGGGGATGGGGCGGGGGCAAAAAACCCCCAGGTTTGCTGGTTTCTTGGTTGTGCCCAGTTTCATGCAGGAATGTGACTGGAGAAAAATGTTTCCGAGTCTGCTGGTCGAGCTGGATCTGAATGCCCGTCTCTGTTGTGGGCTCTGCATTTCAGTCTTCAATTGCCAGGTCACAGGCAGCTGTGTGACTTCTGGCCTGAACCTCCTCAGTGGAGAGGCTGGGGTCAGAATAGCTGAGTTCGGAAGAAAAGACCAAGGGGTTTGATTTGATATTTGATTTCAGCCCTGCAACCACCCCCCTCTCGCCCCCCAAAGTCATATAAGTGCCTGCTCAAATATGGAAGTCTCCCTTCAGGGTATAAAAAGCTCTTTTCAAAAGAGTTTTAACTCTTGTAAGTCTATAAAAAGTACATATGTGTAGACGTGAACTTATTTGCTTCCCACACTTACCGTCTCTGAGTGGCCTGTTTTGGACAACTTTTCTCTTCCTGACATCTTTTTGTCCAGTGAAAATGTGCTAAAAAACACGTGTGTGCTTTTTTTCTACTTCTTAGCAACTTTTCTTTCTTTCTTTTTTTTTTTTAAACAATTTTTCTTCACTCTTCAAGAAACAATGCAAGCCTCCTCCACCATTTCAGGCCCTGCTTCCTAAAATGCTCTCTGGCTCAGGGCCTTGCTTCTTAATGTACATTTGGCTTGTAGGGGGTGGTTTTTCCTTTCCTTACAACAGCTCTGTATTTCTCCGTGGAACATCGGCATCCTTGCTCAAGCGTCAAGTCAACTTCTGGACACTTACAAAGCCTGTGGATCACTGCTGAAGTGACTGTTTTTATTTTTATTTTTTTTAAGATTTTATTTATTTGAAAGAGAGAGTGAGTGAGAGCAGGAACTGGGGGAGAGTGAGAGGGAGAAGCAGGCTTCCCACTGAGCAGGGAACCCAATGCTGCAGGTCTCGATCCCAGGACCCCCCCTCCCATCAGGACCTGCGCCAAAGGCAGAAGCCCAACCTACTGAGCCACCCAGGTGTCCCCTGAAGTGACTGTTTTAAAATACCATCTCTGTTCTGCCAGGTTCTTGAATGGTGTCCCTTTTATATTCGATCCATAATTGTTGCCACGGAGGACAGGCTTTGATAAAGACTGTCAGTCTGTGTACCTGGCTGTATACACACATGTTACCTGAGCCTACCTGGCTTCCTTGTAAAATGGAGTTCTAGGTAAAGGATGGCAGTGGTGAATATGAGGCGCACCCCTACCCCCCTCTCCCCACCACCACTGACATTTTCAAAGAAGTTGAGGCTGGTTTTTCCTGCAGCAGGTATGAAACCCAGAGGTAGAGATGTCTTTAGGGAAGGTGGAGAACTCCTACATTTGGGAAAAGGACCGTCCCTTTATTTTGCCCTTGCTGGAAAAGCTGTAACAATTGTCCAGACAGGGAAGAAATTGGCGAATAGAGGAAATCCTGGCGCAGACTCCCAAGTGTGTAATTGGAGGGAGGTGCAGCCTTCCTCATTGGTTGAAGGAATGAGATAATTACACAGTAAAACTGGGAAGAGGTCAGTTTAGGATCAGAGAGTGGTTTATGAACCAGCCCTTAAAATGGGGGTTCTTTTATTCACACTCAGTTTTGTGGGAGAAGCAGAGGTGAATCAAATGAGCCTGCTTTTTGGGGAAGCCAGCTCCTGTTCTTGACTGTGCTGTAGCCTGTACCCATCTGCCGGGGTCCCAGACCTGAGGCCCAGCTCTGGTCAGGCCTAGCCATGTGACTGTGGGCCAGTCATTGAACTTCTCCAAGCCTTACTTCTTTCGTCTGTAAAATGGGCATAATGCACGCTTCACATTTATAGGAGGAATTCAGTTCGGGAGAACGCACTTGGCATGTTGAGCAGCCTCGCCACAGATGATAGTGCCCATCACCGTATGCTTTTCCTTTGTGTTTCTTTTGGTGCCGCTGGCCTCTGCTGGCTTTTGTTTCCCAGCACCCTGGAAGAAGTAAACTCAGAGGTCCAGCATTTCTTCGGCTCTCCCCTTATGGGCTGGGAATAAGGCCAACTCTTTTTGACATCCTGCAACTAAATGTGTTTAGGAGTGAAATCGACAAAGCGTCCTCATCCTCCCTGCCCTCCCCTCACATGCCCCCCACCCTGCCCCTTGAAAGCTGGCAGGCCGCCTTCTAAGTGAGCAGCCCACTCAATGACCCACCTAGAGAGGCCTTCCGGGGCTGGCTTGTATATGCTAATAGGCCTGACTTGTCCTGGCTTGTTTGTAGTGATTTGTGGAGGCATTTATATGCAAATACTATCAACTTGCTGAGTTAATTATCATGTGCCTCCCCCCACCCCCCCTTCCTGCTCTGCCTCCCAGCCTGGCTCTGCGGAGGGGACTGTTCTCATTCATCCCTGCGCTCTTCCTGTCTTGGCCTCCTCCCTCCCTTGTCCTGTCCCCTTCCTGTCCCTGCAGGTCCCATCACAGCTCCTTGCTGCTCTGTCGCCCATCACTGGAACCTCTGTCGTCAGGGGTGGGCACGCGGTGGCTGGCCCAGTTGAAATCCTCCATGAGTGGTGTCTCTTTGCAGTGCAGGGCCATCTGGCTCACAGTTTTAAACCCCATGGTTTACCTACTAGTTTGAAAAACAGAGCTACCCAGACCTATCAACCCTTGACACTCAGTCCTCACTCTGGTGAGAAAGTAGCTGTTGTTTTAACATTATTATTATTATCATTATCATCATCATCATCATCATCATCATCATCATTTTCGTGTGCCCACATTGTTTATACCACTAAATCTTCTTACCATTTCTGAGCTTGCCGAGAAACTATTTTGCACAGGGGTGCCCCCTCCAGCCTCCTACCCCTGAAAACCCAAGTATCAAAATGTGCTTGAGTGGACCTCAGTTCTGGTTGCTTCCTGCTTGTGTGTGAGCCCTTTTGACATTTGGGTTTGGGTAATTCTTTGTTGGGGGACGTGGAGGGGGCATCCCTGACTTCTTCCCCACTTAGTAGCACACACATCCCCCCCCCCAAACAAAATGTCTCCAGGAATTGCCCACTGTCTCCTGGGGAGGCAGGGTCACCCCAGGTCGAGAACCACTGGGACTGAGATTCCATTTATTTCTCCTGGATAGAAAGATGGCAGGTTCCTGCTTCCGCCTCCAAGTTAGACGGGTTGACCAGCCTGCGAGCTTGTGCTGCGACCCAGCGGATATCAGATGTTGCCATTTGCTTAATTTTGCTGTCTTTTTAGCATTTGAAAATTAAGACCCTTTTCTCTTAGGGCATGGTAATGGGCTCATGTTTGAGGTTTTATCATTTTTGTTCTCTAGAGTGCGGTCCCATAGAAATAGAACCCAAGCCCTATATATAATTGTACATTTTCTAGTGGTCATGTTAACAAAAAGTAAAAAGAAGCAGGTGGAATGAAGTTTAAAATAGGGGCGCCTAGCTGACTCAGTCAGTAGAACTGGCGACTCTTGATCGCAGGGTTGTAAGTTCGAGCCCCACGTTGGGTATAGAGATTACTTAGAAATAAAAAATCTTAAAATATATAACTTACACATACATTTTATGCAACCCGCAGTATCGCCATGACACTCTTGTTCAGCAGTTGGGACCAGCTGCATTTCCAGCGCTCGGGAGCCATATGTTGTTAGTGGCTGCCCTATGGGACAGCTCAGCCCTGGCATGATTCTGGGGGTGGCTACCCTACTGGACAGCTCAGCAGTGTCTCGGATCATTCCAGCCCTTGTCAGCCCTGAAATCAAGCCATGTTCTACTGAGTCTGGGGGAAAGTTTCTTCCTTCTTTCTTAAAGAAAAAAAAAAAAATGAAGGCTTTATGTTTATTCTCTGAAAAGTAGGGCCTTGACTGCACAGCTGCAGCCGTGAAGCGTGGAGTGAGGTGGAGGGAGCTGGGCCTCTAATCTGTGGGGAAGCTCCCCCGGCCTCCGGGCCTCGTGGGGGAGGCCCTCTGGGCAGTACCCTGGGCTGGGCCTGGAAGGAGGGTAAATATTCCGAGGGCTCAATGTACTCTCTCACGCCGCACAGACTAATGGTTCGGGTTAATTTTGTGTACAAGGCCCCTTTTGTTGGAGAAGGGGGTGAAAGTCCGCAGCTGTGACCGGAAACAGGGCAAGGGCCTACTGGGATGACCTTGTTTTGGAAAGTCTAAATGGAACACTAATGGCAGAGATCTGAGACGGGTGATGTATGTGTGTGTTTGGGCCTAAAGATAAGGTGAAGAGTATTTTAAAAGTTACTTCAGTGCAACCTTCCAGATAATCGCAGGCCTGGGGCCAGTTACAATTTATGGTGAGCTGGTAGTCAGGCCTGTGTGTTGGCCTCATTTTATCTTTGGAGTTCAGGCTCTGTAGCTTAACTGGTGGGTGCTCTGTTTGTTTATTTTATCATTTTTTGGAGCGGGGCATTGGGGGCTCATCAGGTTTTTCAGGGAGGAAGAGCAGCGTTTTATAACGCACGAAGAGCTGTTCGAATTTCTGCTACCGAGTGCCTTGGGCCACTTCACTCCTAGCTGTCCCTAATAATAACAACGTAAGCTGGGGTGTTGGATTGTAGAATCTCCAGAAGCCTGGCCTGCAGGGCCATACCTCCCGCGGTGCCACAAGCCTGCCAAAGGTGTGAGCTAGGAGGGGGTGCCGAGGCTTTAATATAGCTCCAGCTCCTGGGTTTCTTTCATCTCTGAGGTCAGCCTTTTCCTGTTGCCTCTCCAGTTATTGAAACAGTGTCTCTGGGCTGGCCAGCACACACAGCACACGTTCCTACCAGACAGGGCCACCTTGGGTGGTGAGATCCTAGCTTTTTCTGGACAGCAGATACGTCATGGTATCTTCTGTCACCCATGGTACCCTTTCATCCCTACATTGAGCCGGTCCCTCAACACTGCCCTTCTTCTAGTTTAAAGAGATCCCGAAGCTTACAAAGCTACCATTGATTTGATGGACGCATTTGAGCAGCGGCTGGCTGCTCACCTTCCTACCCCAGGATTCCCTTGGAGGCACCTTGCACCACAGAAGGCTCCCAAGCTTTGTGCTTGGGAAAAGTATGTTCTTCAGCTACTGGGGACTTTGCATTTAATAATATATTTTATAACCGGGTTGTGGCACTTGGATGTTGTTAAATCCTGCATGGTTTCTTATTTGCAGTTTGACAAGGTATAGTTTGGTGGGGTGGAGGGGGAGACTTTTCTTGAGGGGCAGTAAAGGATCAAATGGGAAGTTCTTCTGAGTTTTGGACTGAATTACAAAAATAACTTATTTATTGAGAGACTGGAGTATGTTTACAGATATCTCTTTTTTTCTTTCTTTCTTTTTTTTTTTTTTTTGAGGGTGGGGATGTGGCCTAAGTTTCCTTCAGACTTTTCACTTTACCTATCCCCTAAGCCACTGCCATCTGCTTTAAAAAATTTATTTTTTTCATTTTAAATCCTCAAAGACAAAGGGACCTGGAAGCTCAGACCTGTCCTGCCACATTCCTGAGTAATTTGGTTTTGATTAACCCAAGGAGAAAAGTTGGTTTCTCCTAGCGACCGAGGGGATCAAAGCACCAGGAGGGGCAGTTCCCCTAATACACGCGGCCCCCCTCCCTCCCGCCTCCTGCCGCCTGCTCCCCCTCCCTGGCCTTTTCAACCTCCCCCTCTTTAGAAAGCCTGAGCAGGAGTTATTTCCACTTTCTGACTCTCAGAGAGGTGGAAGTGTATCCTAGAGCTTCGGATGGACAGACCAGGGAGACATAACCCCCCATTCCTTTCTTCCTAAACTCCTTTTCCCCCCACAAAGCTGCAAAGCACATTCCTGTGTTAATCCTACTGCTGGAGGAATGCAAATGGCTGTAATTGTGCGCCCCAGGACGGGCCTTCCGCATCTGGGCAGCTTTTCTTCTTTGAGGAGGTGGCTAAAAAGTTCATTTACATGGAGAAATGAGACCGGCCTGTGATCCCTAGTGGTGGGGGGGCACTTTCTAACAGGAAAGGGGCCTCGTCTGTGGTTGCTACTCCTCCTCCCCCTTCTCTCCCCATTTTAATGTGTGTGTATACTGGGGTGGGGGGGGTAGGTACCAGGCTCCTGCTGGGAATATTTTATGGGATGGGGAGGGCAATTAAAAAGGGGGGGGGGACTCTGCTTTTGACAGTTAAGTAATCAAGCGGGAGCATCAGGCAAGGCTCGTCATAGGCAATGCTTCCATTAAACCACAACAAACAACTTTGTATTATTTTCTAAAGCAAACTTTTGGTCTCAGGGGTAATTGATGATGTTTTAGAAGAGGGGCTCCATGCCCCTGACCTTATCTAGCTTCTGTTAGATACCTGACCTGACCTTCCACCTTTTTTTTCCCCCCTTTCTCCTTCTACTTGCAGTTTGGCAGTGGGTTATTTGGATACTAAGAATTTTCGGGGCAATTGGAAGTATCACTTGGGAGTCGGTACGTTGTAGCTTTAGGGGGATGTTCAAAATAGACCAGAAAAATTCTGTCTTAGTCATATTGAAGGACATGAGCTCTCGGACTGAATCAGAAGTCGAAAGGCAGACTGAGGTTCTAGGACAGCACTGTTGTAGATAGAAACACAGTACGAGTCACATGGGTAACTTCGAATTTTCCAGTAGCCACATTTAAACAATTAGAAAGAAAGTGTTGAAATTAATTTTGATGTTTTATTTGGGCCGGTATACATACCTGAAATGGTGTCATTTTAATATATTATCAAGATAAGTAAAACTATTAATGAGACATTTCACATACTTAAAAAAATCCTGTGTTCCGCAGGACGTCTCACTTGGGCCAGGCCACATTTCACAGGCTCGGTAGCTGCAGGGGCTAGTGGCTCCCTACTGGACGGGGCAGGACTACCTTAGGATGCTGCCCTGGGCTCCTCCGATGCATTCCACTGATGGAGCTGAGTCACCCGTTGTCTCTTGTGGCCAGCTGCTTCCATTTACTGGAGTTCAAGGGTACAGGCCGTAACCGCGCACAGTTTCTTCTGTAAAAACTGCCTGGTTCCCCTCACACCCTCGCAGGATTGTCAGGAGGCAAAAATGTGACGCTGCTGCACAAACGTTTTGTAAATTGCTTCCCGCTGCCCTTACTTACAAGTGGAAAGCGGAGGTATCCGTCCGGTTTTGTAGGCCTTTCCAAACAAAGAATCCCAGCAGTGGCCGCAAGGTGGGCCAGTCCCTGGTGGGAGAGGGGGTGCGGTAGGGCTACTGTGATGTGTGAGTTCTGCCGTGTCTATGACAACACTCTTACTGCTTTGTATGTCAGCCCCTCTTTCTTCGTGAGATCACAGGCTGGCAGGGCTGCAGGAGCTCAAGAAGCCACTGGTCTGCCCCTTTCCACAGCGGTTACCTGCTCATGGCAGGACTGGGTGTGAATCTGGGGCCCCCGGATGAGTGGGTAACCCGTGCACTCCACGGTCTCACAGCACGCAGGCTTCCTGGCTAGTGTGCTGGGCAGGTGTGGTTGGCAGGTGTGGTGTGTTGCCTGGAAGGGCCTGCCTTCTGGAGTCTGCAGTGCTGCCCCTGTGTGAGGTCCTGCTGTTGACCAGGTCACCAGTCCCAACCGGAATGCCCTTCTCCTTCTCTTCCCCTAGTGTTTATTTTGAATTTCTGATTTCTCACAGGATCTTAATGCCATGCACAGAACATTCTTTCTGTAGTCTGAGGCCGGTGGACATCTCTAGTTGCAGGAGGTGAAAGGGAGGGACAGAGGGTGATAAGGAAAAATCAGAAACCACCTTGCCTGTGAAGATAAGGGATGTGATAGAGACAAGAAGCCCCAATCTAGACTTTTTTTTAAAAAGATGAGAACAGAGCTTTTTTTTTAAAGTATTAATTAACTAATTCGTTAAATAGACGCCCCTGCCCAACGTAGGGCTTGAACTCAGGACCCTGAGATCAGAAGTCGCATGCTCTACTAATGGGACCAGCCAGTTGCCCCTAGACTTTTTTTTTTAATAGGCTGTTAATATTTTTCTCTTGTTCAGTTATGAAGTGACTTCTTCTCAAAGCTAGGTGACTTAGGTCCTGCTAAGCTTACAGCTCTTCCAAGTAAAGTAGAAGGGAACGCTGTCCCCTGGCTTCTGCGAGCAGACAGAGCAGTGGTAAAGCGAGTCCCACAGAGGGTGCATCTTCTTTCAGAGCTTCCGTGAAGGACTGGGGTTTTCTCACTATTGATCTTAGCATTCCTTAGTCGACGCGTGGGATCAGCTCAGTTTCCCTGCAGCACTGCTGTGCCCAGGGCACACAGCCAGCCTCTGCTGATTTCAGGGCCTCCTGGGGGAGAACGGTGGGATTTGTGCCCCTGGTAAGCTGAGAGTCGGGTGTGGGTTTGGGGTTTTAGGGAGGGAGGTATCTGATTCCTTCAACAGGCAGGAAAAAAACTGTGAAAGTGTGAGGTTGAGTGGCCCCCGGCGCCGGCCTCTGCTGGGGACGTAGTAGCGCAGCTGTCTGACCCCGGGTGAAAAGTTCAAATCTGCATTTAAAAAGAGTGCCAGGACCCATGCTGCCCCCCCTTCCCCAGTCAAGTTGAAACCGTTCACGTTTTAGAGGCTCTGCTCAGGCCTTGCGCTGGGATATCCAGCAGCTCGGAGTTCCCGTCTGCCCTGACCCGGGGGATGCAGGAGGGGGGGTGGTGGCGGGCTCCCGGAGACGCCCTTCTCCGACGACAATAGCTGCTGCCACCAGGTGCCCCCCAGCCCACCTGCAAGGAGAGGGAAGTTTCTTCTTCCGTCAGACAAGGGGAGTTTAACCCCTTTCTCCACATGCTCTTGGCGGGGCCCTTCCTCTTCCAGCATCCTCCTCCCTCGAAGGCTGCCATGGGCTTCGTGGAGGTGCTGACAGGGCTCCAGGGGACCCTGTTTGGGGGAGGGGCGGCAAAAGGATGTCTGGTGGCTGAGGTTCCCTTTCCATGGAGGGATGCTCCCCTGTCTTGAGCTTGTGGTTTAAAAGGCTGTGCTGGGTTTGTCTGGGCTGAGTGTGCCAGTCCCCTTCCCCTCTGTGCCATCCCACCCTCCTGAGTTTTTCTCCAACCTTCCACGGCCTTGGGGAGGAAATCAAGATGGGCCGCCAGGGGTCAGGGAGGGCTCAGGCTGGGGGAGGGGGGAAGAGTGGGGATGGGGTGGAAAGGGGAGCCTGGCCTCCTCATCTTCAGCCCTGAGAAGTGACAGAGAAGCGACAGTGTCCGCCTTCTTCCCCTTTCCCCATCCTGCGCCAGCTTCCCCCCTGCTCCGAGGACTGTCTGGCCATTGCCCTGCCCGGAAACCCTTCCATTCAGTTTCTGATTAGTTTACTTCATCGTTTAGGTGAGTACAAACCGTTCAGCCTTTCCAATTTTATATCCCTAAAGGGTCTGAGTCTGAATGCAGATGGGCATTGGGCCCCTGTGGTGTTGGTGACTTTCCCCACCCTCTCCCAGGGCTAACGGGCAGGTCTCTAACCTGCCCTGAGGAGGAAGATACAGTCCTTGGCAAGCCCCAGGACTAGGGGCCACCTCCCTGTTCTTTTCCTTTGGTTCTGAATGCTGAGATATAAAAAGTGGTGTTGGAAGGCCTCTATCTGTAGGACTGAAAGTTGAAGAGCACAAAGAGGAAAGCTTCTCTGAAGGGAGAAATCTGGTGATTTTGAGCTCTTGTTTGAGGAGGAAAAGAAGTTTCCTGTGTTCCCCTTGGTTTGTCAAATGCACTTGTGGATTTTGACTTTGGTTAAAGTAAGACCTTAGCACTGACCAGATGGCGTAGTGTACCTTTGTTTCATTTGGCCTGACTCCTTGTTTAAAGGATAATTAGGAACTTAGGCTTTTGGACCCCCCCCCCCCATAAGAAGTGTGGTGAAGGATCTGTTTGGTCAGTGTGGCATGTCTCCCTTACCAGGGTGGGACATTTGTATTTGGTTTTTTTCCTCAGGGGAACATGGGAACTCAAAGTCTTGAGGGCCACACAGGGTCACTTTTCCCACAAGGTTCCAGAATGCACATTCTGTTAGGGAACTGGCATTCCCTCTGAAATCCTAGTGCCCTCCCTTCGCAGTCAAGGGCGCCCTTCTTTGCAGCCTGAGGACCACTGTGACCTGCAGGGGAAGGAGTGGGACATCATCCCTCGGTCCATTTGCCTTCTGGTTCGTGAGTACAAGGCCCGGGAAGTTCTTTCTCTTCACTGTGGTGGCTCGGAGTCCAGTCATGCCATCACAGGGGCATTTTAATTAGCAGTGCCTTAGTCATTAGTGAGTTATTGTTTTTGTCTGGAAACACTTAAGTACTGTTTACTCGATGTCTCAACGAAATGCAAAACAGCAATTAAGCAGAAATTTGTTGTATGAGGCAGGAACCAAAACGGATTGTCAAAAGCAGGTTGTGTTTCCTCCCAACCAAGTAAAATTGCTTTTCCTTCGGCCTTCTGATAACTGGATTGCTCCAGATCCTCTGTGTCTTCACGACCTGCTCGCTAGAGTTGTCTGATAGAAATACTCAGGAGCTTTGTCTTCCCCTGTCCTTCATTCATTGGTGTGGACATTCAGGTTTGGTGAAGTGTTAATGTTTACCCCCCCCCTTTATTTTGGTTTGCTACCTGGGATATTTCAAAAACCCTTTTCAAATGAAGATTTGTGAAAACTCGTGCTTGACTTCCATTTGTAGAACTTGAACGTATTTTCTTTTTTTATTTTTAAGTAATGTATTTATTTTTTTAAAGATTTTATTTATTTATTTGACAGAGAGAGAGACAGCAAGAGAGGAAACACAAGCAGGGGGAGTGGGAGAGGAAGAAGCAGGCATCCCACTGAGCAGGGAGCCTGATGCGGGGCTCAATCCCAGGACCCTGGGATCATGACCTAAGCGTCCTGGGATCATGACCTGAGCCGAAGGCAGATGCTTAATGACTGAGCCACCCAGGCGCCCCTGAACGTATTTTCTTTATATTTCTTGAGATCAGGTGCCGTTGTTAGTCTGATAAACCCTTCCTGACCTCCTGAGAGTATTGAGGCACTGGGATATTTCTCCATTTTACTTAAAATCTTGTATGGCTTCGTGGAAGAGAGGCTAAGGCAAGGTGGAGCTGGAGAGGCACTAGAATGCCAAAAAGAAAAAAAAAAGGTCTGGGGGATACGCATGTGCATTGCCCACAACTTTGACAGGAACCCAAAGGAAGGAGCTGCTCCTTGTCCAAACAAACAACCAGCTGCTTTAGTAGGGTTCTCACCCCCCAGAATGCAAGGCTACGGATAATGCAATCACAGAACAAGGCTGAGGGAGCTGCGGAGGCGGGGCGGGGGGGCAGGGAACGACGGACAAGTGAACTCTGAATTATGTCATGTCGGCCTTCTTTCCAGGAGACACGTCTGGTAATAAAACTCTTCTCACCAAGTTCGTCATTGGGGACCCCGGTTTCTTACTGCTCGGGCTCTTGTCTCACGCTCCCTGTCTCTTCTTTTTTTTTTCCTCTTTTCCCTTCAAACAATATCTTCTGACTTCCAGATTTCTGATAAATTGATAAGAGGCATTGCGTGAGTCAATAGAGCTGTAGACACTTTGCCAATATAACCCCGGCTCTATTGATCTGCCAGTAAATTAAAGTCTTACTTAGAGGCTGCCGATATTTCTAATCTCCTGCCTCACCAATTACATCCTCCCAGCTACCTGGAGAGGGGACTTGAGCCTTAGAACCTTTTTTGTTGTTGTTTTACCAGGGGACTGCTGTCCTTCCATGGGGTTGGGGACACTTGCTTTGCTTAGAAAGGGGAATGTGGAGGAGAATGAACCAGCTTAACTCCTTGTATGGGATCTGTGTTCATGCTATAGGTTCATTACTAAACATTTCTGGAAAACAAATTCTATCAAGGTGGTTACCTATATTTTGTAGCAAGTCCGCAGGCTGCTCTTAGCCTTGGATTTGCTCCAAATTTGGAGATAAAGTTGAGAGTAGCTGCTATTGGAGATACCCTGGGGTCTTTTATGACTGTCACTCACTTTTTAAAGAAATGTTTTATTTTTTTCAAGTAATTTCTACACCTAGCGTGGGGCTCGAACTCACAACCGTGAGATCAAGAGGCGAATGCTCTTCTGACTGAGCCAGCCAGGCACCCCAACTGTCTCTCACTTTTAAACCTTGTTGACAGTCTTTCTCTTTCACTGGAAGAAAATGGGAGGTTTTTTTTTTTTTTTAATTAAAAGCTGGGTTATTTGTGTTTGTCACTTAAAAAGAAGTAAACGCTTGAGAGTTTGTGGAAAAGAAGAGATTGGAGGGGATGCCCAAGGTAAGAATGACTGGAGGAATGCTCCATTCTCATTGGAGCAGAGAAAGCGGGAGAGAGAATCCATTTCTTTGTCCATTGTAACTTTTGCCCATGTGCCCCTACTGTCACTCCCCTCTCTGCCCCTTGTTCACTGGTTTGAAGTTGAGTAACAATAACAACAGCTTAAAGATGTCCCTGCAGGAACAATGGGGCTCATAGAGTTCTCTACGGGGATGCCCACTTTCCGCCATGGTGGTTTGGGCAGATCGTTCGTCTGATAAGCTCCTTTCAAGTCCCATTTGTGTGGTTGGCTTTGAGAAGAAATCTCCAGATAAATGCTCGTTCTCTCTAATACTCCAGAGCCAAAAAATCAATGGGAGGGATAATTCTTTCCCTTGTCCAACACGCACTTCAGTGTGTTTCTACCTTGAGTGTTATTCAGGTTTTTTTTTTTTTTTTTTTAAATAGGCTCCACACCCAATATGGGGCTTGAACCTACAACCCTGAGATCAGGAATCATGTGCTTTACTGACTGAGCTAGGCAGGCACCCCTCAAAGTTTTTTTAAAACATTCAGCCCCGGAGTCCCATCTTTCTCCAGCACTGTGAGGACGGAAGTGTTGAGAAGTGCCTGGTGCTTTAGTAGAAAGAACAGTGTAGACCCTTTTCCCTGGGAGTATTTCTGGTCTTCCTCTGTCTTCTTCCTCTATTCACCTCTCAAGTGGTAGAGGTTGATGGTGAGCTCAGGTCAGGTAATATGGGAAGCTTGCCAGGGGGTTCATCAGCTGGCTGAGTTAGGGGGAGAAATGGAAGGTGCATAGGGGCCCAAGACCAGGGAGGAGGCATTGAATGGCCTCCCCTTCTTAGCCCAGGCCTTGCAGGACTGCCAGAGGGCGGCTAAGACGGCGTGCCTGAGGCGGTGAAGGAAATCTCCTTCAGGGTGGGTTAGGTCTCCTTGTACTGGGGCCTGGAGACAGCCTCTCCACGCTTCCCTTGGCTCCCTCGGGCTGAGTGAGTGAAGGAGATGTTAGACAAGGAGAAACCCCAGGAGGCTGGGATTGACTTTCCCCTTTGTTTGGATTGCATTGTGTTGTAGGAGGTGTTTAAATCTTGTTCACACCTGTCGAGGCTGAGGCCTGGCTTTGAGAGCAGTTTGTAACAAGACTTCTGTTGTTGTTGCCGAAAAGGTTTCTAGCTCACAACAGAGGAACTTTATTGTAGCAACTTGTTAATGTTCAATTAGGCAAATTCTGGGTGCCCTGGGGGCAGTGGAAGGGCGTGCTGACTTTTCCTGGCTGCCCCTGCCTCCGTTTGCAGGGATGGCACGGGAAGGAGCAACAATGTCCGGGGGCTCCTCCAGGGACAGGTGGGGTCTCCGTGGAGGGGGAGAGCCCCTCTGAGGCGTGGATGTGGGGCAGGGTGCGGACAGCAGCTCTGATGCCGGCTCCGTGCCTTCGGTTATAATAGGCTTCCCCTGTGTGTTGGCACTTGCTGACTCTCCAGCCGCTGGGTGGGGCGCAGGCTGTGCCTCACTCACAGTTTGCATACGGGTTGGGGGGGGAGGACCCCAAACCCAGGGAGGGGCAGCTTCGGCATCCTGCTGCCCCCGGCCCCAGAACCCTGATATCTTTGGGAATCTGAGTTTGACCGGCCACACCTGTGTATGTTCTCCGGCCTTCTTTGTGGCACGATTCTTCTTGCATGACTGTCCAGCACCTTGATGGACGGTGTTTTCCGCCTTCTGGCGGACTGAGGTCTTGCGACTGTGGAAAGGGAACACGGGAAGCTCATTTCTCGAATAGGAGGGTTGACTTGGAGGTACTTGCGTTCTGCCACATGAACGTGTCTGGCTGACAGTTGTGTCATCACGGTAGGAAAGGGGGGGAGATTGGAGCCTGTGCTGCTTTAAAAAAGAAACAGAAGGAGAAGCTCAGGCCAGGCCCCGTCCGTCCTCCCCTGGCCCACGGTCAAGATGCGTCTGGGACCTGCAGCCCGAAGGCAGTGGGAAGTGGGTATTCCCCTCCCCACGGTCGCAGGGAGTCGTCTGTCCTGGCAGGGCCTGGCTGTAAAATATTGCCCCCCGTGGCAGCCTCGCTCCATAGTGTTGAGCGATGAGGAGTGCGGGGCACCCAGCAGTGTATTAAACACTAGTTGAGCACAGGAGGGGCAGTATATCACAGGAGAGAGATAAGCAAAGTTCTCTGATAGTGGATCAATGAAGGTTAGTGACATCATATCTCAAAGTGAGGGAACCTGCTTTCTGCACAGCCATTTATCAGATCACAGCCCTGGAAGGGCATTAACCCCTTTCTGGCCAGGTTTTTTTTTTTTTTTTTTTTAACTGAACACAGACCAGAACTCTTTCTTGGTGAGGGCAGGGCGAGGTGTCAACGCCCCCCCCCCACTGTATTTAAGGACTCTTCCTGTGCCAGTGTTAGAAATGCCTTGTGCAGTTAGCGGCGGCTTGGGCATGCGCTGTTTGTGGAAAGTTTCTTAACTTTGAAATTTGTGCAGAAATTCTCATAAAAAGTCAGTGTTTCTTTTGAAGTCCTAAGACGGCAGCATGTCACAGGTGTGTGGCAGTCTTGCTGTCAGACAGCTGGGGGCTGGGGTTTATGTTTGGGGTCTGAGGGCAAGCGGTTGGACCGCACTGATTATTAAAATTGCAATAATCAGAGAACGGCCCTGATTTGTCATTTTTGACGTTGTGGAGCTCTAGACATTGACCAGTCCCCTGGTGGTTGGGGATTGGCAAACTGCTGCCGTAAGCTGGTTTGTATGGTCTGTGAGCTCAGGATGGTTTTCATGTTTTTAAATGGTGGTGATGGTTGGAGGGGGCGAGAATCAAAGGAAGAATGTATTTTGTGACATGCGAAAATAGGTGAAAGTCAGGTTTGATCGGGGAACAGCCAGGCCTGTCCGTGTCCGTGTTGTCTCCGGCAGCTTTCCTGCGGCCGCAGGCAGGGCTGAGGAGTCCGCGCAGAGGCCACGTGGCCCGCAAAGCCGAGCACACTTACCTGCCTCTTTACGGGGGAAGTTTGCCAGCCTCTAGTCTAGCTTCTGATCCCACATCGACTGCCAACTAGTTGTGTGACCGTGGGTAAGTCACTTTCTCCGTTGCGCTGGTCTGTGTAATAGAGTCTTGTCCCTTGCCTGCTCCTGGGGCTTGCAGAAATCGAGTGAAAATGGGTGAAAATGGCTAGCGTTTTGCACAGCGCTCAGCAGACCCCCCAGAATGTAAGGGCCGTGGGGCTCTTCCTCATACAGACCTCGTGCCCATTGTGACCGGGAGATCCTCTCCACGGGTGGTGTACCTTGTCTCCTTCCTGTGTCGGGTTGGGTGAAGTTCGAGTCTCTTGGACTCTGAAAACTTGAAGGCATGCATCTTCCCGGAGCGAACATCTTTTGCTTTGTAAGGGACCATCAATTTTCTCCTCGACTGCCGAGATTTTTATCCTTAAAGAGTTGGATCACTTTTCTTTCCTTCCTAACTGGTGATTTATAGATGGAGAGTCCAAGCCTTTTCCTGTAGGTCTCGGACTGTTTATCTTTTTGGTCGAGCCCTGACAATGTGCTGGCTGGGATCTTCATGTTGGCCAGGGTGTCTGGGGGCGAGATGCCAGTCGCAGGGCCCAGGGGTGGCTGGGGGGAGGAGGGAGGCCGGAGATCCCAGCCCAAAGCTAATGGGCTGATGTCCAAGTGGAAAGTGTATTTTCATTGAGGAAGTGTAGGTATTAGTGGAGCCTGGATTACTGTGTGATTGTGCTGTCAATACTGCCGTATTGAGTCCGTGAGAGCCCACACAATACAGGGAAACACTTAGCTCACTACTGCTGCTTATTGAGAAGCCAATAGCAATTTACTTGCTGACACTTGACATCAAATCCATTCCCAGAGGTGGAGCTCCTGCAAACTACCAGGGGAGCTCTCTCCCCTTCCCGGGGCTCTCTCCTACCTTGGGGGTCTGCCAGTGTGTGGCCTGCGGGGCCAGTGGCTGCCTCCCAGTTGGGGGCGGGCGCGGGGCGGGGTGGTGATGGGGGAGATGGTCCTGTTTAACTTTCCTAGCCAACAAGGCATTTTCTTCTCTTCCTAATCGCTCTTGTACTCGTCTTCTTTCAACAAGTACTAAATGACCCTCTCTTCACTCCTCCCCGGGGTGTGAATTTTCTGCATGTGGGAACTTTCTCCTCCTCTCTCCATAAAAAAGTTTGTTCCTTAAAAAGGATACATGAGGAAATCATATGTGGGAGAGAGGCGAGGAGTGCCTCATCTCCAGAAGATGGGCGGGTGTCTGAGGCAGAGCACTGAAGGCTGGGAATGTGCTGTGTGTGTTGGGGGGGCAGGGAACCCCCCCATGGAACCCAGGGCAGGGGAGCAGAGACTCCCGATGCCCACGCTCCAGGGACACACGTGACTCCAGGGTGCTGGGATTAGGCACAGCCAACACTCTGTTCCTTCTGTAACTACTCATGTGGAGTCTATCTGCAAAGTGGCCGCTTGCTTTACAGTGTTTTCACATGGCCAAGTCACTTCAGTGTCTTCAGACCCTGGGTTCTTCTCTGAGTAATGAGTTCACAAATCAGGGTAACCCGGTTCTGGGAGGCACAATATGAGACACAGCGATTTGGGGGTGACCAGAGTCCATGGTTCCTATTGGTCCCTTGGCTTCTCTGAATGCTGGCGCCATTTGGGTTTGTCTCCCTGTTCCCGTGCCTTGGGACCCAGTCCAGACCGTTTTTTTAGTGTGTCTTACGTGGGTCTCTTTGCAACCACTACTTGGAGGTTGGGTGAAGGGAGAAGCTGGCTTGGTTGTGAAGGCTGGACGATCTCCAACCCAGTTACCATGGATGGTGCCTGTCGCCTGTAGGTGGGGAAGGGAAGGCGGAGGAGGAAGCCTTTGCCTGTGGAATATTGTGAGGCTCCTTGGGCACTGGCCGTCGATTCCCTGGAGTCTACTGCTTCCAGTGTCCACCTTACTCCTCCGTCTCCCTCCCTTCCCCCACCTTTCCCTGCTTACCCCAGCTTCCTCCTTGCTCTGCCAGACTCGGTTGTTTTATTCATGTCCAGCAAAACTGTAGCAGTGAGATTAGGGCGCTCTGACTGTTTTACCTTTTATCCAGTGACCTTGACCGTGTCCAGAATTCGATGCAAACGTGTGGGCAGCAGCCTATGTGTCTGTTATCGATGGAGCACCAAACTGGGGACGGTGTTACTTGATTACGATAATGCACATGCTTTGTTTATAGGGAACTTTCTCTGGGGAGATGATGGTGCTGGAAGGCAGTCCCTCTCCCTGGTTTACAGATGGGGCAATGAAAGCCAGTGTCCCTTCCAGTAAGCCTGTCCAGAAATGGAGGTGTCACCCAGAGCTTTGTTGCTTTTTGTCACAGTCTGACATTCGATGGGGGCGCATTGCCTCGAGACCGACACCATGGCGTGTGTTGTGGGAGCACGCTTCTGCGGTCTCCAGCTCTGGGTTTGAGGTCGCAGACCTACCTGAGCTCCGATGCCAGCAGCCTTCAAGATGCTCGCGTTAACCGTTTCTGAGCCCCGGGTGTCTGTACCCCAGAGAGAGCGGCTTGAAGGATGTCTTAGGGGCTCCTAGCTCCGGATGATCGCGAGTTGGAGTCCGGGGGTGACCGAACCGTTGGGACGCAGGAAGTACTGGCATTGAGCACAGTGACGTCGCTCCATTCCTGGAGAAGTTGATCACGGTCTGGCTGCTCCTCGGCTCGTGGTTTTAATGGATGGATTGACAGAGAAAGGTCTGCCTGGGCAGTCAGGCTGGTTGCCGAGCAGTGTAAAGAGGTAGAGGCCTCGGTTTTGTCCAGGACGGGTTGCGTGCGCAGGCTCCTACGCCTTCTAGATTTAAGAAAGGGACTTCCTGGATTTCTTTTCATCTTTAAGACATTCTCCAAAGTCTCTGGCTGTTACTTTGGCACTTGTGGGAGAGGCCTGCATGTTAGTAAAATTTAGGGAGTTGCCATGCTCTGCTTATCTGATTTCACCTTAAATTTCTGGGATTGGACCCTCTCTTTATCCCTGAGCTCACAGGCCTCGTCTGGGCACCTGTCCCCTCATGGCTGAGCTTCTGCAAGAGATTCTGTACCAGCGATCGAAAAGTTGAGGCCTGCAGGCAAAACCTAGCCTATGGGTGTGTTTTGTTCAGCACATACTGTATTTTAAAATTTGGCATATTTTGGTGTAAAAATCTGAATTGGCACCTTCACTTGGAACAAATGGGGAGATTTGGCCCTTGTGGGCCTTAAGGGCAAAGACTGGCCAGAACAGGACAATGGCGCCCCCTCTTAGGAGGAGCACGTGCTTTTTAGATCACCAGGCTGGGTCCCTATATTTCTGTTACCTTGCACCTGGCCAGCTCACTGGTGTTTGTCACCTGCCTGGCCCTTAGGGGTATGTGCGGTCTGTGATCACGCCATGTAGACTGACACCGAAATTCCGTATTTCAGCAGTTCTCGGTGGAGGTGGTCTTGCCTCCCTCCTGCTCTGGGGACACTGGGCGATGTCCGGAGACATTTGTGGTTGTTAAGCTGGGGTGGGGGCAGGGGGGAGACGCTACTGACATCTGGTGGGTGGAGGCCAGGGATGCTGCTAAACCTCGTCCGTGCACAGGTCAGCTTTCCCCACCCCCCGCCCAGTAACTGTCCAGCCCCAGTGTCAGTGACACCGAGGTCAGGAGATTCTGCTTGATTTTCTTCTTCTTCTCCTGATCAGGGGCTTGCAGTGGCTCCCTGACGCCTAGCATTTTCCACCTGCCTGCAAGGACTTGCAAAGCCTGCTGCCATGAGGCCTGCCCTTCCCGCTGCTCTGGCTTGCCCCCCTGCCCCACTAAAGTTCCCAGTATCGGTGCTTTTGCCAGGTTGCACTCGGTGCTGCTGCTTTCTGTGGGTGTCAGGCTCCTTTCCTGCCCTTGACCTTTTGTCCACTCCTTCACCAGATGTTTGAGAGCTTTGTGTGCCAGGCCCCATTCTAGGTGCCAGTGATGTCTCAGTGCGGGGTGAGGAAATAAAGAGAAAAATCCTTGCCTTCAAGGAGCTTATACTACCCGCTCTCCCTCAATCTACATACTCCGTAAACTGCCCTGTTTTAAAACATGTTCAATGTTGTGGGGGGAAAGAAGAGCTCAGGGAAGGAAGAGGGAGTGCTGTGAAGGATGTGGTTTGCAGGTTAAGTGGGGCTGGGAAGGCCCTGTGAGAAGGGCAACATTTGAGCAAGGATTGGAGGCTGTAAGTGATGGAGGGTTCTGGATAGAGGGAAGAGCCCTTCAGAAATGCCGAGCGGGGAGTGCCTGGCATGGCTGGGGAGCAGCAGGAAGCCCGCTTGGCCAGAGCGGGGTGGGGAGGGGTGTGAGGGGGAAAGAGCTAACAGGTGGCTTACAACCTCAAAGGCCAAGGTGCCCTGAGGGAGGTGGCCCTGACGGGAGGGAGGGGTTCGTCCCCAGGCGTGGCGTGACCAGACGAGTTGGCAGGCTCCCTTCGGCAGCTGTGCTGGGCTGAGGGTGGAAGTGAGGGGACCGGGAGGGATGACTGCACCGGCCTCGGCCAGGCAATAGGCGGTTCCAGCCAGGGCCCTCGAGGTGCAGGGGTGAGAAGTGGTGTGTTAGTTTCCTCTGGCTGCCGTAACAAAGCGTTGTAAACAGTGCCTTAAAACAACAGAGATTCATTTTCTCTCCTTCCTGGAGGCTAGAAGTCCATGTCAGCAGGACCATGATCCTTCTGAAGGCTCTAGGCAAAGATCTTTCCTAGCTTCCAGTGGCTGCTGGTGATCCTTGGCGTTCTTTGGTTTATGGCTGAATCCCTCCAGTCTCTGCCTGTCTTCATGTGGCCTTCTTCTCTGCCTGTACTTTAGTGTGTCCTCTTCCCTTTGAAAGGCACCAGTGATTGGGGTTAGGGCCCACCCTAATCCAGCACAACCTCCCCTTCACTCAATTGTACCTGCAAAGACCCTATTTCCAGATAAGGTCACATTCTGAGGTTCTGGGTGGATGTGAAATCTGGGGGGACGCTTCCAGTCCACTACAAGTGTTCACCCTCTGGATGTATTTTGAAGGTGGGGTATGGGGTGGGAAGGAAGGAAGAGTCAAAGATGTCTGGGGTGACCGGAAGTATGGGGTCCCTCCTCAGAGGCCCTCCCTCCCTTGCCCCAGGGCCACCAGCCCCACCTCACCGGTTATGACTTCCTCACCCAAGTGAGCCCATCGATCTTTGATTGAGCCACTGCATGTCTACTCAGTATTACTGGTTAGGACTCTGAGTTAGCCACTCTGATGTTTAACTGCTTAACTCTCTGTAGAAAAGAGGGGTACCATATCTGTCAGAGGAATTTAAGAGACTTTGTCTTCCAAGCCCTGGAGCCCTTCTCACAGTTCAGTGAGGTGTGCATGGTGGGGACCCGTCACTGTCTGGATGAAAAAAACTCAGAGGCTGAGTGTCTTAAGAGGATAGCCTAGCGGGCGGTTTAAATCTGAATGTGAACTCCAGTGGGCAGGCAAGGCACCGCCACGGACGGGTGTTATTCAGTGGGAGGCGCGTGGATTGTAGGGAGACATTCTCTACTCCTCCCCTCCTGCCACCCGCCTGCCGCCTCAGGATGGCCGAGGACCCAGACAGAGGGAGGCCCCAGAACCGCCTCCATGCGTGCTGAGAGCTCAGCATTTGAGGGCCTGTACAAAGGGAGGGAATGGGCTGCACGCCTCCTCCTGACCTGGGCAGGCGTCTCCCTAATAATTGCAAGAGTGTGTAGAAAAGAGGGACAGGCTGAGTTGAGCTCCTTGCAGGAACTATTTCTTCTTCTTCTTCTTTTTTTTAAATTTTTTGTTTAAATTCAATTTAGAGAACATATACTGTATTATTAGTTTCAGAGGTAGAATTTCGTGATTCAGTTGCATATACCACCCAGTGCTCATTCCGTCAAGTGCCCTCTTTAATGCCCATCACCCAGTTACCCTCCCCCCACCTCCCCGACAGGAACTATTTCATGCATGAAATCTGCGGTCGCTGTGCGTGCTTGCTTCGTTGGCCGGTACGCGGACCACACGACTAAGAAGAACGTCTATAGGTGCCTGTGCCACCAGAGGCTCTGGTCACAGAAAAACCAGGGACTGGATTGTTGCCCTGATACTTCCTAGCTGTGTGACCTTGGGAAAATTACTTGGACTCTCTGGGCCATCATTTTCCTTGTGGGCAAAATAGAATTGCTCCTGGTACCCGTCTCCCAGGGCGTCGGGAGGGTGAAGTGAAGAGTGCAGGTAGAACATTTACTGCCTGGCACATAACTGTACGGATGCTGGTTGTGCAGTTACACTTAATGCTCTCTGATCCCCTCCCCCTGCAGCTAGATTTGAATAGAGTAAGACAGACCAGGACTAGTGACCATGCTTTGTAGTTCCCTGGCCTTCCTGTAAACCAGTGAAGTTTTGAATGGAAACCTATCCAGAGCACGTAGAGTATTGAAGAATCGTGGAGTCGAACTCCGCTCCAGAGGTCTGAACTGATCAGTCCCACTTGAGTTCAGTCTCCATACCTTCATTGCTGAGTCATGGCTGTCGTGCGCTGCCAAAGTCAATACGATGGGTCCAGTCCGGGCAGCTGGTTTCATGGCAGTTTGTCCCATGTGTCCTGTGTTTTCCATTTTCTGTGTATTTCAGAAGCTGTCCCATATGGTGAGGCCCTTCTTGGCCCTGACCGGCTGTGTGGGGGTTGTCCTGCTTTCAGCATTTAAGAGGCAGACCTTTTTGTTTTGAAACTTCCCATAAGAAATCAGAATGGTATCTTTACTTTTCGATAGAATGATAGCAGTGTTCCCTCTCTTCACAGTTTCTCTGGGCAATCTCCCTTTGATCTGATCTGAAATTTGATCTCGATTGCTTAGGAAAGTGTTGTTCCAGGGTGAAGTTTTTGGGATGTGGTTCATTCAATTTATTTTTGAAAAACTTGAAGTATCCTGGTATCTCAGTAGAGAGATGGGTGCTGCTGCCTCGTCCTGGTAACGATGGCCTTTCCCACGTTCTTGGTATATCCTCCCCACCCCACCCCCTCTCTTACACTCTCAGCTCCCAGACCAAGAATGTGAAGGATCCATGTGAGATGTTGCAGGATGAAGTAGATTTTGTCTTTCGGCAATGATAGGGTGATAGTCAATTCACATGGAATGTCTGCCGTTCTTTTGAAAGGTTAAAGGGCTCAGTACAGGACTCAAGCAAAGTCAGAACACATTTTTTTTTTTTTTTAAGTGTTTATGCCTTGCTAGGAATGGCAGACAGCTCTCTCATTTTTTTTCCCAGTGGGCTAAACAAACAAACAGTCCTCGTTGTGGGTAGATGGAAGAAGAGATCTTGAAAAGGCTATAGAGAAAGGTCATGGGGGTGGGTAAGCCGAGCACATTATGTAATGGGGGGGGGAGTGTGGGGGAAGAGGGACCAGAGAAATCTCTCTAGGAACTGGCTCATGTTCTGCATTGAGGAGTTGCTTCCTGAGAAGATTGATGACTCACACTCTCCAGGTTCAGGCCCTTCAGAGCAGGAAGGTCTCCACAAGGAAAAATGGGCATCTGGGGTGCCAATGCCAGCCGTGTGCAGCAACCGCCCAGGACAGCTCAGGTTTAGACAGGAAAGTGTTGCTCCCTTGAGGCCACCGCAGTGTCGCCAGGAGGGGCCTGGGATGCTGGGTAAGGAAGGGTGGATGTGTGTGCAGACGTGGTGGGAGGGGGGCAGTGGCCTGTATACCATCTGAGTCATGTGTCCCCGCGCATGCGCACGCACACACGCTGCTGCTGATAGGAGATTTGAAGGCCCCTCTAGGGCTTTGTGTTGTGCCTGAGGGCCATTTTCCTGGGCCTTGGTGATAAAGTGGAGCGAGCAGACATTTCTTGCTGTTGGCAACTTCTGCAGCATCGGGCAGCTTCCTAAGATGAATTGGCCACAGGGTCTTTGCCTCAGAGGGCTCTGTGACTGGAGCCTGGAAGAGAAAGAGCCAGATGTCTTGCTGTTTCACTCTCAGGTCCCGCGGCAGCTGTCAGGACTCCTGCATGATGTGTCGAAGGAAATGTAGTTATGGGAACACGGTGGAATGGACTGCTGCTGTGTCTCTTGGGCACCTGTTCTTAGAAAGCTTGGTCACAGCCTTAGTGGGACCGGAAACTGGCATGAATGATCGGATACCAGCAAAACTGGATACGGAGTTCTTGAGGGTCGCTGTGAGGGAGGATAACCTTTGAATGAGAAGAACTGTAGCTCTGGGGATAAAATCATAGCAGACAAGTATCCGGGAGATGGTTTGACCAACGGAGTTCAGCATTTAGAATTTACAGAGATGGCTTCGGTCTCCAAGCGAAAGAGCTCCTTCAGATTCCCAAGATGAAGAGACTTAGGAAGCATATACCAGGCATGGGTTGATTTAGTTCAGGGGCCCCTAAAAACTTCAATTAAAGAAAATTCTGGCCATTTATTGCCTAAAGTTAATTTTTTTTACAAGATCAAAACCCATGAAAACATAGGTCTTCCCACCTCCCCCACCAAAACCCCCAGAATTTTCCAGCTAAAATGGAGAAGTCCTTCCTAGAAGAGAGTAAACGTAGGGGCAGGAGGAGCATGTGTGGAACTGGTGATGGGGGCAGAGCCTGTGGTATGAGAGCTTGCCGGGACATGAACTCCGTGCCGGCAGCAGGCGTCTTGGCCTCTTTGATTCACTGCTCATCGCCATCCGTAGCCCTAGGACAATCCCCGTCATGTTGTAGCCACTCAGATACTTGAATGCATGGATGGACAAGTCTCCAGACAGGCTCTGACTGTGGGGTGCTAAGATGGAAAGGCTCTTGGTATAGGACTGTGCTTTCTAGGGCCCTGAGATTGGAGAGGTCAGCTGTTGGGTTGTGCCACCTGCCAGAAAGGCTAGGGTTGGTCTTGTAGAAGAGAAGGCAGTATTTAGATGTGAGGACGGGGAGCCCAGGGAAGTGAGCAGAGGATGGGATTGGCAAAGCTTTGATGGCTTGGTCCGGGGAACCTCTGGGATGGGTGGGGGGAGGGGGTGGGCGGCAGGGGGTGGTTGGAAAAAACTTGGAGCGCTCTCAGATACCCCTTTTAAGTATTCCTCGTCCTATGGCCAATGGAGGATGTTTTCTGGGGACATCTTCCCATGCCCTCTTCCCTGAACAAAAACAATATTAAGACCTCTACTCCCCTTAATCGGAGTGTGTTAAGTAAAGGCAAATCACGTTTTAAGATTATATGCTAATCTCCGTCCCAGCCATTGGTATTCCTTTGCCTTTTTAAAAGAAAGGCTCATTAAAGCAAAAGGGGAGTATTCACATAACTCCCTAGGGATATACAGCTGCGCTTGGGTAGGGTCCCAAGTGAGCTTCCGCTGTAATGGAGAGACTGCTCCAGAGCCACCCCGCTCTCACCAGGGCGTGATCCCACATCCGTGGGAGGCATGGAGAATATTCTCGGTTCACGCGGAGGTTACAGAGTGGCTGTAAATGGACATTCATATAGAAGAAGAGGAAATTACTGTAGTCAGGGCTCTGGTGCAAGGGCTTTAAAAGAAGGCCATAAATTAGTCATAAGCGCTAAGGAAGATGGGATTCTATTTCTAGGGCTGGTTTATTTTGAGGAGGCATCAGGAGAAGCCATAGGTAAAGAGAAACTGGTCAAGTAGCAGAAAGATTCTGACTCCTGGGCAGTTCAGCTAACTGTTTTGCCAGAATTCAGCTTCTCTTGGACTTTGAATATTCCAGGTGATGTGTTTGTCAAGTAGGAGGCCTAACGAGAGCCCTTGGTGGGAGGTTGGGTTATTTATTTATTAACGACTTCACCCGGTTGAAAGTCGCGCTTTGGACGTGCACACTGAAATTGTGTGTTTAGATCATGTTGAGCAGTCCTGGTTACCCCTACCCAAAACATTCTGACATGATACTTCATGCTGACTGTTATCATAAAGGAAACGGGCCAGACGGGGAGCGCGTGGACAAACGTGGAGGGTTGGTAGGCTCCGGAGAACGAAGAGCATATGGTTATGGCGGGTTAGGAGGACAGAAGGCCAGACTCGTGATGGAAAGAAAGCTGTGGGAGACTGGAGAAGGAGGCCCCTGGTGGGATCCTCATCTGCATAGTAAGTGAGAAGAATATTCTTTGCATAGAGGCCAATGTGAAGCACAAATGCATTTAATTGCTCTGCAGCGGAACGTTTCCCCCCTCACCGTCAGTCCAGTCTTCGTGTGAGATGTTCTTCAAGGCGCCATGCCTCAGTTTGGTCAACAGTGGCCTGTACCTGTGTGGTTTGTAAAACCTAGTCCTGGAAAGCTGGCTCCTGTGGAGGCGTTGGGCAATTGGGTCCGGCCGGCAGCCAGCTTCTGATGTGGTTTGCTGCCTGGCTCACACCTCTTAGGTGCTGGCGAGATGGCAAGATCCAATGGCCCCAGGCTACCACGGAGGTGGGCAAGATGCCACCACCTTCCAGAGCCTTTCTCCTCTCTTTGTCTTCAGGAGCCCAATGGGCACAGGCCCTGGTTTTCCAGTTCCTTATGCTGGCTGCGTGGCATCACAGTGAGGCTTCAGGCCGGCCCACCTGTGGGATCCGTTGGGTGAGTTTGGGTGAGGTTGGCCTGGCCTGGCCCTGTCCATTTGATAAAAGGAGCTATAGATCTGGCGATTCTGCCCTATAGAGGTTTTGTTTTTGTTTTTTTTTTTAGTCCAGTATCTCCTATTAGATTAAAAAAAAATGCCGTATACATACATTCTTTGTTTACTGTTTCTCTGTTGTTCCTATGGCTTATTGTGGGTATTTGTGTATCTCAAACATAGTAGGCTAGTATGGGAGGTTTTTTTCTGTCTACTGCTAAGACGTCCCACTGAGCGCTACCCACAAGACACAACTTGCTTATGGCATCGAGGACCTTCGGCTCTAATTTTTAATGACGGGGAAAGTGAGGACTCAGCTGGCTCACAGAGCCTAGAGGGGAGGCTGTGCAGACCCTGTGGAGGACAGTTCATCCTGACATTCAGGAACATTCCTGCTTCTGTGTGCTCATTGTCTCTGTCTCCTCTTCTCCAGATGGGTTGTACTCATTTCCTACTGATGCTTTAACGAATTACCATGAACTTGGTGGCTTAAAGCAACATAGATTAATTGTCTAACAGTTCTGGAGCCCAGCAATTGGAAATCACTTCCACTGGGCTAAAGTCAAGGTGTTGCCAGGGCTCCTTCCTTCTGGAAACTCGGAGGGGAGAATCTGTTTCCTTGCATTTTCTGGATTCTGGCACCCACCCATATTCCTTGGCTCACAATCACTTTATCCATTATATCACATCTTGCTCCCATCATCATGTCTACTTCTCTCTGACTCTTCTTTTATATCCTCTTTTTTTCTTTTTTCTTTCAATCTTGTTCTCTTGAGCTATAGGGACCCCTGTGATGACATCAGGCCCACCTGATACTCTTTCACCAGATCCTTGGCTTTATCCCATCTGCAGAGTCTCATTTGCCATATGAGGTGACACATTCACAAGTTCCCGATATTAGGACCTGGATCTTGAGGGGCTGTCAGCATAGGGGTCCTGTGGAGGAATTAGTGCAATTGACAGAGAAGGAAAGCCCCATGTGGGCCTGGAGTTGGGTGGCTAGGGGAGCTAAAGCTAACCCGAGTGTTCCTGTGAAAGCCTGAAGCAGTGTACCTGTTCGGGAAAAGGATTTTTCCTTGGGAAGGAGGGGAAGGCTTTGAGGGGAAATTTGGTAGCCTCTCTCCTCCCCAAATAATGTGATAGTGTTTTGTTAAATTGTAATGTAGTGAGGCGCCAAGAGTAGTCCTTGAGGGAGAAAGAGAGCGTTTATAAAGGTTTCCTGAGGAAGAATCCAGGCGTTGTAAGAGTAAGAGCAAAGTTTCAGGGGAGTCTGACGGCACTTGAGAGGTCAGCTGCAGGGTACAAACAGGCAACCCGCACTGGCGGGTGGGATGGCGGCCTCCTCTCTGCGCTCCTTGTACAGCTTCTTGGCCAGGCGCCTTCTCTACCTGCGCGACGGGCCTGTGATATGTTGTCAGGAATGGTTCCTGTGTGCCCAGGTGGAATGTCCAGTCACTGGATAACGACTTTTTTTGGCAGCCTCAGAGAAGAGCGTATTCATAGCGTGGGGATATGTTTCTAGAACCATCAAGGATACATTTTCTACCAGAAGTGCTCTTGCAAATGATATTTCATTCTTTGGCCGGCCCCTGGAACTATTAGTTTGAACTCTGGAATTGCCTGTTTTAGATTGGAGTAATTAAACATTATGGAGGAATGTGTTTGGTTCTAGGTAAGGATCTTAAAGGCACGGTTTTTGGAACAAGTGGAAGTAGTTGGTTGCCCTCCTACATGCCAGGATCTCAAAACTTGAGAGAAAAGTGATTTTTATCACGTTCCTCCTTTTTTATATCCAGTTGCCAAGATTATGAAAAAAGAGGTTCCAAGAAGCACTTTGGGATGGAGGCCAGTTGCTGCCGCCGCTCGTGGCCCCCGTCAGATGTCGGCCACAGGCGTAGGTCCCTGTCCCGGTGCAGAGGCGGAACTGAGATGGGGTTGAACAGGGAGGGCTGTGACACGCTCCGCCTGTTCTTCGTCGTACCTATTCCACGAGGTGGGGTGGGGTGGCAGAACTGAGATCAAGTTCTCAGTCGGCCGTGACCGCAAAGTCTAGTTGAGAAGACTCTGCTTCTTCACGCGCATCGGTTTTAAGTGGCTCTGGCTTTGGTTGGAGCTTGAATGTGCTCTGTGCTTGATGAGCTGATAGCGCTCGTTTCTGTAAAGACAGCGTTTGGATACCGGTGGAAGAGGCTTCCTCCTCCTCGGGCTGCGAGGCAGCAGTTGGCGTCTGCTCGGTGATGGAGACCCACCCGGTGTCCCCGGGATTTGTGTGGAACACCCGGTGAACACCACAAAAGAGCAGCCCGCCGAACTGAGTTAAAGGGCGCCTTAATTCTCCATGCGCTCCCCCAGCACTATTTTGGGGGGTTAGCTTCAGTCTTAACCCATCAGGGGACTTGGGATATGAAAGTGTTCAGTGTTAGCCGCTTGATTTGAATGCCCCCTTGATTGGAGTAGAGCCTGGGTGCCGGACAGTCCGGCCTTCGAGGGGGGTGGTTTCCGAAGACGGACACGGAGCCCGTTGGCCGACCCGAGACTTCCGGCTGCCAGCTCAGTCCTTTCATGAGGTGTCTAGAGTCTGCTCCCCCGAGAGGAGGAGGCCGACTTGAGGTGACCTGGTTCTGCAGGTCAGCAGGGGAGGTTCTGCCTCGGGGCGATGTGCCGAGCGCTCTGATAATGCAGCATTTTTGCTTTAATGCATCTTAAATGTGGATTATACTATTAATTACTGCTGGACAAAAAGGGATTAGTGCAGCTGGCCTGCCTTCCCCTCTGCACTTTTACACTTCCCCCTTGCTAGGGAATGGCCAAAGGGCAGGAGGTTTTCCTGTCATCTGTCTTTTGTTTTAGCAGCAGTGGCTGCTAAACCTTCTGGGGCTCACCAAGACGGGAATGAATGGGGCACAGTGCTGAGCCTGGAACTCCATTTGGCACACGGGCAAGCAATGGGAGTGGGGCTGTTTCCTTTCCCAGAGTTGGGCGTTCTTCGCCAGGCTCTGAGGGTGTCTGGATGGCTCTTGCCAGCGGGGAGAGTCGCCCTGCAGCCTCTTAACTCTCAGAATGCCTTGCGAAGTACTCCTTTCTCAAGGGGCTGCGCTTCCCTCAGTGCTTTTAATCCAAGTCCCAGGGTGCTTTGTCCCTTTAAGAGTTTCTTAATGATCAAGTGAGGAGCAGAGGATGACTCTGACTTCTGCTGCTGGTCACCTCCTGCCCCAGTCCCAGGGTGGAATTTTGGTAACCAGCCCTGAGCTAATTTCTTGTAATTGGAGACATTCTGAGTTCCTAAGCTTTAGTACCACCTTATCCTTGCATATATAGTATGGTCTAGATCTTAAGCGATTACATCATATAATATGTATTATATAATATATATTATACGTTATATTAGTGAATACTTCTTATATCTTCCCCGTATTCAAACTAGTAGGCTAATTTTTCATCCGTATGGAATATTTTTCTAAATAGATGAGGCTTTAAATAACATTTCTCTAGTAATACTCCCAGGAGTACATAACTTGGTAGTGTTTGCAGTTACATATACAGTGTTTTCTGGTGTGTGTGCAGGCAGGTGGCTGTTTGCTGGCGTCCTTCATTATATGGTAACAGAATATATGGAATTTCCCAGTTGCAGAAATTAGAAAGTAGGAAACAGATTAAGGAGTTTTTTCTTTTTTAAGAAACTCGGCATTGCAAAATTGGTGGGAAGGACAGTGGCATAATGTTTATAATCACAAGTTAATTGTATTAATTTGGGATTATAACTCATTTCAAGTAACAGTGGAGAAGTTTGCAACAACCAGGAGGCACAATCTTAGGAACATTCCTAAGATGGGAAAGGCTCGTTGAGGGTGAAACTGGGAATTCTGCCACCTTCTCGGCTGCACATTCATGAATTCAGGTTTCAAAATGGTGGTCTGGTTGAAACCTGATGAAACTTTTTTTTTTTTTTGGATACTTCCTTTTCCTTGAAGCTCTTAATTCTTCTGAACTTGGAGGTCACAGAATTAGAAATTATTTTTTCCTCCTCCCTTCTGTAGCCACAGATGTTTATCATTTTGGAGCCAAGTCTTGCTCAATGAAACTAATCTCTAAATTTCATCAAAGAAAGTATGGAAATTTACTTGGTTATATACTTACACAGTCTATCTGGGATGGTTTAATTCCATTTATTGAGAGATGGCATTGCTTTTTAAATGAATTTTTAAAGAGGCAATACATGCCCGTAATAAAATTTTCAAAAGGTACAGAGGAGACTTCCTCTCCCTCTCTTCCTGTGCAGTGAGCCCCGCAATCACTCAGTTCCCCAGGATCACATCACCTGCTGTTGTATCCCTTCTAGAAAGTATATATTTGGAGAGGGCTGTCACAGCAATATAAAATACTTTTTTCACTACTTAAGTAGTGTTTTCTGCCTAAAATATTTTTTTCCCTTTGTCAGAGTTTCTTCATCTTCTTTCAGAGATGTTTTTATCCTCTATAGAACACTTAATATTAAAACCATTAAGGAAATCTAGTTACTTGGGAATTTAAAAACATGCTTCTGAATCATTCGGGTCAAAGAGGAGATGAAATTATTGCTACGGAATCATTGGGAAATATTGCGAACTCTGGATACCTGAATGTCTGGGTTATTGCCAAAGTTATACTCAGGGGCACATTCATAGCTTTAAATCCTTTCGTTATTACATAAGAGAAAATGAAAATAAGTGAATTAAGTATTCAAGTCAAAGTTGGAAAGACTAAAACAAGCCTAATGAGATGCAAGTAATATTAACAAATTAAATAGCAGACAAAAATATTGAAGTGTAAATCTGAGAGCTATGTATTCGGGAGAAAAAAACTCAAGGAAATAGAGCAGACCACTCTCATGCCTCATTAAAAAAAGAGAAGACCCAACTACACAGAACTAAAAATGAGTTTATGGGATGGAAAAAAAGAGTAGCAAATTATAAGTTATATTTGAAGTAATTATTTTATAACAAAAATAAAGTAACTTAAAATACAACAATTTTGAAAATCTCAGTTGACATGGCTATTCTAGGGAAATGACTCACAAGTCTGAAACTTGAAACAAGGAACTAGAGAAGAAACTGAACATTTATTTAAAAAAAAAAAACTTTCAAAAAGAACTCTGGATGCAAGCAGTTTAATGGATGAGTTCTTTTAAACTTTGGGGGACAAAGTAATTGCCTGCTAAACTGTTTCGGAGCGTAGAAAAAGAGATAAAGCATTCCAGTTTTTTTTTGTTTTTTGTTTTTTTTTTTTACAAAGCTAGCTTACTCTGGGAACCCAACATCATTATACAGATGACACAAAGAGAAGGCCGAGGACTGAGCTCAGGCATGAGTATAGGTGCAAAAACACCGTATAAAACAGTTGCAGATTGAATTCAGTGGCATTTTGAAAGAATCATGACCACATACGGTTTATCCCAGAATTGTAAGAAGGGCTTAACATTAGAATGTCTATTCTTCAATGCATCACCTAAGTAGAACAAAGAAGAAAAACATTATACACAGACACACACACACACACACACACACATATATATTTAAAAAAAAAGACATTTGGTAATTTTCTGCTCTTATTTCTAGTTTGCTTAGATTTAAAAAACAAAACAAAAACCTATGAAGAGATTGCATTAACTTGACGAAGAAATCAGCAACTCCAGTGCTCCCAGCTAGAAACTCGCTGATGAAAGGTGAGAGGCAGCAGAATGAAACTGGAACAAAATTGCCCAGGGTACTCATTTCATTTTTCCTGCCTTATTGAATTGGCCAGAATGTACAAACCAAAGTCAAATAATAGTGAAAAAGAAACAAAAATCATTTGCACATGTTGTTGTCTTCCTACATTTAAATCGAATTAAGCGTAGAGTTCAGTTACAAAGCAAAATTTCAAAGATCATTAGCTTTCTCACATCCCAGGAAAACTCAGTTAGAAAACATTATAGAGCCCACTCAATGCAGTGGAATCAAATAGAAACGTGTTTGGTAAAGGTGGCATTTCAAATAAGTGAGAGGAATTAAAATAATAAAAGCTCACATTTTTCAGTAACTTCTAAGTGCCAGGAGTTATGCTGAACACTCTCACAGGAACTTAGGTCATTTGATCTATGCAAGAACTGTATGAGGTAGACACTATGAATAGTTCCATTCACTTGTGTTCAGAGAGTTTAAGTAACTTGCCCAGAGTCACTCAGACTTGCACACTGATCTGATTGACAGCAAAGCCATTGGTCTCTGACACCGTGCTTTATTGCCTGTAGTATTACGCAATATTGCATATTATGGAAGAAACTGTTGTAGCATAGTTAGATAACCAAATAGGGAAAAAATTAGGATGGAGCCATTCCTCACAGCATATATTACCATAAATTCCAGATAAATTAGAGAGGTAAAAGGAAAACTGAAATCATGAAAGAGCTACAAGAAAGTATAGGTTAATATTAATCTTAATGTGGGACAGGGAGAGATATTAGACCTAATTATTCTAGTGAAGAAATCATAACAGAAAAGACCGATTTACTACATTAAAAAAAATTTCTCTGTGCTGGACACAGCAAATTTAAAGGCATAGGACAAACCAGGAAAAGATGTTGAAAGTACTTACAGTTGACAGAGTTTGTGCTGAATGTCCTTAACATGTAAAGAGCTCTTTAAATCAGTGATACACAGTGATACACAAAGTAGAAAAATGAGCAAAGTGGGGAGCCTGGCTGGCTTATTAGATAGAGCACGTGACTCTTGATCTCAGGGTCAGGAGTTCACGCCCCATGTTGGGGGTAGAGATTACTTAAAAATAAAAATCTTAGGACGCCTGGGTGGCTCAGTCGGTTACGTGTCTGCCTTTGGCTTGGGTCATGATCTCAGGGTCCTGGGATTAAGCCGGCATCAGGCTCTCTGCTCAGCGGGGAGCCTGCTTCTCCCTCTCCCTCTGTCTGCTGCTCCCCCTGCTTGTGCTCTTTCTCTCTCTGTCAAATAAATAAAATCTTAAAACATTTTTTTTTAGAAAATAAAAATCTTAAAAATGAAAATTGAGCAAAGAATATGAATGGGCAAGAAAAATATGAATGGATAAATAACTCATATGAAGGATAAATTCAGGTTGCCCATTCCATTTGAAGAGTCAAGTCGATAGCTCCTTGTTTTAGCTTACTTGATGACCAGTAAGGTTGAGTTTTTTTAGTGTTTTTTTCAACCAAGAATTTTATCTTTCAACAAAGAATTTATTAGAAAGCAAATACCCTGTCATGGTAGAGGGATAGAAAAGTTGGTGCACGCTTCCTGGAGAGTGGTTTGGCAGTATGTGTTAAGAAGCTTTAAAATGAGGTGTATTTAAATTTGTACATTTTCTCACCATAAATTTCTGGTTCTTCTTACTCTGTCCTGCCTTTCCTTTTTTACTATAGCCTGTGCTACCTAACAAAACACTGTATAGTTTTTTAAAAGATTTTATTATTCATATTATTAGGCACCAGTTGGGGTGCGGGAGAGGCAGAGGGGGAGGGTGGGGACAGGCCGACTCTGCACTGAGCTCAGTCTCAACGACCCCGAGATCATGACCTGAGCTGAAATCAAGAGTTGGTTGCTTAACTGAGCCACCCAGGTGCCCCTAAAATACTGTGTCTACCTCTCGTAACTTCGATTGCCTCCCCTGCTGGAATATCAGCCTCGCAAGGCCAGGGATCTTGGTGTGTTTTTTTACTAAATGTTCCTTAATTTCTAGAATAGGACTGGTAACCCAGCCCCTTCATTTATAATAAAGAAATCATCAGTTGTACAAAAGAAATTTATAAATAAAGACTTTATCATAGACATTTGTACGAGTGAAAAGTGGAAACATTCTACCTCTCTCACAGGGGATTGATTTAGACTTTGGTGCGTCCGTGTGGCAGATTCTTGCGTGGCTACTTAAAACTCCTGTCTCCTGGTTATGGATGTGGGAAGACAGTGATGTTAAATTAAAGGAGGCTGTGTGTACCCTAGCACTTCAACTTGATTTTTAAAATATGGAGAGGCTAAAGAATACATAGAATATTAACGGAGTGGTTATTCCCAGGTGGTAGAAGTGCAGATTACTTTTTAATATTTTGTATTCTGAACTCTGAGGAATGAACACCTGTCACTCCCATAATCAAATACACATATGTATAAAAGTTGAGAGTGTAGAATCACTTGAATAACATTGGTCTACAGCCACTGTGAAGACTTTCAGAGATTATTCAATCTCGAGAATTAGCAAGAGCCTTATTTTTAAAAAAAGCTAGCAAGAATGCTTCACCAAATGTCCTTAGGCTACTTAGTCTTAAATATTTATGATCTCTAAGTGTCCGGAGGGTGTGTGTGTAAAAATCATGGAAGTCTTCGTCAGTGATGGGCAAGCTCGTGAAATCCTGGAGATTCGAGAACACCTCTGCCCAGGTTAGGTTTCTTGATGGAAATGGTCTGTTCTCTTCCTGGTGTGTCCTAGAATTTCAAAGTAAACTTAGGTTGTGCCTCAGCATAAGCTGGGAATGAGGATTTTCTGTTCTCGCATTAACCACGAGGCACACTACCTATTGTAACCCATCGCTGTGCGGAAGGACTTAGGGGGACAGGTGTGAGAGAAGCTGCCAAGTTAGAGGGTGGAATGTCAAGGGGACGATGGGCCGCCACAGGGCGTTAATGAACAGCAGCATGTCAAAAGAGAAGGCCGGAGTTATACCAAGGGGATTTTCCCGGCCAGCAAATCAGAAGTATGTTCAGCATGTTTGGGCTGAAATTTCCCAGATTCCTGGACTCATGTGGCATCTCGACCAGCATTTGAATTCTGTCTGTGCTACTTTATGACTGTGGGTCTCAGTTTCTTTTTCCGTAAAAGGAGGTTAGACTAGATCGTCTCCCAGCTCTCCTTTTAGATCTGACCTTCTAAAGGAATCTGATGTCTTTTTATTTTAAGGCTTGCGTTTCTCTCTCTCTCTTTTTTTTTAGTTTAAAAGTTTACTTATTTTTAAATTATCTCTATACCCTACGTGGGACTCGAACTCATGACCCCAAGATCTAGAATTGCATGCTTTCCCAACTGAGCCAGCCAGGCACCCCATTACGGCATGCGTTTTAGGTTATCTGTGTGTTATCCGTGGTGACGGAGAGGCCCAGCGAGTGCTGTCACTTAATAGCTCTGAGGAGCGAAACGTAAGCTGGCTAGCTCAAGTCCCATGGTGAGGGGAGAGGCTACTGTGACCGGGGTGTCTGGCCTCAGTGGGAATCCCAGCCCTGCCGCTTATTCGCCCAAACCTTCTCCTTTTCATTTGTGAAATGGAAGGGCGAGTGTTAGCTTTCTCTTGCTGCATAACATATTTCCCCTAAACGGAGCGGCTTCACACAACAAACATTTATTATCCCGCAGTTTCTGTGGATCAGGAATCTGCATGGGACTGAGCTGGGCCCTCTGTCTCAGGATCTGTCATGAGGCCCAGTGACGGCGTCGGGCTGCACTCTGACCTGAGGTCTCGGCCGGGGAAGGACCTCGTCTGAGCTCCTTCACATGGTTGTTGGCAGGATGCAGTTCCTCCGGGGCTGTCAGATGGACGGCCTGTGCTCCTCGCTGGCGGGAGGCTGCCTTCAGCTTCTTGCCACGTGGGCCTCTCCTTGGAGCAGCACACAGCGTGGCACGTAGGCTCCATCAGGGAGACGGGAAGGGGGTGCGGCAAACGGAAACTTACAGTCTCTTTGTAACCTCATCTCGGAAGTGACTTGCTCTCTTCGTAGACTCTCAGAAGTGAGTCACTGTGCACAGCCCACACTGACAGGGAGGGCGTTACACCGCTATGTGAATATTAGGAGGTGGGATCCGAGGGGCCTGCCCACCAGGGTTGTAAGGACTGAGAGAGGTGACAGTTTGTTGAAGGGTCGGGAACTTCCCTCTTAGAAGCTCAGTATTAGCTCCTGCTCCCCACCCCTACCTCTGGTTTAAGGACAGTCTTTGGGGTTGAGCGAAGCCTGCAGGAGTGGGCTGGAGGGTGGAGAGGGTCTCATTCCACCGTCTCATGACCCTGCGGTGTCCCCAGTGAAGCCCTGAAGGGTGTGTTGGCCGGCCGGTTAGACTCACGGCTCCTCGCCCCGAGTCTGCTGGGTGTGGCCTGTCTAGCGTAATTTGAGAGGGAAATGGGCGTTTGGCCGATGAACACGTCCAGTGTGTTTCCGTGGGTTAGGCAGCTATTTAGGGAAACGCCCGGGAGCTCCTTGGGAGCCCGCGGGTTGAAACAGCACAGCCTCCCGAGGTTGCTCCCCTCATGGTGTCCGAATGCCACCACCTGCGAAGGCGAGGAGGTCGGCCTGGTACAGCCTCTGGTCGGGGACGCTCCACTGGAGAGAGCCGGGTGCCAGACGTTGCCACAACCCTCGGAAATGAGTAAGAAAGAAAATGTAAAAGCAGCGACCTCCCCCTAGAACAAGCCGAGCTTTGTGCGGAACAGGCTCCAAATGTGAAAAGACCATTGTTCCCGGATGGCTTTTTAATTAATGCTCACCACTCACACCCATCAGCTCGCCAAGAAGAGCCGCCTCCTTCCTTCCTCTCTCCACGTGCTCCTGGCCTCCTGCTCCTCTCCCTGTTGCCTTGGGGACAGGTGGAAGGACCCTCGGGGGCGGGAGGATGCCAGCAAACAGTGTGGACAGAGGGTGGTTTCCCCTTCTCTCCTGCCCGGGATACTTCATGCGGGCAGCCCTCCACCTGTTGGAACGTGGCCCTCTGCATTTCCAGGCTCAGGAGCCAGGCCTGTGCACTGGGGGCTTCTGGAGCAAAAATCCTGGCCTCCGCCGGTTCAGTTCTCCCTTGCAGGCCATTTGCACACTTTCTCTCGCCTGAGGCAGGACTCGGGACTGCTTTCAGTGCATTTTAGTTTCCCCTCGGCTGTACTGCTCTTTGAGCCGTATCTGGATGGATGAGCCTGCAGCAGTATCTGGTAGTTGAGTGTCGCTTTCTGGAGCAAATCCTGTGCTCCTCCGTTTAGGGCCGATGTCCATGCAGGGGAAGGGGCTGATGTGGGAGCTGCTGCTGGGATGAGGTGTTCGGTGGGCTTAGCTGAGAATCGGGCCCCAACATTTTATCTTCCGTGGAGAAGTGTTTCTTCTGTTTATAGCAGCTCCCAAAGTGGTGGGTTCGGCCTGAGTCTCCTTGTGTCTCAGCCTCCCGGAGGCACAGCCTCGGCGGATGATTCTCTGTAACTTTGTGTGTATAGGATACAGGCGTCTTGTGTGACGAGGGCAGAAATCGTTCAGTGTGATCTTGAGTTCAGAATGGGATCCGTGACCGTTGAGAACACACCGCCACAGAGACGTGATGTGGCTGCCACAGGGTTAACTACATAGCGTCGTGAATGCTCAAGTTAGAGGGTTGCGAGGATTTTAAATTAAGAAACCCCAGGGGTCTAGTTGAGTGGTGGACAGCCCTGGAGAGATCTGATTGACCAGATAAGTTGTACAGGATTCCTTGAAAATCTGTTCGTTCCAGGCCCAGCCAGCTTAACTTCTTGACATGTCACCCAAATAGAATTGTAAATGCCGTGGGAAAGAATCTTGAAGTAGGGGTGGGTTCTGTGAAGTCTGTGAGTGGGAAAAACAAGCCTGAGTTATTACAGCAAGGCCAGAGTAGAGTTCTGTTTTAGGTTCTCAGCAGCAGAGGAGGCCAAGGGCCTTCGGTCACTGTCATTTGGTAGCCACCGGCCACATGTGGCTGGTCCACGTGGAGCTGTGCTGTAAGGGGAACGTACCCCAGGTATCCAGGGTTTAGTATGAAAACAAGGGGGAGATATCCTAATACATTTGAGATGGATTACATTTGAAAGAAGATTTTAGCCATATTGGATTACATTCAAAAAATTATAATTGCAGCTGTTCCTCCACCCTCCCCCCATTTTTTAAATGTGGCTACTAAGACATTTTTTTTCTTGCCTAAATTTTTAAGAAATTTTTATTTAAATTCAACTTAGTTAACATAGAGGCTACTAAGAAATTTTAAGATTATAGGGGCATCTGGGTGGCGCAGTCGTTAAGCGTCTGCCTTTGGCTCAGGACGTGATCCCAGCATTCTGGGATCGAGCCCCACATCGGGCTCCTCCGCTGGGAGTCTGCTTCTTCCTCTCCCACTCCCCCTGCTTGTATTAGCTCTCTCGCTGGCTGTCTCTCTCTGTCAAATAAATAAATAAAATCTTAAAAAAAAAAAATTTTAAGATTATATATGTGACTCCCATTTTAAAGATTTTATTTTTTAAGTAATTTCTATACCCAACATGGGGCTGGAACTCAACCTTGAGATGAAGAGTTGCCCGCTCCACTGACCCTGTGGCTCCCGTTTTAGATGAAGGATGGCTGAACAAGGGAGACCCCAAGATGTGCTCATTGTCGTTCTTGGTCGGGAGTCCTGTGATGAATGCTGTGGGAGGCCATCTGTGTTTGCGTTTCACATTCACTCACCCTGGACAGAAATTTGTCAGTCTGTGTCCCTCCGGCCATGTTCTGACTGTAAAGTGATGGGACAGCTGCCACGGCTCGGAGAACGAGTTGCCCCACATTCTTGGGGAGGCACGAGTGCCATTAGATGCGCAGGGACTTGGGGGGGGGGTTCACCATGGCAAAGCCCTGGGGGTGGGGCGGGGAAGCATTATTGCTCAAGTGCTGGTAGCCCTCCCGGGTAAAGAACTCTTACCCAATGGAGGGACCTTTAGGGGATGACTACTCTTGCTCAAATGGACCTCTGGACCCTCTAAGTCCAATTGTTTCAGGCCCACGGGCAAGACAGCCATTTACTTCTTCAGTGGTGGTAAGGCCTTACCCCACCGTCATCGATGGGCGCCGTAGAGGAGTTGCACATGGAGCCTGTTGGTGAAGAACGTATGCCTTTATATAGGGCAAAGTTAGGTTTGTGTTGGCGATTTTCTTTCCTAGGTTGGTTTGGGAGCGTCCCTTTTAGAGCAGGGCCCTACTGTTCTCTTTCAGTAGCACCGGATCTTGCCCTCATGCACAGAGAGAGGTGGGGAGGCTTTCTTGGCTGCAAGGAATGGTTTTTACCAAAGGGTCAAGGGTTCACCGTACGAGTTGTCAGTAGTAATAACTAGAGGGCTAGCAAAACGAGATCGACTCTAAGTTGCTTTTCAGTGTGTTTTTCTTGTGATCCTGCATCCAGAGTACTGGTTAAACCAGTCTGTATCTGGCTGATTATTATCAATAAAGTAAACTTAACTCCGTGGCCAGAAACCGTCTCTAGCAGCCAACAGCTTAGGTTTACCAGGTGAAACTGTCATAGTGACTGTGCCTTGCTTTACACGGAGGGCAGTGCCTCTTCATGTGAGAAGTTGGGACTGTTTCTGCATGGGGGGGTAGGGGTGGGGAGAGGACGCGAGTCCCCCACCCCTCGTGTATACTCACAGCCAGTTATGAATGTTGTTACGAGCTTGGTCTCTTTCCACAGAGAGTTGATGGATCGTTGTTAGCGTATTGGTACTTGAGAATGAATGGGTAACTGCGTGGGTTGTAGTAGATTCTGACCCTTTGTTGGGAACCTTCTAGGTGGCGGTCAGTGGCCTGTACACACGGGGTTACCAAAGATAAAAAGCCACAGCCCCTGCATATAAGGAAGCCACATCTAGTTGGACTAGTAATTACCCACACAAATAATTACCTACATTTAGGGGCTTAGGAAAAGTAGAAGAACCTATGAATAAATAGTCACAGTTAAGTGGAAGACAAGGATAGCACAGTGGCTCTTGAACAGAAAATTGAAAAATTCTGAAGCTTAAGGGCTTTGGTGGCCGGAATAATACAAACGTTTATTTGCATTTTCAGTTTGCACTGTTCTCATATGTGCTCCTTTGACCCTCTTCACAATCTCAAAGGTCTTTTGCCCAGACCAGGACCTTCCCTGGGGTCACGGTGAGTTACCAAGGCCCTGGGAACTTAGGCGATCCACCCAAGGTTATGTGGATAGGGAGGGGCAGGACTCAACATGGGGTTTGGGGTCTGATTCTTGTGTTCTTGCGGCACACTGTGCCAGGTCCCTCGTCTACAGTTTCTGCAGAAGCTTGGAGAGCTCTGAGAATGACTGATAGATAGCCTTTGTATGTTTCATCTTCAAGGAATTTGGGGGCTGGCTTTGGGGAGAGGAATATGGCAGCTGTAGTTGTGAATGTGATTGGAGGGACAAAAAAGGTGTCTATCAGAGAGGTCCGTGCCAGCGGCTTAATTTCCTTTATTTCAGAACTGGAAGTTATTTAAATTACTTTATAGACTTCCTGTTTCCTTGCAAGAGCTCATTAAGTCCAGGCTGAACTGCCGCATTGCCATAATGGAGCCACTAGACCTGCAGTTCCCATTTCAGCCTCTAGGACACCCAGGTTGGAGAGTCTGTGCTGAGTGAGGGGGGGAGTTTGGTAAGCTCATTTATGGTGACCCTTTTCACAGACGTGTAGTTATGACTGGCATCGATGGTCTTCCCCAAGGATAAAGAATTTCCCAGTGCTCTGGATTCTGGAGACAATTTTCTGGACTCGTGCATTTCACCAGTATGTCATGGGGATGGGGTAGGCACGTCTCATCCGGCCATAGGACCAGGCACCCTGCTTACATTTGTGGCGATAGGAGCCCAGCCTTGGTCGAGATGCGGCGCTGGGAGCTGATGTGTGTGCTCTGAAGGCTGAGGATTTCCCCAGTGATTAGGAACGTGTTGTTAGTATAAGCACGGATTACCTTAACTCTGTCTTTTACTCGACGGGAAGGCTTTCAGACAGGGATTTCAGATTCACACTGCAGCTTTTGAATTGTACCCAGAGGCAGCTCTTGAAGAGATAAGTATTTGACTAGATGGTTTACCTTTGAACTTGCCGACAAAATAATTTTAGGTGATCAGGAAGTACCCTGGATGCGCCCTGAGCGCATCCATAATTGATCCATCAGGGGGACACCTGTCCCTGCACTCGGGCTGGAATTTGTGGCACAGTACTAATCAGAAGCCGTTGCTGGCTCCCTGTGGATGTGTGGGCCCGCTGTGATGCCGGGAAGCCTTGCTGCTGACCTGCCGTCCACTTGGGGGAAGGTCGAAATCAGATGGGCTGCCACCTCCGGGCCTTCCTTGCCTCAGTGACTTTTAGTCGTTGGATTGAAGTTCTCGGACACACCCTATGTGCCTTTGGTGCTCAGTAGGTCCAGAAAGTCTCGAGGGGATCCCCCACACCAGGAAGTTGGGAGGGCCACATCCCTTCCTGACAGGCAGACGAGAATCTTTCCAAAGACGGAGCTAATGCGGCGGCTTACATGTGGAAGGGTCAGACCTGTGTGTCCAAGTGAATGCCGAGTCTTAAATATTCACTTACAACGTTCAAGTCTGTAATTTCTTCATAAAGAATTCTCAAATGATAAAGATGACCTGGTAGGCATCAATTCACTTGTATTTTCTAAAAGCTTTTGATAAGGTCCCTCATAAAAGATTGAGAGAACAAAACCCCAGTGTGGCGTAAAGTCCTTGTTGTGGATTAAAAACTGAGAAAGTGACGGGGAACAGAAAGATCCTAGTGGAGACCTGCTGCTCGTGGTGGGGACGGGTGTATAGAGGGGTGTCTGAGGACTCTGTCGTTGGGGCTATAGTGATTAAGTATATTAATTGTTTGGAGAAGGGAATGGAGTGTCTTTTAGTGCCGTCGGCTGCTGTTACCCTGGTTCTTGTCGCTGGGTTCAGCGCCGAAAGTCTTTAGCGCCTTGAAGGCACCAGGGCGCTCGGGCGGTGCAGGGGCAGAGGAGATGAAGGTTGAGAGTCTCGAGTGTAATTCAGATTGGCAGAGAATCTAGTCCATGTGGGAAAGCTACCTCGGCCTCTGAGGAAAGAGGCTCAGCGGTTATCATGGGCAGTTCAGCGAAGCAGCTTTTTTAGGACAAAGCAGATCGTGATGGGGTGGGGCCGAAAACCGAAGGGTTTCCCTTAGGGAGAAGGGAACGTGCTCTTGTGCTGTTGGATTCTTACTGTCCTGCTGTATAGGAAGGGGGGACAGTTCTTGAGTCTTTCTGTCCATGTTCTCTCTTGTGCAGTCTTATTTCTTTTCAGAGTCATCATGAGGGCAGTGCCTGTAATGTACTGGAAATGCCCGCCTCTTTAGTTCCCTGTGGGGACTGAGCTTGCTCCTCTGAAACACATGACCTGTGTGTTCCCAGCAGGTGACCCTACAGATCCCTTAGGGTAGACCACACAGCCCCCGCCTTGGATTTTCTCAGTACAAGGTAGGGTGACCAAGCTCTTGTGGGAGGCAGATGACTGTGAGTTGTGCGGGTGAGGGGCGTGTCCTGGGCAGGGGGCGCAGGCTGGGCAGCCCTGGAGTTGTCATCGCGCGTCCTGCCTGTTGCCTTTCTCTTTTGCTGCCTCTTTAAGGCCACTGCCATGTTTCTTCTGTGGCCACAGTGAAAGTTCCTTGGGCATGACCATAGGCCTTGAGAGCTTGTACTTTTCTGAATGGGCTCTTGCAGGCAAGCAATGGATTTCTTAGTTACCCTTCTTTATTTACTAATTTCCTTTTGTAGCTGTCTACTTATCCGGGTCCCACTTTAATTAAAACCTGGAAAATGCTGGCCTCCCTCAGAAATGTTGCTGAGTCCCTTCTTTTGGCTGTTAGCAGATGCCTCTGTGTGGGTTGGGGTCCCCAGCAGGGCCACCCCCTCCCCCCAGGGAATTTTTGCACTCTTGGTCCCACATAGTTAGAAGCTGCAATTACTACTTGGTTGCTAATTACCCAGCCTAACATTAGATCAGTTTACAGAGGGAGCTGGGAGCCTGTCAGCAAAGGTCAGCCTGAGGTCCTCCCACTAACCAGCCCTCTTGTGATCGCTGTACAAGGAAGAAGGCATTAGCGGGGAAGGCTTGGGGGCCTGCTCCGGGCTGCACTGTCCTTGCTGGGGGGATGGGAGAGGGAGAAGTGAGCCACTGATGACTATAAAGGGGTCAGAGAGGCCCATAACCCTTCTCACAACCTTTCTCAGAAAGCCTGGAGGGGGTTGAAGCCTTTCCTTTCATAGATGGATACATGGAGGAAGCCGGGATGTGCCGGCTCGTGACTTTTCCTGGTTCACTCTTTTAGAAGGGCCATTCAGCCTCTCGGGGGCAGCAGGGCCTACGAGAGAGCTCCCTGAACCTGTCCCATCTTCTTACCACCTGTACTATGTTGTTGGCTTAATTTTTTTTTTTTAAGATTTTATTTATTTATTTGACAGAGAGAGAGAGACAGCCAGCGAGAGAGGGAACACAAGCAGGGGGAGTGGGAGAGGAAGAAGCAGGCTTCCAGCTGAGCAGGGAGCCCGATGCAGGGCTCAATCCCAGGACTCTGGGATCACACCCTGAGCCGAAGGCAGACGCTTAACTACTGAGCCACCCAAGGAGCCCCTAATTCCCCCCCCCCATCGGCTCTCCTATTAAAACCCTGAATACCTGCTCTAGCATCATCCCAAGCAGTGATCCCAACAAATCATAGCTTTGGGCTGGTTGTATTGGTTCCGATATTAAATAGATAATGATTTGAATTTTAACTGTTCATCCACATATGCCTGCCGTCACCCAGCTTCTGGCTAGTGGAAAACAGCGGTGGGAAAGAGACTAGCCTGGAATTGTGAGTGCTTTCTCAAGCTTGGCGTTGCTTTCTCGTGACCTGTGGGGCTGTGGGTGAGACTCCCTGCTTCTCTGAACCTTAACAGTGAGGCAGACCCAGCATCTAGCATGCCAAGTACTTCACTGTCGTACCAACCCTTAAAACCACATGGGGCAAATATGATCTTGACACCCATTACATGTCTGAGGAACCCAAAGTTGGTTAAGAACTTACAGCTTTCAAACAGCCTCTGTGCTGAGATGCCCACTGAAGGCACATGGCTTGTGGCCTGTTCTGTGCTGTATTATGCCTTTTTTTTTCTTTTTTCTTTTTTTTATTACTGACCCACCCCAAAGTGGGTCTGTCCTGTATCTGCCTGTTGGGTGCAGTGTTAGAAAAAAGCTGACTACAGTGGGAAGGACTGGAAAGGAAAGAAGGCTCAGCCTCTCATGGGTGGATCTCTAAACTCTGTAAGCAGTGGTGGCACCGTCCCCGAGTGCTCCGTTCCAGTTGTGTCTCTGGCCCGTCCCTGATTGGGACAGGCCTGGACTTCCCCGGAGTGCTCCCCCTTCCCCTCAGGGCGAGATCATTATGCCGTCCATGGGGACCTCAGAGGCAGGGTGACAATGCGTTACGTTGATAACGTTCTTGCAGCCGGAGACACAGCTCCAGAGCCGTTTGGGAACTCCTTGTTCAGTCTTGTCACAGGTACAGCATGTCTCCCCAGCACCGGAGGCTCTGGCACTGCCAGGACCCAGGAGGACGCTGTGCCATCCTGACCCTCTGAGATGGCCGAGGGACAGCACCGGGACATTTAGTACTGTTCCCCACGCTCCCGTCCTTCGGTGTGTGTGCCCCTCTTTGGACAGAGTCTGAAGTGGATGGGCCCCGACCTAACCCTTTCTGACTGGGGTAACAAATGTTCAGAAAGGAGAAGGACCCTGTGTTACTTTATATAGGAAGGTTTGGCTGGAGGGATCTAGCGAATGGGCCATGGGATGTTGTCAGGGGAAGGTTTGGAGCCAGAACCTGGGCCTCTGATTCCTCTTCCTTTCCTGGGCCAAGGAGGCCCAGGCCTGTGCTTGAAAGATGCTTTATGAAACTATTTTACGGAACTTCCCCACCCCCCCTCCGGGTGCTGACGGACACCGCTCCCCCCATATAACTTCATGTTCTTGTAATTAACATATAATTTGATACCTAGAAATTCGTGCTGGGTGGAGCTGGAAAGGATTACTCAGCTTTAAGCAATTTAGACTCTTGGGTTATAGAACTCTGTGTGCTGTGTCCTAGCTCTCCTGTTACTGCTAACTTGTTTTGCCAATATCCTTCCTACTTGTTTCTTCCTTCTGTCCTGTGCAGATGAGTGAAATGATGATACGGTATGTTTTTGCATTTAAACAACTGAAGGGTTGTTGACTCCTACACGTGGACTGCCTGCTTCTCCAGTATGTGTGTCCTCAGCTCTCTTCTCCCACTGGCTGGTGGAATTGGATGGTGCCGTAGTTTACTTCACTTGCTGCTGCTTTGTCAAGGCGGTGCCATCAGTATTAAAAAATGCAGTAAGTAATTATCAGGGAAGAATAAAGAGGAAAAATTAGGATGTTTTGCAATTTAAATTTATTTAGAGTATATGCTGATGGTTATAAGTTTTGTTGGAAAGATTATTTGTTGTGTTGATACATGTATTAATGTGGGGGGGGGTCCTGGTTCTTAATGTATATGATACGTGCCCATTTAAAGATACAAAGACTAGGTGAACTCTGACCTGGCGGTGAGAGTATGGTTGAAAGCCCATCAGGATATTGTGAAACTAAATCTGAATGTCCCCGTGCTTTGAAAGAGGACATTTACAGCAGTGCGGATGGAAAATTGTGATGTAAACTCAGAGGCAAGAATGAATCCCTTAAACTACAATGGTAAGTGGGTTCTGACTTGGGGGACGGGCTGACCCTCCCCTCTCCCAGGTCACGGCTTCCTGATCCAGTGGGTAGAGGAGGCTCTTGAGTCCTGGTCCCACCTGAGCGTGCTCTCATCACTCAGCTACAGGGAAGGTAGGAGCCAGGAGAGTAGCGCAGAGGCTGCGCCTTTGTTCCCTTCGGTGGACTGTGCTCGTGAGTCTTCAGGGCTTGAGAACTTGACTTTGGAAAGCTTCTAAATTTGTTCCTAGTGGGTTGATTTATTTTGTTGAGGTCAAATTAGAGCTAATGGCCCTAATGGTTTACAGTGCTCCTAAATGGTCCTTAGCACTTAGGCAGGCTTGGCTGGCCATTTTGGGCGGGTTTCCAAGTGTGGACCGTATCATTCTGAGGGTATATTTTTTTTTGTTCAAGTTATTGTTGCGAGTACAACTATATGTGTAAGCAAGGTTAAAAGGTAACAGCAGAATTAGTCACACTTAATATTCAACTTTCTCTTGGTATCAAACGCAGGAATGTGTTTGTTCACACGGGCCGCGTGGGCATCTGGTGAGTGAGCATGGCGTCCAGCTGGGAGCTCAGTAGTTGGTGATTGTTCTCTGTGACTTTGCCTAGGAGTATATTGTTCATGAAATGCAGTAATGGGGAAGCCTCAGATTTCCTTCCACTGTTCTTGGTTGCCACGTCGCTCTTGTAAGAGCAGGTAACCAGGTTAAACTAATCTTGGTGCATCCCTTCCAGCCATGCTGTGGTATCTTTGAGTTCATGGCAAGGTCTTTGGCAAGAGGATTTTACTCTGCATAAAACTGGCTCCAGTCTCCTGATTTCTGTGTGATTGGGAGTAGGTGGAGCAGACAGGTGCCTACGGAGGAGGTGCGAGTCTCTGCTGGCCCACAGAATTCAACCATGCATATGTATGCACAGGCAGGCTCTGTGGGCAGGGATCTCCCAGGGCTGTGAGGTACAGCTGAAAGGGGAGAGAATCCGGAGGCTGGGGGTTTCGCTCCCTAAGCTGAGGTGCTGGAACAAGGTAGAGGCAGGAGCACTGGTTAAAGATTTCTCTCCTTCAGATCGTCTTTGGCCCGTGAACTCTAAGAGTGGTGTCCCCTAAGTTGCAGATGTGGCTTTGAAGGCCAAGTCTAGTCAGATTCTGTTGTGGGTAAAATCCTGTTGGTCTGTATGGACTGAGCCGGAGCTATTATCAAAGGTTGAGTGATTGATGGGGGTTTTGCCTTCTAATTGCTAATGGAATGGCTACTGGGTTCTTCTCAAAACTTGGGTTCCTTTTTTCCCTCTTGCATACTCTGAAAACACACTTTCGGTATATTTTCAAGCTTCGCTACCTCACTTATTCTCGAGATGGAATGGGCTTTCCCTTGAGCACCTTGAAGAACATCATTCTACCTGGGAGATGCCTACTTCTGTTGAGAAAAAAACTTCCACATTCGCCTAGTTCTTCTGGAAAATAGTACCATAATCCTCATGAACAGTGCTGTAAATCTCAAAATTTGGGTTTCAAGGCAGATGGCTGTGTTTGTGACCAAGAAGGAGTTAATTTCCACTGTTAATAAAACTTGGCTTTTGCATCGGGCATGACAGACCTTGAGACGTGGGCCCAGTGTAGCAGCCAAAGTCACCATCAGGTCGTGTCTGTGGGTGTGCCTTCTGAACTCGGTGTTTGACCGTGTTCAGTTAGTTCCATGGCCACCAAGTTCTCCAGAGAAGTTTTAATTACAAACCAAGGTGATGTGGTTTCTTAAATGTGTTATAACAAATGGATGTTAGTCCAAGGAGCCCAGAGCAGCCCCCTGCATCAATAAAACCCCGTAATTATCACGTGGCGGGCTCTGAGGAGGAAATCTCAATGCCCTGAGTGTCTAGTCGGCTGTGCTTCCGGCCTCTCTTTCCTGAAGTTGGGGGCAGGGCGAGGGTGCTGAAGGAGAGGCCTCTTCTCAGAGGCCCCGAGAGTGATGACACAGCCAGGACAGGCTCGAATGCTGTCCCAGGGTGGAACGTGTTAATAGCCCTGGGGTGAGGTCTGCTTTTTTGGTGGTGGGCCAGGGGTAGGTGTTTGGGGGAGGGAGGTGGTTAAAATGGAAGACCTTGAAATGGCAAATCTTTATTAGTTTTGTAAACAGCTTTAGGAAGTGCTGGGAGCATCTTGCAGGGACCCTGCAATTATCATAATAAACAGTTTTATCATCTGCTTGGCAATCAATATTGTGGCTTATGCTGCTTTAGTATCTCAGTGGTATTGATTACCTTAACAACTGTGCTGCGGTCAGCTTCCATTAACCCTTGCTCTGCCGGCAGGGCCCATGCTTTCCACGGTTGAATGGGAGACTGTTCTGGTCCCAGCCCAGGCAAGTGCTGGAATTTGACAGCTGGCCAGAGAGTCAAATGAAGCTTTTTATCTCAAGGCACCCAACAGAAGGAAGGGTTTTAACCAGGGACTCCTGAGGCTAATGCAGCTTTTTAAAGGCATCTTTCCTTTCTTTCGTTCCTTTATTTTTATTTTTTGGAAGTGCTGTGTAAAACACTTCCGGTGGTGGGTTTCAACTGTGACTCAGGACCTTGAATGTTAAGAGTGACGATTCTGATTCTTCCCTTCCCTGGGCTTTGTCCATTGCTCCCCTCAGCTCCTCCTCCGCTCTCCCCAGCGCAGGATGGCCAAGTGTGGAACCTCACCGGGAGCTGCAGCGCTTACGTCCTCATGGAACAGGCATTCCCAGGACTCTGAGCATTTGTTTTGTGAGCCACATTTTACTCTTAGAGAGAAAAACACTTATTTGGGGACATCTCATTCTAGGATTCAGTGAGTGTCTGAGGTGCACTGACCAGCTGGAGAATGACAGAATGCTGCAGGTAGGTTTGGGTGCCACTTGAGATTATATCCCTCTCACTGACGGTCCCCTGTGTCTGGACTGGTTAGTGTTGCCGCTCCCCTTTTCTCCTAATGAAACAAACACTTTACTCTAGGAAGCCCCTGGGATGGAGCCTCCGAATCAAGCCAGTAGTTACGGACCAGGTAATAGTAAGTGACAGTTGCCCAGAAACTTTGGGGACAAGATCTTGCCAGCAGTAGGGGTGGTGGTGTGTTCGTGTTGACTTTCTATGTTTGTTTCTTTGTTTTTTTTTTTTTAACTTATCTGTTTTATTTTAAATATGTGTATATGTGTCTGCATATGCATATATATAAGTACGCATGGAGCTGGGGGTGTGCTTGCACGCCATAGCCTGTCGCTTTGGCCTAATGTCAGTGAAGACCCTAGAGATCTTCAACATGAAAGGCAGCAACACAGGTGCTTTTGAACCTGGGTGACAGTGACCCTTCATGAGAAGCCAGCTGCCACATCTAAGAGTCAGTTTGTAAAGTCGTCGGGTTTCATGGTGTCGCTGGGGAGGGGAGGAGGAGGAAAAAGCGGAGGTAGTAGCAGTGCTTGGACTAGGAGAAGAGTGAATTGGGTCAGCAGCTGCTGCCTTCCTGCCCTTCTTGCCAGGCTTCAGCCTCTGGCTTCCTTGTCCTTCATGGCTGCCCAAGAAAAGCCAGGAGTGGAAATTCATCAGATGGGGAGGAGGCCTGTAGGTATGTGATGAAGGGGAGGATTGTGGGCTGAGCTTGGGTAAGTCCAGAGAGGTACAGGCAAGGGGGTCATAGGTGTATGGAATTCCCAGCCAAGGGATAAGAGTCCCTATAAGAAAGTGTCAGGAAGTCAGGCCACAGGGTCTGGGCAGCAAGAATATAGGCTTTATCTGGTGAGGCCCAAGGTGGGAATAGCAAGACTTGACCTTGGCATCAAGCCACAGGCTTGATGGGCGTGGCTGAGCTTGCAGATGGCATGAAGAATGAGAACTGTGCGGGTAAGGGAAGGGTCCCAAGGAGTAATGGTAGGTCTTTTCTGTCCAGGGGGAAGCTGGTGGGAGTAGTTCTCTACACGTGGTTGGAGAGTCTGCGCAGTTTCATGGCTTAAGCCTTCCCTTCTGACCTTCCCTTACCAGGTCACCCTCCCTGTGACTGGCGTGTCAGGGGACCCCTGTCCCCACTGTCTTGTATTCTGGACCCACCCACTTCTGTCCACATTCTCCTTCTGCCCAGACTACATTGGTTCCACAAATTGTAAAGTCTTAAGCGTAATGCTCTTCCCAAAAATGTCATTTAGATCAGTTAGGCTCAGAGGGTGGGTGGTAGTTATTAAGTTGCCCAAAGTTCCATTGCTTTCCCGCATGATAGGGACGGTATCCGAGTAGCGCAGAGGCCCCACCGTGATGGCAGAGGGTGGTCTAGACTGCTCCTGACCATGCAGTATGCAACATTTGTCATGGTAATGAGGCCAGTCCCCCAATTTTTGGTTTCATGTCCATTTGTGCACTTGTAAGTCGTGAAGATAGGTCGTGAAGACGTAATAGTGTGGCCGGCATCACTCTTTACCACATCCCGCTGGGTCTTAACTTGAACTCTGTGTTGGTACTAGCTCTTCTAAATCTGACCTCATTCGTGAGGACCTCCTAGACATTGACAGCATCTTACTTCTTTTCACAAATAGCTTTTTGAGCTGAGCGGTCAGACTGTCTCAGGCAGGAGAATGGTCTGCGTGGCCAAGAGGGAGTTGATTTTAGAGGGAGTTGCACTCTGCCTGCTGATGTCTTACATTTTGTTATGGCCAGAGATCCTTGCTTCAGCATTTGGCACTTTACTAGGTGCTTTTCCAAGCGCTATAACACTCTGATCTATGTAAAATTTGAGACTTAATGTCTTCCATCAAGATTCTTGGCTGTGTAGCACAACCCAGTGTTTGGTATTATTTATAACCCTGCTTTTTAGGTGTGAGCAGTGAAATATCTTTTTTGGGGGATTTTTGATGTACTCAGTTTTTTTGTTTTTTTTGTTTTTTATTTCTTATTTAGAAAATGAAATGTGATTTTGAAGAGTTTGCAAAGATGATTCTCTTTCAGGAAGTGATAACTTCACAGAGAAAAAACACTGGAGTAGAAACTGGAGACTGAATCCTGATCTCTGATCTGCTACTGACCAGCTGGTGATCTGGAGAAACAATGACTTAACAGTCGTTACTCTAATGTCTGAGGAATCTCTTTTAACCCCTAAGATCTGAATTGTGATTCCCATTCTGTTTACTTAGGAGACAAGATTGCCAGAGGTCGAATGAGAAATGAATATAAGAGTGTTTGAAAATGTATACAAGACCGTATAAATTGATGGAGCATTGTTATTTGTTCCCGGGAAGGTTGGTGCTGGGTGTGATTGTTTTCTTGGTCAAATCCTAATGCCACTGTGGAAAAGTCCATGGCGAAGAGCATTTCCCAGAAGCCGCAGCACGGTGATGGCTGTGTATGGGCCCACGTGTGGCAAGAGGCCCACTTGTCATGGGGCCATCCTACTTGCAGCAGAGCCCAAGAGAACCAGCCTAGTGGGAAGCAGCTTAGTTCAGACTTTACAAAGCAATTAAGGTGACTTATAAAACATTCATACCGAGATGAGAAATGATGAACTCAAAAACAATGGCTGGCAAATATTGCCTTATTTTGTAAACTCACTGAAGGTGTTTAAACTTATTTTTTAACCCATTAAATCAGTAAGTGGAGGCTTTTAACTATCCGGGGATGTGGTTTTCTTAACCAGAGTTTGGCTCTGAGCTCTTATGTCATTCGAGGCTGTGAAATGGGGCCCATCTTGCTCAGTGATGATAGTGATCGTTACCACATGTGAACGTGTCGGAGACTGAGCCCAGAGTGTAATGCAAGTTGTCTCTTCCAATAGCGGCATGGTAGTGCTTGGTACCTTCTAAGGGTTCAGAGTAGGGGTGGGGTCAGCAGATGGTGAGTTTTGAAAGCAAGATCTAGAGGTCAGCTCTTCTAAAGAAAGGAGAACCCGTATTTCTTTGGAAAAGGCTTAGCTGGCCATGAACTTGTCAACTCAAGACTGAGAAGCTTGGTTCTGGCCAGTGCTGTGCTCTCTTCAGCAGTTGCTCCTGAACTGGGTAAAGACCGAGCTTGCTTCTTTTAAAGAAAAAAAAAATGCGTTTATGTAGAAATGGAGTAATAGGATGAACCCATCATCTGGACTTAACAGTTCACTTTTTAAAAAAATATTTTTTAGGGGCGCCTGGGTGGCTCAGTCGTTAAGCGTCTGCCTTCGGCTCCCGGCATTATGGGATCAAGCCCCACATCAGGCTCCTCTGCTGGGAGCCTGCTTCTTCTTTTCCCACTCCCCCTGCTTGTGTTCCCTCTCTCACTGGCTGTCTCTCTCTGTCAAATTAATAAATAAAATCTTTAAAAAATTTTTTTTTAAAGATTTTATTTATTAGAGTGAGAGAGTAAAAACACAAGCGGAGTAGGAGGCAGAGGGAGAAGCAGACTCCCCGCTGAGCAGGGAGCCTGACACGGGGCTCGATCTTGGGACTCTGCGATCATGACCTAAGCAGAAGGCAGACCCCTAACCGGCTGAACCACCCAGGTGCCCCAGTAGTTCACTTTTTGTTAGATTTGTTTAATCATTTTGTTCATTGGCTTTGATTTTAAGTCCAATTAAAGATATCATGAGACTTTATCATTTTGTTAGGTGATAATACTGTGTTTGCATATAAGATTAACAAAATCTTAACGTTATCAAATCCCGCAGCACTTTTCAAAATGATCTGGCTGTCCCCAGAATGTCTTTTTGCAGTTGGTTTGTTAAAATTGGTATCCATGGGAGGCCTGTGTAGTGTTGGTTTCTCAGGTTTCTTTACCTGGGACAGCAAACCCCCTCCCCTCGACGCTGCAAATCCAGCCTCCAAATGTGTCCCCGCTTCTCCCCCTGCAACTAGCCCATGGATTTTGAGGGATAATGGGGGAATAGCTACGTGTGGTAGAAGGAGCACTGTTCATATGCTATGAAGATATACTCAGGTCCTCTTCTAGCTCTGCCACTGATGAGCTCTCTGACCTTGGGCAAACCACCAACACCCTGTGGGGTCATTACTCTTGTCCATCAGAGGAAGCCGTAAGACTGAATCGTCTCAGGCTCCAGCATTCTCATTCTGATCGCTGCAGAGACACGGGGTGGAGGCACCTCTTACTACCAGTCCTTATCCCAGTTTCTGTAATTCAGAACTTATTGGTACTAAATACTGAGCAGTTGGCTTATTCTCTTCCTCTTGGCCACTGTGAGTGGTATACCTAAAACAAGGTTATTATGCCCCCCCCCCACCCCGGACTTAGAAAGTTTAGAGTCAAATTTATTACTTAGTGTGTTGGTTATTACCGTATACATACGTTCAAGCTTCATTTTTGGCTCAAATTTTCCTCCCCTCTTGTTTTTTTCCTTTCCTCTTTTGCCCTGGCCTGAATTTAGGCTGTGATGTTGTATTGTACATTCTTGTGAGAGTATAAATAAAGGACTGCGTGCGGGGTGTGCTTATGTGACTCTGACTTAGTTCGTGAGCTTGTGGAGGCCAGGGGCCCCTTCCTTATATATCGTTTGTTTTGTTGAGCCGCAGTTTAGATGCTCAGAAAAAGCTTACTGACAGATTTTGGTTTGACCTATTGTCATTGGTTTTTTGCATTTAAAAGTCTGCTATTTTACTGGCAAAGAGTTGTGTGGAGTAGTGTTGATTTTGGTGGTGGTGGCCTCGTTCTGCTCTGATTCACGTTTCACAGGGCAAAACAGCCGAAGGAAGTCTGGTAAGCCGCTCAGCCAGCGATGTTTGTTTGTTCGTTTTTGTTTTTGTTTTTTTGTAGAACTTGTCTTCCTGAAGAGTTCCTTGATTTTTTTTTTTTTTTTTTGGTTTTTTAGTTTTTTGGTTTTTGTTTTTTCTCTTCGTAGGTCTTTGGTGAGTGAAGCAGTGTTCGCTGGGCCAATAGTTGGGGGTGGGGGGATCTTAACTGCTAAAACAGTAGCCATTCTATGCATTCTGAAGTTCGCTTTTGGTTCTAGCCTTGGACACAAGGCTGTTGTTGGGATGTCTGGGATGACGGAGATGATGAGTCAGAATCTGCCAACTGCCATCTCTGGAAGAAAGTGGGCTAGACCATCAGATGTGCCACATCTTCTGTTAAGACTCAAGTGTGAGTGAGCACGTTTTCTCATTGACTCTCGCTCAGCCTGCCTTTGCAATCAAGAGCCTTGGGAACCCTCAGGAAGGCCCGGGTCCCAGCTGGCTCCTCCCCACCTCCCTGGAACTCTGCCTCCTCGACTGTCCAAGAGAGAAGAGGGATGATGTTGGTCCTGGAGTGTTAGGGGGAGGATCAGAGTTTGTGCACGCCGGGCATGGATCATAGTGCCTGGCACACAGTAGGCACTCAAAAATGGTAGGTGCCTTCAGGAAAATTTCTATGAGTGGTTGGGGGATATATTTAACTATTGCGTAGTGGCCTTCTCTTTTCTTACTGGTTGACACTTGAAAAGGGATCCTTTAAGCATTTTGAGGGCCTCTGGAGCTGGACTTTGAATGCTCCTCTCCTGGGTCCCTGGAAAACTTCTCTGTAACGGACAGAGAAGAACTGAGATGCCTCGTTGGTTGAGGGAGTTCTGCTGTTGCTCTCCCAAGCCAGCCGCGTGGCATTTATCTGCTCGTTGCCATGTTGAAGAGAGCACTTCTGATCCTCTGCTCCGTGCGGACTTAGTCCAGAGGAAGGCGAGACCCCTGGGGGGTCCTGGGTGTGGCGAGGAAGTTGAGGCTCATGGCTTGCAAGTTTTCTTCTAATGGAATTTCCCATCACTTACTGCCCTGCTGATTTCTGATCAATGAAAATGAAATTGCATCACCTCCTCAGAGGCTCCACGTTCGCCTGCTGCTTCCAGCTGTGTCAGTTCCGGTAAAATAATCTCATCAGGCGTGCGAGAGGGTAATAGGAAATAAAAATAAAAACCCACAATTAGCAAGAGGCCTTGCAGCTGAGTAACACTTTCCATCCCGGAGGTAGGGCTGGGTAGTGAATGCTTAGGAAAGAGTCTCTGGAGGAAAAAAAAAAAAAAAAGAAAGAAAGAAAAAAATTCCCAGTTCTTTCTCTTCGACCTTCTTTTTCCCCCTCACATCCCCTAACAGTCTCTCCACCCCTTACATGTGGATGATTTAAAATTAGGCAAGGGTTTTTCCTGCCCTACTGCTGTGTGCTGGGCACAGGGTGGCATTCGCTTTCCTCTCTCCCGAGTTGCCCGCAGATAGACACCAGAGGAATTCTCAACACTGCAGCTTCTCCCACTGGCCTGCAACAGGGAACCAGATGGTGGGGCCCGGGAGGGGGGGTTAGCTGGAAGCCGAGGAAGGGTTGGTGAGTAGACTTTGCAGAGCTGGTTCATTTGAATTCGTAGACTTGATACTTTAGTTTATCTGTCCATTGAGAATAAGACTTGCTGCGCGCTCCCCCCCACGCCCGCCCAGCCAACCTGCCTCACGTTAGTCTCTGAAACGCCCAGTATTGTGTCAAGGCACAAGGCCCCATGAAAGGGCATTGTTTGATCATGTGGAAGCTGGGCCAGGCCACCTCCCTTTGGATTACAGGGAACATGGGCACATGCCAACCCCAGAACCTCTTGATAACAACGAGTGAGATTGAACACTGCCTCCGGAATATTCTGCCACTTAAGCGTGTGGCGCCTATAAAGTCATGGAGTCCAGCCTAAGGAGGAACCGAGGCCAAAGAAACCAGGATAGGGAATATCAAGGGCAAGTGAGGATGTGGGAAACCTGTTGGATCACCTGAGAGGAGCCAGCAGAAATGGGATCATCTCATCTCTTGTCGACTTGACAGCATCAAAGGAAAATAAATGCTCATATGAAGGCCATTTCATTGGTGCTGGCAGTTTTGCATGCCCTTCAGCCCGGGGGTGGGGGGGGAATTCTGGGCTCTTGGGATGTGGCTGATCTCAGACATCCCTACTCTTCCTTTAATTGCTGACTTCCGTGTGGGTCGAGGGCGAGACCCCCAGGAGGGATTAGTACTAGGGGGAGTAGCAGGGGTACATTGGAGTACGGGGGTGGCAGTGTCCCCAGTACTGTAGGGTCCTCAGGGCAATTGCACAAGTTGCCAGACCATGTGTTACAATAGTCAAACCGTGGTTTTCAGTGTAGTGGACATCAGAGGTCATCCATGGGTACATCTGGTTAGTAGAAGGAGAGATTATAGCCGTAGAGCAGGAAGACTCTGGAATGGCGGGGAGCAATAACCTAGATAATTATGTTGATACAGTGAACCCAGGGGCCATGGGAAGTGCTGACTCTGTCCCTCCCAGTGTCCTGACTGTCACTGTTCAGGTTCTTAATTCACACGTCTGGACCATAATGAGAGCAAGCTAGTAGGACTGTATTGCTAGGAAGGATGCCGTGTATATTGTAGGTGCTCCGTAAATATTAGTCGTGTGAATCAGTAAAAATCATGAGAGCAGTTAGTGACTTTGGGGCTACGTATTTGGCACAGGAGCTTGAAACGAAGGCCACTAGGACCAGAACCCCAGCGACCTCCCTATTACTGTGGCCCATGAACTGGCTGGGTTGGATTTCCTTGATCTTAGCCTGGCTTCGTGTGGGGATCTTCTGGAGATGCACGTACAGTTTCTACAACTTTCTCTTGTCCTGGTGCTGTGCAAGAGGAGGACTGCCGCCTGGAAGTTCCGGTGGGATGAGCAGAGCTCTAGGGGTGAAAGGAGAGGTGATGCCTGGTCAGAACGGAAGCTCCAGTTCTTCGTGCTAACATGCATTTTTCATACGTTTGTGCGTTTGTGCAAATACGTTCCTCCTCTCTCAGACACTTAGCGCAGGGGCTTGGTCTACATTGATCACATTTTACGACTTGAACTGGCAATTCGCCCCCAGGGATCAGACCTAACCAGGGTGTTCAGGAAGCCATTAAGGAAAAATATGTAACCACACTCGTTCCCAAACTCAAATGTTCGGTCTTAGCAGGGCTTGGATGAGAGACTTTCAAGCATAATTAATCCAAGCCCTACTTAACATGGACCTTGGTGAGGCTTCACAACAGCTATTGACCCAAAAGCAGCATTTGCATTTGGAGCAGTGAGAGGAGAAAGACCATCTGGGCCTTTTTTTTTTTTTTTTCCCTCCTGAGTTTGAGAGGGTGTAATTATTACCCACAGTCACTTAGTTCTTGGGGTGGTTTCCGGAGGGTTAAGGAAGTGCGAACTCTTGGATCCTTGCACTTGAAGAAGAAATTTTCCTTTGTTGTTTTGCTGAATTCCCAGGGCCACTCTTTGAAGTGGCCAATGGTAAATATGTCTCAATCTGTTTTTCTTGATTAAAAGTAACAGTGCGCATAATGGATTTCCTAAATACCACGTGGGATGGAGAAGGGGCTGTGGAGAATAGGACATGTCATTCAGTTTCACACCCAGCTTTGGAATTCGGAAGCGCTTCGAGCACGCTCAGCGGGCACACAGCCTGTGCCCCTCTTCGGTCCATCTTGAAGCCCTCCAGGGTCCCGACGACCATTCCTGCCGCTCTTCCAGTTTGCCAGAAGGAAGGGAATTGAGATTTGAAATCACTCCTGAGGCCACTAGGATTTAAGGACTACCCAGCAGGAAATACGCACTTCTCACATCTTCAGTGGCGTAAGATGAAGCCGTTGAGGGGAGTTCTGTGGCAGAATCGCTGTCTGCGTGTGCCCCCCACATACGAAGTTGGGGGAACACTGGGCAAACACAACCTGGAGGGGAATCTGAGGGCATCCAGCCGAGACACACCCTTCCTGAGGCATGCTTTGTGGTGGTTTCACCTTTGCGTGGTGACCCCCCCGCAGTGGCCGGGCCTTCCAGCTTCCATTCCTGCTCTGGTTAGTGGCGCGTCTTGCTCCCTGGTGCAGAAAAGGCTGTTTATGCTAGTGAGCCACGGAAGATCTGAAGAACTTGCCGCGCGGGCCTTGGTGAGAGGCCCTGTATGTGTGCGTGTGTCACCCCATTCATGAGCCTTCGAGGGGCAGGCCTTGTTTTTGTCGTGGTGCCAATTCCAGAGCCTTGGTCAGAGCGCGCTGCCGCCGGTGAGCCCGCCGTGTGCCTTTCTTCCTGCTAGGAGGGAAAGATGCTCCTTTTTGAGAGTCATTTCAGAGATGCCAGGTGAGGGGGACTTTGCTTCCCCAAGGCCCCCACTCGCCTCGCCGGTACCGGGCTTCCTGATCGTCCCGGGTACAACAGGTGGTGGAATTATTGGAGAGCATGGATTTCCTCTCTCCAGGAAAGTCGGATGGGGTTTTCCAGGTGCTGCTGCAGACCAGAGAAAAGCAGCTGCGATACGTTATTCATCTCTCCCCACGCTGATCAGATCTGCATAAAAGGAGGCGCAAGGCCTCTGGCGGCTTCTACCTGCGTTCCTTCCAGAAACAGCAAGTGCAAACAGAGAATCTGCCCAAGTTCGGGTCCTCTCTGGTCTGTGCAGCCTTGAACTACAGCACGTACTTCTGTTCAAATTAAATGTTCTACAAAGAACTCCCTAATAAGAATTCAAAAACCCGGGGCACCTGGGTGGCTCAGTCGGTTAAGCGTCTGCCTTCAGCTCAGGTCATGATCCCAGGGTCCTGGGATGGAGCCCCACATTGGGCTCCCTGCTCAGCAAGCAGTCTGCTTCTCTTGCTCCCTCTGCCGCTCCCCCTCAACTCGTGTTCTCTTCCACTCGCTTTGCTCTTTCTTTCAAATAAATAAATAAATAATCTTAAAAAAAGAAAAGAATTCAGGAACCCCAGTAGACTCCTCATCCTATTAAACTAGTAAGCATGGCTCTGATAACACTGTTCATGAGGCACAACCCTTGTATGCAGTCACTGGTATATAGTCCGTACCTGGCTCCCCCACCCCCTGCCCCAGACAGAATCGTACTTAGGGATTCGCTTGGCTTCCTGGATTTCTGTTTCCTTGACCAACTATTTAAGGTGGCCAGAATGAGGCTGCCTCTGTAGATCTCAGGCCTTCTGTAATTTTGGAAAGGAAATTGACACGATCAACCACCAAATACTAAGGTACTCAAGTATTGTTCCTGAACCTCAGCATTAGGATGATTGGGTCTTTGGTGATTAATTCCATGTAATGTTGAGGTCAGCACGCCCCTGCTGTTACTTACGGTGTCTCCTGGAAAGAGAGAGTGTGCTGTTCAACAAGTTTTTGTCCACACTGCATGCTCAGCATTGCGCTAAGAGATGAAGGGAAATGCAGGCTGATTTTTGCCCTCAAGCACTTTGTTGTCAAGTTGTAGAGCTAAAAGCGACCCGCGTGACACAAGGAGGGACAGTTTAGTGGCAGTGTGGTGATGATCACTGTGGTAGTACCGAGAGGAGACAGGTCTTTGTGGCTCGAGTGATCAGAGGGGATTTCACTGCCTACTTGGCGGAACGTGAGCTTCTTAAAGGGTGCCCAAGGTTTGGGTAAGTGTTGAGGAAGAGAAAGGACATCCAAAGGACTTGGGTCTGCAGGGGCAGCAGCAAGAATGCATAAAAATGTGGGGATGATGGGGAGAGACCCTCCTGTTGGAGGGAAGCAACAGAGATGATTGTGTAGTCACATGGGGTAGATTCTAGACTGTTTTAAAACCAGCGTGGAGAGTATAAGTTTGAATATTTTGGCGTTTGGCTCCTGCAGGGGAAAGGCCCTGCATGAATATGACGTTGGGAAGGTTAGACCGATCTTTCCTTTCTGTTTTCTGGAATCAAAGATGGTACCAGGAGTTCCATCCAGAGAGACCGGAGTGGTCAGTGAGGGGCGTTTCTGTTCCGCTGTGTTGAGCCCTGCTGAGTGGGGAAGTGAGTGATGTTGAGTGATGGAAGGCTGGCTGGCCACTTACATCTTGTGGTCTGCTGAAAGTATGAGGCCCATACGCAAGTGATAAGTCAGGAATGGGTATTCTTGTTTTGGGAGTCAACATGGACTCTCAGTAATTGAAACCACAGAAGTAGTTAAGGTAGCTGATGTCCAGAGATAAGAGCAGAAAGCTGAGGAAGGGCGGGGAGTATGCTGATTAAATACTGGAGAACAGAAAGGAGAGGTTTCCGTGGGTTAAAGTCATAGGCAATCTTACCAAATAAGTGGGAGAGCACATCCATCCACGGAGAGCTGTAGGAACAGGAAGAAGGGCAGTGAAGAGATCAGAGAGGTGGGAGGAGAGCCAGAGAGCCAAAGAAGCACGTCAGAGAAATGAGGGGGAGGTCTCCAGGTGGGGTGGTTGGCAGTTTTGAGTGCAGGAGAGATTGAAGACGTTCCAAGTAGAAGAGCCCCTGGCTGCTCTCAGGACGGTATTGGTGACCTTGGAGAGAGGACCAAATCTTGGAGCCAGAGGGCCTCCGAACCTGCCTGAGCTGATACCCAGGGAGCCCGTGATGCCGCCTTCTGGGAGGGGGCCTGGCATCTGTGTGGACTGTTACTAAGCCCCACAGTTGCTTCCACTGCACAGAACGGGAGAAATGCAGTCGACCTCTCTGTAAGCTCACAGAGGAGGAGAAACCCATCCCGCCCTAGAGGTTGGGTGCTGAGCAGGGGAAGCAGAGGGCAGCATCCACTTGTTTGAAGGAGCCGAGGACAGATTGTTGGAAGGAAGGACAGAGTGTTGTTTAAACTGGCAGTGGGAATGGGTCAGACTCTGATCTGGGAGCTCAAGGGTAGCGGAATATGGTAGAGGGTCGAGCAGGAGATAACCGCCGGTAAAATCGTTCAAAGCCTTCTTACTCACCATCAGGGAGGGGACGGTACACCCCTGCGGTGGACCTAACAGGCAATTCGCAAAAGGAGTAGATTGCCAATAAGTATCTGCAGATGGGCCCTGTCTTATTAGCAAAAAATCTAAGTTAAAATGAGGTATCATTTCTTGCCTGCCAAACTGACATTTTTTTTTTTAGAACAAAATAATACCTACTATTGATGAAGGGTCAGGGACATGGATGCTCACGTGTCATTGAGCATGAGGTGGAAGGGTTTTCCAATGAAGTTAAAAGGGCGGCCCACATAAGGAGTGGTGTGATCTGAGGTTGGTAAAGAAGATCTGCATCTCTAGACATGCAGAGGGAGAAAAAAAAAAAAACCCTAAAAACTATCTTGCCTACCAGTGACTCTTCTGGCTGGTGGAATTATAGGTGATTTTTATTTTAGCTAGTGAGTCTTTCTGCACCTATCCATTTTTTTTGGATAATGAACTCATACTACTTTAATCAGGAGAAATTATTTAAAATAAATTTAACATCATGAGATGCCAGATTGAAACCGTAATGGGCCCAGATGGCACATTTTTACATCCTCTCCTAGCTTTTGCTCAGCAGCCCAGCAGCAAGAACAGAGAGATCAGAAATAGGATCTTTTGAGAGGGATTTTGAGGAAATTGGGAGGAGATGAAAAGTTTTGGGTGCTGGCAAAGAAAACACTGAAGTAGTTGGTAACAGTCAGTGTGGGAAGGGAAGGCATCCCATTTAGCTGGGAAGATGGCAGGGGATGGTGAGGATGGGCTGGGTGAGCTGTGCACCTGCCAGGTAGGAGGGCTGCTGATGCGGTAGGGGAGTACGGTAGCTGCTGTGCTTGGTGAAGGGAGGTGGTACTTTACATCTGGGAGGAGGCTCAGTGCTTCATGGTTTAAATCTAGGTCAGGAGAGAACCATTCAGGCCAGCGATGGCCAAAGATGCTGGTGGTCTGTCTGCAGGACGTGGTGAAAAGCCACAGGCAGGGTGGGCACTTGAGTACCTGAGTGCTGGGATACAGTTACTTGAATAACAGGCTGACTTGCCCCAGAACAAGCCTAAGTAATAGTAGTTTTGCTTTTTATTACTGTGTTCATGGCTTTGGTCCTTGTTGAACTGTGTGTGTATCCACGGAGTTGGTAAGAAGACTATGTTCCTCAAACACCAGCTCATTTTTTCCAACACGCACAGACTGGGTTCCTCGCCGGGCTCTGCTCCGGATCTTGCGACGCCCTCTTCCCCTGCCCGTCCACGACTCGGCTGTAACCAGAATATCGCGGCAGTCGTTGTGGATTCCCTGCCGAATGGACTGAGCTAGCAGTTTTCACTTCCAGGCTGATTTATGTTCACGCTGGAAAGAGCACAGATGCACTCATTAGCAAGACACGAAGCCCAGGGCCTGGACGACTCTCTGGGCCTTCCAGGCAGTGGGCCCCCCGCAACACGAGAGACCTATGCAAGCATGCGTGTGTTCTCTGACCTTGCCATAGTTACAGAATTATTCTTAAGGCTACTGGGGAATTGCTACCAAGCTGATGGAATCTCACCTTTTTATGGTTTCACACTTGCTGACTTCGACACAGTAGCGATGTGCAAATACAGTTATTGTAGGGAGCATAGAATGGGATGGGATATGGTTCTTCAGTGGATTATAAACTAAACAGATGAGGGTATTATTTCTTTGCCCCTTGAATGAGTTTCCTACTTATCTCAGAATCTGGGTTGCCTTTGGGTGTTTTGGGGGGTGGGGAGACGTGGGGATGGTTTATTCATTGCCGTGTATTTTTCTCTCTAATATGTTTTAGTCTAGAGGTAGCAGTGCTCACCCTCTGTAGGTCTCTGGGGTTCTTTTTTAAGGTGGCTGCCCTTGCCCTTATACTTGGAACTTCATTCTTCAAGTTAGGGAACTCTGCCCTGATCTAGGATCGTGGATGTCGTGGGTCACTGTCTTTCCGCGTTGTGTTTACTTGAAATTCTGCCCAAGCTAGCATGGTCATTTGTGTTCTCCAACTGGAGAGCTCTGTCTAGAAACTCTCATCTAGGGGAGGAGAAGCCCAGTTTTCTGTGTCTGTCTGTGTATACCTCCCTGTCCAGCGTTGCAGCCTGTTTCTTTCCGGAAGCTATGCCAGCAATGAATTTCAGGTGAAAACAAGGATCTGGGGAGCCGGGTGGGTTGGCTGTTCATGTGTAGTTTTGGTGGTTCAATATGGAGAGTCTTGCACTGGACAATTACTTTTTTTTCTCCTCGTTTTGACATAATTTTAAATGTACAAGAGAGTTGTAATAATAGAACAAAGGATTCTCGTATACCCTTCAGTCAGACCTCATGTTAACATTATCTCATATTCTGTCTGCATGTACGTATGTGTGTCTATACACACACACACTCTTACTGATTTTTCCTAAGCCACTTGAAAACTGAAACATCATCTCCGAATATATCAGTGTGTTTTTCCTGAGAAAAGACATTCTTGTGTAGAACCACATCATAGTTACCAAAATTAGAAAATCAGCAGTCAACTACAACGATTATCTGACCTACAGACCTTATTCAGATTTTGCCAATTGCCCCAGTTATGCCCTTTATGGGGAAAAAAAAAATCCAAATTATGTGTTATGTTTGTTTGTCATGTCTCTTTAATCTCCTTTAATCTGAAACCGTCCTTCGGTCTTTCTGTTTCACGACACTGACATATCTGAAGAGCACAGGACATTTTGGAGACTGTCCTCAATTTGGATTTGTCTGATGTTCCCTCATGATTAGATTCAGGTTTTGCATTTTTGGCAGGAATGTCAGGGAAGGGATGTTGTGTTCTTCTCGGTGTATCCTCTCGGGAGGCACATGATGTCTGTTTGTCTCATTCCTGGTGATGTTAACTTTGATCATGTGGTGAAGGTGGTGTCTGCCAGGTTTCTCCACTGTACAGTTATTGTTTTTCCTTCTGTAATTAATAAGTATCTTGTGGGGAGATACTTTGTGACTGTGTAAATATCCTGTTACTATTCGAACTTTCATCCACCGGTTTTAGTATCCATTGATTCTTGCCTGAATGGGTTATTATTATGATGGTTCCCAAATGGTGGTTTTCTAACTCCATAATTCCCTCTGCATTTATTGGTTGGATTTTCGTTCGAAGGAAGAACTTTCCCTAATCCCACATTTTAAAAAAAATCATGAAAAGTATGCAATTATGGATTCTGATTTTATACATTGGGTTGTAAACCTTTCCTCTCTTGTAATTTTGTTGCTCACATTGTCCCAGTTTGAGCGAGTGGGGACCCCTGCAACCTGCTCCTGTGTCCTTTTGAGCACACTTGCTTCATTCTTAGAGCACCTTCCTTATGTTCTGGCTCAGAAAGATGCTTCAGGCTCATCTCACACTCTCCCTGCCCCAGCCCAAGAACTGGCCATTTCTTCAAGGAGCCCTACTTCCATTTAGTGGAGAAAGACATTTCTTCAACTAAGAGAAAAAGAAACAACATATTCAGGGATCACCTTTTTCTTTTTTTCCTCTTCAGGTATTCTCATTTTCTCCCGGTACCTCAATTTCCCCTACAGTTTTATTAAGCGCATATTGCATCTTGGATGTGGAGAAGACAGAGAGAAATGAGACCAGGAACAGTTTTAGTGGCAGAGATAGACCAGCTAAGGGGTAATTACAGCAGCGCGATAACCCCAGAATTGCAGTCTGTTTCCGTGTGCAAAGTGCTACCATGGGATCACAGAGAAGGAGGTTAAAGTTGACTGAGGAACCCACTTGATAACCCAGGCATCTTCCCCTTTCACAGGACTGAGAGGCTGTCCAATGGAACCTTCTGGCCACAGCAAAATCCCCTCCTACGTTCCTGAAACCGGGGGGTGCAGTATTTCACAGAGTCAACATTCCATCTGAGAGCCTTGATAATCTTGAGAGAGACTTTCATTTCTGTGAAACTGAACTCGAATTCCTATTCAGTTCCCCTCATTACTCGTAGTTAAACCCTGAAGCTTGGTAGAACACACGTAACTAATCCTCTTCTGTAGCTGGCCTAGTAGAGGGGCGTTGCCTTGCCCTACAGTGGGAGTTGTCTCTTCCGCTCTCCCGAGCTGTTCTTGGCCAGCCATTTGACCATGCTGTGCTCTGTAAGACCGTGCTCTGATAGGATTCTCCTGAGTGGATCATGACATTCTTCATGCAGAGAGAGAAAATGATGGGGATGTGAACCCTGCTGAGTTTACCCTGCTGAGTTTCCACAGCCATGGTGTGGTCCTGTAGCGGAGGTCCCATTTCTCTGTCTGACTGCCATGTCAACGTTGTGCTTTGTACTGAAGTAACACCCCCAGGTATTCTTTGCGTTAAGTCTTGTTAATCCGAGTCTCTTCCAGTCTCTTTTGGTTTTACTGATTGCCTGAGCTTTAAATATAGGGCTTGATACTCAGTCTTTCAGAACTTCATCTTGTTTCTTTGGGCCTGTCGTTCCCACTAGCTGAGATCTTGTTTTGAGTCTCGATGCCACCATCTGGCACAGGAGTTAGTCCTCTTAGCTTTCTGTACTTCACATTCTGCTGTGTGTGCTTGGTCTCGTCCCTGAAGCTGTTGATGTAAATGAAGGGAACCCGGGGCAAGACAGAAGGTTGAGAGGCACGCCACTAGACACAGTGACCTTTGCGTGTATACTTCAGGCAATAGCCTCTTCCAGCCATGAAATCAGCCAAACTTTATTATCTCAAAGACATTTTGCTATCCTGCATACGAAGAGATGATAAACTTTGGGATACCTTATTAAAATCAAAAAGTCCTCTCTCATGCATTTCTCAGATCATTGAATCTAAGTGAAGCTATTTTTCCAGTTTATTTTATGTCAATGTTCGTACTGAACTACAACTAATTGCTAATTTCTCAGGACCTCCTTTAAAAAAAAAGAAAAGAAAAGAAAAACTTCTTCCGATGCTATTCAGAAGCCGTCGACTCTGTTCTCTAACTGTGGGGAACTTGCACTGTATAATCTGCAACATATCTTTTAAAGTCTAATATCATCACTTTATCCAAAAGGACGTGCACACACATAATTCTTTCCCCTTCTCTTGCTTTATATTATTTCTGAGTGCTTTTCATCACTTTAACATTCTCTTTCTTTGTGGTCTCTCCCCGGCAAGAATATACGCTGAGACCTGTTTATCATTGATTCCCTAGCATCTGACACATAGTAGGTACACAGTAAATATTGAATGGATGAGTGAATGAACGTATTTTTTGGTTTATAGCCTTTGGAATCTGCTTTTTTTTTCTTAAAAAAAAAAAAAAAGGATAATGGGCCTGCCATTCAACTCCTTGGAACACCTGCCCCCACTCTCATTACCCCTTCTCCTGTGTGAAGATCTCCAAGTAATTCTCCTCCCCGACTGCTCCAAAAAAGGGGCATTTGTGTGAATGGGCATGTGGTTTTTACATAGCAGTCCTGGATTCCCAGAATCTTAGAACGGTCCCCAGGTCCATAAAGATTGAATTTGAATGTCGGATATAAGGACGTTCTGGAGTTCTCTTTGAGAGATAGACATTAAAGAAAAATGTTGGGTGCCCGGGTGGCTCAGTCGGTTAAGCGACTGCCTTCAGCTCAGGTCATGATCCCAGAGTCCTGGGATCAAGTCCCACATCAGGCTCCCTGCGGGGAAGTAGGGAGCCTGCTTCTCCCTCTGCCCGCCACTCCCCCTGCTTGTGCTCTCTCTTTCTCTCTATCATATAAATAAATAAAATCTTTAAAAAAAAAGAAGAAGAATGTCGTAGGGTGGCTCAGAACACAGAGTGCACAGTCAGATTAGGGTTTTGGCATTCAGGCTGTATAACTTGTACAACCTCGGTTTTCAGGAATGTAAGTGGCACCTGTCTCACACTGTGGTCAGGAAGGTGATAGTCCCTGCAGGATTTAACGTGATGCTTAATTCAAGAAGGGATGGCTTCCCTCATGATGGTTCTCATTTTAAAAAGCTTCAGGAAAGAAAGGCACAAAGGAAGAAATGAAGTCATCCATAACGTCATCCCCTAGCAATTACTATTTTAAAAGTTCTTTTTTTTTTTTTAAAGGTTTTATTTATTTATTCGACAGAGATAGAGACAGCCAGCGAGAGAGGGAACACAAGCAGGGGGAGTGGGAGAGGAAGAAGCAGGCTCATAGTGGAAGAGCCTGATGTGGGGCTCGATCCCATAATGCCGGGATCATGCCCTGAGCCGAAGGCAGACGCTTAACCGCTGTGCCACCCAGGCGCCCCTATTTTAAAAGTTCTGATCCAAATCTCATGTATTTCCATATGCAGACCTATATACACTTCATTCACTTAGCATTCCCTGTGATCATTTTCCCACGCCTGTAAGTGGTTTCTTTAAACAGTGTCGTTTTATAATGTCCGTGGAACTCTATGCACTGTAATTTATTTGGAGAGCCCCTTGTTTTGCCAGATTATCTCCACTTTTTTTCCTGTTAAAAATGTTGTGATGAACAATACCGTATTGCTGTGTATATCTTGGGTGATTTCCCTGAATGGGGGGAATTGCTGAGTCAAAGGGCATGTGCATTTTTTGAGGCTTTTGATACCTCTTGCCGAATTGCCTTCAGAAACACGGTGCTCCCCGACTTGCCCTCCAGCAGAGCAGGTTGCTTCTGGAGAATGGCGGGCCTGCTGGGTCACTTCTCTCTGGCGATGCGGCGTGGGTTACTCACGGACGCAGCAGTTTCTCGCATTCTGGATTCTCTGTTTTTCTTTTCTTCCCCTTTGTTTCTTTTCTTGGTTTTCTGCCAAACAGCCTCTTGTGAAAGGACCGCCTAATTAACCCTGTGCTAATTAACAATTTAAAATTACACAGTGTGACTGTTCATGTTTAATTCTCTGGGAGCCGGAGCAACAGCAGGAACCCCCTCCCCTTCCTAATAACTATATCCTGCCTCCCCCCCACCCCCAGCTTCCCAGTAACTGTTGCATTATACCCAGTCCCTTCTCCTTAAAGAAATGTAACAAAACTGTCCTTTCACATCTTCTCAGTGGAAAGAGGGAAATGAATGACTTTGTCAGTGGAGGGGCCCAGTGTAATATGGAGTTTTATCATTTTAAACAATCTTCAGAAAATAAAGACTGCTGTTAGCAAAGATTCAGGGGGCTTTACAGGTAAGTTCCAAGGGAATTGTAACTTGTGAGGAGCAAGGGTGAGGGCTCTTGAGGAAGATGCTGGAACTTTGCTGTACAAGATGACTTCTCAGATGGCAGATTTAAACCTTGAGCAGAGAGTGTGAATGGGAGAGAACTGGATCACTCCTGCATCTTCCCTTTGACTGTCTTATTGGAAAGACGTGCTCTTCTGAAATTTAGCAGAATTCTTAAAATCCTGCACATGAATGCAAAAACCATGTTGAATACAGTATTGGGGGGCAGTGCAGTCATGAGTAGAATGTACCTGTGTTCTGTGTTTATAAGGGAATTTGGAGTCATAAGCAGCAGAAGAGAAGCAGGCTGCAGAAAGAGTTGTGGGTTTGTGATATGTGAGCTGGCCCTGGTGTGAGTGAAGGTTGAGGAAGGGGGTGCAGAACCAGGGGTGGGGGGTGGAAGGTCTGAACAGAGCTGCTGGTGGGGCTGCGTGTGAGAGCGTGGGGACCCGCTGGGTTCCCAGGCTGCCCTCTGTAACTGAAGATCATTGATTTTACGGGAAACCATGTTTACAGACAGAGTGCTGATCGACCTGCCGAGTTGACTTCTGCCTCCTTAAGTAAGAACTACCTTTTTCTTATTGACTGGCTGATAAACAGAGCGAGAGGGACAGCCAGCTGGGTGGGAGAGTTCTGAATAGCCTGAGGTCCTTGAGCTGAAGGATTGGGAAGGTTTAAGAGATTGCTTCATCTCTGTCCTCAGGTCCCTTCTCGTCCACCCCATTCCTTCACCTCCCTGGGACCCGGGCGGTGGGGGGGAATCCAAGACTGACCCTGCCTGGTTACCTGGCAGTCCAGGCACCGAGCATGGAAAAGATGGCAATCTGGTGAAGGCATTGTGAAGCAGAGCGCGTCTCAGGCTTTAATGCCTGTCCCCAGGGGATCATGTTAAAACGCAGATTCTGATCTGGAGTGGGGCCTGAGGGTCTGCATTACACAGGCTCCCTGGTGAAGAATGATGCTACTTGTCCCTGAGCCACACTTTGCTTAGCAAGGTTATAAAATGTTCTGCTTGTCACGGCCAGCATGCATTGAAAGGAAGCCCAGATCTTAGATTGTGAAGTGGGATCCTTCTTGGCCACTGGTGTCTTAATGGGCTGTCATCACTCCTTGTGAATGAGTGATATCCCACGTGGCCTCTTTTGGGGGGCAGGTGTCACCACCACGGGGTCATCTGTCTTTCGGAGGTGGCCACAGCGTCATCCTTTCTTGACACCTCTTGCTTGGCTATAGAAAACAAAGTTAGGTGAGTTTCTAAAAGTCCCGGTCATTTAGCTGGATGGTTTGTGGAGGAGGAGGAGGTAGGAGAGAGCAGAGCAAGAAAAGCCCACCAATTAATTGGTAAACGCTTGCAGGTTTCTCTGGCCTAGCCCAGGCTGGAGAGGAGATTGGCTTTGCTGTCGATACTCAAGTCCCTAGTGAAGCATCAAAGCTGTTCTCCTTTATCAATCGTGGCCTCCCCTTCCAGCATGTTCCTGTAACTTACCAAGCATTTATGACATTGATTTTACAATCGGGCTGTTAACCCTCCCGCCCCTTCAGGCCTGCCAACCTTTTTGGCCCGAGCTGTCAATCAGATGTCATCCAGCCAATCAGGCGCATCTTTAAGAAGAGCCACCCTGGATTCTCACCTGTGTCCCAGCTAAGCCTTCTGAAGTCCCATAGCATTTGCTGTTTGGTTTGGTTTAATGTAGTCATATTTGTTTAAAATCACTGTGTCTTTTCTAAGGCACATGGAACTTTGTTATAATGGAGTTTGAGGTTATAAGCTTGAGAGGTGGTGTGTGTGTGTGTGTGTGTGTATTTTGAACAGAACAGAGGACACATTCTTCCAAAGTTATTTCTCCGGAGACTTCTGGTAAACCTGCCTTCCCCATCTTTTCCCGAGGGGGAGCTGTTGGCTCACTGTGCAGTCAAGAATCAAGAAATGAAAAAAGAATGGGAAGATGGGGGTGGGGTGGGGGAAGAGAGAGACCAAACCCAGCCAAAACCTTCATCCGATGTGTATGAATGAGATGTTGGGTGGAGAAGCAGCCAAGTGTTCTCCAGGAAGACGGCGCAAGGGGGAGGGTGGCCTGGGATTTTCAGGCGAACAATCAGGGCTGAGTTGCCTGTAGGATTCATGCCGGGACGGAGGAAGTGCTCCGTGCTGATGTGACCACAGGAGCAAGAGACGTGGAGGGTGGTCTGATGCCTCCCTCCCCAAGGAGGCAAAGTCTTAGAGGGCAAATTTAGCTCAGTGGCACTTCGGAGTCTGAAACGGAAAAGCCCCAGGGCTGAAGGACAGCTGCTTCAGCAGCTACTAGTAACTCCATGCAGGTGTGGAACGGGGCTGGCCGAGCCCAGCAGCCGTCTCGGCTTGCTGCTAAGATCCCTGACAGCAGAAACCGCCACACCAGTGGTGACTGGGCTCCGTCCACACAGGGCAAGATCGACGCTGCTGGAGGGGAGCTGGCCATTTGAGAATCTTCCCAGCTTACATCAAGCTCAGATTTTGTGCCATCACAGTCATAGTCTGAAGCCAGCTCACTCACAAGCAAGGGTGTTCTGTGGGTTGGGGGCAGGAGGTGGGATTTTGGAGATGTGCCTTCTGGTTCACAGTGTCACGGTGGCACTGGGCCTGTTTTTATATTTTGCTCCTCAGTTTTACCGCTTGTCAAATGGGATGGTGCTTCCTGGAGCCAGAGAGGATGAGTGTAGCCACAGGCCCTGTTGAGGGCTGGCAGAGCACGTCTGGGTCCTGTAGACTCGCTCTCTGAGCTGCGCAGCCCTCAGTCACTTTCCTTTGAGCTTCTCAAACCAGACGTTCGGGCAGTAAGAGCAACGGCAGCCACTTTACCTCCAAATCAGTGAGCGTATCCCCACACAGGTTTACCATCCTTTTTCTGGGGGTACAAAATCTTCCTCCTCTCGTCCATCCCTCTTTGGTGTTCCCTTGGCCCATAGACAGTGCGGTCAGCCAGCAAGAACTTGGTGTTGGCCATCTCTATGCGGTAGGGCCGCCGTTCTGTGTCCTCAGCAGGGCCCAGTGAGGTGACGCGATCTTCCTCTTCTGCTGGGGCTCGTAGCCCAGCCCTGACTCTAACATCGTGCTTGCAAAGAACGGAAATTCGAACTGGTCTCCAGGGGTAGAGCAGCTGACAGTCCGAAGACAAAGAGGCAGTCTCCTCTGTGCCCCGTTCCCCATGCTCCCCACTCAACGCCACAGACCCTGGCCATAAAGATCCCGGTGCCAGCCGCCTTCTGTGCGTTCATTGGATGGCGCGGGGAGATCGCTGGGGTCCCCGCTGCTCTTGCGGTCTCTGTTGTGGGTGTGGACAGAAGCCTGTTAGAGTGCTCTGTGCGGGACCTAGCCTTGGCCCTCCTAACCTCTTTCCTTTCTCTCTCTCTTCCCCCTCTCTCCCTCCTCTCCCCCCTTGCCTCCGCTCTTCAGGTCCGATCCGTACTGGGTGCAATGAAAGCTCCACGCAGGCCTTACCATGGAAGGCTGTGACTCGCCTGTCGTCTCGGGGAAGGACAATGGGTGCGGTATCCCTCAGCACCAGCAATGGACTGAACTCAACAGCACCCACCTCCCCGACAAACCCAGTAGCATGGAGCAGTCCACAAGCGAGAACCACGGGCCCCTGGACAGCCTGAGGGCCCCCTTCAATGAGCGCCTCGCGGAGAGCACCGCCCCGGCCGGCCCCACCGCCGAGCCCGCCGGCAAGGAGGTCAGCTGCAACGAGTGCTCGGCCTCCTTCGCCAGCTTACAGACCTACATGGAGCACCACTGCCCCAGCGCGCGCCCCCCGCTGCCCCTGAGGGAGGAGAGCGGGAGCGACACCAGTGAGGAGGGGGACGAGGAGAGTGATGTGGAGAACCTGGCTGGGGAGATAGTCTACCAGCCCGATGGCTCGGCCTACATTGTCGAGAGCCTGAGCCAGCTGACCCAAAGCGGGGGCGCCTGTGGCAGCGGCAGTGGGCCTCTCCCTTCGCTCTTCCTGAACTCTCTCCCCGGGGCGGGGGGCAAACAGGGGGACCCTTCTTGTGCTGCACCAGTCTACCCACAGATCATCAACACTTTCCACATAGCCTCATCCTTCGGGAAATGGTTTGAGGGCCCAGACCAGGCTTTCCCGAATACCTCAGCCCTGACGGGGCTCAGCCCCGTCCTGCACAGCTTCCGCGTTTTTGACGTGCGACACAAAAGCAACAAGGATTACCTGAACAGCGACGGCTCTGCCAAAAGCTCCTGCGTATCCAAAGATGTTCCCAACAATGTGGACCTGTCCAAATTCGATGGCTTTGTGCTCTACGGCAAGAGGAAGCCCATCCTGATGTGTTTCTTGTGCAAACTCTCCTTCGGGTACGTCCGTTCGTTTGTGACCCACGCGGTGCACGACCATCGAATGACCCTGAGTGAAGACGAGCGGAAAATTCTTAGCAATAAGAACATCTCCGCTATCATCCAAGGGATTGGCAAAGACAAGGAACCCCTTGTAAGTTTTTTGGAACCAAAAAACAAAAACTTTCAACACCCTTTAGTTTCCACAGCTAACCTCATAGGCCCCGGACACAGTTTTTATGGTAAATTTAGTGGCATTCGAATGGAAGGGGAGGAGGCTCTCCCAGCCGGCTCTGCTGCGGGCCCCGAGCAGCCCCAGGCTGGTATCTTAACCCCCAGCACCCTCTTGAACCTTGGCGGGCTCACCAGCTCGGTCCTGAAGACCCCCATTACCTCAGTCCCCCTGGGGCCTCTGGCCTCCAGTCCTACCAAATCCTCAGAGGGCAAGGACTCTGGGGCAGCAGAAGGAGAGAAGCAAGAAGTGGGTGATCCAGATTGCTTCTCCGAGAAAGCAGAGCCGGCCGAGGAGGAGGCGGAGGAGGAAGAGGAGGAGGAAGAGGCCGAGGAGGAGGAGGAGGAAGAAGAGGAGGAAGAAGAGGAGGAGGAAGACGAGGGTTGCAAAGGACTCTTTCCAAGCGAGTTGGACGACGAACTGGAGGACAGGCCCCACGAGGAGTCTGGGGCCGCGGCAGGTAGCAGCAGCAAAAAGGACCTTGCTCTCTCAAACCAAAGCATTTCTAACTCCCCCTTAATGCCTAATGTGCTCCAGACCCTGTCGAGGGGCACAGCTTCTACTAGTTCTAATTCTGCTTCTTCCTTTGTTGTCTTTGATGGTGCGAACAGGAGAAATCGTTTAAGCTTTAACAGTGAGGGCGTCAGGGCCAGTGTGGCAGAGGGCGGCAGGAGGCTGGACTTTGCTGACGAAAGTGCCAATAAAGACAATGCCACAGCACCAGAACCAAATGAAAGCACAGAGGGCGACGATGGGGGCTTTGTCCCACATCACCAGCACTCTGGCTCCCTCTGCGAGCTTGGGGTCGGGGAATGCCCCTCGGGGAGCGGCGTGGAGTGCCCCAAATGCGACACGGTCCTGGGCTCCTCCCGCTCGCTGGGCGGCCACATGACCATGATGCATTCACGTAACTCATGTAAGACACTTAAGTGCCCCAAGTGCAACTGGCACTATAAGTACCAGCAGACCCTGGAGGCACACATGAAGGAGAAGCACCCGGAGCCGGGGGGCTCCTGTGTCTACTGCAAAAGCGGGCAGCCCCACCCTCGGTTGGCACGAGGTGAGAGCTACACATGTGGTTACAAGCCCTTCCGCTGTGAGGTGTGTAACTACTCCACAACTACCAAAGGCAACCTCAGTATTCATATGCAGTCCGACAAGCATCTCAACAACATGCAGAACCTACAGAATGGAGGGGGGGAGCAGGTGTTCAGCCACTCGGCCGGGGCGGCGGCCGCAGCAGCGGCGGCGGCGGCGGCCGCGGCCGCCAACATCGGTAGCTCCTGCGGGGCCCCCTCGCCCACCAAACCAAAAACCAAACCCACCTGGCGGTGCGAGGTGTGCGACTACGAGACCAACGTGGCCAGGAACCTGCGCATCCACATGACCAGCGAGAAGCACATGCATAACATGATGCTCCTGCAGCAGAACATGACCCAGCTCCAGCACAACCGCCACCTGGGGCTCGGCAGCCTGCCCTCGCCCGCCGAGGCCGAGCTTTACCAGTACTACCTGGCCCAGAACATGAACCTGCCCAACCTGAAGATGGACAGCGCCGCCTCGGACGCCCAGTTCATGATGAGTGGGTTCCAGCTGGATGCCGCCGGGCCCATGGCCGCCATGACGCCTGCTCTAGGTGAGGCTGACTGCGTGTTTGTGTGTGCTGACGACTTGAGTTTAACTGGGGAGCAGTGACAATAGACTGAGGCCCTGTTGGTTCAGTTGATTCTGTCAAGCCCCGTGGAGTCAGCTCTGATTTTTGTTTTCTCGAGACTTGGCTTTGTGTGAACTTGAGTGTCTGATGATCAGGAATTTTTCTCCAGGACCCCTTCTTGTGTGCAGATGAGACTCGTAGGCATTCAGCAGACACACGATCACATTCTGGCTCCACAAGCCGGGATGAAAATTTCAGTGTTGCCTCTAGCGTGTGGCTTCTGATCACCTTTCCTCTCTCTTCCCATCCTTTCTCCGTCCCTTTCTCGGTTTGAAAAATCGCCACAATTATCTGAAACTTTGGGGTTCCATTTAAATACTTAACTGTTACTTGCAGGAAACTTGCAGCTCAAGTCTCAGATAGGGACAGTCCTCTCCATGAGAGCAACTCGAAACCGTAGCACACCTTGTTCACATAACCAAAGGCTGGTTCTGTGCTGAGTGGGGAGCCATCCAGATGCGTCTCTCAAAGTTCTCCAGTGTATTCATGAGGATCTTGATGAAAGAGACCCGTTCCTTTTCTGTTTTGTGTGAGTTGTCAGTGATAAGTATAGCTGGGAATTAAATTGCCCTGGGGTACCGTAAGGAGTGGTGTGCTCGATGAAGAATGAATAAATTCTGAAATTGTACATCAGAGAAAGCAAAGTTTTAATATCTGTTAGATGCTGGTTAACAGAGCCTTTGTTACCACGAAGAAACAACCCATGTTAGAGAAGGTGAGTTGGCTGTGTCCGGACAGCAGGTCTTACCGGCTGGCTTCATAGATCTGGAATGGGGTCAAGAGGATAGGATTTGGATGCCAAAAACCATGAGTCTTTGCGTAAAAGGGATCATGATCACTTTTGGGGGAGAGCCTCCGTAGCAAGAAAATGTGCAAATCAGTTTCACAACGACCAGGGTGAAGATGGGGCTGTTTCTGCCCCCACCCAACCTGTGCCTCAGACAGACACTGCCTGTTCTCCATCCCGACCCTGCTAATCTCCTGGGACCAGTGGTGGCAGCCTAAATTAAACAATAGTCCTTTCCTGACATGAGAGTAAGTGGTTCTCGGCAACAACGCGTGAGCAAGTACCTTTATTGTGGCGTGGTTTAGGTTAATACCAGGGGCCAAGCCTCACCAGTTGGCTTGTCTTTGTGTGGTGTTTTAGTGCTAATTGCTGCTGATGAGTTATATTTCATAGCATTTAATTTGTTTTTCCTGCTATGCATTTAAATTTGAATCCTTGCTACTTTAATCTTGTTTTCTATTTTGGAATATTGACCTGTGGATCCTTTATTACCAAACGATTTGAAGATGTTTTACCAACTGGTTAATAATGGATGCACAGGGATCAGTCATCCTATTTGTCCCCAGAGTGAACCATAGGGGATACACACCAAGGGATGGCATCATAATGTAAGACTTTTTTTTTTTTTTTTAAAGCCGATGGGAATTGGGGTTTTCTCATCTGAAGATTTAAAATCTTGGGGAGACAGATCTTGGAGTAAATCAAATATAATGTTGATGTAATGAAGACACAGAAAATGGATCGGTTCATACTGGGTCAAAGTGAGATCTTTTTAATTACCTTGAAAACCAGTAATTCTGACTAAGGCTTGAATTAAGTGGTAGAAAAACATCGTGCTTTTTACACAAGTGTCTGTAAGTCTGCAGGGCATCATGCATTACGGGCATATGGCAGGTGCAAAAGAGACAGAAGAACAGATCCCCATGCTCTGAACGTACATAGCAGACCCATACTTTATTTTTCAAAGAGAACAGAGCTTTTCCTTCTAAGGACCTTCTCCAGGTCAGCCAAGCAAAGGCCCTTCAGTTTTCAGGGTTACTGCTTATCAGCCAAGGTGAGTCTCTGGAAACCTCCTGTGCCCGCCTTAGGCCACAAGACCTGCTGAGATGTTGTGAGAGTCACAAGTACTTTATCCTGGAAGCCTGAGTGGGTGTGAGTAAGAGAGCGCATGCCCAAAGGACTTAGCATGCAAGTCGTATGACCTCGGTGGAGGCCAACGTATGCAAATGTGAACGGGCGGTAACATTCAGTTCTGTCTGCAACCCTACAGATCTCTCTGGGCCGTTTGTGAGAAGACCATAGGTGTTACTGGGTATTACTGGGCTCTGCAGGGGGGGGAAACATTTTTGTGAAATACACTCCCACTTACAAAGTTACTGTTGTCATACTTCCTTTGGCAGAACCCTCTCTTTTGTGATATCAAGCAGACGCTGATTCTGGGGATGCTTTCTCTCCGGAGGGTTCTAAGGAGATGGTCGGCACCCGTGGGTCTGGTCTGATTGGATGTGCTGCCATTTGTAGATAAGATACTAGGCTCCCGGCCATCTGAATATCCTTCCAGACATCCCTCCGACGATAAAGTTTAGCAGGGCACGAGAATCAGGTAGCTTGCAGGCGCATCTGTTTGTTTCCCAGGGAGCTGGCTGGCTCTCAGACACCTGCATGAGATCAGTAGGTCCTCTGCTTCTGCCTTTGAGCCTAGAAGGTGTCTTTTAATCCATGTGCCTCTCTGACGATGTGCTGATACGCAGACTCTTTTGCCAGGGTGTAAATTCTAGTGTTAGACGTGGGTGCCCCCTTGCACATGAGATGATCTCTCCAGTGTGGCTCTTAGTAAAGCCCCGCTGAGTTCTCCCTTGCAAGGGGCTCTCTTCCTACCTTCCTCTGTACTGGGTGACTTGTCCACTTCTTGGGAGGCGAGGTGAATTAGCTCCTTCTAGTTCTGCGCATCTGTAGGATTCTTTTTTTTTTTTCTCTTTTTAAAGATTTTACTTATTTATTTGACAGAGAGAGAGACAGCCAGCAAGAGAGGGAACACAAGCAGGGGGAGTGGGAGAGGAAGAAGCAGGCTCCCCCATCTGTAGGATTCTAAGCCTTGGGTTTGTTCCTCCAAGGTACAGTTCTCGGAAGGAGTTTTGGCTTGCCTGTCGCCTGCATTTCACTGCTTCTCTGTGTCTGTCTTTGATTTGCATTTCAAGAGCTTGGAATGGGAATAGGGACTTAACTTCCTCTGTGCGTTCCTAGGATTTCTCATTTTTACTCGGGCATCCAGCAAGTGACAGCTGAATTTCTCTTTAGAGCAATATTGATGTACTGAGGTTAAATTTAAAAAGTGGAGAAGGTTTGATGCTTCAGGTGGTTGGCATCAGAAACAAATATATGTTTGCTCCTTGTCTTACCCTCTGGGCAGTTTCCTCTTTTAGTGAACGCGGCATGTGTTTCATGGATGCTACCTGGCCTTCGTCCCCGTTACGGGATGGAGCTTTTAGGCTTTTTTTTCTCCTCCTCTTTTTTTTTTTTTTTTTCCTTTTCTTGTCCTAAAAAGAATGTCTTAGTTAGGCTCCTCTCACCAGGGGAGGTGGCAAGGGAGAAGACAAGCAGAAAGCTTCCTGAGCCTTCTGGAGCGCTCATGCAAAGGATTTCCGTGGCTTGCTAGACTGTCCACAGGCTTCAAACACAGCCAGACTGCTCAGTGGAACCTGTAACTAATCTTCTTATTAGAGGTGCCTCATGTAGCATAAATAAGAAAATCATTAAAAAAAATCTTATTTGATTAGCCACTAACTTGGATTGTAATCAGTTATTAAAAAAAAAAATAATAACCTCGGCCCAACCATATGTGGAAGGTCAAAGCTGAGTATCAGTTGGGGAGGGGCAGGGGAGGACGTAGCTCACGCGTGCACGTGTTTGGGGGAGAGGCAGAAAACAGAAGCCAGTGCTCGGCGTTCTGCTCGACTGTATGCTGCTCAGGAATGGAGGGAAGAGTGCTTTTTCCAAGCCTTTTTCACGATATAAATTAGAGTTTGCGGTATTAATTTACCTCTGGTGAATGAGAGCCCATCCCTGGTTTATGCAGGGCAGTGATGGGCTGAGAAGTAACAGGGGTGGAGAGGGAGGAGCAGAACTTCCTCAGACTCTTTTTGGGAACTGGGAGCTGACCTTTGCATTTCATTACCCATCTTGATCCACTTCCTGAACCTGTAACATTTTGGTTCCCTTTTAACCTTGTCCTGCTCAGCATCTGTGCAGGGGGCCGGGCCCTCTCGAGAGGTTCAGTGAGAAGTCCAGACCCCTGCCCTAAAGAGGAATGGGGACACAGGGCTCTGCACGTGGCTGATGACAGCGGAGAACGTGACGTGTCCCGTGGCACACCTACGTTTCGTGAATAGTGGGGGCTCAGAAAAAGGGAGTGGCTGTGTGCTTGGGGTCGTGTGGGAGGAGCTGGCCCCACTACCCTAACAGGCAGGTAGAACATTGACCTGTGGGATGTGCTGAGGAATAGGGAGACCGTCCCCCAAATCTCAGATTTAGAGCTGCACTCTCCACGGCAGGAGCCACTAGCCACATATGGCGATCTAAATTTAAATGAATTAAAAATAAATAAAACTGAAAATCCAGTTTCTTGGTTGCAGCTTCGCCGTGGCTGGTGACCAGTCCATCGGGCAGTGCAGGAAGTTCTCTTGGGGCCGTGTTGCTGTAGATAAATTCTGGGCCCGGTTCCGATTTCCCACGAAGGCTTCATATCTTAGAATGCAGCTGTAACTCATTTCCAGCTTTTAGGGGTCTGGAGTTTCAGATTCTGTTACGTCCAGTGAATGATGTTTATTCCTGTCTTTTCTTGGATCTGAGTGAGGTACCGAATCGAAATATTCAAGAAATTATGGTTCTAGGTGTTCTTTCCCGAAAGAAAAAAAAGAAAACCAACATAAAGCCTTCTACAAATTTCAGAGTGTCCGTGGGAAAGATCCGAACACATAAAGTTTTTTTGTTTTTGTTTTGTTTTTTTTTTGTGGGGGGGTTCCCAGTTAGTAGCACCTTGCAACACTTTAAATGTGATCTTTTTTTCTCCTGGAACTTGGGACTTGGGTTGAGGGTGGGGGAGGCTGGGTGGTGCCTCCATCCCCCCCGCAGCCTTGAGACTGGCCTCTGACAGCTCTTCCCCTCTCCTTCCCTGCAGTGGGCGGTGAGATCCCCCTAGACATGCGCCTCGGGGGCGGGCAGCTGGTGTCGGAGGAGCTGATGAACCTGGGCGAGAGCTTCATCCAGACCAACGACCCGTCGCTGAAGCTCTTCCAGTGCGCCGTCTGCAACAAGTTCACCACGGATAACCTGGACATGCTGGGGCTGCACATGAACGTGGAGCGCAGCCTCCCGGAGGACGAGTGGAAGGCCGTGATGGGGGACTCGTACCAGTGTAAGCTCTGCCGCTACAACACCCAGCTCAAGGCCAACTTCCAGCTGCACTGCAAGACAGACAAGCATGTGCAGAAGTACCAGCTGGTGGCCCACATCAAGGAGGGCGGCAAAGCCAACGAGTGGCGACTCAAGTGCGTGGCCATCGGCAACCCCGTCCACCTCAAGTGCAACGCGTGCGACTACTACACCAACAGCTTGGAGAAGCTGCGGCTGCACACGGTCAACTCCAGGCACGAGGCCAGCCTGAAGCTGTATAAGGTAGGCCCCGGGCTGCCTCCGGGAGGCACGCACTGGATCACTGGGAGTTGGGGGCTGGGGATGGCTGGGGACGGGCGACAGTCTGTGTCACGGCGGGCTCGGTGACCGGTGGGTGTTGGCACCGGAGTTGGCACCCGCTTCCTCGTGAAGCCACAACGTGGTGGCAGCTTCTGGTAACCGAAGGTTCTTCTTGAGAGCTGCCCCATTTTGGAGGGCAGGTTTTACGGACAGCAGCCCAGTCCTTACCCCTCGACTCTTGGCAATTGGCTTTTCTCCCTTACAGTTGTTCATTGTGGCTTTTGTGTACCTTTGTGTTCCTGCGTTGCCCCTTTCCCCTGCGTGCTTCGTGCTCTCCTTTTCCATCTCGTCCCCCCTCCTCCCCCTTAATCTGCTGTCTCCTGGACACCCCTGGAGTACGTAGTTCATTTGTTCATGGATTCGTTCATTCATTCAGCAGTTGTATGTTGAGCATCTGCTATATACCAGATGCTGTTCTGGATGCGTGCCTACCTCCATGCACAAAATAGACCAAAAAAAAAAAAAAAAATCCCTGGCCTCATAGTGCTTCCATTCTCTGGCAGGGAGATGGGTGATAAACACAATGAATAAATTGTATAGTTGACTAGAAGGTGGCGCACATGCTATGGGGAGAATTTAGGGTCCGTTGAGGAGTCTCCTTTGTTCTTTCTCCCTTTGCTTCCTTGTTCTGTGCCCCCTTTCTCTTCCTCATATTTACCTTTCCCCTTGCTTCCCCTGGGCTTCTCCCATCCTCCTCTCCCTCTGTCTTCTCTTCCTTCCTCCCCTCCCCGCCCCCTCCAGTCTCTCTCTCAGTCCATAGATGGTAACGGTGAGGGGGAGGTGCTCACATACTGTAAATAGTCCTTCCACTTGCGAGGCAGAATTGCTCCAGACGTTTCTATTGATTTTCACTGGACTTAAAGCCTCACCTTTTTCTCTAATCATCCCATAATGGCTTTAGTATGAACAATCAGGTACAAATCGCCATAAATCTGCCCAGCCTCCTCCCACACTCCGTCCACACCCTCACTCTTCTCTTTGCATTTTCTCCCTTTTGTCATTAGCCCCCCTCCCCCCCTTGGCTTTCACACCAGTTCCCACATCTTTGGGCCAGGGAGCCTTTCTGTTGACCCTGAGCTAGTTTAATCCCCTTTCTACTCGTGGTGATTTTTAAGGAAGACTCCAAATAAGATGATCTTCAGGTCCTTTCCCCCTATCAGTCTCCACAGAGATTGGTAACTGTGATTCATTTTACAATTGCTCGTCTTCAGCTTGGCGGGAGGCCTGTGTAGTGTGGATAAGAAACCATTTTAGGGAAAGGAGGAGAAAGTAGAAATGAGATGGTGGGACTAGAAGGTTCTGGAATTGACTGCCGACCCCAGCATGGATGGGCTGGCACGGTGCAGTGGGGAAGGTCTGAATACCAGGCAGCCAGCCCCCTGTTCTAAGTGAGCAAGAACCTCACTGGGTGGCTGAGTTTTGGGCCACCCTTGAAAGAAAAGGCTCCTAGTGGTCAGTGTAAGTTAGAGGTCTCAAGTGGCCGTAGGGTGGTGCTGGTGTGGTCCGGAAAAGTGGATGGAAAACCCATAGAAAAAAACCTTTTTCCAAAGGACCTGACTGAGCAAAATTAGTTCAAAGTACCGTGCGTTGCCATGCAAGATTGTATGCACCTTTGGTGAGGGTTGTTTAGAAGTGGCAAGAAGCCAGCCTCTTCCCTCTGAGGGAAAAAAAAAAATGCCCTTTAGATGATAAAACGTGCATGGTGGCGATTAACTCTCCACGCTACATTCTCCAGTAAGAGTAAACTGCGCCCTTGGCTTTGCTTCTGAAGGGCCTGGAACCTGGAGGATTCACCAAGATGATCCCTTTTTGGTGCCCAAACCACCTTCTCGGGTCACACCTAGCGAGTCAGGTTGAGGCAGTTTCCAGGGTGGATGTCAGGGAGGCAATTGGTGTGTTTCCATTTGTGTTTTGCTGAACTATGAACACTCCTCCTCCCTGGCCTTATCTCTCTCTCATTTTAATTCAAAAGATGGACAAAACTCCTACTTAAAAAAGGTGGTGCAGGTGGAAGGGCCCTAGATATCGGGGTGCAGGGTAGAATTTGGGAACCAGTGCCCAACAGAGAAGTCCCCAAACAGTGTGCTTGGCTGGCACAATCCTGGGGGTGAAACACCCCCCCACCACCCCCGCACATTCAGAGCAGAATTCCCTGTGTCAGGAGCCGTGGGTCATTAGTCTGGTCTCATTAGTCCTTGGGTAATGAATGCCCCTTGGCTTGCTGTGGCTCTGCTGTGGGGGCAGGGAGCTCTCAGCCACTCCTGAATGACACAGAGATGGGCTTATTCCAGCGCGTGTGCCAAGCCTTTCTGTCCTGCAGTGTGACTAAGACAGGCTTCTCCTGCCACCGAGGGGGCTCACTTTCCTAGGGTGTCACGAGTCTGGAGATTTGGGGTGGGGACTGGAGGTGGTTGAGAGTCCGTTTTTCTCTAGGCCCTGGTGTGGCCTGTAGTAAATGGAGATTGATTGCATGTTATTTTTCCTCTCGCTAATGTAATCCATTAGCCCAGCACATGCATAATCAGTTTAGAGCACAGTTAACTGTATGTAATCGAGTTCTTTACTGTCTGCTAGAGAAACAGCTCCAGATACTGTGACCTGGGGAGGGCACCAGGCTTCTCACACACAGCCCTCCTTACTCACCCCTTCCCCAAGTCCCACCCTCACTCCCCCCAACCCGTCCTGGTCCCCACCTTGGCCCATCCCGGTTCTTTGGCAAAGTATTCATCCTTGGTCAGGGAAACTTCCAAACTTGCTTTCTGTTTCACTTGCTCAAGCAGCCATGATGGAGGGGACTTCCTAATGGGTCTCCCAACCCTCTCTTTCAACTGAAGTCTTTATTCCCTCCTCTTCCTTTTTCATGCTGGATGAGACAGAACAGCCGTCTCAGGAGATGCAAGCAGAGGCGTAGCTTTCTGGTGTGGCGTTTGACCTCACCCGTCCAGAGTCCCTTCTCTTGGTGTCATAAATGCTGGGACAGACGTCGCTGTATTAAGACTGAGATGTCTGAAAGCATGAGCTAATTTCTAATCCGGACCGAGAGAGGGTTTCGTTACTCCAGTACCCCCATTCCACCTCCCCAGAGAGGAACAGAAATGAACAAACCCTGGTGATATTATCCCCCTTGCGTGGAATTGTCAAGTTTTGATTGTATGAGAGCAGTTTTTAAATCAAGATGGACATTCAGCGAATTCTTCCTCCCTGCCTCCTAGAAGTGGAGGGGAGTGTGTGTGTGTGTGTGGCGGGGGGAGGTGGAGAGCCCCAGGCATTAAATGGAAGTTGTTTCCTTTCTCCAGGCCCTCAGGTCGCCTTGTGAAACACTCATGATCTAATTCCTTGAGTGGTTTCTTTTGTGTGTCCTAAAGAGTGGTGGGCTCTGGTCCAGCCCTTAGTGGTCCTCTGCCCATGTCCTCACACCTGCTGTTATTGGGCACTGTGATCGATCGACCCCGTGGGAAGGCCGGCAGCCTCTGTCCAGCTTAGAGGCTGGGTTCTTGGTTTCTGTCTGCAGTGATCCATCCGAACCAGAATGGAAGCGTGTTGTGGGAAAGGTACTTGTTTCTCCTCAGGGCGTGAGCTGCAGAATGTGAATTCCGCACCTTTCTCCTTTCCCATGTAAATGGATCACTCCTCTCTTTGAGGACCTGCCCACTCTCCTCTCCCTCCACCCATAGTGGTGTGGGGTGCTCTTGCTCACCTTGAGCAGGGGAGTGACAGGTACTGACAGATGCCTGCCCTGTGTTCTTTTCTATGCTGGTGTAAGTCCTCAGTCACTGGTGTGGGGGTTCAGAGCTAGTGTGGGCCCTTTGGTGTTTATCTAGACTTCCCTGCTATGTGGCGTCCATGGTGAGCTCTCTGAAATTTGTAATGTCTTCTTGGGGGAAGAGAGTGTAGAAAAGACAGTTGGAGATCAGTGCGCACCTGCCACCTGTTCGAATCTGGTTTTCCCTTTGATATTTACCTTCACCTGAGAGTCATTGGACTGGAAATCCATCAACCTTAGCAGATAGATGAAGACCCCACCAGAATCCATTACTCAAAGAGCTCCCAGCTGAGATGCTTTTGATTAGGCCAAGCCTGAAGGTTACATATTAATCTTAAATTATACACAGAGGAGGTCACCTCCCATGGAGTCGTGTCTGGGCCCCATGTGAGCTGCCTTGGGCCAGCCGGGCAGAGGGTGAGACACCAGCTCTACTTAGCTTAAAGTAGGGGGTAGCCTGTGGCACCATTGACTCAAAACACACACCCGCCTTCTCCACACAGTGAACCTGAACACTTGCCACCCTACTGGGATTCTGCGAGGTGAGGGGTAGTAAGAAACCGTCCGTCACACTGTGCGTGACTTGAGAATCCATATCTCCATTCTTTCCCTGACTCATGAACTCATTGGGGTTCCCTCCCAGCAGGGCCGTTAAATTCGTCCTAGGGTGGATGGGCCGATCTGAAGATGTAGAACAAGTCTGACCAAGATTGCTCTGAGAGCCCGCATTCTTCGTGCTCCTTGATGGTTACGCTTGGGGGGCAGGCTGTCTTAGGGAGACAGCTGCACGCTTCATGCCTACAGGTGGTGACTGGGAGTCTTTGTCTTGCTTGGCAAGCAGAAAGCGTAAATTCTCTGGTGACCCTCACCTCCCTCCCCGTCCTCTCCTCCCTGGCGCTGTGACGTGTTTGAGGCGCGAGTACATGTGTCATCTGGTTTACATCGTCATTCTGGAGCCAGTTTCCTCAAACTTTGTTTTCTCATTAGGTTGACTGTTGTTTGTTTTTTTTTGAAGTGCATACTTTTGCCTTCTTCTGCCCATACGTTGGTGCCTTCATCCAAAAATGAAAGGAGGGGAATGTTTTCCTGTGGTTGATTTAGAAGGTGTAAAAAGGCAGGTGTTTTGGTAAATTTTAGCCCAGTTAATCTCCATGCCCTCTGTCTCTGAGAGCAGCTGGGTGTCTGAAGTTCATGTCCCTCCCTTGATTCCCGGGCTCACGGATGTGGGCCTCCTGGAGCAGGGCTGGGAGACTGCACCTGGGCCCCGTGGTCATTCCAGGAGAGCCTGAGTTGGCTCTGGTGGCATTTCTGACCACCAGTTAGCTTGAAGGGGACTCTAGGAAGACTCTCGGAGGGAGTGCTTGTGTTGTGAGTTAATCCTTCTCTGCTGCGGTCACTGCGGGCATAGTATTGCCAGTGTGTGCAGGGGGAATGCCCTCTCTGCATGTCTGCCGAGGTTCCTTGACCTCCCTTCCCGTTAGAGCCGTCCCAACCGCCTTGATCGGTATCCCCCTCTTCTAACCCGTGCGTATTCCTTCATTCAAAACGTCCGTTCACCTGATTGGCTTTATGCACAAGCTCTGCCCGGATCCCTGTGATTCTGGTCTTAAAACAACCCTCATGTCAAGAAGGTAAGGTCAGTGTTACCTTCTGGCTCCATGCTTTAGATACCCCTAAACTGAAATCTTATTCGATGTGCCTAGTTTTAAAAAGTGCAGCCATTGAACTGACATTGAACCACCTCGACAGTGACTATCGCGCTTTTCTTTTTTTTTTTTCCTCCAAATGCTTTTAATACTTTTGTTTTCTCTCTCTCTCTCTCTTTTTTTCCAAATCTTTTTTGTACGTGGTAAAGAGCTGATAAGACCCGTTTAGAACATTATTGTATTCTTAATTATTTCTTACTAGACTGGTATTCCGTATTTACCTCAAGTGTAAGCTAATAATAAAATGTGGATCCCTAATATTTTACAGTAAAAGTAATTAGTATGCGTAATATATGTTCACTGTAGGAAATTTGAAAAATTTGGGGAAGTACAAGAGAAAGTATCAGCCTAGTCCTACCATATGCAGCAACGTATTTTTATTTCCTTCGTTTTGCGTATAACAGGCATTTTACACAATTGGAGTGATGTTGCAGGTGTCCAGTATTATACCTTTCTTTTTTTTTTTTTTAAGATTTTATTTATTTATTTGACAGAGATAGAGACAGCCAGCGAGAGAGGGAACACAAGCAGGGGGAGTGGGAGAGGAAGAAGCAGGCTCATAGCAGAGGAGCCTGATGTGGGGCTCGATCCCAGAACGCCGGGATCATGCCCTGAGCTGAAGGCAGACGCTTAACCGCTGTGCCACCCAGGCGCCCCAGTATTATACCTTTCTAATATGTTATAGTACCTTTAAGTAAATAACTTCTTAAATGAAAGCCCTTTTTCTGCTCTCCAGAAGCAGATCACTGGTAGGTTTAGATTATATCCTTCGAAGCTTTTTTCTATGCTTATGCTGATAGCAATGCTTATGCATACATACTATTCCCTTCAAAAAGCTTTACAGGCATGGCTTGTGCTCTCAGCTTTTTTTTTTTTTTCATGTAGCTTTTGATCCTGAAAATCATTTCCGGTCAGTACATGGAGAGCTAGTTCACTCTTGTCGATGACTACATAGTGTGCCATGTACTAGCTGTCGTGAAAGATTACCAGTGGGAACGCTCATTCCTTTGCGACAAGTTTACCAAAAACCATCCTATCTTTGCAGTTTAGGAGTGGCTTAAAAAAAATGCCTAACGTTTTGGAAAAAATCAGTACAGAGTCGATGTTGTACAAAAAAGAAGAGAAACAATACAAGACAGTCTCACCGATGTACCGGGAGGTGACCTGCCGTGTTCTGATATTATAGACAGTGAGGTAGGGAACATGTGTGTACAGAGATCTGTCTACACTTGTGCTGTCCTGAGAAGTGGGGTCACTGGATTCCGGGATGGAATGCCAGCAGATATTTTTTCCTGCCTCTTCTGACAGAAGGTGACCATTTTTTCCCCTCCCTATTGGGTAATGCTCAAAGTCCCACACGTGACCAACGTAGTGTTACTTTTCTGTTTTCATCAGGTTGGCAAAATTGTTATAACATGGATCTCCTTAATTATTAGATAGGGTGAACATTCTTTTATGTATTTATTGGCCGTTTATAGTTCTTTGGCAGCTTTCCTGCTCTCACCCTTTGCCCTTTGTTTTTCTTGGTTCTTTTTTCTGATTGATTGGCAAGAGCTCCTGGCGTATCGGGGCTGACCGTCCCCGCGGTGCTGTGCTGTGGACGTTGCGGTATTTTCTCCCAGTCTTTTGTTTATCTTTAAGTTAGCTTATGAGACATTTTAAATATAGGAAATTTTCGTTTGTCTGATGTCCAGTCTGTGCATCCTTTTCTTTATGTTTCTAGCTTTTCTCATTTCCCAGGGAGGCTCTCTCTTGGCGATATTATGAAATTATAAAAAGAACAGCCACCTCTACAGCGTTTTTACAAGCCAGATACTGTTACACCAGCTTTACATATATTAATTGATTTCATCGTCTGTTGATGAGCCTGTTTTCAAGTGGGGAAAGCAAGGCAGGGAGAGGTTACAAGTCACAAGCTAGTGAGGGCTGTTGGAGTGAGTGTTCAGACCCAAGCAGATTGGCGCTACCTGACCGGTATATTCTTCTATACCTTTTCCCTCCGCTTAAGTCTTTAATCCCTGAGGAATCTATTTTGTGTATGGCGCCTTGTAAGGACTCTGATTTTCTGGATTGTGTGATTTAGGACTGTATTTTCTTTCAAAGTGGACGGTTGATCGTCCAACAATTTCTTAGATGACCATCCTTTCGTAGCTAATGTAGAAAGCCTTATTTATCGTCCCCTTGTCTCTAAATCTTACAGAGCTGATTTAGATCAGTCTGAACGTATTTACAGAGTATTGTCTGTCCAAAGCGCTGTGGAAGGAAAAGAGGGAACAGACAGAAACAGTTCTCTTTTCAAGACACGTAAAGTCCTGTGGGTGAAATTTCTCCCTCCGACCTTTTCTTCTTTCTCTCCAGCCTCTTCCCCAGGGTGAAATTTCTTGGATTAATTACCTTCATCAAATTCACTAGGCTGAGGGGAGTCTCCAGGAGAGACCAGGGTTTCGGAGAGGGTTTGTTTCTTATTGTTCCTTTGTGGAGACTGGGTTCACCAAGTATCTTAAAAAAAAAAAAAAAAAAAAAAAAGAACAAATACTGAAACTTCTAGAAGTTCTCTTTTCTGAAGTTCTTACTCAGATAACAAGGAGACAGCCTGACTCCGTCCACATAGTTCCAGTATAGACTGTTTTCAGCTACTGGTGATAAGTCTCCTTTTGGATTCCAGAGGTGTGCTGAGCTCGGGATTCAGGGTGAGGAGCAAGGAGGTCTCCCTTCAGATAATCTAGTAACTACCACATTGTCAGAATACTTGAAAGCCTCTACCCTCCCAGTCCTCTAGCCAAAAGTCCTAGATCTTCTTGTGAGAGGAAAATCTCTGGCAGTCCCCTCCAGCCAAGTAGAGGAAAAAGTCACACTTGGGGAATGCTTTGCAGGAATGCCATCTGCTGCCCCAGGGGTGCTCTGTAACCCCGAGGAGAATTTCCACAGCTCCACATTCCAGAGTAATTCCATGTGTTACCATCATTCTAGGTAAGCCTAGTCTAGCAGGAAAGCAGCACCATAGAATGGGGCAAAGGTGCAAACCCAATTTCCAGTCCTTCCAACTTGCTGAGGACCTGGTCGAAAAGGGCAAATTTGAATACAGTTAGTCCCAACAGGTGTTTCTGGGGTTGTTTGTTTGTTTGTTTTGAAAGGGAAATTGTAAAGGAACAATTAAGCGTTGTCAGCAACGCTGTCAGGAACAGGCAAGAGTTTTTAAATAATTATGTAATACCCCTTAACCTTAGTCTTAATTCTGTTCTCGACTTAACTTGAAACTAGAAATTCCCTGTAAGTGTGGGGTGGAAAAGGCTGTTACTGTGAACACTGAGCAGTGAGTCATTTTTTACTTTAATATTTAATAAAATTAGGTTTCCAGCACTTGTTTAAAAAAAAAAAAAGGTAATCAACATGTAGGGTGAATGGTAAAATGTTGGACAGAAAATCTGTTGCTCACAGAAATGTTGGAGGTTATTGAAACCAGGGTGATGACCCTGAGGAGAACTGAACCTACCACCGTGGCTAAGCCACTAGGTAGAGTCCCCAAATTTGTAAAGAAAAATGCGGAACACCCAGTTACATATGATTTTCAAACAACAGATAGTGTCTTAGTTATAAGTATATCCCATACGCTGTCATTTCATGTACTTATCTGAAGTTCACATGTAACTGGGCATCCTGTGTTTTATCCAGTAACCCTTCCTCTGGATGGTGAAGAAACTCTTTCATAGTGTTCTGCCAACAGGCTCAACGGGAGCATAAAGAGAGATAAGTGGCTTCCTTGTTGGTAAACCTCTTTTTTTTTTTTTCCAGTGATTCCCAACAAAAGAGGAAAATTACAAATGCCTCTAATGATGATTTCCAATTTTTGTTATTTATAGAGAACTGTCATATCAGATTTTCACATTTTCTACATTAATTAAAGTGCTTTTCCTATAATGAAATCTGAAATTTTCTCCAGAGCTATTTGTTAAAAATTTGCTTTTCAACAATTTTTTCATTATTTCCTTTTCCTGAAGTGCTTTCATGGCACACAGTGAGACAGACGTCACAGTGCCCAGTTCAATCCCCTGCAACTGTACCAGATGCTTCCGCTCTCCCTGCTCACGCTCGGGCTCCTCCGGCCTGCCTGTGCACCTGTTATTTATATGCAGGTGAGAGAAATTCCCAGCACTTGAGCCCGGGCTGCTGTGCACAGAAGACCCCGAGTGCTTACCATATACAGGATGCTAATAGGAATTGCCGAGAGTAGATTTGAACTGGGACTAATCATCAAGAATAATCAGGCAACTTTCTCTAGGGGCCCAAGTCCTCATGCTCTAAAAGGCAAACTAGTTAGAAGGTTAGAAATGTTTATCTACTGATAGTGTTTGGTTTGTAACCTGTTAATTAGCAGGGCACGTTCTCAGACCCAGAACGAGGGCCTCCAAAGCATATCTGGTCTCTTCAGTCAACAGTTGTAACCGTCCTCTCGTCTGCCCAGGACGGCCCATGCATTGGACTTACGGAAGGAATTTTCATCCTCTTGCTGTGCCTGTTGAGTCTTGCTCTCTGGGGACAAGCTCCTTCTTGAGGATTGTTGGGCCTTTGTAACCACACCTGAGCCGACATATTGTAGCAGGTCGTCCTCATTTCCTTGTCCTTCAGAACAAGGCCAAAGACAGGGGACAGGCACCGGTGGTTCTGTGATGGCGGGTGTCCCTGTACCTGTCACGTTCATTGGCTTTCCTCTTGCTGGTTCCGACTCCAGCACTTAGGACAGCATTCCCCTGTGTGGTCTCTGGGACACAAATGAATGGGAAGAGAATTTCTCCCTCTGGGTCAACAACATTTATTGAGTGCCAATTTCGTGCTGAGCTCTGGATAGGATTTTGTGTAGACTCAGGCTAATGAATCTTTAACACTTTTTTTTTTTTTTTAACCCATTCTGTGTGGGGAGCTCTTTGTGAGCGGCGTGTGCTGGGAGCATGTTTTGCCTCCGGTGTGCGCGCTCTGTGGTGGTGACCGCCCGCAGTCCCTGCTCATTTCTATGAGCAGTCCGTGTTGCTCTTGCTTCTCAGGCTGCATTTTGTGCACAGAGTGCCCTTTGGCCAAGCCAGGGGGACTTGAGCAGAGACCAGGCGTGGTTCTGAATTAGGAGAGGATTATTCTTCCAGAAGCTTGGGGCAAACAAGTCATATCTGTGTGGGGCTGCAACATTTTCCTGATACATCCTTACTCCTTTCTGTCTTCTTCCAGCCCCCAAAGCAGGACAGATGACACAACCCACCACAGCCTGATGATATCTGTGCTTCCCTGACAAAAGAGGAGGACAGAATCCCAAATGACCTCACAGCTTTTCTAATAGGATTCCGTGGCCTGTACCTGTCGGAGGAGCACTGGCATTACCAGGCTGGTGGTTGACTGAGCGGTGTCCGCGCACACACCTGGATTTCACCCAGTTCGTTCCTGGCTCTTACGTAGATGCGTCTCAGAGCCTTTGGGACAGTGGGAACGATGACGTCGGGGTTTTGTGTTGGTTCCGTGATTCCCTGTGGTCCTTCCGCGGCCTGTGGGAGGGAGCACGTGGCACAGCAGAGGTCCTATAGACGAGATGTCGGGGTTCCTGAAGATCTAGGAAGGGCTCTCATTTCCTTTCCAGCAGAGACTGTTCCAGTGGGATGACCCTGTCTAGCGTTAGAACTCATATGGCTGATTTAAACTAGGGCCCGTTTGAGCTCAGTGCTTCACGCCCCAGGCTCTCGCGCCATCGACTACCGCGGGCCAGGAAGGTGCTCTGAGCAGCAGCATCTGCTTTTCTGCATTTAGGGCACTCTGTGCACGTGTGGGGGAGATAGAGGGCCACCCCCAAAGGCTCCCCTTCTGCTCTGGTGTCCCCCATGCCAAGGTGGATTTCAGCATCATCTTCCCGCCTCTGCTGGGCCTTAGTGTTTCTGTATTGCCTTCTCCTACCACCTGTCTTATTTTTGAAAATGCTTTAAGATAGAAGGAGCTGGGGGAACATTCCAAGGCTCTTCCAGTCAGCCAAGCCAAGAGGCGTGGGTCCCGGGACTGCCATTTCCTCAGTGTCCTAGACATTAGTCAGCGAGTGTGACTGAAGCCAGCTGTGGTTGAGGAAGCGCTGTGGGGAGCCATGTGGCTGGAGGCATCTGCCTCTGTGTTTGTTCGCTTTCTGGTTCTCAGATTAGGATCTCACCGTTGTTGTTGTTGTTGTTGTTGTTGTTATTTTTGCCTGGACTGGGTTCCCATGAGCGATGGCCACAGCTGCCAGGATAGGAAGGCCGCGTGGCTTCTCCAGGGACAAGAAATCTCTACTTTGTCCAGTAAGTGTCCAGTGTCAAATCCATACCCCGCTCTGTCCATCTCCACGGTCTTGCTGCCATGATTTGCACCTCTGAGCCTTTGGTGCTTAGAGTTTAACCGAAGTTCAGACTTTTCTTCTCTGAACGCCCCCAGAGGACCCCAGAAGTCCCCTCAGTGCTCCTTCTTCCTTCTCACTGCCTCCCACAAACACAGTCACGTGCTTTTCTTCTCTGCCCGACCTCTTTTTTTTTTTTTTTAAGATTTTATTTATTTATTCGACAGAGATAGAGACAGCCAGCTAGAGAGGGAACACAAGCAGGGGGAGTGGGAGAGGAAGAAGCAGGCTCCCAGCAGAGGAGCCTGATGTGGGGCTCGATCCCATAACGCCGGGATCACGCCCTGAGCCGAAGGCAGACGCTTAACCGCTGTGCCACCCAGGCGCCCCCCGACCTCTTCTTTATTCCTCTTGAAGTGTGGCATTTGGAATGAAGTCTCACCTGAAAAAGTCTCAGCAGCGACAAAGCCCAACTCCACCGAGGGGAGACTAATTACACAGCTAATTAACCCAACAGATGTCATTGTAAGTGCTCCTTTCCTTAGAATGTGGATGCACACATCCCACATGGCTGACATGGGCTTTGGGCCTATTGCAAAATGTCTTTTTTTTTTTTTTAATCGGACTTTAAAGATGAGTATCTTTTCCTGCCCCACCTTTATGCTCTAGTGACATGGCCCTGCTTTTCCAGAAAGCTCTCTCACGCTCCTGCCCCCACAGATGGTCTCTCTGCCCTGAGTGCATGTCACACCATTTGGCACCAAGCTGATCTGTGTGTCATGTGTTAGTTTGTTTCCCCAACAGGTTTGTAAGGCTGCTCATCATAGGAGCTGCCTCTGCCATTGTGGGTATCTTTCAGGAAGGCAGCACGAGGCAAGACAAGTAGACACCGGAACTGGGTGCCGATTTCTTCCCTTCACCTCGTTGTCTTTCCTGAGAGCACGTTTGTTTGCAGTGAGAGCAGCCAAGAAGTGTTTGAAAGACGCAGTTCGGCTACCAGATGGTTAAAAAGTACAGAGCACCCATGATTTTGTTAGCAAAATTGAACAACACCTGTCTGGGACACAAAAAGGATTCTTGGAGGTGAAGGAGGGGTGTCAGGGAGCAGAGGGAGGTGGTGTTTTCATTCTCGCCCCCTTCAGCGTTAGGCAGGGAACAGAAAGGATGGCAGGATGCAGGTGGCCTGGGGGGGGGGGGTCGCTGGTGGCCGTGGGGCTCCGGCTGGCAGCCTGTGCCAGCAGAAGCTGACCGGTTCCTAGTGGGGTGGCGGTACCTGCCCAGGGCCCACGCTGACCGAGCCTTATTGCCAATGACCCCTTGCACTCAGGCACACCCACCCTGTGAGTGAACTCACGGTGTCCCCTCCCAATCCCTGGATCTGGAAGTGACCTGCTTCACCACTGCTGTGACATGTCACCAGTGGCTCCCATGGGGCCAAATCTGTTGGCCATGTTCAAACCACATGTGACTTTTTGGCAGCCCTGTCACCCTTTCTCCCCCCCCCCCCCCCGGCTTCTGTGATGTGAGGCTTGTGGTTTGTCTAGGCCTTCCCCGTGGTCCCTTTCTGACTTCTCTTCTGTCACTTACTGGTAGATACTGGCTTCCAGGGCTTGGTCCAGGTGTCCTGCTTTCTTCTGTGCATAACTCTTCCCGAGTGTCTTGTTTACTCCAATGCTCTTAAACCTCTACCTTCTGGGGACCCTTGAATCTGTATTGTGAGCCCTGAGCTCTCTCTTTATCTCCTTCCCTGTGGGGTGTTCCCATCCGAATGTCTCATCATCAACTCCTCAGACTCAGCATGGCCTAGAGACAGGTCCTGGATGACCGTAACCTCCAAACACCTTTCTCCTCTAGACTCCCCCGTTTTGCTGAGGGCCACTGTCAGTCTACCATTAGCTCAAGCCAGTAAGCTGGAAATGGTTTGTGGGCCACTCTTCCTTTCACTCCCTACAGCCAAACTGTAAGTCCTGTTGGCTCCACCTTCACAGTGTTTTTACTACCCACCCTGTTGTCTCTCACTGTGTCAGTTCTTTCCCTGCTTCTGCTTTTGCCCCTTATAGCCCACTATATACAGTGATTTTTATGAAGAGGAAAATCGGATCATAGCACTCCCCGCATTGACCCAACAGTGGCCCTCCATCCCACATAAAGTAAAAGCCAAGCTCGTGACTCTGGCTTATGAACTCCTCTGTGATCTCCGCTCCATGCCAGCTCATCTTGTAACACCCTTCCCTTTGCCCACTACATTTCAGCCACACTGGCCTCCTTTCTCTACGTTCAGTATGCCACGCTTGCACCTGCCCCGGGGCCTTTGCACCTGCGGCCCCACTGCCCAGAATGCGCTTTCCTGACCTTGGCATTCAGCTCACATTAAATGTCTGGTCCTCTGAGAGGCTTTCCCTGACTACCTACCCTCAAGTCACCGTCTCTTCACTTCACCCAAGTTTCCTTGTCTGCATTGACAGTTATTACCTATTTTTCTTGCTTGTTCATGTATTTGTCTCCCAAAAGGTCAAGGACCGTGGTTGTATTTTTTTTAAAGATCTCATTTATTTATTTATTTATTTATTTATTTATTTATTTATGAGAGAACAGGAGCAGGGGGACGGGGGAGGGAAAGAAGGAGAGGGAGAAACAGACTCCCTGCTGAGCAGGGAGCCCAGTGCAAGGCTCCATTGTGGGACTCCAGGGTCATGACCTGAGCCAAAGGCAGATGCTTAACTGACTGAGCCCCCCAGGCACCACCCCCGCGGTTGTCTTCTTAGTGGCTGTATCCTTGGTTTTTAGGACAGTATCTGTCACCGGCCTAGGAAGCATTTATTGGAGTGACAGAGTACCAGCAGAACATGCCTGTGGTTTCTCCCGCAGCCCAGAATGTGGTAGAGCAGCCCTGTCAGAACAACGTGGCGTTTACAAGTGAGAGTCCAGAAGCATATGTTGGAGTAAACCGAGGCAGTGCAGAGCTGTTCGTAGCCGTGTTGGTAGCCGTCACTGTTGTGCAGAGCCGCACTCCCGTATTGACCCACTGAGAAACAGTCCTGCTACACTTCCGCGGCATGTATTTAAGTATTCTGAAAATTCCCCTGTGCGCCTGGCTTTGACCCGGTATCCCCAGAGTCTGCTGATCCAAATCACCACTCTTTCTACTCAGTGGCCATAGACATTGATGTTGTGGTAGAAAATTTAATGGTGCTTTGCCCCTTTTATTTCATATTATGGTCCATTGTTATAGTAGTCTTTCCCTTCCACTCGGTTATAAGACTCTCAGCAGCAGGATCTGTTTATTCTCGTCCAACTTTGTCCTTCCCAGTCAGTGTCTTAAAGATGTTAGACTGGAAGTGTCAACTGAAGGTTTAACACCCAAAGACAGAATCTGAAACATAGAAATGTAAAGATTAGGTTCAGCCCTGAAAACCCTACTCTTACTTCCTTAGAATCTCCTCTGCTGTGTTTACTCCCCCTCTCCCTGGGCAAATGCCCGCGTCTAAGTGATGCTAATTAGTCCCGGGCCTGGTTGTCCCCAAGAGGTCATGACCTTGGTGGCAGAATATATTCCCAGTAAGAGAGGAGCTCCCGTTGGCTTCTGTCCTCCGCCCCCATGTTCACGCCACATACCTTTGAGCCCCTTCTCTGAGCAGGACTCTTCTTCAGGGCTGCGGTCCTGAACTTTGTAAAGTTGGTTGACTATGATTCAAACAGAGATACGTTTTACTTCTGGACTCAGCTCATACATACACAGAGAGATTTTGTATATATCATTGAAGCAAAAGTTTTATAATTCAATTTTATCCTTAAAACATGGGCTACACATTGATACTTAACTATCGTTTCCTGTTGTTTTACACACGTAGCGGTTCTACCTGCTGCATTGGTTTGAAGATCCACTCAGGCAGTGGCGCTCAGCCCAGGGAGCTTTCAAAACAAATGTGCAGGCCGGGCCCGACCCAGCCCACGAAAGTTCTGGTTTAGCTCACCGCCGGCTTCTCATGTGTAGCCCTGGGTTGAAAACCACTACAGCAATGGACCCCAACCCACAATTTGGAAAATAGCGCCACGTCGAGTACAAAGGGGAGTTGATCATTCAGTCAGAGGAGTCAGACGTGGATGCAAGAGTTACCCAAGTCTGCAGGGAGGTCAGGGGAGGGAGAAATCGCATCCAGTTGCTTAGATCAGAAGAGACCTCAAAGAGAGGGCCGCTGGACTTTGGGCAAGATTCGAAGAGATGGGTAAGCTGGACAAGGGCAGATTCCTTTTCTCCCTGTCAAACCTGAGGCCATCTTACTAGCCTGATTTTGGGAGCTAGTGTTTCCTCTCACACACCTGTGGTTAATACACCTCTTCAAAGAAAATCAGCTATGAGCTAAACATTTCATACTAATAACTCACTGAAATTGGGGCCTTTCTAGTGTTCTGCTAGGGAGGAGGTCTGCTTCATATGATCTGCTGAAATAATAAAAATACAAAAAAAAAAAAGTACCCCGTAAACAAATACTGAACTCCAGTTAATGCTTTACATGCTAAAGGATATACAGTCTGCGTTTCACTTCGCTGTGCCTTACAAAGGGAAGCTGCATTGATAGATAATGCAGCCAAATATTTGTTTTAGCGTCTGGGTGATGGATATATAGGTGTCTGCTAAGTGATTTTTTCCAATTCTTCTCTGTAACTGTAAACGTTCATAATAACAGCACAGGGGTAAAATTCTAAAATCTAATGGTTAGGTGTTCTTTGGCTCAACCATGTAGAAGCTTTGTGTTCAACGTGAGTCCTCTTCTCCACCCCGCTGGCTTCCTCTTTGCCTTCCCAGGCCATGGGAAGAGTAATATTGGTGTTCTGTTCTATTCCTGCAGACAGGACATGGATTTCATTGGAGGCAGGAGCAGGCCCAGTTGAGAACCCTCAAGTCACCTCAGGAGAGGTGGTGGGAGTTCCAACAGGCTCTTGGTCATGCCAGAAATTTCAGATGCCCACCAGATGCCAGGCATTGAAAACCTGAAAACTTTAAGACAAGATGTCCAGATGTGTTAAGGGAAACCGGGGCAGTTCTTGGAGAGAGAATGTCTGATGTCAGGCTGCCTGGGTTTGAATCCCAGCCCCTGTCTTTCACAGCCGAGTGGCTTGGACATGTAGCTTATTCCTTCTGTGTCCTTCACTGTAAAATGAGCTACTAAAATGGCGTGCCTGAGAGTGCTGTTGAGTGAGCTAAATGAGGTAATACATGGATGTAGTCACCATACGGTGCCAAACAATGTATTAGTCCTTATGAATACTGTTTTTCTGCATTAGTTTTCCCATTGTCTTATGCAGACCACGTAATCGAAGTCATTTTATAATTTGGTTTTCTTTATCTTTGAACTTGACACACTTTGGGTTTGGAGGATAGCAAGGCTAGTGTGTGTTTGTTGGTTGGTTGGTTTTTTGGTTTGGAGAAGGGAGAAAGAATACCCTTGAGAGAAATGTGACCAATGTGCGAGAAAATGAGTTTGTGAAGTAATTAACCTTGGCCAGTCAGTCATGGTCTGATCTCAAGAATGGGGGGCTTGGAGAGATCACTGAGTTGCCTTCAAGCCCTGAGTATGTTCATAGGACTTTTTGTTTTTTTAGGGGAATACTTCAGTCTCTTCTCCTAAGTAATGGAGCCAGAGGCGGTCTAGTGAAGTACTCGAGAAAGCTAGAAAGTAATCTAAGTTCAGCTTTATTTTTGCTACTACGTCTTTGACCCCTTTTCTGAGAAGTACCTAGGAGGTTTTCAGTTGTGAGAAGAGTAAGCAGTGAAGTTACTTTTACTGACATAATTATATAATTTTGCCCTGCCTAACCTGGAGGACTTCACTATTTGATTTTTTTTTTTTCTTTTTTTACGCAGGGCTTCCCTGCAAGCCACCAGCACACCTATCTTTCCCTTAGGCGACCAAAATTAGATGCATTTAGGTGAGAATTTAGGCTTGGAAACTGGTTCAGAGTACACAACACAATCAGAGAACTTTCTTTTATTTTTTCTTATATTTTAGAAACATCTATTTCTGATTGAAGCTAATGCATATTCACCCCCCTCCCCCAAAGAAATTATAATCCAAAAATGCACAGCATGGAGGGCAAATACTGAGAAATGGAAGTTACATTCAAGTTAACCTGGAGTGCATTTGGCTCTGGTGTCATCTTATGTTTTGTATTTGTGTCTGTTTACGTTTTGTCACCTTGGCAATACCGCAGAAGATCGTAAAGGGGGGAATAGCTTTTGAACACAAGTGAAGAATTAGCTAGTGCCGCAAAGCTGCCGTACCCACCTTGCCGAAGTGAGTTCATTTCTATTGAAAACCACGGTGTTGGTGGCGTGGATGACTTCACATTGCCTTAGGAATCTTCTTTTAGTGTTTACATTTGTGTCCCTGCTTGTGGCTGTACCATCCCAGTCCCCATTTACAGTAGGGAACACCTGCAGTCAAGTATGCAAAACTGTTTCCATGGCAACCCTTTGTTATCCATTAATTTAAAATATTCCAAAATTTTTCTTCAGCTGAAACTTTTGTTTTTTTTTAAACCATGCATTCCTCCTCTTCCCTTATTTGTACATTGCAAGTTAATCTCCTTGGCTACTCAAGTTCTGGATGTTTTCTCCCTACCCCACCTCTTTTGAGAGCTGATCTTTCTTTCTTTCTTTCTTTCTTTCTTTCTTTCTTTCTTTCTTTCTTTCTTTTTGGGGGGGGGTTAATGAAATAAATGGCTAAACCCAAGATCTCTGATTACAGCTGAGTCAATAAGTGGGAGGAGATGCCTCCCTCCTTGATTTGAGAGAAGCAAAACTTAATGCGAAACAATCTTTAACATCTGAAATGATGTGCAAAGTATATGCAACAGAAAAATCTCACCAAGTTCATTGCCTGCCTGATGATTAGATCAGCATGAGCAGATCTGGAAAGTATTCTTGAGAAACAGAGCCGCTCTTTGTCATTTGAACGGTGAATTTAAAATCCACTCTGAGGACTGAGTTTTGGCAACATGAGTTTCATGCTGGTGTCAAGGGGTATGTAAGGATCGTGTCCACAGCTTATGTTTGGAAACACCTATGAAATGAAATGCAAATCAATGGCAATAACATGCTGAGGTTGCAAATTTGAACCCAAATGAGGAAATGCAAAAAGAAAGCTTTGCATGGCAACACTCATTTCACATGCGGTAATTATTACTACCAAATAGGATATTCTAGATCTGGGACATCCTCATGTCCTACCATTGCTACTCCTTGGATAAAATTTTACAACTGTCGTACGCAAGTCTTTTGCATTTCTGATACATTCAGATGAAGGTAATGATTCTGCCATTTCCTGTCAGTATCCTCCTCTTCCTTATTTTAGCAAGGTACTGACATTATCTTTGTTTCCTTCCCTACTTGGTTTTATGGGTGTTTCTAAGTGCATCAGTTCTGCGCTGCTGTGTACGTTGGGCAGTGGCAGGTGAAGGCGGGTGCTAGTTGGGTTTCGTTGTTGTGTAGCTTGAATTCCTGGTGTCTTCCCAGCTGTCTAGGTTTTGCACTGTTCTTACTAGTCCCTGTGCAGCTTGTGTCCTGGTCATTGTGGGTGTTAGGACGAAGGACTTTTGTTGGCCTCAGTGTTCTCCGGACTTAGAAAATCTGTCAGAGTAGATCACACAGATGTCATATCTTCTGCCCTCTCCCCACCCCTTTTTAAATAACTTTACTTTCATTTTTCTTTTCTCCCTCTAAGTAGTTGGGCAGAGACTTTTTATATGCAGAAGAATCTTGAAGTTTCTCAGATGCCACTCCTCTGTCACCTTGAGGTGATAGGAAGAATGGGCCGGGAGCCGTCTTTAGCGGGAGGGGGGCGTATGGGTGGAGTATGTTCTGTGTCTAAAATAGTGCAGGTTTCCTTTCTTCTTCCCCCCTTCTCATGTTGGGGGCCTGGGAGCCCAGCATCCCTGTGATTGCGCTTGATTCAGCATAATTGATGCGGTCTCATTTCCCACAGCTGATGAGGATTATATCAGCTTGGTTTAACAGTCTCATTTTCTGCTCCCAGTGCACACTTGTTTTAATGTGTTTCAGTTAATGAGGTAGAAGAGAGAACGAGGTGTTACTGTTTATACACAGACAGTGAGCTTGTGCAGAGAGCCCTGCCACAGCCCACGTGGCCCCGGGTGTCCTCAGGGGCAAGTCCCACGGAGCGAAGCCACCTTTTCGGAACATGGGTTTTTCAGGACTAATGCAGATAATGATTATTACCCATAAGCTTTGCCAAATAGTCTTATTAATACCATTTCTCTTTCCTCGATGTGTCTTTCATATGGCGTCATTAAAAGACTATAACGTGGCTCAGAGCTGGGGGTGTAGTTGAGGGAGTTGGTCTGCCTTTCTGGCTCTGCCTGCCTTTCACCATCGCACACCCCTAGACGGAGCCCTCCCTGAGGAAGGGTCAGAGCATTTGAAGCACACAAGAGAAACCAGTTTCAGAAGTCCAAGAGGAGCCATACCCTGGTGTGGGCAATACTGAGAGTCTGCAGTAGGCACTAAGAATGTATATTGCTCTGTTCCTTGGGTCAGAGCTGTGCTGCTGGTTGGGATGGTTGAAGAGCTAGGAGAAACTTCCAGGGGTAATTTTCTATGAGGTTCTGGTTTGGGTCATGACCTTGCTCTTCTTGATCCTTTGGGGTTGGAGGCCATCGTAATCGAGCTGCAGATACTGCCCCCTCTTCCTAGACCTGCTTAGGGTAGCCAGGAAATCAGGACTGGGCGGGCCTTTTGCATGTATTCAAATTTCCAGCCTCTGGAGATGTGAACAGTGAAGGGAGTACCGGAGATATAACAAAGGAGACCTTTCCTATTTTGGGACCCACCTGAGCCATATTGTGAGCCACATTCAGACTTGTGGACAGACACACTCTTACACCCCCTACCCTCTCTCCTGCCATGTTCACTTAAGCTCTTTCTTTTTCTTCCTTCTCTCTCTCAACATGGAGTGCCCTAAATGGTTAAACCCAGTGCCTGGCTTTGGCACAGTGCCAGCCCCATGGGGCGCTGCGCAGGCCAGAGGCCCCCAGCGCATCCCAGCTTCCCGAAGGCACAGCGGCCGTGGGTTTCAGCAGGAATTAAACAATTACTAAGTCTTAGTCCTCCCCACCTTCCGTGGATTGACTCTATAAATTGTCAGCCTGTTGACATTTTAATGCGAATTATGTCATGTGGTATCCCCTTTGATTTCGACATGCCTCAGTTTGTAAATACATGAGCCACTCAAAGGCTTGTGGTTAGCGTACACTCCGGAGGCCTCGGGGTTTTTGGTGGGGGAGAGAGCGCTGGAGAGCACACAATGCTGGGAGTGTGCCTGGCGTGGAAAGCCTTTTACAGTTACCCAGGGTGGCTGCGAGGGCGGGCCAGCCTTGCAAGGGGCCTGCTGCGAGCCCCAGCGCTGAGCTGTTCGCCTTCCTGTCCCTCCCCAGGGCACTGGGAAGTCCATCACCTTTGGGACCAAGTCGCAGGATATTTCTACTGGTTGTGTGGATGGCTGAGCATTTCCCCGAAGTCACTGTGCAGCTCTGTTCTCCCTGTTGTAGAGTATGATGTCACCTCCCCTGTCACCAGCACCTGGAGCACAGCCCACCGAGTCCAGATTCCAAAGCAAGCAAGGAGGCCAAGGGACTGTTACCTTGGAGCAGGTGTTTCCTTCCCCGGGGCTTGGCCATCCACTTGGGAGAATGGATGGGAAAGGATTTTGTAGAATGTGATGGATGGGTGCAGATTGGGAAGTTGAGGAAGAAGAATGGTAAAGGGTAAGGATGGCTAAGCTGTATGGAGGGAAAAGGAAGGTTTGGTATTTGTGCAGGAGGGGAAGAAAGAATGGAACCTTGAAGATTCTGCATGTTCTGATTCTCAAAGTGAAATTCAGGAGAGGAGATTTTGAAGTAGATTTTAGGACAACCCAGAAACCCTGTGAGAACAACCAAGAAACCCTGCTCTAGCTCACTGGTCCCAGCACCCTATTTCCTGGCTTCTCCTCTCCTTATTTGAGACTTTCCTTTAAAATTAATAACCCTAGAGGAGCTGGCTTCCTGGCGATCCTTTGCATGCAGAATGTCAGTGCTCAGAAAAGTTAGAATTAGCCATTTTGAGACTCGATGTGTTGTGCCCAGAAGAGTTTGGCCAAGATGACATCATCACTAGACACTTCAGAATGGACCAGACATAGGAAAGTTGGTTCCTGTTTTGCACAGAAGGGGTCCACACTCTTCCCCCTTCTGAACACAGCAACTGCTGGGCCTACTGTCTGTGTTGGAATTTGGCTGACTTACAAAAATGTCATGGGATCTCTAATGGCCATGGGTGGTCAGGACCTCTTTCCCACGTGCTGAATAATTCCAGTTTCATGTGTGAATAATGCCCAGATTAAAGCAATTAGAGCGACACATAATCTGAAAAGGAAGAAGGGACCCAGCTTCCTGTTGATCGGACACTTCCAGCTTGTTGGTCTCTCTGGTACTTCCATGAGAACTCAAAAAAGTTCTTCGAGAGTGGTGATCCACACAAGTGTGTTTGAAAAGTGGGGCTGCTGCGGAAGACTCTTCCTTTGCTTCTTCCGTGGATTTATCTGGCTTTTATTACTTGGGGGAAGGAAGTGAGCGGGAGGGTGGGACCAAATGAGAGAGAGACAAACACAGAGACAGAGAAGGACAGAAAGGGAAAGAGAGAGAGAGCGCGAGGGAATATACATTGCTTAGTGGCACTGTTTAGTTGGCTACTATGCGAAATTATACTTGGTTTCTCTTCAGCATCTAGTTAAGAGTTTAGCTGTGAGAGTATACATGAAATAAAATGATAAACCTTAAAACAGTTGAGACTCGTAAGAACATTACTCTTTGTTAATTAAAAAAAAGTTCCAATTGATATGTATATTTTTCCAAATGAAAACAAGCATTGGCTGCCCAGGTAGAAAAGGAGGCCTGTGCTTTGTTTAAAAAAAAAAAAAAATCATAAAATATCGTTTACAACATGAACGTAGGCCTTGGTTACCTAATTCCTCGTTACTGTAGTGCATGTAAGTTAACTGTTGGAAACATGCTTTCAGACAAATTTCGGGTCCCTTTCAATAAGTTGAAATGTATTTCTGTCACTTGCTAAGGAGTGGGCAGGAGCACGCTGTGTCTCTCTTCATTCGTGTCTTGCAGAGGATATAAAACTTGTGGTCACTCCTGCCCTTGGCGGGTGTCCATTCCAGCCCCCTGGACAAGTGGTCAGAGGGTGACCCTTGGTTTCTCAGCCCCATAAATGAGAAGAATTCCAGATGATTGTAGTGTTGAAGGTGGAGGGAGTCACTGAATTTGCTTTCATTCCTTTCTCCCTTCTTCTTCAACCCTATTCCTTCAAAAAGAAAGGCAACTCAGGGGCCCCTGGCTGGCTTAGTCAGTAGAGCATGTGACTGTTGATCTTGGGGTCATGAGTTTGAGCCCCATGTTGGGTGTAGAGATTACTAAAAAAAAATTAAAAAAAATACAAGCAACTGAATGTGTAATGCAAGGTAATGAAGAGACACATGAATGGGGTGAGTGCGACAGACGTGCTCTGTGCTCTGACACAGCTGGAGGATGTCACCCTCAGAATCACCCGTCCCTGACCAGGGGCATATGTGTTTGCCGTCGGCTGCTATGGTTGGGGTGTTTAATCTGATCTGCAGCTCATCCTCCCTGAAGCTCTCTGACACTCAGGGGGCTTTAGAATTCGCTTGCCCTTTATAGAATTAGGGGTCTTGAGATTCTTTCTGTTGAACTTTATTAAAATCAGCATGGCTAGGCAGCTAGGTGGTGGGAAAATGTCAGAGTGAGAACACCCCGGACTCATGATGGCCAGGCCGAACACGAAGCTGCATCGGTGGTGGCCAAGGCTTGTTCAGGAGGAAGAAGTCAGCTAGATTATGGGCAGCAAGGGGAAACGGGCAGCTGACTGACCCATTTCTATAGCACAGCAATGGCTTTGTGTTAACTCCACATTCCAACTTGTTCCAGCCCCACGGTTATTTGCATAGCACACAAACAGCGGATTGTACAATGCATACAGGTATCGCCGGCATTGGCAAGGGACCACGGATATGAATGGGACCTGTGTGTCCCTGTTGTAAGACCTTCCCAAACCACCCCTGTGACTGCCTGGAAGAAGTTCAGTCTTGCTGGTGTGTGTGTGTGGCAGGGGGCGGGGGGGTGGAGGGTGCCTGACCAATCTGCGTTTTCACTTCAGGGGTCTGAAAATGGATTTCTACAAAGGGTCGGAGGAGATGGGATTAAAATCCCACAGGAGGGGCGCCTGGGTGGCACAGAGGTTAAGCGTCTGCCTTCGGTTCAGGGCATGATCCTGGCGTTATGGGATTGAGCCCCACATCGGGCTCCTCCGCTATGAGCCTGCTTCTTCCTCTCCCGCTCCCCCTGCTTGTGTTCCCTCTCTCGCTGGCTGTCTCTATCTCTGTCGAATAAATAAATAAAATCTTAAAAAAAAAAAAATCCCATAGGAGAGAGATACCCTGAGGAAGAAAACTCAGGAGGTTCATTTAATAAGAAGAGAAAAACGGGGTGGGGGGGGGCGTTAGAGAAAGGTGGGGGGGCAGTGAATGAGAGAGTGAATGAGAAGGGTTTCTGACAATTAACTAATTCTCCTTGCTCCAACCCATGACAGAATTAATCACACATTAACACACTGACAGCAAAATTAATGTCATATGCAAATTAATAGTGCGGGCTTGGCATCCCACAGCCTGTTGGCTTTTTAAGGCTGGTGTTGTAGTCACAGCCCCAGCCCCGGCCCGTGGGCTGCCGCGTCGGTGTCGCCCCACCCTCTTTCTGCCCAAGAAGACCCGCTGCCACTCTGGAACGGAGCAGCATTCCCTCAGCTGGCTCGAAACAACTCAGGTCAAAGCTATAAGCAATGGTGCAGAGTCAGGAATAAGAAGTATTGGTCAGGAACCCTTTGGGCCCTCATACGTTCTTACCTCTGCCATAGTTTTTTACCATCAGCGGCTATTCTTACAGGTAAGCGGGGGTTCCCGAAGCAGTCCTAGGAAGCCACCACAGCATTTGCTCCTGAGATGTCATCATGAAGAGATGCGTCGGGTCAGTGGGAAGAAGGAGTGTGGAGTATGGCTCGGTCACATCTAAAGTCCTTCTCGTTTTTGTGATGAACTACAAAGTGAAAATTGTTTTATGTGGCTTCCAAGAGGCTTAACCTCTTGAAACCAACTCTAAAAGAGAAAATGTACACCTCTCCTTGATGCTAGAAAATGAATAAATAAACAGAAGAAAGAATCGTCTGTTTTAGGATATTTGGATGGCTGAGCTTCCGTGCCCGGGGCAAGTGCGAGCTCGCCCCTTTACGGCCGATGACTAACCCACTTGTGAATTCTCCATCCGGGATAATTATTATTTTGACACTTAATGAGGAACAGTGTTGTGAAGCAGGCGTTATGCAGAACCTAGAGACGTGATCCTGCCCGCGAGGCCCTTCAGGAAGGACGAAAGCAATTCAAAGTAGGATAAAAACAGGCAACCGTTGATGCTGATTTCGAATGAGTATTGGCATTTTCTTAGTGGTGCTGATTTCCTTAGCTTTTTCCGTAGCTCCCGCTCCATCTTCTACCAAGGAGAAGAGACTTGAGATTGATGAGGTCAGGACAGAGACCTGGGAAGTCGTGTTGCCGGCTGTGGAATCATTTTAATTCCGGGGTGAACTGGTGCTTCTTTTTGTGGTGTGTCTAAAACAGCCGCGGAGACCAACTGCCTGGCCTAAATTGGGGCCATAGAAATTGGGACCCTGGAAAATCATTCACATCATAGTTCAGTTTTATAAACAAAGAGAGGAGTTCCGATGTATCAGAGATACGAGTACCTCTATCTACAGTTCTTATCCTTGACATCCAGACGGATAGATGCCAGCTCATATATATGTAAACAACATTTATACACACATAAATACACATATGCATAGAAATATACGCACATGTACGTAGAGGGGTGTGTATATATCTGCTGTAATTGTATACATGGTACAGTGTCTTAGACTGTAAGACACTGCTGATGTCATCAGGCTTTTAGTGGCTTTATCACCTGTGGGTGATAAACACTGTAAGGACCCTGGTGTGGACCCAGCAGGCAGACAGATTGGACGGTGGGATTCTGTTCTGTTCCTGGCTCTGACGCGTACCAGCCCTGGACCCCGAACGCATGCCTTAGTGTCATCTGTAAAACGAAGCTCTTTGCCTCCCAGAGTCAATACCATTGGGTGTCCTGACAGAAGTGAAGGAGTTATAGACACTGTACAGCACATAGTTATCGGAAATGAATACCTTACGATGAATATCTAATCCCACAAGACAGTTTTGTAGATAAAAACCAGGTAGTGGGAGGGGCGCCTGGGTGGCTCAGTCGTTAAGCGTCTGCCTTCAGCTCAGGGCGTGATCCCGGCGTTGTGGGATCGAGCCCCACATCAGGCTCCTCCACTGAGAGCCTGCTTCTTCCTCTCTCACTCCCCCTGCCTGTGTTCCCTCTCTCGCTGTCTCTCTGTCAAATAAATAAATAAAAATCTTAAAAAACAAAACAAAACAAACAAAGAAAACCAGGTAGTGGGAGAGTGCCTGGAGTGGACAGAAAATGTGCTTGGCCACATGTCGGTGTATCTAGCACTCAATTTCACTCCAGTCCCTGTGTTGAAGGTGGCGAATCAGATGGATCTCCTTGCTGTGACTCCAAGGCTGGCCTTGATGTTGGCCCTTCCCTAGATGTGCTGTTGGATAAGGAAAAGTTCTCCTCTCACTTGTCCCCTCCCACGTGGCATCACTGGCATCATGGATTGAATAGAAGGAGGAATTCAGGTTGAGAGAGGAGGAACAAGTGACGGTGGCCAAAGCGGGGAGGGTCGTTTGCCTGGAGCAGGTGGGTCTGAGCTGGCGACAGGGGACAGGCCTCACCGTCCTACTACAGTAGTTGGGAGATGATGGAGAACTAACACCCGCTGAGAAGCGGGTGATACCAGTGGGAGTGGACTTGTTGAAGGAACCGCAGAGAGAATTCAGGTGTGGAGAGCAAAGTTAAGCTAGAGTGCTTGGGGTCACAGCCCGGGCTCAGAGTTCTCAGAAAAAGGACCATCAGGTGTGTGCTTGGGGTTATGGCACCCTTGAAGTGTGGAAACCAGTCTGCTGTTTGTCTCCCGTGGCGGCAGGGCACGGGTTCGCAGGTGTGGCTCTGCTCTGCGAGGGCTGCAGAGCTGCAGAGAAGCAAATGCGCACAGCTCTGTAGTCAGTCCCCCAAAGGACCTTTTCAGTGGAGCTTGGTTTTGGAGTTGCCTCCCAAATGGGAGTCGGGCCTGCTTTAAGTTTTGCATCCGTGCATGTGGCCGTTTAAAATTTTCCCTAGATGGCCTTGCCTCCCATACTGCCTGTGGGGGTTGCTAGGAGACCGGCAGAGGCCTGTCTTCTTGCTCAGGACGAGGCCCCAGCCAGCTTCCTCGGGCCTGGAACCAGCAAGCGTCACAAGCACATAAGAGCACCGGCCGCCTCCCTCTTTGCTCTCTGGCCCGGGCCTCTCCCTCTAGACACCTTGCCACCTTTCTGCATGTTCAGGGGCCGTCGGCCCCATGGGAGCATTCAGGGGAGGCCCTGCAGTGTCCGCCATCTCTGTCATGCCTGTCCTCTTGGTAGTCAGAGGCTTTATCAGGGGATGGGGTAGCCCACAATCCAATTGAAAATGAGATTCGCTCTAATTTTGTTTTTCCCCAGGGCCACTGTCAGGTTGCACCTGAGCAGACCAAATTCCCTCTCGGTTCTCTGTCCTTCTCTCTACTACGTGCGTGGTCTCCTGCCGGAGACCCAGGGGTCTCTGGCTTCCCGAGCAGTGCCTCATGCCTTTTGAAGAAAAGAAAAGCTGGATATGTTTTTGGCCATGGAGTTCTGGAAGGAAGTAACCATGGTCGCATTTCCATGAAGAGCCTGTCCAAGTTTCTAGCAGCTTCATCTCCCAGAAGCTTTGGTCCTCTCTTGCCCTGTTGCCTTCCTGCCATCTGTGGACAGTGTGGGGAGGCGGGTACGATGGGAGAGGGAAAGCCAGAACTAGAATTCACAGCTGGGCCCCTTAGTTAAGAGGCAAAAGAATGCTGGTGCATTCGTTCTGCAAGGAGTTCTCTCTGAATTCTGTTGGATTTGCTTTCCGACCTAAGCACGTTGTCCTCTTCCTCTTGGGGAAACTGCTCTGCACCTCACAGATGCGTATTCTGCATTGATTATATTCCTAATCACGAGGGAATCCAGAGGCTCGTTCATGTGTCCTGTTGGTGAACACGGAGCTTGGTGTCCTGTTTTGCCACCGCCTGTCCACATCTAAAATGGGCTTGTTCTTTGATGAGGCTGTGACTTCCAGGCATTGACATGTCTGACATGCGCTTCACCAGAGCGTTGTTCATTTCTGTTTTGTTGTCATTGTTTTAAGGTGGTAGAGTGGTCAGTGGGCTGCCAAGTCGTTGCTGTGGATTACTGTGCAGCTATTGAAAATGATGGTGTGTATGTATTTTTTAGTTGGAAAGTTGGCTTTAACATAGTATAAAATGTTACATATATAGGTTATTCCATTTATGAAAACCGCGATGTATTGTATGTGTAGATCAGAGGTGCCAAGATGGGTTTTGGCCAAAAATGTTTATCTCAGTGATAGAATTTGGTGATTTGTTACCTTTTTGTTCCTTTCTGTATTGCCTTAAAAAAAAATTAACGAACAGATACCATTTCTTAAAATCTATTAAAGATGTCACCTTCCCAAGGGTTCCCAAATCTGACTGTGCATCAGAATCAGGTACAGATTTTGGGGTTCCGCCCGTGATTTGATTCTGTGAATCTGGGCTGGCAAAATACAAGGGATCTTTGTTTCTAGCAAGTTCTTGACTCCCCTGGTCCTGGAAGGGGACTTGGGAAATTTTGGCCCTGATGAAGGACTATCCTGTAAAAATACTTCTAAACAATAGTCTTCAACTTTCTTTAACTGTTTTCACTTTCTTTACATCAGCGAGTCTAGGGATACCTCTAATCAGTAAAAATCCTTTCTGTTGAGGTGTTTCCCTGAAGGGGTAGAGACAATTGTTTCCTATTCCTCTCTGGTAACACAGCCTTCCTAATGATACTATTATTTGGTAGAATGTAAATGGTACTGTTATGTATCATTTGCTCTTGTAACTGACTTCTTCAAACTTTGCTGTGTGTGCTTTTCTGGACGTCACTAAATGTTTTTATACCGCATGATTTTTAACATTTGCACAGTGTCCCCAGGTGTGAAGGGCCCATAGCTCATTTCACTAGGTGCCCTCCTCCTCTTTTTGGCAGTTACTCCTGTGTCGGCCCCTTCTCCAGTCTACTGAGTACACATCCCTGGCATGTGTGCCTGATTCTTGGTACGAAGTGGCTTCCAAACTCCTTACCGTCCCCATCACCTAACCATGAATTGCAGGTCTCCTGGGTGACGATGCTCATTATGGGATGTGTGGTGTTCTTGGTGAGGCCTCACTGATTACAGAGAATCTTGCTCTTTCATTGATAAGGATGCTTAATCATTAAGTTATTATTCTTTTATTAAGAAGCCAGATCAGGGGCGCCTGGGTGGCTCAGTCGTTAAGCGTCTGCCTTCGGCTCAGGGCGTGATCCCGGCGTTATGGGATCAAGCCCCGCATCAGGCTCCTCTGCTATGAGCCTGCTTCTTCCTCTCCCGCTCCCCCTGCTTGTGTTCTCTCTCTCCGGCTGTCTTTCTCTCTGTCAAATAAATAAATAAAATCTTAAAAAAAAAAAAAAAAAAAAAAAAAAAGAAGCCATATCAGATCCTTGGCTCCAGTGGAACTTGGGGTCCCCTGAAATGATCAGGGTTTGGTTGGTGCCTTCGTTTTCATAGAACTGACAAGTAAACCAGGTCTCTCCGTCCCCCAGACCCGAGAACAGGACTTAATGTAAATTGCTGTTTCTCTTCATCCTGTTTATTGCACTGTTTCAGTGCCTTAGCTGGCTGCCCTTTCAAACGTATCCTATCTGGAAATAGGAGACAAAAGATGTCCTATTTATATATTATTTTCATTTATCTTTATTTTTGAGTTCAAAAATATTCCTTGTCCATTGTAAAACAAATAAAACTTACGGAAATGTGGAGAACCACAAAAGAGAGAATCATCCCTAATCTCACTCCACAAAGATGGTTCTAATTTTAAACATTTTAACCTTTTCTGTACAGATGTGATATTATTTAGTAGAATTTAAATGATGTGTATATCTTGTAAATGGCTTTTAAGAACTTCACAGTGTTTTGTTTTTTTGGGTATCGCTAAATACTTCTACCACATGACTTTTACTAGCTGCACAGTGCACCCCCGTGTGAAGGTGCCGTGATTTCTTCAGCTCCGCGTCTGTTTGGTCTTCAGGGTTTTTTTGTTTTTTGTTTTTTTTCCCCCAGTTTTGCACTATTAAAAAGAAAATTTTAGATAATACATAATATAAACAAACAAGTTAAAAGTTGTCTTTGGATATCAAAGATGTGAAATGTGTGTGCACCCTGTGAATTTCATGGCCTCTCCTATTCATCATTACCTTTGACTGTTCATCATAGGTTTTGAGATTCCAGAGTTTAAAATGTTTATCTCGTCGAATCTTTTCATTCTGCTTCCTTCCCTTTTGTTAAGCTAAGAAATCCCTTTACCCTGCCAGGATCAGGTTCCTTTATATCCCCATTTAGTTCTTTTATGGTGTAATGTTTTGACACTAGACTCCATAATCCATCTGGAGTTTGTTTTGGTATATATTGTGAGGCAAGGATTCTCCCATGTTTATTTTTTTTTCCCCAATTAGTTGTCCATCCCAGTCCCATTTACTAAGCAATCCACCCATCCTTTCCTGCAGTGTTTGGAAATGCCACCATATCACACGCTAAATTCGTATTTGGATCTGGTCCTAGACTTTCTCTTGTTCCATTAATTTGCCTTGACTTGGGACCATACAGTACTTAGTTTTATACTGCCTGGTGTTAAAGTATAATAATTCTCCTCAGTCTCCTTTTAAAAATGTTTTCTAATTTACCCATTCCTTTCTTGGCTTTTAGAGTCTTTCTGGTTGTTGATGGGCATGACTCCTGTCTCTATGCACATCTCATTAGAAACGTTAGGCAAGAGAAGTCCAATTGGTAATGATGATACCCTGTAGACCTTTTCCTCCAGATTGACTTTGACACATGATCACTGTTCTTTAGGTCAACATCGTGAAGTGCAGAGACACCTTGCCATCCTAGAATCCATCCTCCTATTTGCAGATTGTCTTCAGGGAGATCATGAGAGACAACATTCCATGTCAGGAGGCCCCCTGTGATAGTCCCCTCATCTACCAGTTCAGTATTAGTAATAACAGCAGTAGGGACGTTATTTTGGCAGAGAAGACGGGGAGAGTGTTGAAGAAAGAAGTTAGTCTCTTGTTCTGTGCTTGGTCAACTTGAGTTTACTTCTAGTGATTCATTGTTTTTCTAGGTGCTTATAAATGTCTGCTCAAAGACTTCAGATTTTTGCCACAGATAATGCTCCAGGCCATAATTCTCAGGTTTTGGCGCCACTGAAAATCAGGAAATGCGTCCCTCGTGAATGCTATTGTATTTTGTCTGGATGATGTAAAACACTGAAGTAGAGCCTGGTGGAGAAGCCATTGACGTGTCAAGGAGTTGCCTCTAGGGTGGTAGGTGCTGCTTCTGTTTCTTTTTCGAACAGCCCTTAGATAGAACATGTCTGGCACATAGTAAGCACTCAGATATCAGCTGCTGATAGCAGCTGTCCTCTGCATTTACTAAAATGACGTATAAGGCTTGTAAAATTCTGAGGTTCTGTCCCAAGAGGAGGCATTTGTGTCTTGCTTATGATCTAGCTCAGCGGACACGTTTAACCAGAGGCCAGCTGTGCTGACTGGGATACTCCCATTGAGATGAGAGCCATGGGCCATCCCTGCTGTTCCCCTGTTCTGTGACGCTGGTGTTTATGGGTGATCTGCTCTCAGCCCCCTCGGGAGGTGGGACCAATGTATTGGGAGAAAAATTTGTGTGATGTACTTGTTAGTGCCATTCTTAAAGGCAGATTTTTGCAGTCGAAACACAGAACAAAGCAAGGCTGGGTTAAGTGGAGGAGAAGTGAATGCCAGATATTTGGAGAAGACACTGGGGTGGGCATCCAGGAGGGGGGTGCACTTATTGCTTCCTGCTTACTTCTTCATCATTTTTTTCTGTGTGGCAAAGGATAATGGTCAAGATCAATGTGGGAATTGAATAATGTGGGTACTTGGGGGAAAAGTAGTGGCTCTTATCCACGCTTCCCTATTTATCTAGAAGCAGCTTATTTCCTTGTTTCTTTTTGAAGTCAGAATATGAGATCATTGACAGTTAGGATTAAACAAGCCCATGTTATAGATCTAGGGGGTCTTGGGCTAAGTTTTCCCCCTCTGTCTGGGCTGTTGGTCTCTTTCTGTCTTGGCATCCTCCCTCTCCACGGCCAGACAGACTTGCTCCAACCCTGACCTCTGCGTTGTTGCGTCTCCGTCACAGTGAACCTCAGAAGAGTAGCGGCAATAAATGTTATTGGAGGAGACAGTTCCTGGCTTGTCTCTGTGACACACAGGCTGGGATATCGGTGAGCATCGTGGTCCTTGGATTTTGAGCATCTTGCATAGCTGTTGATGGGAAATCCCTCTGACCACTCAGGTGCTCCATATTTCTTGCCACACTATGAAGGTGAAGGACCACTGCCTTCTGTTGGAGACCCCCTCAGAGCATGTCGGTTTTATCGACCCCCCTGAGTGCCACGATGAGTGTGCTTCCCTCTAGAGAAGCCTCTGTCCTGTTTGGTCCTTGACATCTTACCCCAGGTCACTCCTTTCTCACTTATATCTTGCTACTCTGTTGGAGTAGCTTGAAATTTTGGAATTTTATATGGAGAAGCAGGAGAGCACAGAGCTTTCTAGACAGCATAATATCCAGAGCCAGGAGGCCTGAGTTTGAATCCCGCTCCTGTCACATAGTAGCTGTGTTAACATGAGCAGGAAATTTAATCTTTTTGTGCCACGTTTCCCCATCTGTGACTTGGAGTTGATCGTTGTGATGTTGCACCAGTGTCCTGTGAGGATTAAATGAGATAATACGGATCAGCAGGCTGAACCCTGCCGATTGTGGGCGTTTAGTTGTCTCTGTCATTGAGAACTCAAGGACTCAGAACAATGACACCAACCGTCTGACTTTCTTGATCAACATTTTCACTTAATACTTGTGTTTTGCCTGGAGAACCTTATCTGTGTTAGGAGATATTTCTATTTAATTGAACACTGTCATAACCAGAAGCTGGAGCTTTATTCCCCTCCTCTTGAGTGTGGGCTGGACTTAGAGATTCACTTCTAATGAATACAGTACGGAATCAGAAGAGGGGTGACTTGCCCGTGGAGGAACCTGGCAGGAAGGGGCCCTACTTCACTAAGTGATGAGGGTTCCCATGAACAGGGGTAAGTCCTGTTGACGTCACATACCCCTGAGATGATGCATTGCGAAGAGTACTTCCCTCAAATCCAGACCCTCACTGTAATCGTAAGAAAATATCAGACAAACGCAGACTGAGGGCTGCTCGGAGAGATACCTAAGCAGAGCTCTTCTCTAGTGTCCAGGTCACAGAAGACAGAAGCACCATCACAGACTGGAAGGAGGTGTGGCAATTAAATGCAATATGGGATCTGAGTTTGGATCCTTGAACCGAACAACGCCATGAAGGGAAAAGTGGGCAGAATGTGAATGGAGTCCGTTCTTTAGTAATAGTATTGTACCAACGTCAGTTTCTTGGTTTTGACGAGTGTCCCAGACGTGAAGACGTAAGATGTTAACAGTAGGGAAGCTGAGTGAAGGGCATGTGGAGCTCTTGGCACCTCTTCTTTGCGTCTAAAATGATTGTGAACTAAAAAGCTTAAGCACCCAGACAAAAAGAACTAAAAACCTCACAGTGTGTGCTTGCTTGAGAGATGTCTCATCGTTTAGAAGAATATGGAGCCCCACCCTGCCTCCCGTTGTCTGTGATCCTACCTCTCCGAGGCAATGGCTCCTAACAGTTGGTGTACCTCCCAGACCTTTTTCTCAGTGCATATAAACACTTTTATTAAAAATCTTAAAAAGCCTTTTTTTTTTTTTTTTTGGGAAAAAACCCCTCCCATTCTGATTATATGCCTCAGACATTGCAAAAACTTCTCATTTTAGTACAACTATTTTCCAACTAAATTCCTTTTCGGACATATTTTGGCTCTTCCGTAAGACTTATTTAAAGTGGTGTTTGTTTAGCCCGTGCTTAATTTTATTTTCCACTCATACTTCTAACCCATCCAGGTCCCATTTATATTGCCTCTGCCCTTGCCAGTCTTTCTAAAGCCTCCCAAATTAGCATCATCTGAGAATTTAATTAACTTGCTGTTTACTAACCCTCTCCTTTCAAGATAATTAATGAGGATGTGAAGTGGCGCTGGGCCTGACACGGCTCCCAGTGGCACCTGAGCGGGCCCCTACCGAGCGGCCCCTCGAGGCTGCTTTCTCCCCCTTGTTTACCTGCGGCCGGCCCCGGGGCTGCGTGGCCACGCAAGGTGCAAGGTGCAGGCACGGATGGCAATGTTTGCTTAGAATGGGGCTTTCCTGCCTTGCCTTTTACCCACTCGTTTTCTGCTTTGTTAATTAAAAAGCCTCATTTTACTTAGAATGGAATGCTTATTTTTGGTGCTATTCCCCAGACGGAGTCGACATTACAGGGCTTGAAATTAAACGAGCTGAGAGAGTCAGGTGTTCCCTGTTGTCTCTGTGGAAGTGGCAGCAGAGCATCTCCTGCATTCCCCTGCTCCCGACCCCCACACCCCCTTCTCCTTAATCCAGGCAACTAGAGGTGGTCCTGGACCTCCGTGTCACTGCCGTCCACTAGAACGCTCTGTGATGATGGAAATGTTCTGTGTCTGTGCCGGCCCGCGTGGCAGCCATGGTAGTCGCTTCAGTTCATGGAGCACCTTGTGTCACTGAACTTCTCATTCTGTTTAATCCTCTTTCATTTAAATATGGTCACATGTGGCAAATGGCCGCCACATTGGACAACCACCAGGGCTTTGGACCCTGTGGGTTGCTGTACCTTCCCTGGCAGCTTTCTTCTTCAGCAGAGACGGTAAACTGGTTGCACCCTCACATTCAGCAAGCTGTAATTAGGAAGGTAAGTTTTCCAAAGGAAAAAGATGTTACTTTCTAAATCCAAATGTAAATGACTTGGATTATCCGTGTCACTGAGCGCTTCATTCATGCAGATAATTGAGAATTGACAGTGTCCTTTTCCCTCAATTACTTCCTGATAGTTCCATGTGTTACAATGGGAGAAACATGGAGCTGTTTTTAAATAGCTATGTTAATGTCCTCATTAATTTTACCTTTTTCTACCAATTAGCAAATATTAACTCCTTGGCAGAATTAAGTTGGCTTCCCTCATGAAGCCACATTCATCCCGACCTCCCTTACGGTGCGAGCCTGGCGCAGCTCAGCTCTCGCCTGGTGTTCTGTGGCGCGCACCTCTCGAGCAGGCACTGTGTTTCAGGGGCATCTTTGTACTGGGTTGGTCACAGGGTGGCACAGTATGGCGTGACCAGTCCTGAACCAGGACTAGAAGGCTTGGGGCCGGCTTCCCTAGCCCTCACGCACAGGCCACACTCGCTGGTACATGTGGCACAGTCCAGGCGCCTACAGGGGCCAGTGCTGGCTTGCAAAGTGCCTGTCCCATCTTAACCAAATAATTGTTGAGCCGAGGGAATATGGAGCCAGTACAGCTAGATATTCCTTTGTCTTTTTTCTAATTTTTAAAAGAGCTAAAAAACCTCAGCTGTGTGGGAAATTCACAGATTTTACGGTGTTAACCATTAACAAATAATTATTTTTTTGAAACTCTAGGAGTTACGTAGTCCATACCTTCAGGCTCCCCGAGTTACTGCCAGTTTGCTTTCTCTGATTCAACTCTCTCCTCTGTCCAAGGCGAAGAAAGGCATCTGCCTCCCCTTAATTTCACAAGGCGGTGGTGAGAATCACTTGAGTTGACAAAAGGCCAAACCCTTTGAAATCTATGCGGGCTAAATACGTGGAGATGGTGTTATTGAGAAAACACTTAAATATTTTAGTTTCTAAATCCAGACTTCCTGACCACTCACTGTTGGATGTCAAGATCATTGCTAGCATTCTCCTCTCCAGAGATGGTCAGGAAGTAAGAGCAGGATGTGCGGGAAGGTACACAGGGATGAGTATGACCTAGTTTTTTCCCCTTTTCGTTTCACTCCCTTGCTTTTCAAACCTGCATTATTTTCAGCTACTAGAGGGCACGCAGAAGAAGCCTGCTACCCTTTTGTTGTTGTTAGTAACTCGATCATTAGGTTAGTTAAAAGTTGACTCAATTGCAGGTATTGTTTAGTTCTGAATAAATGGATAACTCTCATTTTACTCATGCAGCATTATTCACCGTGTTTATAGAATGAGATGCAGAATTTGAGAAGGAGTGCCACGGAGAGAGAACATACTTACACGCAAGTTCTTACGTTCAAAAGCGTGAAAACAAGGGGTGAAGTTTAATTGTTCTGGAGTCATTTCATAATTCCCAGTTAAATGCTACTTCAGTTACTGTTGCTCTTTGGTTTGAAACTGCTTATTTTAATATCAAGTTTGCAAGCCTCGCTTTTACTGTGTTTTGACAAGTTGCAAGGAACTTACCTTGTTCAATAAAGTGTGTGTGTGTGTGTGTGTGTGTGTGTGTGTGTGTGTTTCCTCTCCCCTCGTCTTTCATATTCCCAATGAGTAAGTTTTTCCACAGTGTTTTTCATCAGGGGTCAGCATATCACTGTCGGAGGAGGGAATCCAGCTGGCCACTGGTTTTTATAAATAAAGTTTTATTGGAACACAGCCATGCATGTTGTTTTACCTGTCACCCCTCACCGCTTTTGTGAGAGTGGAGTTCAGCAGTTGCAACAGAGGCTGTGTGGCCCTCCAGGCCTCAAATAGTTACCGTCCAGATACTTACAGACTGCCGGTCTAGATGATAGAAACGTGCCTTTTAAGAGATTGTATTTTTCTGAAATTTGGGGAAGCCACGGACTAAGAAATCATTCTGTCCAGTTGCAGTTGTTGTCAGCTCACTTGGCTCTGGTTTATTTCTGTGATCTTAAGAATTTGCTTATTAGATGTTGAATGCAACGACCCTGGTTTCATGGTAACTAAACCTGCCTCGGCTTCTTGCTAATGTACTGCTGGTCATTTCATTCAGTAGACTGAGTAGCTTTCAGCGTTTCTATGGGAAGGACACTGCTCATTAGTGGGTATGTTCAGCCTTCAGCTTAGTGAAAATCTGAATGCTTTCTCAACCTGAAACAGTGGGTATTATTGTAAATGTTAAGTAATATAGCTCTCTACAAAGACAAAGTGCTTCCTGGTCATTATTAGCTGTGCACCATCGTCATTCCTCACAATAATGCCATGAAGTAGGTTCTTAGTATTGCCATCCAGATTTTATCACTGAAGCAGGAAAGAAGGGTGACTTGCTGAAGGTCACATAATAACAAAGCCCACTGGCAATTTGTGTCATCTCATGAGTCATGTTGGCGCTGGGGAATGTCGCTGGCACCAGCAGTACTCACGCCCAGAGGCAAGCCAGTCCCCCTAACAGGTTCTTTCCCTGAAAATCCCATGATTTCATTAGCGAGGCAAGTGAACAGGCGATCAAGTAATTAATTCATCTTGTGTAGACTTCGGACCCCAATGAAATCAGCTCGTGGGGAAGGCGTTCTGAGTCTTCAAGTGCCCCTTCCCACCAATTCTTCTCATCCCCTGACCACTTTCTACAAAATTTTTTGCTTGGCCACTCCTGAAGTCCATTCCCACTGATTTACTCCCTGGAGTCTCACGGCTCTTCATTGGGAGGTGGTGTTATCCTATTTCACAGTCGAAGAGAGAACTTAGTGTCAGAGCCCCCCTCTCCTCTTCAAGGCTCCTGACTTATGCCCGTGTCCTTGCTACAGAGTAACCTGACTCCTGTGTGCCCAATGGGAGGGTACGTAGTCTCTGTCCTCAGGAACCTTCCAGTCTCACTGAAGAAGAGGCCACATACATCATGCCGATAACCAGCATTTAAGGTGTCAGTGGGAAAAGATGTGCTGAGAGATTAAGTCTTCGAGTTCAGAGAAGAAAAGATCACTGTAGACAGAAACAAGTTGGGAGGTGGGATGTTCAGAAAGGGGAGCAGGATTTGGCTGAGCTGGAATGGAAGTATGAACAGGACGGAATGGCATGAACCCCCCCCTTACCCTCCCCCCCACAAGACCAGTGAGGGACCGAGGAGGAGACAAGGGTGGTACAAGGGAGTGGTGGGTGAAAAGCAGTGTAGTGGATAACCTTTCTTAGGTACAGAGAATGATGACAATAACGTTTAGAGATTAATCATCCCTTCATTGTTATTTGAGGAAACCAGAAACAGGAACATGGACAGACAAATGGGGAATGAATTAATCCAAAGCTGAAAGAAAGACAACTAAAGACCATAAAAATGCAGGTTTTACCAGAAACGGGGACTGACTGTCGGTTCCTTTGGCTTCATGTCATTATAACGTAATCTGGAAAGGTCATTGAGAAATCGATGTTTTAAGACTTAAGCCTTTAAAATACCCACTAAAAAAGTACCTGTAGCCTGTATTAATACTTGCAGAGCAAGTTACTGGATTTGAGATTCCAAAGACGTCACCTGCCAGTTGGTGTGGTCAGTTGGCTTCATCTTAATGCCATCTCCCCGGGAAGAAAGCGCTGGCAGGTTTGTGTCCAGATGTCACCATGCCCTAGAAGCATAGTAACCACTGACGTGCGTAATGCCTGCCGCAGCATCCCAGTGCCCCAGAGCTGGAAATCCTAGCAATCTTCTTGCGTACTGTACCTCCAACCTTCTCTAAAACCTGCCATTTTGCTCAAAGAAACGTTCCCAGTTGCCGGTGTTTTAAACGCAGTTTTCTGGAGCTTGAATTTTGCTGGGGAAAATGCCACCCGGTTCTCTAGTAGGATTTGTAAACCGTCATCTGTCTGGAATGGAATTGGCTCCCCCAGCAAATCTTGTATTGGGGTCCTTCCCATCTCTTTAGTGGTGGTTGGGCCTTCTGAAACAGAATGAACTTGTGGACTCGAAGGGGAGGATGTTTTGGTCAAGGCGGACTGGCTGATGAAAAAAACCTCCCTTTATTTTACCATTTAAAATAAGCTAAAAAAAAAAAAATTCTCTCTGACTGGCCTCACGGCCACATTCCACTGGGAGCTTGCGAGCAGAACCAGGGGCAGCGTCTTGTACCCCCAGTGCTCGCAACCTCTCTGGGGAGGGTCTTTTGTCAGCAGGGCTGGCGGCCACGGAGCAGGCAGGGGAGCCTGGAGTTTGAGTATAAACCAGAAAGGGAAAGCAGCCCATGTAAGCCCAGGTGGAGAATGTTCCCTTGGTCCCAGGTCTCGGAGTTCAGAAGTACCTGGAAGTCGATGTAACCAGTTCTTTAGGGAGTGACGAGAATGGAGGGTCTGCGCGGGAGCAGTGCTCAGCAGCAGTCAGTCGTAGACGAGGATGGGGAGTTTGGGAAGAAAATAAAGATGAGCCCGTGGGTCTATGTTTAAAAAAAAAAAAAAAGTCCTCATCCCGACTTTCCCAACCTGGAGACAGTCCAACTGCTCAGCGTCTGTCCCAGGAGCACCCATTCAGCCAGGTCCTTTCAGGCGTCTGCACACGGTCCCGCCTCTCCATTGGCTCTTGGAGACCCCGCACGTTTAGAACTCAAAACACCTACTGAATTGTTTTTATCTGTAAAGGTGTGGTGGATGCTGCTAACTCGTCTGCGGCGTCCTGATGGCTTGGTTCCTCCCCCACCCCGAGGGGCTTCTGTGGAGCTGGCTCTGTGAGCTTCTTCTATTAGCAATAATCGCGCCTCGGATAAACCTCATTGGCTACGATACTGCCACTGCGCAAAGCTTCTGTGAGCTTCTTCTAGACGGTCCTCAGCACACCCAAGTCTGGCGGCTGTCAGTTTAATCGTAAGTGAGCTCTCGTGCAAGAGCCTGCCGGCGTTAAAGCCGTGGAAATATGTATACACAATGGAGCGATAGAATGATGGTGAGCAACCAAGTTGTCCTCTGGCTAGGGGACATTTAGCGGATTCGGAGCGGGGAAGTGGAAGCACTTTTGTGATTCGTATACTGAAAAATTAAGTCACCAAGTACAACCATTTACAGTAATTATATCCTGCCATAAAATCTTATTCACACAAGCAGTAAATATTAGCAAACATGCGTATTCTCCCAGTCCCAACCTCCTGTCTTGGTCATCAAGGAATGTAGAGCCCACGTGGAAGTGATTAGCGGTACACACGGGTGGGGATCCCCTCCTGCTACAGGACCCTGGAGGTGTGGAGACCAGAGTTCTAGCTTGGGGGTGATGGAGAAAGACGTCCAGGTAGGGGTGCCCTCTACTCACCCGCAGAGCTGGGGAGCATTTCAGCAGGTGGAGGGGGCAGTTTGGGGGGGGGGTCCAGTCAGGAAAAGCCACCGAGACCGGAGACCAGACAGAGTAGGGTTGGGGGTTAACATGGGAAGTGCCAGGAGGCTAATTTTATGTCAGGTGTGGAATGGAGTGGAGGATTGAAACGCTGAGGTGGAGGGAGGGAGTCTGGACTGGATTAGAAAGGTCAGCAAGCTCAAGACCAGGAGTAACCATGAAGTATAAGAGGATTTTTCTCATTTGTTCAGGCTTTCGGCCAACAATTTTCAGATCAGGAGCTGTGCTGAGACAGAAAGGTGCAGCTTGGTCCCCCTGCCTGTTGAGTTGCTATCCATGGGGTAGCAGAGAAACAAGGGGTGGTTGTAACCCAGTAAGATAAGGAGAACATCGAAGTTTCTGCCAGTGGGCTGTGGGACCCAAAGGGGGAGAGGTGGAATTTGGGCATTAGGGAAGGTTGCGGAGAGGGAGTGGCCTGTGAGCTGGGCCTTCGCACAAAAGAGGGATCTGATTTCTGAGCTATATATTTATTTTCTTATCTTCTTCTCATCCTGATATCTTTATAAAGACCCGATTTATTCCCCTTTTACTTCATTCATGTTATGAGACTGTTGACTTTTGCAATTCAGTGGCATGGCCCATTCCGTGATCTTTCCCCACTCATAAAATGGACTTTTCACAAGGGCCTCATTCCTTTGGTGTCATTACTCCCAGAGGCTTTGCATTCTGGAGCAGGTGGGTGGTAGGCTCTGATCCAGACTTCAGGGAAAGTGTAGGTTTCTAGCTACATCTTAGACACTGAACTGTTACTGATCCAGAAAAGACCAGCTCGCTAATTCTCTGCCGTTTTGTAGGTCATTCCTGCTGGAAGCTGCCTTGCCTAACTAACCCTCTAAGAGAGTGACTGTCAAATGGGCTTGCATGGGAATCAGCTGAGGAGCTTCTTAAAACCCAGATTTCTGGGCCCACCCCCAGACTCCTGTAGGTCTAGATGGGGTCTGAAGGGGTTTCTAAGGGAATGGTGATGCTGTTGGTCCAGGGGCTACACTTTGAGAACCCCTTCTGGGAAACCCAGCCACTGGGAAAATGAACTGCTTCTGGGTGAGACCTTCCCTTAGTGTGGCCTTTCTCAAGGACTTCCACAGGGGGCGCTCTTCACAACCAGTCAGCAAGAACAATTGTGAAGCCGCAAGGTGGCTTCCGAGGGACGAAGACAGCTCTTCAGCACCCCATCTGGAGCCCTCCAGATGGTCCTTCTGAGAACTCAGACTCCCACGGTGCCTGTACTATTCACAGAGGGCACTGGGCCATGTAAAATGGGATTCCAGACTCTTGACTTTCCACCTCTTCTTCTGTGAGGGAACAGCCATTCTCAAGACCAAGACTTGATCTCAGAAACAAATGTTGGCCGCGAGGTGTAGTGGTTTTGTTCTTGTCCATCTTCAGTTCCTGGTCCCTCCAGTATGGCTGTCAGACTTCAGGATTCAGCCATGTCTTCGTTCTCTCCTGCTGGTTGGTGTTGGGACCCTTCTGTGAGAGGCCCCCCTTGTGATCTGGAAATGGTGTTGAGGAGAGGAGGGTGCTAATAGTCAGTGACAACCAAGGGAGGCCAGCAGACACCCAGAGATACTCCAGCCCAACGAGTCCTCCCAGTCTTTGAGCTCGTGCCCATTGGAATGATTAATTGATGTCCTCCACTCTGCTGGACAATTAAGGAAAGCAGAAGAAGGAGGGAAAAGTCTTCAGTTAGACCTAATTTGGCACCATATTGTTTTCTGTTAATCTATTTTGTTTTCTGTCCGTCTGTCCCAAGGGACGGATGCCTTGCTGCTTGCTGAAGCATGCATAACTAATGTCCTCATTAAGGGCTGATCTGTTTATCAGGGCCATGCGAGGAAGCCGGCCTGCCAAACCTAGGCACAAGCTGGGGGTTGTTACCTCCCTCTGGGCCTTAGCCCCACCTCATTAAGCTGGTCCGGGCTATTGATTGGGAGCCTGTGTTTGGAAGAGTCTTACTTACTCCATGCATTATCTTGACAGATTGATCAGACCTGATTGAGAACCTCTTAAAGGAACGAACAGCTGTAATGGGAAAGTTGGACTCTGTCATCCGTTAGGATGATTCTGGGAGCAAGAAGAACAAGGCTGACATCTTGGAGCAATTGTATTTACAATTAACATGGCTGAAAACGATTGCCTCTATTGATCCCCCCTTCCTGCAATTACAGCCCCATTGTTTACATTCCAGCACTTCAGTTATAAAAAGGAAATTCAATAATTATTGCATTATTTAAAGTTAAAGTGCCACAGAGTTTGCTGGCTACGCTTGCTGGTTGATTTAACGTTCAGTAAAATCCATGCTGAGCTCTCCATCTTGAGGCCGAACAATATCGGCTTTTAATGAGACCTAAAAAGGGAGGGAAGGAGAGCAAAACCCGGTGCACTGGGTGTTTGTCTGGGTTATTTATGGAGGGAACCCGAAAGCAGGGCAGAGAAACTAGCCGTGTCATCGTTCACAAAACTATATCCCCTCCGGCCACGTGGCTGTCCCCTCTGCAGCTGGCCATCTCCTGGCCTCCCAACTCACACTCAGCTCGACTTCCTCAAAGAACCATTTTTCTCTTCTTCTCTCTTGGTCCCTTGTCTCCCAACCGCCAGGGTCACCATCTTCTTCAGCCTTTAGCAAAATCCATGGAACTTAAGGAGAAAGGGTCAAATTAGCCGCAGTGATGAGCGACATCAGAGGCACTTGCTTAGAGGGAATTTGTGTCCCCTCTCTTGTCACCTTCCCATTTTTCTCTTTCAAGGGAAAAGTGAAGTTAAAAAGTGAAGCACCTCTTATAAGGAAGGAGTCAGCCCTGTGTGTGCTCACTGCCCCCCCCCCCCGCCCCGGTCCATCTCATGCTGGCTGCCTGTTGTCTTCCCTCATAATGAAGGTGATGAGGGTATTTGTCAACAGATCATGGGAGCTCAAGACAGGCCTCCAGGTTTGAGCGCCAAATTCAGGCTCTCAGCAGCAACAGCCAGAAAGTTCAAGAGCGTGGGAGGAATTTTAAAGACCCATTTTATTTTTCTCGTACTTGGTTGAAATTCTTTCGTGGGCTCAGTTCCAGCAAGACAGCTGGACAGGTGCGCTCAGCAGGACGCAGAGCTCACGAGGAGAAAGTGATGCCTCATGCTTCGCCATCAAGAGTCACGCTTTCAGCAGCAGCCCCAGGAAATTTCAGAGTGCAGGTGCAGAAGGGGCGAGAGAGATGAATAGGGCCTATTCCTACTTTTATGAAGTATCTGGAGCAGGCCAGTAGTAGGCAGCTGCTTCCGTGCGACTTTTTCATTAAAGAGGTGACTTCTTGTGTGCCGGCATCGCGTGATCTATCTCGTGCGGTTTGCTAGAATCTGAAATACTCTTTGGGAAAAGGTGGGTGCAGAGATCTTAGACTCTGGAAATTTTTCCTCTTACGGGGGAATATCTGCATGTGTTCTGACTCGGGTCTCTGTTCTGTGGCTGCTGCTCTCCAGAGCAGCGGCTCTCGGAGTGGGGTCCCAGACCGGCAGCCTCAGCGTCTCCCCAGAGCTTGTTAGAAATGCAAATTCTTGGTCCCCCACCCCAGGCCAGGTGAATCAGAAACCCTTGGGGTGCCCCCTCCCACCACGGTCCTGGTGTAGGTCACCCTCAGGTGCTCCTTGGTGCACCACCGAGCTAGAACACCATCTGCATCATTAACACCCACGCCCGCGGGCTGTAGCCGCCAGTCAGGGGCGAGGAAGCAGAATCTGGGCCCAGCGTAGAAAGATGATGGCTGTGCCAAATACCTGGGTAGTCCTTCACATCCTCTGAAGGATTTGCACATTTGTTTTCTCATGTGGTTTTGAAAATTGCCTCCGAGGAAGACAGGGCAAGTATAAACATCTTCATTTTACAGATGAAGTAACGCACCTGTTTTGACCACCGGGCACGTGTTTTCTCTGCTGTATTGACTGTCACGGGATTGGAGATCGAAATAAATCCTTCAGAGCGGATTTAGGGCATCAGGGAGGTGTCTGCGAGCCATTCCAGCTGGGTTCTCCTTCCTTCACCTGGCCTTCACCTGGGATGTTGGCAGACATGATAAAGAACTTGGTTCTTGATTTTTGTTATACTGACACCCTGATGGGCAAAGAGACCCAGTAAACAGAAATGGTTCTGGGGCAAGGATGTGGGCCTGAGGTGTGGGTCCTGGCTGTGCCTTCAGCAGCAGCAGGACTTTGGGCAAGTGCCTCGAAATAAAAAGCACCTCTTACAAGGAAGAAATCGGTCCTGTGTGTGTTCAGTATTCCCTCCGTGTTGTAATTTCTATGTATTATAGTTTTCGTCACTGTCAGCTAGGGATTCCTCTTTGGGGTGGAGGAGAGGGGTCCCAGGGAGTGTGGGGCAGGCAGGGTCGGTTGGAAGGAGAGAAATGTCAATAGGTAAATTCAGTAGACCTTCATTTCTATTCCTAATCGCAAACTTTAACTCATTTGAAAAAAATAATAAGAATAGCCTCGGTGTAAAGACTTAACCATGCATTAGGCACTGAATTAAGCACTTCCTATGAATGATCCCATTGAATCCTCCCAGCAGTGCTTTGCGGAAGTTCTGTTACTGTCCCTGTACTGCATGTGAGTAAACTGAGGCCCACAGTGTATATAACTTGCATGAGGTAGCACAGAGTTAGGCTTTTCCACTGGGCTGCCTCAGTCCGGAGTGCACCTTAAACCACCATTATTGGCAACCTCTTGGCATGATGTTGAAGGAGAACACGCTAGAGTAGTGTGCAGATGCGGCCCTTATTTTTATTTGGGGGTTGACGTCTGTGAAAGCTGGAAAGCAGTGCTAGCGAAGAAGTGCATCATAATGAGCGGGGAAGGTTACTGTAACCAGTGTATTATCCTAGTGAAGGGGTAATTTTCAGATCCTAGGAGCTTTTGGTAGATTCTGGAGGGCGGTCAGTTTGATGTTAGCCTTGTGGGACCCACTTTGTCATTTCACCTACATATAACCTCTTCCAGCTTCCGAGCTGTGTGTGTAGATGCTCGTTGGACCGTCAGGGAAACTGGCCCTCATCTGGCTTGTGACCGCATGCCCTGATGGGCCCCTTCCTTTGGGAGAACCCCTCCACACCTGATAAGCTCCCTCTGCTTTCTGGAGTTTCTCTGACAGAGAGGAAAGAAATCTATTATGTGAAGGCATCAGCAGTCCACAAGAGACCATATTTGGATTTCTCGTCGCTAGGTTCCTTTGAGGACGTGCTGGATGTCTCTCAAGGAAATGCTGGTATTGAGACATCTGAATCAGGAGATGCTGTTCAGGAAAGGGAAAAGACGCAGGGATGGGAAGGCCTGCCTTTGGCCTTGGAGCTCAGATACAGAGAATGAGCACTCATGGCTTGTCCAGGGCAAAAGGAGTCTGGCCTAGAAACCAGAAAATAGGTCAGAGTAACGTTAAATGGATTGATCTAAGGGAACATTTTTACTTCCTTTTACTTTCTCTTATAAATCATGGTTGGGGCTTGTATCTTATGGTGTCTGCAGGGCTCCGACAGTGAAATAGGACTAAATTAGCATGTGCCAAGGATGAGGGCATGAGTGGGTGAAAAGCCAACATTAAACAGAAAATACATATATATTTAGGTTGACCTTCTGGAAGCTTTCCTAAGAATGTGACGTTAAGTTTGAAACTGTAACACAACCACTGATTAAAAAATTAACTGCCTCCATTCCCAGTCGCATTGCACCTGCAACGATTTATTTTTTTAAGCTTTCAAGGTGAATACCTGGGTATGGGGAATCTTATGTTCCGGAATGCCCCTGCGGTCAGCACCGTGTTAGCTAGACGGCTGTGGACTTGGCGTCAAGCCCCAGCTTCCAGTACTGTTTCTTCCATACTCTGTGAGACCTTGAGGGGAGTCATGTGACCTCTCTGAGTTTTGGGCTTCTGCAAGGACAGGAGCCAAAGACTACCCACCTCATGGGGTGGGCTGTAAGGAAAGGATTACAAGTCGCTGTGGGTGTTTTTTCTGTGCTACATGTTGCGAACGGGCACAGCACCCACTTACACCTTCCTTATTTCATCTTATGATGTGGGGATTTAGTAGACTAACTCTGGACCCCCCAAGGTGTCTTGGTGTTCATTCTGCTTGCCCGCTGTGGGGGATTCTTCTCGGCTTAGCAGGAGGCGGCTGGTATCCCCTAGGGTAGCCCATTTGCTCAGAGGGGTGCCTGAGAGCTGCTTCGCCCCATGCATCACAGAGCTTCACTTGCCCCAGGAGTAGGGATGCGTTGTGTCCATGGGAAAGTGTGAGAGGGGTGGGTGAGGGTGTGTTTATAGTAACAGGTGTTCCTCCCCTGAGGACGCTTCATTATGAGTCCTGTGTGTTTTCATTTGTGAATGTGTGTGTGTGAATGTACTTTGTCCATCTCTACTTTAAAGGGAAGGCTTTGACAAAACCTAATCAATAGTTTGCATTCCATGCATGAAGAGCCAGATGTTAGAAGTTTCTATCACTGGGGAGGAGGAAGGAGCGGGGCCCCGCCAGATTTACAGAAATCAATGTTCTCTGACAGAAGTTGGTTAGTTTTCCTGGGAAACAAGTAACAGGAACACATTTTTTTGATTTTCACGATGAATTATTTTCTAACAAGAGCCTTCTTTTCTTCCCTTTGACTTCCAGTTGTTGGCCAGGCTGAACGAGCACAACATATTAATGGGGTCGAATCCCACAAAGTAACGCGGGCTGGCTTCTTTGCTCTCCTTTCTCTTTTAATTATTAATTTGCTTTTTGCGCTTGGATTTATGTGCTGGGCTCATTATCGGAGGTGCTTCTTATTACAGCGAGGGCTTTCCTTTCTGAGCTCCCCCTTCCACCCAAGCTAGACCAGAAGGGTAGATGGGGGCATTAGACGTTTCCGTGTCTGGGGCACAGGAGTGTCGCCTTCCAGCTAAACCCGGATAGAATGAGCATTTTAAAAGAGCCCCAGCAAGATCAGAAAGTGGTTCAGGGAGAGGCCCCTGAGCAGGACAAGTGAGTCCACACTCCCTTGTTTTCTGCATAAAGTACTGGCCGCCGGTGTGTGTAAGTCAAGTTGCGAATTGCTCGCGGTGAGGAGAGTCTGTTACGTGCTGTGCACGGTGGTAGTTTGGAGAAGTTGGAGAGCGTTGGGCTCTTCTACTTCCGTGAATGAGTCAAACTGGATACTTCTTAGAGGTCAGTGTGCTTCTCTGAGCTTTCAGAAAGTAAGTCGTATTGCCAAGTGTGGAAGGCTCTTTCTTTGGAAAGGACTGTGTGCTTGCAGTTCATATACCCTGGCGTTCTGCAAGCGCTTTGTAAACCAGCCAGTGACATTGAGGAAAATGAAGGGAACCCTTAGGCAGGTTCAAGGGGTCATAGGTCACTGGCCCCAGTGAGCTGGGGTAGACCTCAATTGCCACTATTCTTTAGCAAAGTCGTTTTTTCTTTCTTGATTTATTAGTTGGTCGTGCTTCTTCATCAGTATTAGTTTGTGGATAGATGGCAGTTTTTCTTGAGTAAGCCAGTGATTTTCACGGGTCCAGCTGGCATACTCTCACAAGGATATTCAAGCCAAAGGGATACCCTCTTCATATCCCCTTGGCATGTCCTCCAGGTCACCAGTGTCACTGTTTTAATCGTGCAGGTTAAGGCCCTGGGGTAGGGCGTGTTCGGTGTGTGTGTGTGTGTGTGTGTGTGCGCGCGCGCGCACAGTGTGGGATGTGTTGCAGACACTTAGAAGGGGATCAGACCCAAACCTTGCCCAGTGGGCATAAGAGCCAGTTTTCTTGGGGTCCGTGTGAACCACGCACACTGACAGCACACTAGGGCACAGTGGAAGTTGTTGCTTTCTTTTCTTTTTTCAACTGTACACCCGGCCCGCTCATAAGCAGTGTGGAGTCTTGAATGCAGAGTAAAGAGAAGTGAAAAAAGCCAAGTAACTGGGTCCTCCTCCCTGAGGATGGGAGGGCTCTGTGGTCCACGGGGGAGAGGGTTGGAGAGCTGAGGATTTGTGTGGGAGAAAAATTTCCTGCCTGGCGAGAAGAGCAAGAACTCTGAAAGGAGGCAGCTCCTTTATTGACTGCTCCTCTGGGACGTGTGCCTTGGTGGATTCTTCATATATTACAGTGAATTTAATTAAATACATTGGGATCCCAATTGAGGGTATTCTAATTAGCTGGGTCAGGAACAAATTATACTCTCTCCTTCTCCAAATGAAAACATCTCCTCTCTTCTGCAGGGAAAGCATGTCCTTGGCTGACTGGCTTGCACTGGTGGGGTCCTCATTGGCCTCTCCAGACCCACCCCCTCCTGCTGCTTCTGATTAGGCAGGTTCCAGGGATGGCATCTTGGGGGTAGAGCCAGTGCCACTTGGGAGGGAGAGGGCATCTGGCCAGCAGGTCAGGGCATTGACCCGCTCAAGACCTGGGAAATGACCAGATGGTGTGGAGAAGTCACAGAGGGCAGGACCCTAACTGCTAGCTTTGGGTCCCTAATTGCTTCAGGTTGGACAGCTTGAGAAGTACTGAGTGAGAACTTACAACATTTGGTCAAGAACAGGATCTTTGACATTTAGGGAGACTGAGGTTGTGAGCCTAAATTTGGGTTGGGATGTAACCTTTATAAGCAGGTGTTTCCTGACAACCAAAAAATGGTTTATTCTGGAATTTTCTTTCTCCTTAGTATATTAGAGAATGAGCCTGGTGTTCAAAAGCCACCCTGGAATTTTAAATTGAGCTTTTGTGCAAGCCTCTATGAGAAGACACTAAATATTCCCTAGACCAGGATCAGGAGAGGAGGCCTTGGCCCTGTTCACCTGGTTTCCTCTACTGTTTGCAGCATGTGTCCATTTCCCTTCCATAGTGGCCCTCAGATGTCAGACAGAAGAACTCTTCGTGGCACGAGAGATTGCCATTGACCACCATAAGTTCGAGTGTAGAGTGGTTTTGGAACGTTTTCCTCATACTATTTTTAAATCAGGAATCCCCAGTATGATGATCATGTCAATTCAGGATTTGTAGAGTTCTATTACCCAAGAGCCTATGGATTTGAAGACAAAAGACATTTGACATCTCAATCCCATCCAACTCTTCTTGGCCATGTTATCCTCTCCTCTGGCTCAGAGACCGGAAACTCCAGCCATTTGGAAAGGAACCTTCATATTCATATTAAAATTTTATGTTTAAGATTCAGTGCCTTATTGCAAGGAAATCCTGTCTCACCGGAAGGTAATGGGAATTTGGGGGTAAGACTTTAGTGATTCCTGTTCTGATTTCATAGTTGATGATATTACCGAAATTCCTTGATAATACTTACTGCTTTGGATTCTGTGGCTGTTTTCTCTGTTATCTTTTATTTCATCAGTTGTTGTTGAAAACCTAATATATGTAATTCTTTTGGTCTCAGTGACCCAACACAATGGTATACATTTCCTTGCATGGGCTCTTGTAAAGTTTCCTGCTCCTTAATCCCAAACCAGACCCTTGCTCCCAGGAATATCTTAGTACACTTTTTGGCTTTTCTTTGTGTGTGGGGGGGTACTTTGTGGAGAAGTTGGGGAGAATGAACATGGGCAAGCTCATTCTTTTCCTTTACATCTAGCCCACTAGACCCTCCTCCTTCCCAGGCTTGCAGCCTCCAGAAGCTAGGGCCTTGGTGCATTGCATACTCCTGAAACCCTCTGCATGGAGCCTTGTCTCAGACCAGGCAAACTGAGGATCAACCATTCAAAAAAATCAGTTCAATTTATTTCAAGAAAAGTAGCTTTTTATTATCAGTCATTGTAGTTGTCTTACCAGTTAACATTGAGTTCACTGGTTCTCCAGCCCTTTCCAGTTGTGAAATTGCCCTAGGATGGCTGTTCCTGGTTGGCTGGTTGGAGTATTGCATTGTTGCAAAGCTCTGCTCCTGAGTGTGTCACATCACCCATTTTGGGTGAAAGAAGGGATTGTTCTCTTTTGGTACTTATGAAGCCCGTCACATTTTTACCTATACCTTGGCCTCAGAGCAAGAGTTACTGTGGATTGGTTTAGCCAGTTGACATGATCGAGAACCTGGGCCTCCCCCTCTCCTCGCCCACGGTGATTTTTCTGCAGCACTCCTTTGGTGCATTCATATTTCCTCTTCCCTAAGGCTCAAATGTGTTTCTGGAATTTTCATACTTTACCAGGGAACAGAATGTGAGCCTCAGAGCTGTGTCATTCGATAGGAAGTGCTGGTAGGGCCACTCGGTATTTTTAATATTGGGTGGAGTGCAGGGCATTCTAATGGCTCTGCCTTTTCAGAGTCTCAAATTATAATCTGGACAAAAAGGCTTTCCAAGGAGGATGAGCAACAGTTTTCAAGGCATGGGCCCTGAATGGGACAAGTGTGGGTCAGAAAGGAGAGGAACAACACAAATCATTTCCAAGGCATCTGTTGTATCTTCTTTGTAGCTCCTGGGACCAGGCTCTGGGATCTGGGGGTGCGGGTGCAGAGAAAGAGGGTAATAACATAAGCACATAAAACACACGATCTGAGTTTCCTCCTCCAAAAGGATGCTGGGGGATAGGAGACCCTGGTTCTAGTTCACTCTCTCTCCCCCATTAACTAGCTGGGTTACCTTTGATCGTTCACTTAGGTTTTCTGGAATTGTTTCCCCTGTTTTATATGAAGCCAATAGGAAAATTCCCTCTTCTCCTAAAATGGGTCATTTGTATTGAAGGGATATCCTTTCTATACCAGGAGCATGTCACTTCCCCAGTGGTTAGTGAAAAGGGCCCATAGCTTTCATTATATTCTCAGAGAGGCACAGAAAGTTTGTGAATTTTGTCCTCGGATAGTCTCTGAGTCTTCTCCTATGCACAGAAGCCTGGGGTCTGCTAACTGTTCCCATGACCTCTCCTGTTCTTGCACCCCTCACTTTAATCCTCTGTGTGCCTGCTTTCTGCCAGCCTTGGGGCTTCCTTGTTCTGGAATCAGGACTGTGTCTACACAAACACAGCAAAGACTGTAATTTCGACCATCTGATGCACTAAAGCCAAATGACCTTCAGATGTTGACAGGGAACCAGTCTGGAGAAGTTTATTTTTCTGTCATTTTTTTAATCCAAAGGAAAATCTAATTTTAGGTTCTCCTAATAGACTGTGGTTCTAAATATAAAAACTTGACCTGTCATTCCTGTGAAAAAGCCAGACAGCAGCTTTGGCTTTGTGTTCGTGACCTAGGATTCTATACAGGGAGGGTGACCCTTTGGCGATCACCTAAAGCAGGCTTTGCTAACCTCTTCGGTAAAGGCCAGGTAGTAATAGCTGAGGCTTTGTGGGACCTGCTGCCTCCATTGCAGCGACTCAGACTCTGGTGCTTTGAAAGCAGCCATGGAGACTACGCAGATCTGTGGGTGTGGCTGTGTTCTGTTAAAACTTTATTTACAAAAATAGGCAGCAGGTCGGATTTGGCCTGCAGGCCGTTGTTTGCCAAGCCTGATCTAAATAAAGCAGGACACTCTGGAAAGTGAGAGGGGGAACCTTCGATTATTGTGCCAGGAAGACTCGGGTGACATGGGGAGGGTCTGATCCGTCCGCAGCAGTCCCGTGCGAAGCCACAGGGGAGGGGACGTTGGGGGGAGATGGGAAGAGAGCCCGCCGGCTGCTGGTCCTTGGAGAGCTGCTGGCGGAAGGTACATCGGAGAGGACGGGGGCACCCCTCCGAGGAGTCTCAGCACAGGGCTGCGGCCCGTCTGGCGTGGGCTCCTGGCCGCGGCGGCGACGGCAGGGCTCCGAGTAGCTCACCCACGGCGTGTCCCTGTCCTCTGCCCTCACAGCACCTGCAGCAGCACGAGAGCGGAGTGGAAGGCGAGAGCTGCTACTACCACTGCGTCCTGTGCAACTATTCCACTAAGGCCAAGCTGAACCTCATCCAGCACGTGCGCTCCATGAAGCACCAGCGCAGCGAGAGCCTCCGCAAGCTGCAGCGGCTGCAGAAGGGCCTTCCGGAGGAGGACGAGGACCTGGGCCAGATCTTCACCATCCGCCGAGCCGGGTGAGTAGTCTCGCAGCCGCGTGTGGACCTCTGGCGGGGGTGGCGGCGGGGCGCTGCTGGTTGGCTGCTGGTTCTGGTGTCCGTCACTGACCTCACCGGCGACCGTTGTGTTCTGGAGGGAACATTGCGAGCGTTCTTGCCTTTTTTTTTTTTTTTTTTCTTTTTTTTTTTTTTTTTTAAACTAAAGGAACTTAGCACCACATTTCTTTGGGTGTCACGGGCCGCTGCCCAGTGAGCAGGACAACTGGAGATGTTTTGTCTCCTGTCCCCAAATTCCTCCCGTTCTAGACTCCACATTCAGTTTGTTGCTTCAAATGGACATAAAGCAAATGCTAAGTGATGTCTTGCTCGGGGGTAAGAATGGGCTGTTTGTGGCCTCGAGTCCAGTGTGGAAGAATGAACTTCAGAGAGGATCCAAACAGCCAGCACCTGCTGTAGACCTTCTCACTGGGTTTGAGGGTGCCGCGCTGCCTGCTTCCCCACAAAGAGTCGGGGCCTTCCGGGGAGGGGGGACCTCGCCACTTTCTACCTCCGTTCCTGTCCTGTGCTCCTTCGAAAGGCCCCTCGTTCCTGTCCACGCCTCAGCTTACCACAGCCTGTCTCCCCCCCATGATCAAACCCACCCTTGGGAGTTCACCGTTGACCTTGGATTTACCCAATCCAGTAGCTACCTGCTAGGCTGCCTTCTTTTTTCCTGTGGTCTCTGAAAGTATTGCCGGGTCCCGTCCTGAAGCTCCCCTTTCTGGGCTCCCAGTATGTGTCTCTCTCTTGTTCTCCTGCTTTTCGTGACCATCCTTCCATGCCTGTCCCTGGCTCATGGTGTGCAGTCTGCCCCACATGCTGACCTCAGCTGGGCATTAGGCCCTGGCCCTTGGCTCCCGGCCTTTTCAAGCTTTGATCTCCTGGCGTTACCAGATGCATGTCAGACGGCTCCCTGGATTTCTCGTTGGTGCCACGTCATAGACTCTGAGCTCACCACTGTCCCCTCCAGGCTCCCCTCTCCTGGTGGCACTCTGTCACACCAGCTGGCCAACTGGAGACTCAGGGCCATCCTTCATCTGCCCGTCACCTGCAGCACCCTTCGCCGCTGAGCTGTGGTGGCCCAGCGGGGATTTTAATCTTAATTTTACCAAATTTCATATTTTGATAGTTTTTAAAGGCACCAAGTTATAAAAACCTAATGAAAAAATGGCATGACCCTCCCTCTCTCCCATCCCATTGCCCAGAGCAATAGCTTTCAACTTTCATTAGTTTCTTTTGTTATTTCCATATTTCTCAATGTGCTGCTACTCCTGTTGCCTTGATGTTTTATGTTTTAGACATTCTCTATTGGCTTTCTACTCTGAAAGATGAGGATTTCACTAGTAGACCATTCTACAAATCACACACTCCAGCTCATACACACCCCACCCACAGACTCACACACAGACACCCCGAACTCCGTACACACACACACACACACACACATCACCCCTCGACCCCTGCATCACACTACCCAACCCCCCTGCATACTCAGTCTTCCCCTCCCTCCATCTTCCATGATGATTAAATAATAATTTGGGGTTATATTAATATTCAGTGTTTTCGTTATTCTGACTCTATAAATATTAATCACAGCTGAGCCATGTAGAGTTTTATAATTTCATTTACCTTCTTGTACAACTTTTTATTTTCCCTGTTTTCTAGGTACCTATGATTAATTCATGGCTAACCCTCTGCCAGAGTAGACATTTCCTAATCTCTGAAGGCCCTGCCAGATCAGTTGCTCTCTTAGCTTCGTTCTCTCCTGGAGGTGCCCCTCCTGAGCCCCTCTAGACCCCTCTGCCCCCTGCCCTGCCCCCATCCCCCAGCTACTCCTTTGCTCTTTCTTTCCATGTAAATGAAATGACCGGATATCCTGAAGTGGGAGAATGTGTCCTCCCTGCTGGAGTAGTTGAGGTTTCATTATCACTGTGGCAAGGCCAGTCCTCCTGGCAGGCTGGCTGAATCATTTCTTAGGGAAACAGGATCATTTCTTGGGTACCAGGATAATTTTCGTCACCTCTGGGTAACAGCAAAACTGTCCTTTCACGTATGTTTTTCAAATGCGTCTTCTGGTTAAAGTTCACATGCCTTAATCTCCGGGGCTTCTGCTCGGTGTGTGCATTCAGGAGCGAGGGATGAGGCCAGCGCCCACAGACCCATCTGTCCCCTTGTGCCGTCTGGCTGTGGGGGTCCCCATCCTTCACATTTTGGCCTCTGTGTGATCCTGCTGTTCCCATTATTTTGCTGTGAAGTCATTTTACAGGATTTTCCTTCCTCCACCCATAAATGCAGACCTATTTATTTCAGGGTTGGTTCTGTTGTTGTTGTTTAATTTTTTTTTTCTTTTTTCTTTCTTTTTTTTTTTGCCAGCTCTGCATACGTTATTGTCTTAATCTTCTGTTAAAAGCTGGTCCCTTTCGCCTTTCAATTCTTTCTTTCACTCTACTCAGAATTCCCTTTTTATTAATGAGGTGCCCCAAACTAAATAGTGTACAGCTGCCATTTCACCCGGGGTCTATGGACTGGAACAAACAGTTCCCTGTTTTGTAATGTAATACTTCTATTTATGCAGTCCGCTCTGGAGTTGCTTTCTTACACCATTGCCTTCTGGGTTTCTCTCATTTAATGCGTATTAGGAGTTATTTTTCCCCTGAAGTGTATGAGCAACTTTAGTCTAGATGATAGACTTCCTTTCTGTATTTCAAAATCCTTTTGTATTGTCTTTGGCCTAAAGTCATGTTTTTGCTCTCCACCCTCCTCCCTCCCCACCCTGTGCCCTCCTCCCACTCATGCTCCGGCTACGTCCATACTCCTCACTCATGACAAAAGGACAAATTATTAGGTAATATTCACATTGACATTAAAAGTAACTGGGTGCCCTTTCAGAAACCCCTTTATGACAACTCACCTTAAAATATATCCTCCCTCCCCTCAGGGATTGGCTTTTAACTTCTTGAAAGAATGTTTTTTAAGAAAAGGGACATTGTGGACCTCGCAGAATGAAGACACTGAAGGTCATCAACTTCAAATTTATCAACAGAGACTTGATCCTATATTCCCGATTTTCTCTTCTCTCACATAAGGGTCGGGACATTAATCTTCAGCGGGAAACCACCTCTGTGTAGCATAAGGAAGCCTCAGGGAGTCTTTGAGCACCTTTTGGGGATCCTGCTTGTTCTGTGAGTTCCGTGTAACTGGTGTGCTTTCTAGAGTTTTCTATACTGGCCTCCTGTCAACAGCTCATTAAGGGACGGTGGTCTTTCTTCCCTCCTTACTTCCTCTGCTGTCCATGCACCGGAAAGTTTTACGGAAGAAATACCTTTCTTTTCTTCTCTGAGCTCAGTCTCCTATTCCCTTCTGCGGGTATCCAGACTTCCCTTGCTGCGGCTGGTGGCGAGAACTCTAGAAGAGTTTCTTCCCTGTGGTGGACAAACATAGCCTTTCAAATTTTTACCTGTTCCCTTAAGTCAGTATGTTTTCCAGTCAGTCCAGCTCACCGCGTAGTCTGCTAACCTATGTGAATTTGGAAGTATAGGGAAGGAAACACTAAAGGTCTCCACTGCCGTTCACCACTTTGTCGTCGTGCTCAGGGTTCACCCCTGTCACCAATCACGTAACCCCTGGAGAGGCCTCATGGCCAGACATAAACCATCTAGGTCCTGCCCTGCACCAAAGGGCCAAGTCTTGGTTGTCGGACGTGCGCTAATAATTAGGCTGCTGTCCCCTACATGGTCCTGCCTGTGTCAAGCTTTACCCTTACATCAGTGGGCTAGCCACGTCCTGTGTTGTCTCCTCTTTAACCCAGTGTGACAGTTTTGTGGTTATGCTTGCCACCCTCACCCCTGCACTAGACAGGCAGACAGACAGACAGACACACACACAGTGGGCCTTCCCATTTAAAAAAAAACTCAGAGAAAAGGGAGTAACTTAGACAGGTGAGGTCTCCCCCTGCCTCCCAGTCTCCCCTGGCCCGGTTGTTTGGTTATTGACTTGAGGGTATGTTCTGCAAGACCAGGTGGTCTCTGGACTTCATTGGGATTTGGTCTTTTCATTTCATCGCTACAACCAGGGAGAGGTAGAGAAAGCCCGTTGTTAACGTGCTGACACACACTGGGTTGTGCCTCTCAGTTGCTGGCACTGGCTGTGTACTTCCCCTTACTTGACCAGAAGCTCTTGAAAGATGGAAAGCTCTCGTAGGTGGGTCATGTGTAGGATCAGCTTCCCTGTTTGCTTATTAAAAAGGCATTTCTGGCTCCCGGGTGAAACTGTAGTTAATTTCACTCTATCAGTGCCCTGAGCTTCGAGGAGACAAGAGGCCCTTTGTGCTCCTGCTTTCCGCCTGCTTTCTCCTCCTCCTCCTCTTCCTTTTTTTCTGTCTTACCCTTGCCTTAACTACTTTTTCTTTCACATAGTCCTAGATCTCCATACTTCTCACAGATATAATCGAACGGTTCTCGATCGCATGCCGACTATGTATAAGACTTTGTGTGAGTTGGGGGATGCCGCTGATGTCTGCTCTCATCTCTTGATGTGGATTCTCTGGTCGATACGCCAGCCCAGGCATTCGAGGCAATCAGGTGATGACTCATTTTACAGAGGACACAACCATGTGGAGTCTAAGAGAGTAATTTGTTTGGAGCGGAAGCTGGCATCCCCCTTTACTGGCACATCCTTGCCGCTCGAGGTAGGGAATTCCTGGGGTCAGGAGGCAGAGGCCGGCCAAGTGATGATGTGGGTCTGGTGACAACCTGTACTGAAGCGCTCACTGGCTTCGCTTGATGGAGTATTTTTTCAAACCAACTTTCAGGGAGTTTTGCTGAACTCCTACAGCTCAAGAGAGTAAGAAAAATGTTCTCTCTTCAACTTTCTCATTTTGTTCTGTTTTTATTTTTCAAAATTGGCCAAAGGCTGTCCTTCATACTAAGTATGAAGTACATCTTTTTTTTTTTTTTGTAAGTAGCTAAATTATATGCAATTTTAGTGTAATTTTTTCCCATAGCACTGACGTATGTTGTGACCAGTTCAGTAATTCTGAAGCATTGTTTTTGTAAACCGAACAGCAGCGTTCTTTCTTTTTTCCTTTTTACTATGTCTTGTTGATGGGACTTGGGGAAGGCCTAAGGATAACCTATTTCTAACTAAAGACATTGCGTGTAAAAGCACATCAGACACATTGGGGTGAGTGAAATTTCAAGCACTTACGGAGGAGTGGAGAAAATGTGACTTTATCTGTTTTAAATACATTCCCTGATAAGGACTGTATGGACATTAGGACTGTAAACTTCAGTGTGCTTTTGGAAAAGATGCTTTACAATGCACTGATAAAGAGAGATCATTATGGATCAGCACGAAAGAGAGTATGATATTGTTAAGGGAAAAAAATGGAGTTTATGGAATAACGTGATTTGGTTCTGTTCATTTGTTTACTTTGCCTCTCTTTTTGAAAAGTATTTTTCTTAAAGCTTCTGAAGCTTTAAAATAACAATTTTGTAACTGGGGTCTGTGGCTGCTTCATGGGTGGGATCTACTTCTGTGGAGTCCGATAGAGCATCAGGCACATGGCAAGAGCTCACATGTCCATGGTGCCTGAAGACGGAGACACCAGCACGATTGCTAACGGTGTACCGGGGGGGTAAGCCTTGGTTGTCTTTTGTTCGTGGAGATAGTTGCTATTTGTCACTGGAAAGCACGTGTAGTTTGATTACTGTCTGATTCTCTTGCATTTTGCATCTACATGGAGAGGACAGGAGTAGTTCTTAGGGTATACACTGTCTTGTTTTTCTGTTGGAACAGAGTTCCTGATTTGCCTTAATTAGTCCTCTAACAATCTACAAAGGTCAGCGCCAATTGCCTGTTCATTTACATTTGTAATTGTGATGGCTTCTGATTACACATTCCTTGTCTTAGTCCTTTTCTAAGTATATGCTACACCCGCCAGACCAGTGTGGAAGCCGAGGACTTGTCTGACTCTTCAGACAAGAAACCTTTGTGGCGACGGCCCGGCCTGCTCTCGAACTTCAGTGTCTGTTACAGAAAGGCATCTTCGAGAGGCTGTTGCTTCTAAGTTAGGAATATAATGAAGCCAGAGTCAGAGAAATTACGTTGATACCAGGCAAGAAATCTGAGAGCCATTATCTAGAAGCCTTCTTGAACTGGGTAATTAAGGGCAATTAAACTTTTCTGTTTGCTCTCTGTAAAATATGCTAATGATCTGGTCTGTTGGAAGGTAGACACATGCAAAGGGCAGTTTTACTGCTGTCCTGTGCTCCTGGTCTGGAAGGGTCTCTCCAAAGAGGATGGGACATCACCATAAAAGTGGCTTGGTCATTGGGTCCAAAGTCTCCAACCTCCCGTGCAATCTATTTCCTCTCTGTCTTCTCCAGGAGAGACCAACATCCACACGAAGATACCGACCTTTTAGAAATTATTCAAAACCTATTCTAGATCTGCCATTCACTAGCTGATTTGTCTTTCTGGAATGATCAAAGCTGCTGGGGATTTGTTTATTTCAGCATATAACACTGGAGCATACATCGCCCTCCACAGCGGGCTGTCCATGTGGCTACACACTGCTGGGCCATTTAGCCTTGCTCTTGGCCGGTGGCTCTCCATTGTCCTCCATCCTGTCCTCTTGGGTAGGTAGTAGTGTGTGCCCTCACAGCCATGGTGTGGCCCACTCTGAGAGGTAGCAACATCATGGCTGCTCCCTTCCAGGGCCGCTCCCATCATGGCCGCTCCCTTGCAGTGCTGCTACTAAGGGGCACTGCAAAAAAAAAGAGAGAAAAGGAAAAGAAAAAAGGCGCCTGCTGGTGGTTATTGGAATTAGAAGAGATGTACGCGCGCGCGCGCATGTGTGTGTTGAGGGTCAGCATTGAGCGGTGCCCTGTTGAAGGGCATTCTAGAGAGCTCCAAAACACAGGAACCCCTAGGGGAGACTTAGAATGACATATCACACCAAGTGTTACTTAGTGAAACCTTTATGCTAACTCACCTCTGGAAGGGGCTATCCAAGGAACTTAAAAGTGTGCACCTTGACCTTCAGGTGAACATGGATGGCTAGCCAGTGAGTGGGTGTTTTTGCAGGGTTGGGGGCTGGGTGTCTGTGCCTGGATTTCATTTGAGGGGAGGGGCCTCGTGATGACCACTGTCTCAGGAAACGGCGTCCCGTCATGTGTGCGGATCCCGCATCCCAGCCTCTGTACGTAATACTTTTTATGTTGCCTAAATGTATTTTTCAAGAGAAATAATGACTTGTATTTGTTTTGTCTTTGGAAATGTGCAAAGAATCCATTTCTTGGGCTACTTTGGTTCTATATTAAACTTGTTCCTGACCTTGGTTGGGGGCCAGGGAGGAAACTAGAACATGCATCCCTTTGCTTACAGAAATAGCTCAAAGGCTTCTCAGACTTATAGATGTTAAGGAACCCCCTTCATACTGTGACCCAATTATGAGAATTATAGCCACATATGATTTTTTTTTTTTTAAAACATTGACTAGAAGTGAAAGTTTTATGTCCTTCCAAATCAGTGTAAGCACTCCCCATAGTTCCCTGGTTGTTGGGTCTCTGGGTCCCTTGAGAGCAGCAAGGGAACTTCTCCAGCTACGTTGTCTGCCTGTCCAGTATGGCAGCTATGGCCACATGGGGCTGTTTAAGGCTTACATCAATTAAAGTCAAATAAATTTAAAATTCAGTTTCTCTGTCATACTAGCCGGATTTCAAGTGTTTAATGTGACATGTGGCTCATGGCTACCTTGGTGGTCTATAGATTTATAGAATATTTGAGAATGTTCTTTTGGACAGTGCTGGGATCCTCCCTAGGATCCCTCAGATTTCAGACAGGCCCAGACTGGCTTTGAGCTGCATTTTCTAGAATGTTCTTTGGCTTCCATTTTATTTTACTTATTTTATTTTTTAAATAATTTGATTTTTTGGGTGTTATATGCAACTGAGGAAATGCACTTTTTTTTTTTTATAAGATTTTATTTATTTGATAGAGCACAAGCAGGGGGAGTGGGATAGGGAGAGCACTCAGCAGGGAGCTGGATGCCCGGCTTGATCCCAGGACTCTGGGATCATGACCTGAACCGAAAGCAGCTGCGTAACTGATTGGGCCACCCAGGCGCCCTTTTGGCTTCCATTGTAAAGAACGTGGTGTGCACCCACTACCTGCTTTCTGCCAGCCTGGATGGGCATATTCTTTATTGCTTTCCCGTCTCTCTCTCTCTGCTTCCTTTTCTCAGTGTGAGAGCGGTATGCTTCAGAGAAGCATGTAAGCCTCTTAGCAGTGTGGAGGGAGTTTGATCAGGCTTTCTAAAGATGCGTCTTTCAGAGTGCATGTTGAAGGGCTTTTTATAGTCTGTACCTCAAGACTGTCTTGAGACCTTTGGTGTATATGTTAACAAAAGGAGCTATTGATTGCTTTGAAAAGATCCTTGACCTTTGCTCCAATTAGAATATTAAAAATTGGACAGTGTGTGATTTTTCTTGGACCAGACCTGTTGTTTTAACTTAAAATTTTATCCCAAACTGTCGTCTTCTTATGAAGTCAAGAAGAGAATCTGTGCTCTTTTCTTCCACTGTTTTCATTGGTTTAAAATCCTGAGCTTAGGACAGAGTTTTTCCTTCTGGACTGCCTTAGTTTGCTTCGGGCTGCCGCAACAAAATACCATGGACTGAGTGGCTTAACGAAGAGAAATTTGTTTTCTTGAAGTTCCAGAGGCTGGAAGTCCAAGACCCAGTTATTGGCAGGTTTGGTTTCCGCCGAGCCCTCTGTCCTCAGCTTGTAGACGGCTGCCTCCTCTTCTCACGTGGCCTTTCCTCCGCATGCCTCTCCCTGGTGTCTCTCTGTGTGTCTTATAAGGACACCAGTCAGACTGGTTCAGGGCCCACGCGAACAGCCTCCTTTTACTTGATCACCGTTTCAAAGGCCCTCTCTCCAAAGACGGTCACATCTGAGCAACCGGGGCGTTAGGGCTTCAACATAGGAATTTGGGGGGAACACAATTCAGTCTGTAACTTGGGTTTGCTGAAGGCATCCAAGGCCTGTTTCATGTTTCTTTTTCCATGGTCTTTTTGGATGTGGAGGGAGGGTGGGAGTGGAGGTGGACACAGGAGTGAAGGAAGTAGGGAAACGCTGAGTGTCAGTCCCCACCAGTACTCCCCCCACCCCCCCAGTTTCCAGCCTCCATCCTCGTTAGGGCCCCTGGCATGTGAAGAAACAGAGCCAGGTCCTTGGAAGGGGACACCAGAGGGAGGCAGAAGTGCTAGAGGAAACTTGTCAGGTCTGGGGAGGGGTTGGAGCACAGTGCCCACTAAGCCTGCATCACCATCTTTTTTTCTCCTGTCCTGACACGGCCTCCACTCAAACCTCCTCCTGGGGAACCCCAGGGAACCACCAGTTAGCCCTGTGCAGCGACAGTCTCATTCCTGTGAAACCTGACAGTCTCAGCATCAATAAAACGCACCCTTGATGGGCGCTCCAGTAAGCTGGTTGTGTCAAAGGTTTGTGCAGGGGAGGGATTTATAGCCATAGTGACTCCTTACTGTTGCCCACTGGTGCTTTCGGGGGCAAGCAGAACTCACGGGATTTGTAGACAATGTTGGGCAGCCCTGGATTTTTTTTGGGGGTTTTTTTTTTTGGTTTTTGTTTTGCTCTGGTTGGGTTAAATGACCCCAGGGCCTTGCCATATTCTATGACCTGTTACGGCAGACAATTCTACATGATGTGAATTGGTTGGGCTTCCATCCATGGATTTGGATTGCTGGAAGTACCTAAAGGACTTTTTGTTCTTTGCTTTTACCTTACTCCATGTCGAATACTCCATGCTTGACAATATATAAAGATCCTAGTGCAGAGGTTCTCACCCTTAGTAACTTTCATTTAGGGCCTATCCCCATGTGTCTGTAGGATGGGCACATCCTCATTCCCAATTCTGATCTTTCCAAATGTGAGCCGGGGATGCAGGCTTCAAAGCTGACCTCCACAAGGTCCTTCCTTTCCTGCAGCGGTGTAAAGCCGAAGCTGTTCACCCTTTCACAGCCAAGTGTAGACATCTCAAGTCTCTAGGTGCCCCGTGTTCTGGGCTGTCTGTGCTCAGTGCCTCATGTGACTAGTGGCTGCCATATTGGACACTGCAGAGAGCAGACCTTTCCTTCCCTGCAGAAAGTTCTCATGGACAGTGCAGCTCCAGACAGCCACAAAGCTGGGGGTCGGAGCCGAGGCTCAGGGCAACGCTCTGCCTGCTGTGTCTTCCCTCCTTGCTGTGGGTTGACTGACTCACCCAAGGGATAAATAGTGCTTTGCCCCGGGGACAGGATTTTTCATATCTAGAAAGGAATGTGGCCCATTCTCGATTCCTAGTGTGGAAATGAAGGAAACCCATTAAGACTGAGGTGAGAAAAGGGGCAACAGTTACTTGAGACTCCGCATGCGTCGGAGTGCAAGCCTGGGTCTTCACTGATGCTTGGCAGTGGTTTACGTGGTTTTTCTAACTTTTAGAGTCCTTTGTGTTTTTCTTGTGTGAGTCAGTTCCAGAAGCATTGAGAAACCCCAAGGAGTGGAGAGGGCAGGTCTGATCCGGTCAGCTGAGGCAGGGGTCTTTACTTGAGTGGGTCCAGCCTGTCACTGGAGCCTTATGAGGCCCTGATGTGAGGAGGGTGTGGCCTTGCCATCGGCCATGCAGACTTGTGTCCACCCCGGGCATTTTATGGTCGTAGCTGGAATTTTGTAATAGACATTATCTGGAATTTGGCTTGGTGGGTCTCGAATGATTAACAAAGCAACAACAAAGGCTATGTTAGCAGTAAAACTCAGAACAAAATAAAAATTGGGCCACAGTTTTTGAAAAAGGGTGGGAAAGGGAACGTATAGGGAGATGGGCAGGTGCTGAAGACTTGGGAAATGAAGAGGTAAAGATAAAACATAAGTAGGGAAAAGACAAGATTTGACTTTTCTTGGTTTTGAAGAGAAACTACGGCTAGTGGAGAGGAGACTGATTGGAGTCTGGAAGTGGGGTTCGTTAGCCTTGCAAACATGGACATGTCCTTAGCCAGGTGCCTCTCTATGCTCTGGGGAGGCTGCCAGCAGGGGGACAATGCAGAGTTTGGACTTGTCCCTCTCGTTGTGGGGACAGACACCAAATAAACAAATAAAGAATGTCACGTGTGCAAGGTGCTATAAAAATAGAGCCGGGCAGGGCTGAGTGAGACGGTGGAGTGGTTTTATGTAAGGTGCCCCGGAAGAAGTCTCTCTGGGGAGGTGACATTGGAGCTGAGCGAGAGGACATGAGTGAGAGTCCGGACAGGGGCCCAGCAAGTGCAAAGCCTCCTCGGCTGGGGTGGGAACAGGAGGACGGCAGAGGGCTGGGAGAGGTGGTTCAGGCAGCCCAATCCCTTGGGCCCTGGCGAGGCGTAGGGATCTGAGTTTGCTCCCATCAAGATGGGAAGTCATTGGCAAGGTCTGAGCAAGGGGGGTGACAGTGTGACCAACACTAGTCAGGTTGCTATGGAAATCTGCGTGTCCACCGTAGTTCAGATGGGAGTTGTGTCCCTCCCCATCACCCGGCCAGCAGGGAGGAGAGGGGTGACCACAAGTAGAAAGGGCGCCACTGACCCTGAACCGCCTAGAGGCTGCTGCTGGGGCTCAGCATAGCACTTTGGAATCGTCTGCTTTAGCCTGGGGGTCAGCAGCTTTTTTCTCCAAAAACAAAATCCTTAACCAGTGACTCATCGCCTAAGTGTGAAGCACAGGAAAGACTTGCCCTTTTGACTTGAGGATGCGTTGTCTCTACTACAATGTAAACACCAAGCACAAGAATGAGAAACTGTCTCTGGGCAGCGTGTGTCGGGATGACCAAGGCAGAGGAGCGGAAGCTTTCATCTCCTCCTGCCCTCCACCTTCTTTCTGATGGGCGTTCCTGTTCCACAGAACTTGGTGTATAAGATTGCGATGTGCATTTCTAGAACAAGAATTTCATTTCGCTGCCTGCTACTGTAATCCAAAAAGGGCTCAGTGCCCCAACACCTTTGTTCTCTTGGTGTCCCCGCTACTGCGTGCCCAGAGGTCATTATCCCACTCTGGAAGGGCCAGTGACCCGGCTCTGATTTGCGTGTCTAGCCAGCCTTTGACAGACAGGCCTGATCTAATTCTGCAGCCATTTTATTCTCCACGGATATATCCCCAGACCCCAGGCGGATCTGAAGACTTCCTTAGAACACATAAGACCACGGAGATTTGTGCCATACTGTACTGTTTTCTCTGGGCTTTGCTTTAATCAGGAATGTAGACTGGTGTGTGTGTATGTGTGTGTTTCCAGTAAATGGTATGCAGACACAGGGCTTTGGGGCCCTTTTGTAAGACAAGTTTTACATGGCTAATCGGGAAATAGTGATTCTTTTTCAGTAACTGTTTTAGGGTCCCTCTCCCCTTGGGATTGTCAGGTTCATGTTGAAAGACCCCTGGAGGGAAGGATTTTGGTATATATCTCAGATATTTGGAAAGAATTTTTCAGCCACACCTGGCTGCCGTGTGTGAGGACAAATTTAATTTATTTTAAAAATCTGGCCACAGGCAGCCTTTTCTGTTTGTTTCTTTAGGGGGGGAGTGGCTGGGAAGAGCAGCAGCAAGCTATGGTTTGCGTTTGTTTTCTTCCAGATTTGACCAGCCAACGGGAGAGAGATTATCTTTAAAGGATATGAAAGGTTTAATCATTTTAATTTTGTTTTTATTAAAGTTTATCATAACTTTTTTTTCCCCCCAATGTGCCTGGGTAGAACAGAAGGGACAAAAGAGGAGGTAACATAAATATACACAAACCCTCAAGCATTTGGTTAATAAAACTCTAACGGGCGGCACCGAGTGGGGAGGAAGTGGTTGGAAGGCCAGGGACAGCAGGCTGACCAGGGCATGCTGTGACAACACCGAAATGTGGCTGGCAGCTCAGAAGCTCCCCGTCTACCTCCAGCACACGCTGACTGTGGGGAGCTCATGGCTTTCATTAAACAGAGAGCAAGCGCCCATTGTGGTCTGATTCTCTCTTGGTTCTCAAGTACCCAGATCCCTAAGCCATGTCTCGCTGAAGAAGTCTCAATTTACAGAGAAGAAGAGAATTTGATTCTGTTAGACTCCTCTCGCCCCTTGTCATAACAATGAAATATTCGCACCCAGATAATCTGAAGACTTTCTTTAGGCCAAAACCTCTGATGTTGTGTGCTTGTGTTTTAGGAAACACAGAATCCGATCCGTCTTTAGTCTTTAGTTTTTGAGTAGGAAAACGTCCCATAAATTATGGTAAAACAGGGTATGTAGGATCCTAGTTTCACAGGACCTCAGGCTCATTTTCCCTTTCGGACAGTAGTCAGCTTGCTTCAAAGTTAATGCGTTTGTCTGGCATCAGCTGGGTGTGGACTGGGGGCGCCCGAGGCTCAGCGCCGCCTTCCTGGCCCTCCGTGGTTCTGCAAGTCTGCAGGAGCACGAGTGTTTGGAATCCTGGGGCCGAGACCAGTCAGACCGTGGCATCCCCTGAGAATGATGAAATCGAGTTCGCCGTTCGGTTCTCACGAAGGCTGGAAGCTTGACTTGTACACTTCAGCCAGTTTTTTTAAGCAGTAGGATTAAAGCATTGTCATCTCGTTAAACCTGACTTAAGCAGGTGGTTCACTGAGCCCTAATATATACCAGTCTTGAAGTTTGGGCTACATTAGGGCTTTATAGTACTTTGTCTGCTGTTTTTATGGGGGGAAATGGTTTGTTCATTGGTAGGGAAGCAGCTTTTCTCGGGACAGCTGTGATTCCAGGTCCTTGAACCAAGTAGTAACTGCATTGAGCCTTCAGCCCAGCTGCTGTGTGAGTGAACAGTACTGGCCCCTGGCAGACTGGGCCGTTAGTCGTGTGTTCCATCCAAGTTCCCTTGGGGTCTAGAGACCCACTGGGCTTCTGGGCTATGCCCATTAGTGCTGGTGCTTACATGAGGAGCTCTGTTGGGTCGAAGTCTTCCCTGCAGGTCTGTGTTCAGCCCCAACCAGGTTTCTCCTCTGAGAAAGAGACCCAGAGCCCAGAAGCTGTTCCAAGCTTGCAGGCATCTGCCACGCCCAGCTGGCCGTGTTCCAGGTGGGAGAGTGTGCCAAGCCGTCTAGCAGCCTGTAACTTTGGAATTCTTCTATGGGAGTTACTTGACCGAGTGAGGGGCAGCTTTCTTGGTCACTCTCAGCTGGAGTAGGAACAGTAGAAACGAACAAATGCCTATATCATTTCCTGCGGGCTTCTTGACTCGGGCTTGTTATCTACAGGTTAGGCAGCCCTCAGTGCCAGTCCCCTCTGCCAGACTTCTGTCTCAGGTTGATCACAGAACATGTGGTTTGTATAGGACTTGGTCCTGTAATTTTTGAAGTTATATAGACTACGGAGTTAGAAGGTGGGGGGAAACAAACCGACAAAAATACTATTTTATCATAGCCTTCAGCTGTGACTTACAGAGATACCCCAAGAGTGGATTAAATGAATTAGGGTTTTCATTTTCCTTGCGATAACTTGAGAGGAGGGCAGTCAGGTGCAGGGGTGCAGGACCCCCAGGATCACTAGGGACCCACCTTCCTTCCATCTCTCCAGACAGTCCTGGCCTTTCCAGCGGGCTCTTTAAAGAGCTTGCCACAAAGCCACACCCACTTGCTTCCTCTTGCATCTCATTGGCTGGAACTTGGTCACATGACTCTTCCGGTTCAATAGAGACTGGGCGATGACGGTCTTAACGGGGCGCGGGAGGGGGATCGCTGTCCCGGATAAAATGAGTGTTCTGTTCACGAGGAAGAACAGTTATTACGAAGGCAATTAGGAATCTCTGCCATGCATCTTTTAAAAGATAAGGAGGGGATTAAGTAAACTGTTATGATTATGTGGTGGAAATCTGGATAGCCATTAGGAATGTTCTTGATTAATATTTAAGACTATGGAAGAAGCTCAATAGACAGGGACGCAAGACACAAAAGCCTATGTAATTGTCCTCGTTTCCTTGAAAACATATATAAATACACTGAGATGATTATAGGTGATTTTTATTTCCTTCTTCTTTTTTTTTTTTTTTTTTTTGTATTTTCAAGATTATCAACAATAGGCACTTATTGCTTTTATGGTGGGGGGAATGGCAAACTTTAAGTATAAGGTAGAGAACTTGGCAATTACTGCCTCGTATTTGAAATATACTTGATGGAAAAAATAAAATGAGTAATACAGGGGAAAATCTATAAACATGTAATGATAATGGGATGATGATGAGTAACCATAGTGCTATGGATTCATCAAGAACAAATCCCATCATACTAATAAGATGAAATGAAATAATGTACGTGAATTCTCATTGAAAAGGGAAGTTGTATTATACAAATGCAAACTTATGTTCTGGGGACTCTAAGTGTACTTCAAAAACATTGGCCGTGCTCTCTAAGCGATTTTTTTTCAAGGTTACTCAGTGGTAACTCTTTCCCC